>NC_134355.1:478105608-478705608 GCF_048569485.1 Anomaloglossus baeobatrachus
GAAGGCTGCGGCTGTAAAGGCCTGGCAAAGCATTAAGAAGGAAGAAACCCAGCGTTTGGTGATGTCCATGGGTTCCAGACTTAAGGCAGTGATTGCCTCCAAAGGATTCACAACAAAATATTGAAAATAAAAATATTTTGTTTGGGTTTGGTTTATTTGTCCAATTACTTTTGACCTCCTAAAATGTGGAGTGTTTGTAAAGAAATGTGTACAATTCCTACAATTTCTATCAGATATTTTTGTTCAAACCTTCAAATTAAATGTTACAATCTGCACTTGAATTCTGTTGTAGAGATTTCATTTCAAATCCAATGTGGTGGCATGCAGAGCCCAACTCGCAAAAATTGTGTCACTGTCCAAATATTTCTGGACCTAACTGTATATATACATATACTGCAAGCGTGTATGCCTTTAATTTACTTGTTTTACTTGAAACGTAATTAATAATTCTAAAAATCCAGATTGCTGTCATTGTTATATTGCTTAGTATTTTTAATTTCAACTAATTGCAACTTACACGAATGCACTATCTAGCATTAACACAAAAGGTAGTATATTGAGCTTAATGCTGATTGTTATATAGCAGTAAGTATAAAAATCAGAAACTGGTAAGGAGAATCTATATGAGATGAAAATGAAAATGATTATAACAGACAAATTGAACCTAATGGTAAAGATTGTTATGGCTGAAATAGAGAAAATAGAATACGTTTAACATAGCAGTGAATTGTAAGAAAACACCAAATGACAAATCTAACAACTTTACAGGATTGAAGGACTGAATATATTTTTGGCATAAGGTAAAATTGGTTCAGATTCTGAGTGTTAGTTCAATATGATAAAAATAAATTAAGAGAAGTTTACTCAGCATCAGCAATTATTGACTTTCAGGTGCTTAGTCTACTGAATGTCATCTGAGTCAATTGGATAAAGTCTACGATCAATCTATGTGGCTGTAGACTTGTAAATCTTTCGGACTACGAAGGTGGGGGGGCCTGCTGACCTCAGAGTCTGCTTCAGACGCACATCCAGGTGAAATGCCTTGCAGTACAGAGATCCATGGGGTCCATACACTGCAAACTGTGGTGCCGTGGGTTTACATGAAAAAGTAGTTAGCCCTGAGGATAACAAGTGTGCCTGCTGCTAATGAAAATACATGCAGTATACACTGCTCTCCACGCCCATAATACCACCCCCCCCTCTTTGCCTCAAAGCTGGTGATGGGAAGTGGATGGGATTATTAGTGCAGGGAGCTGTGAATATGCATTATTTTAATAGCAGCACACGTGATCATCAAGCCGCTGGCTTCATGCAGTTGCTGGGTGATCGTCTTTTGCTATTAAAGAGAATAATTATTCACTGCTCTTCACGTCCATAATCCCAGGTATGGGGAGCAGTACATTTTCCGGCAGGTGATGCAGATGTAGGTAGGCACGCATGGCAGTGACGTAATGTGCTGATTTACTTACACTCTAAAGTCAGTTGCCAGAATACCAGGATCAAAGGTGGAAACCAGGGGAACAGAAGGAAGGTGAGTACAATTGTTTTTTTCCTGTGTGTGTGACCCGTGATAGAGATCATATCTACCAGGATGGGTATACATAATTCTAGGATGGGGACAAATAATACCAGGATGGGGCCACATAATACCAGGATGAGGCCATGTAACACCAGGATGAGGCCATGTAACACCAGGATGAGGCCATGTAACACCAGGATAGGACCATATAATACCAAGATGGGGCTATATAATACCAGAATGCTGCCATGTAATACGAAGATTGAGCCATGTAATACAAGGATGGGGCCATGTAATACCAGGGTGGGGCCATTTAATCCCAGGAACGAGGCCATACACTCCCTGACATAAGTTCTGTCACTTATCCATGTTATGTAAATAAAATCTTATAACCTGACTTTAAATTTATCCATTGGTTTTATAAATTTCTCTTTTGAACGGAGAAACCCTCCCAAATTTGGTTTAGGTTATGAAAATAAAGTTGCTTCAAAGCTAAAATATTGATCACTTAATAAACACAAAAAGGTCAGATTTTGGCAAGACAAATGTTTTGTCGCCTTGTCATATAATGCACCCAATCCTAGTTTATATCCTCACCTGTGCTTTCAGCTTTCAGCTTTCAAAAGAGTAATTTATAAAACCAATGGATGAATTTAAAGTCAGGTTATAAGCTTTTATTTACATAACATGGATAAGCGACAGAACTTTTGTCAGGGACTGTATAGCACCAGGAAGGGGTCATATAGATAAGGATTGGGGACAAAGATACAAGCATGGGGCGAGAAATCTGGCTGCTGATGGAAAGAAGATTTCCCATGCTCTGTCATACATCTTTTTCTCAGTACTCAGCTTTCCCATGCTCTGCTATACATCTTTATCTCAGCATCCAGCTTTCCCATGCTCTGATATCATGGGAAAGCTTGGTGCTGAAGGAAAGATGTAGAGCAGAGCATAGGGAAGCTAGGTGCTGAGGGAGAGATGTAAAGCAGAGCATGGGAAAGCTGTGTGTTGAGGGAAAGATGTATAGCTGAGCATAGGAAAGCTGGTAGTGGCCCAGGTTCAAATTTTGCATCAGGGCAAATCAAATTTTAGTTATGCCACTGGTCACAAGCAACTCTATTCAGCTTTCTGTATTTCTTATGCAATCCATTTTGTAAAGGGGAAATAATTATATTTTTATAATACAAAAGAAAAATCACCAAAATCCAGACATTTACCTTTCTACCTCACAAACTGCATATAACAATATTTTTTTTCTCTGCACACCACTCTACATCTATAGATGGTGCCCTGATTCAGCCACCTTAGTACAGTTGCATTAGACATTTCTTGGGTTGGACCCTAAGCAATATTGGACACCTCTACAGGACTCGGCACAAACACCTAAAAGGTTTTCAAATACAATTATTGGTCCTCCATTACTGCAGGATTCTTTAACCTGATTGCGACATTGGCCATACTGGGTACATCATGAAATGCAAAAAAGAAGTCAAACAAGCAAAACTAGCTACTGAAACAAAAATCGCCAATGACATTAAAATAAATCACAAAATCTTTTATAAATACATTAATGCCAAATGGAAAACAAAGGATAGTATTGGCCCCTTAAAATATAATAACAAGTTAGTTATAGAGGACAAACAAAAGACTGAGATATTAAATAGGCATTTCTCATCTGTGTTCACTAAGGAACTGACTGTACCAGGGATCATTCAACAAGTGAAAAATCAAAGTTCACCACCCGATATAATTAATTTAACACAAGAAGAAGCATGCCTACGTCTGAGTATATTAAACATTGACAAATCCCCAGGGCCAGATGGCATTCATCCACGAATATTGAAGGAATTGAGCTCCGTAATTGACAGACCACTGTATCTCATCTTTTTAGACTCACTTGTAACAGGGTTGGTGCCTCAGGATTGGAGGATTGCTGATGTGGTACCAATATTTAAGAAAGGTAGGAGGATAGATCCAGGCAACTACCGTCCAGTAAGCCTGACATCAGTAGTATGCAAAGTTTTTGAGGGCATTTTAAGGGATGACATGCAAAAATATGTTGCAGAAAATAATATAACTGACAGACAGCATGGATTCATGAAAGATAAGTCGTGTCTAACCAACCTGTTGGGGTTCTATGAGGGGGTAAGTGCAAACCTGGATATTGGTAATGCAGCTGATGTGATTTATTTGGACTTTGCAAAGCCATTTGATACAGTACCACATAATAGCCTTATACTAAAGCTCCAGAAGCAAGGACTGGGAGAAACTATATGCAACTGGGTAAGGAATTGGCTAAAAGATAGGAAACAAAGAGTAGTCATAAATAGTACATTCTCTAAATGGGCTATAGTCAGCAGTGGGGTGCTGCAGGGATCTGTGCTAAGACCAATACTTTTTAATCTCTTTATTAATGACCTTGTGGATGAGATTGATAGTAAAGTGTCAGTCTTTGCTGATGACACCAAACTATGTAGGATATTATAAACTGACCTTGATAGTACAATATTACAAAAAGATCTGGATAAGATGTCAGAATGGGCAGATACTCGGCAAATGAGATTTAATGTTGATAAATGTAAAGTAATGCACCTAGGACGGAGTAATCCTATAACTGCGTATACATTAAATGGAAGTAAACTCGGGACTACAGAACAGGAGAAGGACTTGGGTATTCTCATTACAAATAAGCTGAGCAGCAGCACTCAATGTCAAGCAGCAGCTGCAAAAGCAAACAAGATTCTAGGGTGTATAAAAAGAGAGATTAGATGCCATGATCCCAACGTATTGTTACCCCTCTATAAATCACTTGTAAGGCCACATCTAGAATATGGGATCCAGTTTTGGGCTCCACATTTGAAAAAGGACATTCAGAAGTTAGAGTCAGTTCAAAGGCAGGCAACTAGACTACTACAAGGAATGGAAGGCCTCCCATATGATGACAGGTTGAAAAAGTTAGATATGTTTAGCTTAGAAAAAAGACGTCTCAGAGGACATCTCATTTACATGTATAAATACATGTGTGGTCAATATAAAGGACTGGCACATGACTTATTTCTTCCAAAGACAATACTAAGGACCAGGGGGCACTCACTGCGAGTGGAAGAAAAGCGATTCCAACAGCTAAATAGGAAAGGATTTTTTACAGTTATAGTAGTCAGACTGTGGAATGCCCTACCACAAAAGGTAGTAATGGCAGATACTATAACAGCTTTTAAAAAAGGGCTGGATGATTTTCTCAGTACACAAAACATTGTTGGTTATAAATGACTTAGTGACCAAATGTAGAACTGGTGGAGGAAGGTTAAACTAGATGGACCTAGGTCTTTTTTCAACCTTAGTAATTATGTAACTATGTAACTATGTAACGATGTAACTATGAGAAGTCATGCCATAATGATGGATGACATAGTACATCCTGGTGATTGCCAGGGTTCAGGTGCTGGGCCCCCATGATCGCTGTTGGATCTCTCACAGCCAGAAGCAATGCCTGCGCCGTTCTGGGCAGTGTAGCCCCCTAAATGCTGCAATCAACAGCAATCACATAATTTATGTATTATTTAGAGGATTGTGCTTTACTCCTAATTGTTCGGATCCCTGTAATATGATAACAGGACCCGATCACTGACATGGTAACCCAGGGTCATCACCATGATGACCCTTGAGTTAAAAAGCTATGTAAAGCCTCACACACCATGCCAGATGCATGTAATGTGATAAAAACTGGCAGTGCTGCATTTGGATGTGGATTTTTGCCAGAAGATGCAGATTTGGTGCAGGAATTTGGTGTATAAAGTTTAGCACCAAATTTGCATCTCTCGGCAAAAAAATGTGGGTTTCTGACAGATGCAGATTTCTTTGAACTGAAGGAGTTCACTTGAGGTGAGGTTGCTGAGTTCAATGAGGTCACCAGAGGTCAGTTTACCTGTGGGCACAGGTGGAGAACTGTGGGAACCTCCAGCTGTAGCCAAACAGACTGAGGGAATTCACCACTCACATCTACGGGTCAGTCTGTGCCTGTGCATTTGGTCATGTTCTGTGCCTACGTGCTGTGACTTCAGTATGTAGCAGAGGCAGAACTGTTTTGGGACCTTGTGTGGATTACGTTGGAACTGGGTGTTTGTGGTTAATAAATTGGGGAAAGAGGGGTTTTTTTGTATTTTATTTCAAATAAAGGATTATTTCGGTACCTGTGTTTATTCTCATAGTCTCATAGATGCCTCCCATTATTAAAGTAGGGCTTAGTGGCACCTGTGAACTGTCATTAACTGCTTTTATTACACTGATTGCCCTGATGCGGTGACAATCAGGATAAGCCAGGTAAAGTGCCGGAATTGTCGCCTATAATGAATGTGACAATCCTAGGAAGCTGCAGGTTACTATATTTAGGTTGTGGGATGGCCCAATGACGATGAGTTTCCCCAGCCTGAGAATACCAGCCCCCAGCTGTTGGTTTTATCATGCTTGGGTATCAAAAGGGACCACGCGCTGTTTTTTTCAAATTATTTATTTAAATAATACAAAAGTCCCTCTTATTTTGATACACAGCCAAGATAAGCACACAGGTGGGGGCTGCAGCCTTCAGCCGTATGCTTTATCTATGCTGGGTAGAAAAATATGGGGGGACCCTATGTCAATGTATTTATTTTTACACAATAGATACATAGACAGCGTGTTTGATTACAACCAATCAAAGATGCTGTCACACAGGGTGGCCAAGACTGTCACTGGGTGGGGGAAGCAGTGAATATGTATGAGGGTTAATGAGCGGACTTGGAAGTAGTGTTACAGCCGCGCAGGAGACTGGTAAATGTGTTCTGCTTTAACCAATTTGCTTTTGTTTCCTTTTTTTACAGTGATTTCCCTGGCCAATCACAGCCATGCCAATACTTAACATGGCTGTGATGTGTTCAGAAGTGAATGGTTTCTGTAATTGTGTAAATGTGAACAGTTACCAAACAAAGCCATGCGTTGATGATTTTTGAGAAAATTGTTTGTGAATCTTATCTTGACTCGAACGAGCCAACGCTCATGTTGAATTTGAGATTGGCAAATCTTTTTTTGAACAAATTTGCTCATCTCTAGCCATGACATGTGTTGCTTCCCAACAACACTGCATGTGAGTAATCTTAAGCCTGAAAATAGCCTGACCCAAAAGTGGCAAAAAACAGGTGAGGAAAAAAAAATATATCTATATATCTCATCTATATATATATATATATATATATATATATATTTATTGTGAGACAGGGGATATAGCTCAGCTGGGATATTTGCTTTGGTCCAAGCGAGTGGCTATGGATTCACAGATGACAGCGGCAGACTGGCAGGTTCCAGACAGATACGGCTCTGACCTGTCTTTTGGTGACCGGTTGTGGCCAATTCTGAATGGCGTCCACTTTGTTTGCCTGAGGTTTTATGACTCCTCTACCAATCATGTATCCCAGATAGCGAGCTTCTTCCAACCCCAATGTACACTTCTTGGGATTGGCAGTCAAGCCGGCAGTTCTTAGAGAGTCCAAGACAGCTTGCACTTTTGGCAAATGAGTTTCCCAGTTATCACTAAAGATAATGATATCGTCCAAATATGCGGATGCATACTGGACATGGGGCTTTAGGATAATATCCATTAGTTGTTGGAAGGTGGCTGGGGCTCCATGCAAACCAAATGGCATATCCCGGTACTGGAACAGTCCCTGTGGCGTAACAAAGGCAGTTTTCTCTTTGGCAGAGTCAGTGAGGGGAATCTGTCAATAACCTTTTGTTAAGTCAATAGTGGATATGTATCTGGCTGAACCTAGTCTCTAAGTTCATCAACTCTTGGCATAGGGTAGGCATCGAATTTCGATACCTCATTCAACTTGCGAAAATCGTTACAGAACCGGATAGTCCCATCGGGCTTGGGCACCAGCATGACAGGACTAGCCCACTCACTCCAGGACTCCTCAATAACCCCGAGCGCCAGCATTTTCTCTACTTTCCGGGCAATGGCTTGTCTCCGAGCCTCAGGAATTCGATCTGGTTTTAACCGTACACGTGACTGAGGGTCGGTGACAATGTCATGTTTAATTACGTTAGTACGGCCAGGTAATTCTGAAAAAATATCTGCATTTCTCTGTACGAACTCCTTGGTTTCTTGTATTTGGGTCTTGGATAGCGTGTCTGCAATACCCACCTCTGGTGGTACTATCTGGGGGTCACTTACCTCAGATGTTGGTGCCACTCGAGGCCCACTATCAAGGTTAGTTTTCACTACCAGACTCTCTCTGTCCCGCCAGGACTTAAGCAAGTTTACGTGGTAGATTTGTTGGGGTTTTCTCTTGTCTGATTGGTGTACCTTATAATTCACTTCACCTATTCTTTCCAGCATCTCGTATGGCCCCTGCCATTTTGCAAGAAATTTATTTTCTACAGTAGGTACCAAGACTAACACTCGATCCCCGGGTTGAAAAACTCGTGTTATAGCCGCCCGGTTGTACACCCTGCTTTGGGCGCGTTGTGCGCACTCCAAACATTCTTTGACTATTGGCATAACTGCCGCAATTCTGTCCTGCATAAGTGTTATATGTTCAATTACACTGCGGTAAGGAGTCACCTCTTGCTCCCAAGTCTCCTTGGCAATATCCAACAGGCCTCTGGGACACCGCCCATAGACCAATTCAAAAGGTGAAAAACCCGTGGAGGATTGGGGTACATCTCGTATGGCGAACAAGAGATATGGCAGGAGAGTATCCCAATCCCTCCCGTCCTTATCCACTACCCTTTTCAACATCCCCTTTAGGGTTTTATTGAAGCGCTCGACCAGACCGTCTGTCTGAGGGTGATACACGCAGGTGGGAGATTTTTAGTAATTTACATAGTTCTTTGAGAATACGAGACATAAAGGGGGGTCCCCTGATCCGTAAGTATCTCTTTCGGAATGCCTGTGCGAGAAAACATGTTCAAAAGCTCCTTTGAAATTGCTTTTGCATTGGCATTCCGTAAGGGTACAGCCTCCGGATAACGGGTGGCGTAATCCAGTACCACCAAAATGTATTGATGACCTCTGGCAGATTTAACTAATGGACCGACTATATCCATTGCTATCCTCTCGAAGGGCACCTCTATTATTGGCAAGGGTACCAGGGGGCTTCTAAAATGTGTCATAGGCGCAGTCAACTTGATGTAGGACAGGATTGAAAGTATCGAGTTACATCTCCCGTCAGACCCGGCCAAAAGAAACGTTGCAGAATACAGTCTTTTGTCTTTTCTCCCACCAGGTGGCCCCCCAAAGGATGTTTATGTGCCAGGTCTAAAACCACCTGATGAAAGGATTTGGGTACCACTAGCTGTTCCACCACCACTCCTCGCATCTTGTCAATGTGGTATAGCATGCCCTGTTGCACTGCCACATGTGGAAACACATTTTGAGCCCCTGGGTACACGGGGTTTCCCTCAACGACCTTCACATTTTCCCATGCCCTTGTTAAAGTTGGATTTTGGTGTTGAGCGGTCCCGAAATTATCACGGGCCACCTCAAGACCTGGCATCTCTATAACATCCTCTAGCGTGTCCGCCTCGCTTGCAAACACAGCCGGAGGAGAGTCTACAGATTCTGGCGCTACCCCTGTGTTGGGTCCCCTATCATCTTGTTCCAGTGGCTCAGGGGCTAACCCTTAGGGTATTGTTCACCAGTTTTTCTTCAACCGGGGTGTTCACGCCAATTTTAACGTTCCACAAGTCCCAGAATAAGGGAAAGTCTCTCCCCTCCCAAGGATTACGCTATGCAACATAGTCTTTACAATCACCGCCTGATGTCTTTTGGCCCCCAAGGGCGTGGCAAGAGTTACCCAGGCTGTGGGGTAGTTTTTAGTATCGCCATGTATGCAACTAATGCCCACAGTTGAACCTGTTATTACGCCAGGGTCCACCAAGCTAGCATGTACCAAGGTTACTTGACTGCCAGAGTCTAAGATGGCATTCACACTATAGTCGTTGACCTCAATGCAACACACATGTTGTTCATTTCCTGTGAGGATCTCCGCAGCACAGACTGACTGTACGTATAATGACAGACGCCTTGTAGTGTTACAGTCCATAGGCTCTGTAGTTAATGGGCAGTTAGCAGCTACGTGGCCGAACCCACGACATCGCCAACACTGTAGGGGCCCTTGCCTTCCAGTTGGGGACCTCAGTCTGAGCCTGGTGACTTGCTGAGAAATTGCACCACTAACATAGTCCTTTGTGGACCTGCTACCCCTAGTTGCGACATTCTCTTTTGGAAAAGGAGTAGTTTTAGTAGGACTTTCAGGCGATTTCCTAGAACCCCAGCAAGGTGAAAGCGTCCCCTGGAGTAGGCTTTCAGAAGCGTTGTAACGCTCGACCATATTCACCAACTGGTCAGCGCTAGTTGGGTCACCCTGTCCGACCCACCTCTGGATCTCATCCGGTAAGGTTCGCAGGTACTTGTCTAGGACAACTTGTTCCACCATCTGTGCAGGCGTCAAAGTTTCCGGTTGCAGCCATTTTTTTTTACCAGATGGATGGGGTCATGCATTTGTGAACGAGCTGGCTGATGTGCCACAAAAGTCCATAGATGTACCCGCTGTGCCCGTACATATGTGTTTACTCCCAGCCTTCATAGTATCATAGTATCATAGTTTTTAAGGTTGAAGGGAGACTCTAAGTCCATCTAGTTCAACCCGTAGCCTTACATGTTGATCCAGAGGAAGGCAAAAAACCCCAATGTGGCAAACAAGTTCCAATGGGGAAAAAATTTCCTTCCTGACTCCACATCCGGCAATCAGACTAGTTCCCTGGATCAATACCCTGTCATAAAATCTAATATACATAACTGGTTATATTAAATTTTTCAAGAAAGGCATCCAGGCTCTGCTTAAATGTTAGTAGTGAATCACTCATTACAACATCATGCGGCAGAGAGTTCCATAGTCTCACTGCTCGTACAGTAAAGAATCCTCGTCTGTGATTATGATTAAACCTTCTTTTCTCAAGACGTAGCGGATGCCCCCGTGTTCCAGTCGCAGGCCTAGGTGTAAATAGATCTTTGGAAAGGTCTCTGTACTGTCCCCTCATATATTTATACATTGTGATTAGATCTCCCCTAAGCCTTCGTTTTTCCAGACTAAATAACCCCAAGTTTAATAATCTGTCTTCATATTGCAGCCCCCCCATTCCTCTAATAATCTTGGTCGCTCTTCTTTGCACCCTCTCCAGTTCAGCTATGTCCTTCTTATATATCGGTGACCAGAATTGTACACAGTATTCTAAGTGTGGTCGCACTAGTGACTTGTACAGAGGTAGAACTATATTTTTTTCATGAACACTTATACCTCTTTTAATACATCCCATTATTTTATTAGCCCTGGCAGCAGCTGCCTGACACTGTCCACTAAAGTGAAGTTTACCATCCACCCATACACCCAAGTCTTTTTCTGTGTCTGTTTTACCCAGTGTTCTACAATTAAGTACATAATCATAAATGTTATTTCCTCTACCCAAGTGCATGACCTTACATTTATCTACATTAAACTTCAATTGCCACTTCTCAGCCCAATCCTCCAATTTACATAAATCTCCCTGTAATATAAAATTATCCTCCTCTGTATTGATTACCCTGCAGAGTTTAGTATCATCTGCAAATATTGAAATTCTACTCCGCATGCCCCCAACAAGGTCATTTATAAATATGTTGAAAAGAAGCGGGCCCAATACTGACCCCTGTGGTACCCCACTATGAACTGAGACCCAGTCCGAGTACGTACCATTAATAACCACCCTTTGTTTCCTATCACTGAGCCAGTTTTTAACCCAGTTACACATATTTTCCCCTATCCCCATTATTCTCATTTTATGTACCAACCTTTTGTGTGGCACCGTATCAAAAGCTTTTGAAAAGTCCATATACACAACATCCACTGCATTTCCCTGGTCCAGGCTTGAACTTACCTCTTCATAGAAGCTGATCAAATTAGTTTGACAGGATCGATCCCTCATAAACCCATGTTGATACTCTATCATAAGGTTATTTTTCTTGAGATACTCCAGTATAGCATCTCTCAAGAAACCCTCAAGGATTTTACCAACCGTAGAGGTTAAACTTACCGGCCTATAATTTCCCGGCTCAGTTTTTGTCCCCTTTTTGAATATTGGCACCACATTTGCTATGCGCCAGTCCTGCGGTACCGACCCTGTTATTAAGGAATCTGAGAAGATTAAAAATAATGGTCTATCTATCACAGAACTCAATGCCTTGCCAGGATTTCGCCTTTTAGTTTAATATAGTCCATAGCATCAGCTCCACTTAGATCATTATATGCCTTTTGCGGATCTCCAATCAGGAATGGAGCGACCACTTCAGCCCATTCGTCCACCAGTAGGCGCTCACATTCTGCAATACGTTCAAACATTGCCAAATATGATTCCACATCATCATCAGCAGTCATTTTAAGCAAAGTCTTTTGTACAGCTTTCCGCGCACTGGCAGGGCTTTGTGCACGGTCCTCCGTGTCTCGCGGCTGCCGAACCAAGGCCTCCTTTATTGCATTTAACTGTTCTTGGTGTATTTGATGCTGCTGCTCCAGCGCCTTCTGGAGGTAAGCATTGGTCTGTTGTTGCCGGGCACTGGCCTGTTGTAGCTGGGCATTGGTCTGTTGTTGCTGGACATTGGCCTGTTGTTGGTGGACATTGGCCTGTTGTTGGTGGACATTGGCCTGTTGTTGGTGGACATTGGCCTGTTGTTGGTGGACATTGGCCTGTTGTAGTTGGGTATTGGTCTGCACCAACTGTTTCAGCAGCTCCTCCATATTGCTGGTCTCTTGGCTCTTCGGCAGCACAGGAGCTTTCAGCCAGGACATTAACAAGAGACAATGCCCATAGAACGGTTTATCTGCAGTCACAGTCCAATAGCCACTAATGCCCGCATTCGAGACACCATTTGTGAGACAGGGGATATAGCTCAGCTGGGATCTTTGCTTTGGTCCAAGTGAGTGGCTATGGATTCACAGATGACAGCGGCAGACTGGCATTTTCCACACAGATACGGCCACTGCCATGTTTATTGTGTACACTTATGCCTCAGTGTTACACATGCAAAAACAGGAAAATAAATGTCTAAGGCCGTCTGGCCACTAACTAACAACAGAATGCTAACTACAAAATAAACCTATGTAACAAACAAAACAGTATTCTCTTACTGTGTGGGTTCCTCAGCACATCCAGTGGAGGTATAAAGTCTCAGCCCCAGCAGCCATGAGCCTGTCCTGCTATCCTCAGCAGGTTCTTTTTCACTGAATTCCTCCTGATTATTTCAGCTGATCCAGTGAGGGATCAAAACCTGGATTGAATGTGGAGAAGGGAGCAACCAGTCCCACTGCCATTCCTACTGATTGCTCCAGGAAAAACCGAGCCCAAAATTACACTGAAATAAACAGGCTTCAGTGACTACCTTATTGCTGAGCCAGATATAATGTCCCCAGCTTTTCCCAGTCCATCTGCATGGGCCGACCGCTCCACAGTCAGTACATGGAGACATATGAAATGAACCGAGGGGAAACATACTTGCTCTCTAGTACTTCTCCCCTCGGCATCTCACTATATATATATATATATATATATATATATATATATATATTTTTTACACCCTTCCTTCCCCATCTACATATAGGCAGTTTTGATTCAGTGTGAATTTATTCAGACAGAATTGAAACTGTAGGCTACATGATAAGAAATCTTCCCTAATCGAAATTTGGGAAACTCTCTCTTCTCTTCTATCATTATCTTCGTTTTTTTCAGAATATACTGTACCATTATCTGGAGGTGCATTTGAGTACTCACTTAACCAACTACTTACTTGAAGATGATAATGAAAAATGTAATAGAATTATATAAGTCTGAGAACTCTATGGTACATTTTGTACGAGACCATAAAAAGTATGAACTTGCAAGGGGATAGCAAGTAGCAGAACTAGATTATCGCTTGGAGAAGAAAAAAAAATGTATATGCCTTAAAAGATGGACAGATGGAAGTCTTTTTGTCCAAACTGGACATTCACTAATTTCTAAACAAGGGAATATACAGGAAAATAAATAATTTATTTTTTATTGTATATGACCCCTTAAAAACTCACTGTCCAGTCATTGTAATCAGTCTAATTTCCCTACTGAACCTAAAGGCATGTCATGGCCGTCTATCCGTTTCTAGAGATTTGTGACAGGATCTAGGCCAGAGTTTCACATTGCCATCTGAGACTCTTTCCATTAAATGTATTCCCTTTCTTTTGGTGCTGAAAGGTTTAATGTCAGTTTTGCTTTCCAGCAGCTTTTGACTTCTGGCCTCAGGTTCTTCCGATTGGTGACCACTCTCTTCCCTTATATATGATCACATCTCCTAGTAGAGGGGGCCGGTTATTTTGATTCATTCTGAATCTAGGCCTCAAGGTGGAAGGAGGTGCTGGAGCAAATGTTGCTGTGAAGCGGTGTAGGCTGCAGTTCTAGTGTCTGACTGCAGCCGTTAAGCTGGGCTTTATCCTTTTATTGTTTCCCCTTTCTGTTGTACCTTCCCTTCATGTTTTATTAGTATGGCGGTGGAACGAGATTCATACTTGCCTGATCTCACTAGATTCTTACTTGCCTGATCACTAGCCAGGAATACTACAGGATCTCTTAAGGCTTCAGGTATCCTGCATGGCAACAGCTGCGGAACTTGTATAGGGACTGTTTAGGAGTTCAGGGTGAAGCTGCAGGTGAGTGCAGAAGGTGCCCCATCCTCCCCCTATCTAGCACCAGGATCCACCATTGTTAAAGTGTCCCCAGTGTATCCCTTGTTTGTTGTGGGGTAACCCCTGTTAGTTGTATGTCTTGCCTCTCGCCGGACCTTCCCCAAGTCTGTTGCATGACAAGTGGTTATGCAAATGTGAGTATGAAGATATAAAAAAAATTGAAAAAAATATAGAGGTGTTCACAGGTTTGTGCTTCTATAATTTTCCTACTGTGAATGAAACAGTAGAGATTGCAATCATTATGGTATTTTCTTTTATTTATCCATTTTATATACCGCATTTTTTAGACTATAAGACACACTTTTTAGTTAGAGAAAAACCTGCAAAAAATGGCTGTATCTTATAGTCCGAAGGCAGCTCTCTCCCCCACCTCATCCCAGTAGTGTCGTCCTATCCTCACTGCTTCCTTACTGATATGGGAGCGCGCTCAGAAAGCTGCTCCAGCCCCTGTCACTCAGATCAGTGTACAGCATTGTGGAGAGCTCTCTTTTTGCCAGACACCTCTCTGTCTAATCACTTACATAATCTTTTCTTCCTTCCCCTAAAGGGTGCTTTACACGCTGCGATATCGGTAACGATATATCGTCGGGGTCATGTCGGTAGTGACGCACATCCGGCGCCGTTACCGACTTCGCAGCATGTAACACAAATGAGCGACGATCAACGAGCACAAAAACGTGAAAAATCGTTGCTCGTTGACACGTCGCTCATTTCCTTAATATCGTTGCTGCTGTCGGTACGATGTTGTTTGTCGGTCCTACGGCAGCACACATCGCTATGTGTGACGCTGCAGGAACGACGAACATCTCCTTATCTGCCTCCACTGGCAATGAGGAAGGAAAGAGGTGGGCGGGATGTTACGCCCGCTCATCTCCGCCCCTCCACTTCTACTGGCCGGCTGCTTATTGATGTCGCGGTGATGTCGCTGTGATGCCGAACGCACCTCCCCCTTGAGGGAGGGATTGTTTGGTGGTCACAGTGACATCGCTGCACAGGTATGTTCGTGTGACGCTGCCGTAGCAATAATGTTTGCTATGGCAGCGATCACCACATATCGTTACAACGACAGGGGCGGGTGCTATCGCGCACGACATTTCTAGCAATCGCTATTGATGTCTCAGCGTGTAAAGCACCCTTAATTCAGGCAAGACTCAGATGTCAGTGGAGCTTTAATAGACAATGCAGTCCAAATTGTGCAGCCTACTGTACAGAGACCTAGTAGAACAGTTGTGATAAGGGAGGCTATGTTTTCTTACTTAGTCAGTTTTGTGACACAGGATAGTAGATAGTTTGAATTCTATGACGCACAGCTCAGCTCTGCTACATAAGTCTAATACATGTGTCAAACTGAAGGAGAAGTAAGTATAAATGCAAGAAAAAAACATTGATTAAAAATTAAATCTTTATCAACACATCAAATTAAAAAAAAACAAATGATTGATGAAGATTGATTGATGAAAATTGATGAAGCTGTAATACATCTGTTGCGAAATGCAGGTTGGGACACCCTCCCCCCATTTCTTCCGTTTTGGGCCTGCACCACCACTGTCTGATGTAAGTGTACATATTTTGCTATGATTGTTTTTAGCACTTGGCCTGTAGTTCACCACTCTATTTATGCTACTTTCACAATTGTGAAGAGTGTTTACTCCCAGTAAGCCAAAAGACAAAACACTTTTTTACTTTATAATTGTTGCCCTTGATTATTTATAATTTTTTTTTGGCTTAGGGATGTTTTAGCACCAGCCCCATGCATTGTTAGACTATTATCGACTCTGATAGTTTCCTAGTGGCAACCATATTAACTAGTGATGATCAAAAATCATACTGGTGTTTCTTACTGGCCATTTCCAGCACACAATATCTGTTACAGGTGCAGTGATAGGTTTTTTCTCCTTCCCCTTCCCTTTTCCTACTTTCTTCTGTAATTGTTGGATCCAATTTTCTGTTGATTTGTTTTTAATTTGATGTGTTAATAAAGATTTAAATTTTAATTATTATTTTTTCCTTGCATTTATACTCTCTTTTCCTCCAGTTTGCCACATTGAATATGGAGTTTTTGCATCGCCATAAGTAATGCGATTTTTTTTTTATTATTTTGTCTACTATAACCCAATTCAGCTGTTGCTGGTCATTATTTCTGAAGTTACGTTACTCATTTTGCATCAGTGGAAGGGCTCATTCAGACGTGGTTCATTTTTCTTGAAACCCTGACACAATGGAGCTATCACTATAGCCTTTCTGTGTGCACAGTGGAGGATGGTCTGTTTACTCTTCGGTGGTTTGCGTAATGGGCGGTGTCTTGACTTGTCTTTGATGATCTCAGATAGACTTGTCTTGGGCATGCCCCTGTGGTTCTGTCTGCTTGCCATGTCATGATCCTATCCTAGGAAGTGACATCGCGTAGAATGATTGCACTCTCATAGGATATCATTACGTTGTGTGTTCCAGGATAGATTATGTCTGTTTACATATGTCTACCCTGTGTGATGCAGGAAGTTTATGATGGTCCCCAGGTGAGTCCATATACGAAGATTTTGGTCTAATCACCTGTTAGCTATATAATGCCCTATTTTCACCCAGTCCGCCTCCCTAGCAGTATGGCTCTGTGTTAGTTGGTTTAAGGGGTTAGTCAATATGACGAAACGCATCGAAACAAATGAAGGGTTATTGTAGGGGTCCAGTCTAGCATAGCTAGTTGTGGACCATCCCTGTAATGACGGGAGTCTCTGGGTGGTATATAGTGTGTGTATATATATATATATATATACAGTATATATATGCATCCTAAGGGGTTTTCAGGGCCAGTTGAGTCTACTACTGGCGGTGAACCCTGTCCTGGTTGGAAACACTTTGCACCAAGGCTCTTCTTGGAGTTCGTGACACCATTTCACTGTATCGATTCAATTTGAGTATTGCATGCTGACCATTGTCACTGAGAATCAATTTGTGTTTGAGTATGTTGCATTTTTCTTTTCTTTTTTTTAATGGTAGAAGGACCACTGTCTTTTTTCCTTGAAAAAGAAAAGGATGCCCTTTTTTGTTATGTATGTTTTGTTGTGTTTTTTTCGTGGAGCATTCTATTAGTAGCATCCTGGTTGGTTATTATGTATGGTCCCATATACTATCATTGACCATTTATTGATCCCATTTGGTATAATTTTCCACCCCAGGAGCTTTCATTTAATTGGTTGTCCCCAGGGACTGTAATAGTCTTATCATGTATATCTATTAAAAGTTATATTTTAGTCATTTGCTTTTTTCCTACCAGTCCTGTATGACTCATGTGACTTATACCTTGGTATTTGTGCTGTTTAAACTAATTTTCAAATGTTACCCTAATTTGTCATTTTTATACCCATTTTGGAAGCAATGTACTTTTTATATTAAAACCTAAAAATGTAATAAATGTGTTTTTTGGATATGTAAGTAATCAATAGACTTTCTGAAACGGTTCTGTTTTTTGTCAGCAATAAGTTCCCACTTTGGGGACCCCATAACTTGCTTGTTTAGAGAGTTGTGGCCGTATGCTTTGTATCTGGGTTGGGCATATATTATTAAGGCATAACTTATTGTCACGCTCCCGGTGTCCCAGCAGCGCTCCTTACCTACTGAGCCGGTCTCACCATCCAGGCACTGCTCCGTAAACACTGAGCCAGTCACACCTGCGTCACGCCACCGCTCTGTACTCACTGATCCAGCCTCGCCAGCGTACCACCGCTCCTTCCTCACTGGTCCAGTCCATGCGTCCACCGGTCACGCCTGCCATTCCCGCTCATGCTCCCCAGAGTCCTGTTCCTGGTCTCAGGAGTCTGATTCTGACTAATGTTCTGTATAGGACCGGGCCGCGCCCACTCACCTGGTCTTATAGCTCCAGCACTGCTGCAACAGGAAATGACCTGAGGCTGTGCTGAGTATATAAGACTGGCCTCTCCATGTGGGTGGTGCCTGATCATCGCTTGTGTTTCTTTGCCTTGTCTTGTGAGCTAGGTGCTCAGGTCCTTTTGTTCTTGTTTCCTGTATTACTGCCTTAAAGTACGCTGTGACCCTAGTGACCTGGTCCTGTCTTTGCTTCCTGATACCTGCACCTGTTCCTGTACTGTCCTATGGGACTCCATGACCCTGGTGACCTGGTTCTTCCCATTCCTGCCACACTAGTGCTCCAGCTACCGTGTACCCTGCCCTCCAGGTGGGGTGCTCGGTCCAGTGGATCCACCTCCTGGGCCTACCAGTCCTCCCTGGCCTTCACAGTATGATCAGGCAATGGATCCCGCTGGAGCGCAAACATCAGAGCTGGCTGAGCTGCGCCAGGAGCTGGCGCAACAGCGCGAAACTCTGAACCGGATGCTGAAGTTAATGACGTCCGTGGACGCCGGTTATATGTGCTGCAGACCGCCGCCACTTCTCAGTCCACGCAGCAACTAGTCTCCAGGTCCGAACCAGTTGTCTCCACGGCCTCGCAACTTTGCCTTGCTGCTCCGCCTCGCTACGCAGGGGATCCCAAGTCCTGCCGAGGCTTCCTGAACCAGTGCTCCTTGCACTTCCAGTTGCTCCCGCACTTATTTGCCTCAGACCAGGCCAAGGTGGCGTTCCTGATGTCACACCTGGAAGGCGAAGCCCTGGCCTGGATTAACCCCCTGTGGGAAAATGAGGACCCGATGATCACCGACATCTAGGAGTTCCTGCAAGCCTTCAGAGGCACCTTCGACGAACCCGGACGAACTACCGCAGTGACCTCTACACTCCTCCGGCTACGCCAAGGGACCCAAACAGTCAGCCAGTATGCCATACAGTTCCGCACGCTCACTTCGGAGCTGGGCTGGAACAATGAGGCCTTAACGGCGGCCTTTTGGGAGGGTCTCTCTGGACGCATCAAAGACGAAGTCGCCGGCCGTGATGTTCCCCGCATCTTGGACGCTTTGATTTCCCTGGCCACTTGGATTGACCTCCGTTTTCAGGAGCGTGCCCAAGAGATAGTCCGGGAGAAGCGACCACCTTGCCACGCCTTGCCCCCGCAGAGACCTACCGCACCCTCGTCCCTGCCTTTCCGCGAATCGTCACCAGAACCCATGCAAGTGGACCGTCTGACCCAAGCCAAGCAACGCCGTGCAGAACGGCTCGCCCGGGGCCTGTGCTTCTATTGCGGAGACGGTTTACATATGCTCCTTTTTTGCCCGGAGAAACAAGGTACACCCCAGGTCCAAGGGATGGTGGGAACTGCCACCCTTGCTACCGAAATCCCTTTGGTTCCAGTTAAACAGACTGTCCGGGTGACGACAGAGGGGACCCGGTTTTCAGCTGAGGCCCACATCGATTCCAGGGCAGCAGGCAACTTTATTCACCAGGCCACGGTAGACAAATACCAGGTCTCTGTCACCCCGCTGAAGAAGCCTCTCTGGTTCGCCTCGGTGGACGGCAAACCGCTCTACAAACCTGTCCGGTTTACCACCGAGCCCGTGAACCTCCAGGTTGGCACTTCGCATACAGAGACCATCGCCTTCTATGTGATCCTGAGGATGGCTCCTGAGCTCCTGTTGGGCCTGCCCTGGCTGAAACTCCATGACCCTGTTATTAGTTGGCGCTCTGGCGCGATTACCCGCTGCGGTTCCTTGTGCCACAAAACCTGCTTGCAGCCTGTTCCTCAGCCCCTGGCACTTGACTCAGTCAAGCTGCAGGATCCTGAAGAAGAGACTACGCTATCCAGTGACGTTCCACCGCCCCAGGCATCCGAGACCTTGATTCTACCATCTTCTGGAGATGAGACTTTGATTTCACCGCCTTCTAGAGTTGAGACTTTGAGTCCAGTGGCTACTGAGGATGAGACTATGACCGATACCCGGTCCGAGACGCCCGATCCGGTCGTCCAGGATTCCAGTCCTGCTTCTGACTGTCCTTCCCTTTCCGTAGCTTCCGTTGCCACTGCTCGAAAATCTTCGGTTAAGCGTGTTGCAGTCCGGAAGGGTGCATGGGGTCAGCTGTCCCTCCTTTCCTTTGCGCTGGGTTACGGTCCGGGGGCTCGGTCCTGGGTGCCCCGAGGGTCCTTTGCTCAGAGAGGGGGGATTCAAGGGGGGGGGTACTGTCACGCTCCCGGTGTCCCAGCAGCGCTCCTTACCTACTGAGCCAGTCTCACCATCCAGGCACCGCTCCATAACCACTGAGCCAGTCAAACCTGCGTCATGCCACTGCTCTGTACCCACTGATCCAGCCTCGCCAGCGTACCACCGCTCCTTCCTCACTGGTCCAGTCCATGCGTCCACCGGTCACGCCTGCGATTCACGCTCATGCTCCCCAGAGTCCTGTTCCTGGTCTCAGGAGTCTGATTCTGACTAATGTTCTGTATAGGACCGGGCCGCGCCCACTCACCTGGTCTTATAGCCCCAGCACTGCTGCAACAGGAAATGACCTGAGGCTGTGCTGAGTATATAAGACTGGCCTCTCCATGTGGGCGGCGCCTGATCATCGCTTGTGTTTCTTTGTCTTGTCTTGTGAGCTAGGTGCTCAGGTCCTTTTGTTCCTGTTTCCTGTATTACTGCCTTAAAGTACGCTGTGACCCTAGTGACCTGGTCCTGTCTTTGCTTCCTGATACCTGCACCTGTTCCTGTACTGTCCTATGGGACTCCATGACCCTGGTGACCTGGTTCTTCCCGTTCCTGCCACACTAGTGCTCCAGCTACCGTGTACCCTGCCCTCCAGGTGGGGTGCTTGGTCCAGTGGATCCACCTCCTGGGCCTACCAGTCCTCCCTGGCCTTCACACTTATGCTCAAGTTGCAGCCTGATTGGAAGCTCAGTGAGTAAACATAGATTAATACTTTGCTGTTGCACCCAAGTCACAAGCTGATAAGTGTGTAAAGGACAAATACTGGTATACTAGTTCATTTATTTTTGATTCAATATGAAGTCTGGTACCTGAAAATACATTCCATGATTTAATGCAAATAAACTTGCACTCCTTACCCTTAAGCTAGAAATTCACAGACTGTGATTGATTACAAGTTTAATGTGTTTTATGACTTTAAATCACTTGGATGAAAGAGTTAATCATGTGAAGAGTGAAGACAGCGAGCTTTTAAAAAGGAGTCATATTAAGAAAATATATCTATAAACAGATTGCCATTAGTACTCCCTTTAGATTGAACAGATTGTTCATCTTTATGAAGTCAGGATATTATGATCACAGCTGTCCAACAGTAAGCAATACTGAAATCAAATAGTAAATCTCTCAACACCAAAATTTGCTGCACATAAATTGAGCAGGAATGGGCTGGTTTTATCATAGTTGCCTTTCAAAGAAAATAATGTCTTTTATTTCTTTTATTTACACCTGATATGCACCTGGAAGATCTTATGAACATATATTGTATATCATTGGGATAACAAATATTGTTGTTTGTTTTTTTTTTAAATAAAAAAAATCAAGCTAGAAAACACTGTACAGCCAAAATCAGTTTATAGACCTCTAAATCCCCCAAACATGGTACATTTTTCATCTTCAATAAAAAGAAGTTTTGGTCAGTAATTTTAGCTATTCTATCTTTGAATATGTGCCACACATGAATTTCACATCCTTGTATTCCTGGATATTCAAACTGAGCTTAAAGGTAAGATTTTGTGGTGCGGAGCAAAAAAAAGAGCATTTAAGCAAGGTCTAAAATACCAAAAGCATTATCAAACAACACAGCTATGTTTAACTGGCTTATAGTCTGCTTGTAAAATACTGTATTAAGTCTACACCAATTAGAAAAGAATTCATGTTTTTCCAAAAAGTTCTATTTTGTCTCATCAATCCAAAAATTATCATACCGAAAAGCTTAAGAGTCATTTAGAAGGCACTTTTGAAAACCTGAGACAAGACATTCCGGTATATATTGGTAACATTTGGTAACCAATGGCTTCACCTTTCAAGCATCCCATAAATACCCATCTCCTGTGGGAAGCTATATCTGGGTTTTTACTTTTACTTCCTCAATGACAGTTCAGTAAGCTATTGAGAAAGTTTTGGTAATAATATTGTGGAACAGAGAAGCGCAATAGGGTCTTACCTCGTAGGGGAATTAATAGACAAAAAATTAGGCGCACTCACCTATTCAGGTTGTCACAGTCACAACCCCTATATGCACGTGCAATGTTGGTATCAGCCGCAGCCCTGAGGTATGAGACGTAGAATCAATAGGAGAGGAAATCGGGTATATGCCCCGCTAACACCACGGAATCCAATATTAATTTAATTCCTTTATTGTTTGTACAGGTCGACGCGTTTCAGAGACATCCGTCTCCTTCATCAGGACATCAAAGGAACAGTATCATACCATGGTGTTAGCGCGGCATATACCCGATTTCCTCTCCTATTGATTCTATTGGGAAAGATTTAGCAGACTGACCATCTCTGCAAAAACGAGTTATGTTTGGTTCATATTTTCAAGATTTTTAATCCATGAACATTGGAATATAAGGCTTCTGCGAAGCTTAATGGGATGTTTAGTTTCCACAGGTTTGGCACTGCTGTGTTTAATTTCATTTAACGGGTTTTCTACTACTTGTACAACACATTCTCATTCCCCTTGTTCACTTCCATAAAAATAAATAAGCCTATACTCACCTCTAGTGTGGCTGTGGTTCCAGCAATGTCTAAAGCTGTATTCCCTGGGCCCACAAGACATTGTTCTGACACCTAGGCCCAGCAACCAATCAGCTTCCATTGTCTATATCCCCGCCTTCAGACATTTCAGCAGTATTTGAGTGCTGTGTTAACTTCCTGCTAAAAAGTCCAAAGGCTGGAAGAAGGAAGCTGGCATTGATTGTTCGCGGGGCCTGCATCTCACAACAATGTCATGTGGGCCCTGGGAATGAGGCTTTAAACATTGCAGGAAACACAGTAAAGGGAAATTAGAGGGAGATGTGCAAATAGTGGACAACACCTTAAATGAAATTATACACAGAAGTGCCAAAACTGTGGAAACGAAACATCTCATTAAGGCTGGTTTCCTATTAATGTATTTTGCTGTGCTTATCTTCTAGGACCCTTACATTCCAATGCTCATGTATTAAAAATCTTGAAAATATGAGCTAAACATAACTCATTTTTGCAGAAATGATCAGTCTGCTTAAATTTTCCCAAGAGCTCATTGAACTCTCATTGAGGAAGTAAAAGTAAGAACCCAGATAAAGCTTCCCACAGGAGATGCATATTTACCGCTGCCGCATCGGAGGTTAGTATAAGCGTATTTATTATTATAGGGGCGAACAAGGGGAATGAGAAGGGGTTGTCCAAGTAATGGAAACCCCTTTAAGTATTGTTTAAATTTGGTTAGGTGGTTAACTGTGTAACTAAGTTAGTTCTTATTGTAAATATTGGAAATATAGATAGTTTATAAACAATTAATATGGTTAAAGTATAATAATAATTAGTCTATAAATATATTGTTTATATGTGTCTCCTATCTACTAATATCTTCAATTTTTACATTTTTTTTCCATTCTTTTTTCTAGAACGCACAACCATAGAAATCAACCATAGAAAACAAGTAACCTAGCAGGCCTGTGAGGCCCCAGGTATGCGTTCTAGGGTTAAACAGTTTAAAATCTTCAGACTACACAACATATATTTTAAGAATAGGAATATCCCTAGCAACCCATGGTTGCTTGTAGTAGCAGAAAATTTCTATGGCAAGCTGCTAACTCTGATGACGGTATACCTGGCAGCAGCTTCAAAATGATGTACATTTGTTCATCCATTGTCTTTGTAAAAATGAATTTACTTTGGTAATTCTGTCTTTTCACCCATACTTTAACATTAAACCTGGCTTTTAGATTCCACCTTCATCTTGCGTGAAGGTCAGTATTTGTAGCGTCTTGGACGCAGCATGCTAAAGCTGTGTCCAAAATGCTGGGTTGTATAGTACAATCATAGTGGATGAGATTTCTAGAAATCCTGTGCCCACTATGCTTCTTTTTTCTGCAGCAAACCTGTAGAGCGTCTTTCCAGACCGCAGCATGTAAACTGTTTGCTGCGGAATCACATGTGTCTTCTGTAGGGAGAATACAAGCGGGAGACCACAGTGCACTGAACCCTGATCGTGGGCACAGTCAGCTACGGTCTCCTGCGTTCTCCTGCAGAGGAGACATGTGGCCTTGCTGGTCAGGACCAGCTGCGTTCTGAACACAGCGAGTCCTGCTCGTGGGCACATACCCTTAGAACATGAAAATTTGGAGTCTTACTAAGAATGACTATATTCCTTTGAAAAATTGAAAAAAATCCAGCACTCAAAGCATTCAACTGAAATTGTTTTATATTTTATTCATTGATCTGTGTAATTATTAAAGACGTTTCGGTCATCCGACCTTCATCAGTTTACACTACAATAAAAAGATACATAAAAGATTTTTAAGTATACAGAAATAATGGCATTATACAATCATGGTAACAAAAAAAGGCAGAAATATTCACCACATTGTAATGCATGAATCATGAACTATGATATACAAAAAATGTCAACAAAAAGACAAAAGTGAAGAATCTGTCAGTTGAGCCGCTTCACTAGCAGATATAATGTCCACCTAAAGATATAATTGAAATACAGATAAAATGTAGCATAATAGAACCATTATACAACAAAAGGGGAACCAAACAGGAAACCCAAAAATTTATCCAAAAATGTGTATCTTGCTAATATAGAAGGACAAAGAGCCTAAGCACCAGCACTGAGACACTATTCTACTCTAATAAAACAGACAATACACAGAAATACCAAGCAATGGACACTCACCAGAAAGGGTTCTGTAGAAATGTATGAAAAAGCTGGACCAGAGGAAAAAGCTGCCCGTCCGGGTCTGCAGTCAATGTAATCTGACAGTCCAATGTCCAGATTTAAATAGACCGCTCAATTAGCTCATTAACAAGTTACAGAGCGTCACTTCCGGTCCGGAGACCGGAAGTGACGTCACGGAGCGTCACTTCCGGTCCGAAAACCGGAAGTGACGTCACCGGCTGGCAATGTGTAAATCCTGATGGTTGGCAACTGTAGACATACACAGACAGCCACTCCTCACCGTGGAACGTCACTTCCGGTCCGCAAACCGGAAGTGACGATCCTGGTTGGCAATATGTAAACCAGATGATTGGCAAGCGCTAAAATTGCGCTGATTGGCAATGTCCCCTTATGCAATAACCATGAAATGAGGGTAATTAAGCCCAAAATAGTGTAATGAATAAGAGACGCTATGGGTAACATTATTTGAAGACAAATTACCTAAAAGGTGACGCTCCGTGACGTCACTTCCGGTCTCCGGACCGGAAGTGACGCTCTGTAACTTGTTAATGAGCTAATTGAGCGGTCTATTTAAATCTGGACATTGGACTGTCAGATTACATTGACTGCAGACCCGGACGGGCAGCTTTTTCCTCTGGTCCAGCTTTTTCATACATTTCTACAGAACCCTTTCTGGTGAGTGTCCATTGCTTGGTATTTCTGTGTATTGTCTGTTTTATTAGAGTAGAATAGTGTCTCAGTGCTGGTGCTTAGGCTCTTTGTCCTTCTATATTAGCAAGATACACATTTTTGGATAAATTTTTGGGTTTCCTGTTTGGTTCCCCTTTTGTTGTATAATGGTTCTATTATGCTACATTTTATCTGTATTTCAATTATATCTTTAGGTGGACATTATATCTGCTAGTGAAGCGGCTCAACTGACAGATTCTTCACTTTTGTCTTTTTGTTGACATTTTTTGTATATCATAGTTCATGATTCATGCATTACAATGTGGTGAATATTTCTGCCTTTTTTTTGTTACCATGATTGTATAATGCCATTATTTCTGTATACTTAAAAATCTTTTATGTATCTTTTTATTGTAGTGTAAACTGATGAAGGTCGGATGACCGAAACGTCTTTAATAATTACACAGATCAATGAATAAAATATAAAACAATTTCAGTTGAATGCTTTGAGTGCTGGATTTTTTTCAATTTTTTGATCTGGGGTGGGACCCTATCCAAGCACCAGCGACTATAGAAGGAGTGCCACATTTCTATATTTTATATAGTATATTCCTTTGAAGATAACCAATACATTTTAACAGCGATTTACTGATTAACATCTTTGGTGACCATGTTTATCAGTAAAGTTTGTCCAGGTAAATTTTGGACTCGACCACAAGATTACTAAGCAATGTAGTGTGAACATATAAATGGATGTACAAAAGGGCATATAATAATCCTTTTTTGTTAATATCAGAGTGACAACCACAAGTTAACATAACGATTTTTCATGATTGTAATACATAAGCTGTTCTTTTTCTTACCTTGGCAATATATTCATGAAGATGGAATAAAGTATCAATCTGCTGGTTTTCCTCATTGTTGAATAATACTTCTGAATAGATGTGTGATGTCTGAAATCAAATAAATATTATTAGAATTATTATTGCTGCCACTTTTTATTAACTTAGAATTGCACAACCTCTGTGTAATATTTGTATACCTAATGCTCTAACACATTGTGATCGTCACCTTGAACACTTAGTAAATGCTGTTTAACATACATGGCTATGCTCTTGATAGTAATATAAATTAATTTGAGCCATATGTCTCAATCATTAAAAGGTACATCATAATCATTAAATTCTATAGAATCCATGATCACATGCAATCGATCAAAGGTTTTGTTCTTTCACATAAAATTAGTGTGAAATTGCAATCCATCATATTACAGCAGAGGGAAATGCCAGATGAGTATATGATTGATGCTGACAGACCCAGAGATGGAGAAAATCAGACTGTGATCCTAATGAGGAAGCAGCTTGTGACAGAAAGGAAAAATCTATTTATGTTTATTGCTAATTGCTTTTTCTTAAAGGGGTAGTGACCTTTTCAAGCAATATGAACATTTAACTACTTGGTAAATTAGCCAATAAGTTATACCGTAACTTGTGCGATTTTTTAAATTTATTCATCCAGCATTTCACAAATGTTTTCAGTACTTTTCATTAAATCAATAATTTCCTTTGATATATACCCCATGACAGGGGTTTCTCTTGGCATCTCAATGCCGGACATTGACTCCCAGGAATGGCAAAGGCGTAAACTAAATTGAGAGAAATCTATATTCTCGACAGAAGTCAGATTGGTTGAAGGCTGTCAAAGGTGATAGAAAAAGATACCTATGATTAAAATAATTATTCAACCTGTATGCTTACAGCATAATAAGAGAAGAGGGAGCTTGCAAAGAATTCAAGATTGACATTTTAAAGTATAATTTGTTGCTAACTTAGGCCAAATTCAGACATCCATGTTACACAGTCCATGCACGGATAGTGATGCACAGACCGGCTGCGAATCTCTCTACCTAAGATGAACAGCCTCATTTATGCAAAATATACAGTCAGATTTGAGTCAAGAGCTCCATGGCCGGCCATTGCAAAACGGTCCATAAATGAACTGTGCTTTGCTGACATTAAAATTCACCTTTAGTGTAAGGCCTCATGACTTTGCAATAGTTATATGAGGGAAGCTGTCTGGCAGCAAACAGTTCTGGGAGACCTCATATAACAGTGCATCTCACACTGATCTGTGCACCCTTCTCCTGCGTGCAAGATGCTGTGCTATACGCGCCATCACATCTGTACAGTGCAGGAAACTGATTTAACTATAAATCTCACAGTGATTTCACAGTATCACAATCTTAAAAGCATATCACAAAAATCTATTGTGTGTGATGAAAACCCAAATATAGGGGTCGAAACATTACATTTTACAATTTTTTGGTATTGCCTGTGTAACAAAGTCTGTTTATTCAATTTTGGTGTGTGTTAAATGATGGGTTTGAATCCTTCTTGAGCACCCATAATTCCAAGTGTACCCTAAACCTTATTCCAGTAACCAGTTTTCTTTACTCCACACTACACATGAGAGGATCTTTTGAAATTCAAATTTGCCTACTTCAGCAACTTTTTCCAAGAAATAAATTTTACAGAAAATATATCTGCACCTATTTAAATAACTGAAAGCTTGTAATTGCTCAGAAAATACCAATGTGGGAGAGGAGAAAGAGGGAGAGAAATCAGTTAACCATAAGAGGCCCCAGAGCCTCAATACAAACACTGCACAGACTCAATAAGCATGCCAAGAGAACAGGGTAAGGGGAGTAGTGTGTTTTTTAAAAATGTGAATAGTTATGAGGGTCTGTGAGGGCCTTTATACTGAGTGGAAATCCTACTACTGAATGGGCATTAAATTGAGTAGGAGGCTGTTGGAGCCATTAAGTGAAGGCTCTGGGGGACTGTGAGAGCCACCATACTGAGTTGAGGACTCTCCAGGCTCACATACTGAATGGGGTCTCTCATAGAGAGTGTTGTGCTATTGGGGTCATCATTTTTTTTAAGGGGTGGTGGTGGACCTTTTACTGAGTAAGCTGTGGAGGACATAATACTGTCGGAGGGGTTGTGCGGTTCATTTTACTGTATGATGGTCTGTGGGGGTCATCATACTGAGTGAGGGGCTGTGTGGTTTCCCATACTGAGTGGATGACTGTGTAGACTCCCATACTCAGTGCTGGTCTATGGGGCTCCCATACTGAGTGGGGTACGGTGGGTTTTTCATTTGGAGTGGGGGCCCTCATTCTGTGTGGAGGGCTGTAAGAGTCTTCATTTTGTGTGGGAAGCTTTGGTGGCCCTGAATCTGTGTAGGGGCACTGATTCTATTTTGGGGCCCTCATTCTGAGTAGTTGACTGTGCCGGCCATCATACCCAATAGAGAGCCATAATACTATCTGGGTGCCATAATACTGTGTGTGTTGATTGGTAGATTATGGGGAAATCATTTTATGGGATGCACTTTAGTGGCATCATGTTGTAGGGATGTTATACTGTGTTAGTGGCACTGTGGGGACATCATGCTTTCCTGGAAGCTCTGAAGAGTTATTATACTGCATGTGTATAATTAAACTATAAGAATATCATACTCAGTATGTGGGTAAGTGTGCCAAAAGAGAAATAATAGATGAGTCATCTGTGCTGCTGATAGAGATACAATAGAGTCATCCAGGATGAAAAGTAGACGTGAAGCTTTTTAATTAGTTACACGTTTCAAAGTCTTCAGGCTTCTTTATTAGGATATAACTACATACCTTTGAGTTCGAAATGCATAAATAATAAAACTGCATCAAGTCTACTTTGTATCCTGGATGATTCTTCTATATCTCCATCAGTATTGCAGATGACACTTCTACTGTTTCTCTTCTAGCATATTAATGTTTTTTTAAACCCGTGGAAATGCAGCAGCTGACAAGTCTATGTTTTATCCTTGTTTAATAAATAACTTTACCATGAGAGCAATTCCCTTTACCTTATCCTTAATCATTGGATAAGACCCGAATGCACTCTTTGCTCCTCAGCTTCTTCCTTCATTCTACACCTGTGTGTGGGTGCAGGGATTTTTGGAAGCATCATACTCTATATTGGCCACAAAAAAGGTTGATGAAAACACTAAGGACTTCATTAGGGACATCATTACTGTGTATGTGTAACAATTCATGTCCTTCTTGTTTAACTGAGTTGATTTAAGTTGAGAGATATGACTCAGTTAAACAATATATATATTTAGATACATACAGTATAGATACATATGTATGGAACAAAGTACAATTCTTGCTATGAGGCCCTGTGATTTCTATGTATGCCACTTTGTGTAATGCAACAAAGTCTCTAAATAATATAGTATTAAGTGGAATGTAAAGGTCAGTAGGTACAGAATATTAACTTTTGCAGGTAGACTGATTTTAGAACCACCGTCTCAATCAGTTACATTACTAAAATTTTCAAAAATAACATTCAGACAGACGGTAAACTCCCTAGTCTGTCTCTAACAGCAAATTTTATAGAAATGGACTGTCTTGAATTAGTATCCACATGAACAGTGCACATCATTTTATTAGCAATGTTTGTATGTTCATTTTTCCCTCTCAAAATCTTAGTTTCCTGAAGTTTACAAACCTTAGATTAATTATTCTGACACACAATATTAAATTCTCAACTTTTCGCATTATTTGTAAATTGCATTAACCCCTTTTTCACCAATGACGTGGTATGTACTTCATAGGTCGTTTATTTGCCTTTGATGCAGGCTCATACGCTGAGTCTACATCTTTCACAGCAGATGAAGGCTGAATACTTCAGCTTTCATCTGCCTTTAATAGCCGTAGGTGAAGCAGTGCAACCTCCACAGCTGTTAACTTGTTAAATGCCACTGTCAATCTCTGACAGTGGCATTTAACCCCTTAACGACCCATGACGTACTAGATACGTCATGGATCGTGTGCCGGTAAGCCCCGCCCCCTGCCGCCGGTCGGCGGCGGCGAGACGCGCACATATCAGCTGTTATCAACAGCTGATATGTGTGCCTGCTAGCCGCGGGTGGAATCGCTTCCACCCCCGGCCATTAACCCCTTACATTTCGCTGCCAAAGTCTTGGCAGCGATATGTATATGGGCGCCGCCATGACAGTGACTTACCCCGCCCCCGCCGGAAGTCACGTGACATGATCACGTGACTTTCGACGGTTGCCATGGTAGCACAGGGTCATGTGATGACGCCTGTGGCTAACATGAGTCACTTCCTCTCAATGCCGGAATACAGCCGGCATTGAAAGTGAAGCAGCAAATCTGCAGTTCTCAGCTCTGTAGCTGAGATCTGCAGATAGTGCAGAGCGATCGGATTGCTGATCGCAATAGCCCCCTAGGGGGACTAGTAAAATAAAAAAAAAAAGTAAAAAAAAAAGTTTTAAAAAATTAAAAAAAAATAAAAAAACCTAAAAGTTCAAATCACCCCCCTTTCACCCCATTGAAAATTAAAGGGTTAAAAAAATAAAAAATACACACATATTTGGTATCGCCACGTTCAGAAATGCCCGATCTATCAAAATATAAAATCAATGAATCTGATCAGTAAACGGCATAGCGGCAAAAAAATTCCAAACGCCAAAATTACGTTTTTTGGTCGCCGCAAATTTTGCGCAAAATGCAATAACAGGCGATCAAAACGTAGCATCTGCGCAAAAATGGTACCGTTAAGAACGTCAGGTCGAGACGCAAAAAATAAGCCATCACTGAGCCTCAGATCCTGAAAAATGAGAACGCTACGGGTTTTGGAAAATGGCGCAAAACGTGCGCCACGTTTTTTGGACAAGCTTGTGAATTATTTTTAACCCCTTAGATACAAGTAAACCTATACATGTTTGGTGTCTATAAACTCGCACCGACCTGAGACATCATACCCACACATCAGTTTTACCATATAGTGAACACGGTGAATAAAATATCCCAAAAACTATTGTACAATCCCACTTTTTTTGCAATTTTTCCGCACTTGGAATTTTTTTGCCGTTTTCTAGTACACTATATGGTAAAACTTATGGTTTCATTTAAAAGTACAACTCGTCCCGCAAAAAACAAGCCCTCATATGGCAAGATTGATGGAAAAATAAAAAAGTTACGCCTCTCGGAAGAAGGGGAGCAAAAAACAAAAACGCAAAAACGGAAAGTGCCCGGGGGCTGAAGGGGTTAATGTGCAGTGTAGGGTGGAGTGCTCTTCTGACTTCTCATTGGCATGCGGGATGCTGATGAATTGTTATGACAGCCATGGGTCTGCTGATGACCACTGTCTCTGTAGTCTCAGTACTGCTATGAAAACCAGCCTGTGGTTGGCATTCTTAAGAGACTGTGATTTCTTCAATGTATAGAATTGCTGTGGTATTGCTGTATATAGATCAAGTAATGAGACCATTGCAGGATCAAGTCCACTAAAGGGGTATAGGGGTATATTAAATACAGTAAAAAGTAGAAAAAAGTTTGAAAAAAATAAATAGTATATAATAGTTCAAATCACCCCTTTAACCACTTTAAAGTTAAGAAATGCAAATACACATATTTGGTAATGCTTAATTTATAAAAGTCCAATCTATCAAAATAGAAAATAAATTAATCTCATCGGTAAACAGTGTAGCAAAAAAAAATGAAAATGCCAAAATTGCAGTTTCTTGGCTGCTGCAACAACTGAAAATAAAGTAAAAACAGGAGATCACAACATTATGTATATACTCGAAAATAATTTCCATAAAAACATCAGCTCGAGTTGCAAAAAACAAGCACTCACACAGTCTCAGATCTCAAAAATTGAAAACGTTATGACTCTTGGAAAGTTATGACACAAGGAAGATTTTTTTTTTTTTTCAAAACGTCAGATTTTTTTCCCCCTCAATTAAAGCAAAGACTATATGTTTGTTATCTATGTAAACATTGCAGAATTTCACTGTTTTGCTATTTTTCCATACTTGGATTTTTTTTCTGCTTACCACTACATAATATATAATAAATGGTGCTACTCAAAATTACAACTCATTTTGCAAAATATGAGCCCTCACATGGCTATATCAACTGAAAAATAAAAAAAATATGGTTCTTGAAATAAGGGGAGGAAAAAACAAAAGCTCAAAAATGAAAAAAAAATGTCCTTAACGGGTTCAATAACTTGAAAGGACATCATTATGTGTTGTGCGGATCAAAATAGGCAGCACAGTTGTGTTGGAGGTTGTGTAGATCTTGTTTTTCAGACTTGAACTGGATGTGTAGCTTAAAAAATTAATTAAGTGTTTTGACTTATTGTTTATGCTTCTGCCACTGCTGACTTAATCTAAATTGTAATCACATTAGCCGTTTTAATGTCAAATATAGACTCAATGTAGTAAAAGGAAACACAAGCTCCATTGGAACTTTGAGGCAGAATGTAGGTGACCCATGTGACTTTGTGACCCATTAAGTTGAATATTTTTGAGTTGAAACATACAGCTCCATTAGTAAAGTGCAAATATTTTTCATCTAAAGTCCTCCCTAAGAGTTAAGGGTGCTTTACACGCTGCAACATCGCTAGCGATAGCTAGCAATGATGTGAGCGATAGCACCCGCCCCCGTCATTCGTGCGACACTTGGTGATCACTGCGGTAGCGAACATTATCGCTATGGCAGTATCACACGCACATACCTTTTCAGCGACGTCGCTGTGACCGCTGAACAATCCCTCCTTCAAGGGGGAGGTGCCTTCGGCGTCATAGCGACGTCACTGTGGCGTCACTATGTGGCCGCCCAATAGCAGAGGAGGGGCGGAGATGAGCGGCCGGAACATGTGCCCACCTCTTTCCTTCCTCATTGCCGGTGGACGCAGGTAAGGAGATGTTCGTCGTTCCTGCGGTGTCACACATAGCGATGTGTGATGCCGCAGGAACGACGAACACCCAGCGGCATGCACCACCAACGATATTATGAAAAGGAGCGACGTGTCAATGATCAATGATTTTTGCCATTTTTGCGATCGTTTATCGTTGCTCCTTGGTGTCACACGCTGCGATGTCGCTAACGGCGCCGGATGTGCATCACTAACGATGTGACCCCGACGATATATTGTTAGTGATGTCGCAGCGTGTAAAGCACCCTTTAGACCGGATCAAACATCCTTCCTTCTTATGTGGTTTAAGCATAGACCTTTATGTAGGGCCTGGTTGTGGGTCTCCTGACCCAAACCTGATGGCTTTATACATTTCATGCTTATGAACCTGTTGATTACTGGTTGGCGACATGCAGCTGGTCTGTGCATAATGGACCCTGAAAATGCAGCCTTACAGTTAACCTTAAAAGTACTCAACAACCACTTTATACGCAGCATGGATATGTCAAGAATAAAAAGTATCAGGCAGTCACATGCTGCCATCTATTGGGATCCAAGGCTGTTTGTTTTTAACACCCATGCACCTACCCTGTAATTTTTTTTTTAGACCCAGACAACGACTTAAGGAAACTGACATCTAAAACTTTTTTTTTTAAGAAACTGTCTAATACTTCACCACAACTAATAAACTGTTAAAATACTACTCTGTGCAATTATAATATGAGACTATATCCGAAGTGTACCATACATAGTGAAAGGACTTTGTCAGGCCAGAATGACTGTTCAAACCAAGTACAGGTGCTCAGTGCTACATGGTTGGGCAAAACATTTAAGCACACCTTTCCAAGATATACCTCAACTGACTTATGTGAGAAAAATTTGCAGACCAAAAATGACAAAAATCCCAAAAAAAAACAGTAATCGCATACTCCAGCTGGAGCTAAGAAGTATGAGATACTATAGTATAGCTGACTGCCCCAGCTGTAACGACAAATATCTATATATATAATTGCCTTATTCTGTATGCCTATCTGTCTGTCTTGCTCCAAAATGACGTCATTACAGTGACAACCGTCGCCACACCGCACACGCTAAAGAGCCTGCGACCAACGGCTCAGCTAACTGAACAGCCCGAAATACGGGCTGACAGGATGACGCCCGACACTTTTCACTACACCTTCATGGAGCCCCGACTCCCCAGTGAGTGCTGCACCCCCGGGAGCCCACACCGGCAATAAACCAGCCGATATATACCCACTGCTCGCCTCCGCCCCCCGCACACATTACCCCACTCGGCTCCACCCCTCCCCCTGCACTCTGCCCTCCGCATGTATACACTGAACACATACACACACACACACAAACATACACACACACAAATAGTCACTTGTCCCCAGCCATACAGTCCCCAGCACTGACGTCCTCAGCGCCATGGCCCTGCTCGGCTCCACCCCCCCGCACTCTGCCCCCCACACACATTACCCCACTTGGCTCTGCTCCCCCACCCGCAGTCCGCTCTCCACATGTATACACTGAACACACACACACACACACACACCTGGATAGTCACCTGTCCCCAGCCATGCAGTCCCCGGCACTGACGTCCTCAGCGCCATGGCCCCGCACGGCTCCACCCCCCCCTCACTCTGTCCCCGCACACATTACCCCGCAAGATGGGGGCACATGTCAGGATGGTGCCTGCACCACGATGGGGGCACATACCAGCAATGGGCCACATCACAGCATCAGCATATTTTTACTTTACTTTACACTGTTCATGGCCATCTTTCATTACAAGCCATGGACATCATTAAACATTAGACTCATCTATTAAAACTGTTCCTTCTGTTGTTTGTCATTTTAAAACCAATAAACAATTATTAAGAATACTAAATTAAACCTAACCCATGCAGTCCATTCATTACCTTATTATTCAATCTGCTAAACTACATACACATTCTAGACTACCCGATACATTAGAATTGGGCCACCTTCTAGTACAGTTATAAATGACCTCCCTAAATAAACAAATATGCAATGTGGTAAATAATACACCACATGTAAACATCCACTCTAGGTGCTATTGTGCAACAAGTAAATTATTTAAAAAGGAATACAAAAAATTACTACAAAGACAGTGGAGTGTTCTCACATCTCACCCCTACTGTCAGCAAAAGAACTGGTATTACCTTAAAGGTAGGGGGGCTCTCAATACACCGCACATTACCCCCATACAATACCAGGAATCAGTCATAGTTCACTCTCCTCTTTCGCGAGGTGTTTCTTCAAATCCATGAGTCAGCAGGGGAGATGGAGGTTAGAATAGATGAGGCACCCTGAGCACCATCCCATAAGTCACGCCACACGTAGCTATTTCTCATTAAGGGTGATGATGATTTTTAGACATTTTATCCTTTTTAAATATATCTAATAAAAGTTAAATTTTAACATACCAATGCCTGTACTTAGTTTGAACAGTCATTCTGTCCTGACAGAGAATCTGACATTGGCTCCTTCACAACACAGAGCACTATTCTTGTACTCCTACTATATTCTTGTGTTAAACCAAAATGTTTATGGGATCACTCAGGCATTGAGCCCACAATAAAAATCATGTCCTTAAAACTAAGATTACCTGAGTCTATATATAAAAAAATTGATCCAATTTTTGTCCAGAAAAGTGAGACCATTTTTTTCTTACTTGTCATCCATGTCCCATCTGTGTGCAATCCATTTTTTTTTTAAGTAACAGTTATTAATCATTTACAGGGCCATGTTCTTCATGATATTGTCATGCCTCAATCACACCCATCCTCAAAAAGCCCTCCCCTGACCCTCCCTCTGTGTCAAACTATCGCCCCATATCACTTCTCCCCAATGCCTCAAAACTACTGGAACAACATGTCCATCTTGAACTGTCCTCACACCTCTCTTCCTGTTCTCTCTTTGACCGGTTACAATCTGGCCTCTAACCCCATCATTCCTCTGAAACTGCCCTGACAAAAGTCACTAATGACCTACTCATAGCAAAAGCCAAGCAACACTACTCTGTCCTCCTCCTCCTGGACCTGTCCTCTGCCTTTGACACAGTAGACCACTCCCTTCTACTACAAATTTTCTCATCTCTGGGCATCACAGACTTGGCGCTATCTTCGATCTCCTCATACTTAAAGAACCAAACTTTCAACGTCTCCCACTCTCACACCACTTCCTCATCTCGCCCCCTATCTGTCGGGGTCCCCCAAGGTTCAGTTCTTGGACCTCTGCTGTTCTCCGTTTACACCTTCAGCCTGGGACAGCTCATAGAGTCCCATGGCTTTCAGCATACATCTCTATGCTGATGATACACTGATCTACCTCTCTGGACCTAACATCACCTCTCTACTAACCAGAATTCCACAATGTCTGTCTGCTATTTCATCCTTTTTCTCTGCTCGATTCCTAAAACTGAACATGGACAAAATAGAGTTCATTGTCTTTCCTCCTTCTCACTCAACGCCCCCACCTGACATATCCATCATTGCCAATGGCTGCTCACTTTCCCCAGTGCCACGTGCTCACTGCCTGGGAGTAATCCTAGACTCTAATCTCTCTTTCAAGCCACAGATCCAAGCCCTCTTAACCTCCTACCGCCTCCAACTCAAAAATTTTTCCCAGATCCGTACATTCCTTTCCCAAGAAGCTGCAAAAACCCTAGTACATGCCCTTATTATCTCCCGCCTGGATTATTGCAACCTCCTGCTCTGCGGCCTCTCTTCTAACACTCTTGCACCCCTACAATCTATTCTAAACTATGCTGCCCGGCTAATCCACCTGTCCCCCGCTACTCCCCGACCTCTTCTCTCTGCCAATCCCTTCACTGGCTTCCCATTGCCCAACGACTCCAGTTCAAAACACTAATCATGACATACAAAGCCACCCACAACCTGTCTCCTCCCCACATCTGTGACCTAGTCTCCCAGTACTTACCTGCACGTAACCTTCAATCCTCACAAGATCTCCTTCTCTACTCCCCTCTCATCTCCTCTTACCACTATCGCATCCAAAATTTCTCCTGTGCCTCCCCCATACTCTGGAATGCTCTGCCTCAACACATCAGACTCTCGCCTACCTTGACAAGCTTCAAAAGGAACCTGAAGACCCACCTCTTCCGACAAGCCTACAACCTGCCATAAGCCTTAGTCTGATGTCTGTTTGCACAATTTTCAGCTTGGAAATTTGATTCACTAAGCAGTTATTTTTTCTATTTTAATGTGACTTTTTATGCTCTGGGGTTGATGTGGCGTGCCTGCGGCTTCAGGCGCCACAGGATACTGCACCTCACTCGAGGTGCAGTATTAATATCGGATATGGAGGAGGTCATCACTGGTAACAACCACAACCACACTCAACAAACACATAGCACGGGGGGTTTCTGCCACTGGGACCGGGCTAGGGTAGGTGCTGGGTTGACCATCACGAGGTATGGGACCTCATGCCCACTAGTTGAGGAACCCGGGAGGTGGGGCACCCACAGGGGAAGTTAGGAGCCATCAGACACACAATAGGCAGTTAGCACCGGACAGCGTCTGAGTGAGGACGTACTTAGGAACAAGCCAGCACAGACACGAACAGTTCGGGGCCCGTGGTCTGAAGCTGGAGGCTCGACCTGGGTTCTCAGGAAGGAAGGGGGATCCCAGGGTTCGTGGGGAGTGCAGAAGGCACCCGTGACCCGTTCCACTGCCCAGGAGCTAGGGTGGAGGGAAACCGTCGAAAGGGCATGCACAGAAGAAAAAAAACGGCCTTGACCTCCGAAGTATCCAGGATCGGCTGAAACCCATCACAGTGTAGCCCAGTGCTCCAACGGCAGTGTGGGACCAGTGTGTAAAAGACCTTGAACTGCACTGCCTGTGTCGTCCCGTTACTGCTGGCACCCTCCCCATCGCACCGCAGTGCTATCTGTGCCTGAGAGACTACCACTCCCATCCTCCCTGAAGCCTAGCTCTACCTGTGGAGAGCTGCAACACCCAAGCTGTGTCACCATCTGCTTTAGCAGAGACAGCACCTGCAGTGGTAGCTAATATTGGCCGCACACCACAGGTGGCGTCACAAACAACTACCCCCATCATCCCCCATCCCCCTCTTTATTGATACCGCCGGGGTCACGGAACCAGGCAAGGCCACCGCAGCGACCCAGCAGAAGCACCACGGCCCAGTAATGAGTAACCCTCCGACCCCATGGGGGCATCAATGAGACTTGACAGCAAAATAAATGTAATATCTAATAAATCCTTATGCTCACCTAAAAACTCTCCCTACACTACTGGACTTGCAACTAAGACTGTATGGGAGACGGTGAGGAGCAGAGGGGTTCAAGAGGGGAGTGGTGAAGTAGGTATGATGATTTGATTTAATTATTTTACCTTATGATAATTAGTAAGGGTTTCCAATAAAAGGTGACCAGAGACCGGCATTTAGCTGGATCTATACGGAAGTAAATTGCAAAAAAATCTGTATTTTGGCAAATGAAAAATTTTTGTAACGTTCAAGTAGAATTCAATTAAAGTCGAATTTATTCGCTCTTCCCTGGTCAGTATTAAAACTTAAAAAAAACCCTTTTAATAGAAATGACAGCTGTAATATGTGCACACAGGCTAGTGTTATCGAAATGCATGTACTCTAAATGTACACAGCTGCAATTGCTAAGCCGCAGTAAATATCAAGCAGTAATGTAACCATTCTTTACAGTTATGTTTATCTTGTAGAAACACATACTGAATCTTAATCTAACTGGAAATACACAGCAATAAAAAAATTAATTGGTATGTAGTAGGGTGATAACATTTTCAGTATGTTCCCTCAGAATGAACGATTTCCCTAGAGAGCACTTGGAAAGCCATGCTATACAATTTATTTTCAATTCATGTAAAACTATTGTTATGAGTTATTCATTAAAATTGAGGTTAATTTCTCCTCTCTTAATTATGCTGTTTTTCAGTTATACATAACTCTTAAACTAAAACATAATGTTTAGATAGGTCACATTTCAAATATATCCCATTTCTGGAAACCTTCAGCCCATTGGTTTGTAATTCAGTTTAAAGACAGCATTAAAAAGTCAAAACACATCATTATATTCCTGCATGCCTGAAACAATATAATAAAGGAGATTCTAATACTGCAGTGCAGAATAAGCAGGCTCGATTTTGTACGGTAAACTGACAGCCAATAAATGTGAGTTAGTGATCCATAACGATATTTTTTCACATTCCTTATATCAGGCTTCACCAGAATTCCATAAGCAAATGTAATTTCCCAGCATTTTAAATCGATATAATTACATATACATGTCTAATTTTATCCCAGAATGCATCACTGGAGGGTATATATCTTCATTTGCATTATAGAATTAAAAGAAATACAAATTTAATATTTTCTTCCTTTTATCTATTTAAATCAGAATTGTCTCTGTATTTCTTTCCAGTAATTACTGTACGTATTATACTAATGACAGTAATTGCATTATATGCATTGGGACTGAAATTAGTAATGTTTTATTTAAGTTTTATGAACTGAATAAACCTAAATTATTTCTAATATTCATTCAAAAATGCCATATTCGTAAAAATATTTTATTATATGTTTTATGAAAAGCTGCTCGGTGCTAATTACACAAATATTCAGAATATTCCTCACTTGTATGCATTGTTTTCTATGTGACATATAAACAAAGTCAAGTACTTCTTTTAAAAATAGAAATAATATATAACTTTTATTTGCTGACAGGTATTTGCTATCCTTGCCTCTTTTTCTCGAATTTGGAGATCCAATCATTTTTAGCAGGAATAATAAGGTAACTATTTCAAGCTGTGCACATTAATTGTAATTTTTTTTGTCATTCTATTTATAATTGCAATGATGGATAATGAAATATAGAGCATCATTTATTTCTAGTAATTTTAATATAAATTTGTAAGTAATAAATCATATATATGTAGAATGAAAATGTCTTCCTATGGGAAAAGGTGGGAATGTTCCTTATGTTAGGTATGTATAAGGCTATGTTCACACAGGGCATCTTTTGTTATGTGCGTTTTGAGTGCATCTTGAGAGTGCATCTCATTTTCTGAAAACGCACCCACGGCAAAAACGCATCAAAAACACATGCGTTTTGCCCAATGCATTTTGTAAGTGAACACTATTGACTGAAAATCTCAAAAACGTGGTAAAAACGCAAAAAGAATTGACATGCTGCATCTTGGTGCATCTTGTAAAACACAGCCAAAATGCAGCCAACAAAAGATGCCCAGTGTGGACAGCAAAATGGAAATCTCATAGACTTTGCTGGGAGAAGGAAATACATGCATTTTGGTGCATCTTTGTGACCTCAAAAATGCACCAAAAATGAAGCAAAAGATGCCCTGTGTTAACTTAGCCTAAGTAGGTAGGTGTAGGGGGATCTACCACAGCAACAAATCCTGATAGATTGCTTCTTCAGCAGTCTATAAACATGAAATATCTTTTAGTCCTGACTGAATTTGAGGATCTGGAAGTTTCCACAAACACAATGAAAAATATTTTTATACAGCCTAATGTGTATGGCCAGTTTTAATGCTAAAAGACCAAAAAAATTAGACACCTTGGTTAGAACTGTTTAGTTTAATGCAATGCAGGGTATAATTAAAGCAATTTGAGATTATTGGGGTGGAGGAAAAAATACCTTCATTCCTTGGAGTTTAGATGCTAAATTCAATAGTGTATCAGTCAAAAGCTGTCTTTATGAGGAAATACCGTATTTTTTGCTTTATAAGATGCACCTGATTATAAGACGCACCCCCAAATTTGGTGAAGAAAAAGAGATTTTTTTTTTAATGTTAAATGTGGTCCATCTTATAATGCCAGTGTCCGTCTAACAAATCATATAGGGTATATGTCCCTCATAGCCCCCCATTCTAACATTAGCCCCCCTTAATCTGGATATGGCCCCCTTTTATTGCATATAGCCCCCTTGTGCTGGCCCCCTAAGGATTGCACACGTTCCCTGTGCTGCCTATGGCCCCCTATGGATTGCACATGTCCCTCTGTGCTGCCTTTATCCCCCTATGGATTGCACACGTTCCCCTGTGCTGCCTATGGCCCCATATGGATTGCACACATTCCCCTGTGCTGCCTATGGCCCCCTATGGATTGCACACGTTCCCCTGTGTTAGATATCGCCCCCATGCTGCTGCCCATAGTATAATAAAACACTCTTTCCTTACCTCCTCCAGCGCTGATTTCCCTCCTGTCTCCCTCTGTGCTTCTGTTCCTCCACTTCCTGGTTCTTGGTGCCGGTCATGTGATCGGCACAGCAGAGTGACTTCATCTCTGCGTGCCTGATCACAGTGGAAGCAGGGACACCGGGGAGAAACGCTGGAGGAGGTAAGTAAGGCTTTTATATTTTAGGATGAGTAGCAGCATTGGGGCCATATCTAACACAGGGGGGCATGTGCCATCACAGTGGAACGCAGGCTCCTATAATATGCACCGCTGCCCCAGCCCGTCACTGCGGTGCAGTTTCAGCACCACGGTGATGGACAGCGGCTGTGCATATTATATGAGCAGGAGCAGGAGATCTAACGCTGCCGCCCGCAGCATTCTCCTGCCCCCAGCAGCGCTCCAGAGCGGACCCTGCAGTGTATATATATATATATATATATATATATATATATACACCCCTCCCCCCGTATATTTGGCTTTTAAGACGCATCCCCTACTTTCCCCAAAAATTTGGGGGAACAAAAGTGCATCTTATAAAGCGAAAAATACGGTAAGTTAATTCTGTAGAAGATCATTAACACTACAAGGTAAATTCATATGAAACAGCAAGCACAGCATGGGATGAAAAAGTAAGGCTAGGGCCCCACTTTGCGTTTTTAACGTGCGTTTCTGCAGCATTTTGAGCTGCAGAATTTTATGGCCAAATGGCTTGCGTTTTGTTTTTCCGTGTTATCCTATGGAAATTGTGAAATTTCTGACCACACTTTGAGTTTCAAAATGCTGCGTTTAATTTGCATATTTTGTGGCAAAAACCATGCGTTCAAAGAAGCAACATGTCAATTGTTTTTGCCATTTTGGGTGCGTTTTGCTAACATTGAAGTCTATGAGAAATGGCAAAAACCAAGATTCCAGCAAATTCCTGCGTTTTACCTGCTTTTCCAGTTCAGAAAACATGTGTTTTGGACTTCAAAAATGCATGCTTTTTGGACATCAAAGTAATGATTTCATATGTCCCTTTACACACACACATAGTCCGACAATTAAAAATAAGAATTTTAATAAATTATTGCTATTTTTCCATTAAATATCATATTACCGCTATAATTTCATTAAATTAATCTATTTTCATTATTTTTCACAAAAATATAGATTTTTTCTTTTCTCCAATTTTTTCATTGAGTTTGACTATTTAAACTTTATTTAGCAGTGTCTTGATGTTCAAAACAAATCTATCAAAATACAGGTGGAAAACCAGGTAAAAAGCGCTCAAAACGCATCTAAAATGCGGTAAATACGCATGCGCTTTCAGCGCTAAATTTCTGAAAAAGGCAACTTTGGTCAAATCAATTAAGCCCAAAACGTGCGTTTAGAACTGCAAGTAGATGAACACAAAGTGGGGCCCTAGCCTAAATTTTCAGATAAAAAAAATGCAAAATATACATAGTCTCCAGCCAAAGCTCTAGGACAAAATGTGGAAAACATACAAGGCATGAGAAACTACATGAGGGACTCTGAAACATTTAATAAGATACACACGACTATGATTGACAGCACCTGACTAGAGATGAATGGATCTTTTGAAATTTGAGTTTGTCAACATCAACAAATTTTTCTTTAAAATTTCGATTTGCGGCAAATAATTAGCATGTGGTTTCTTGGAAAATATACATGGGAAGAGGAAATAAAGAGAGTTAACCCCATTGATTATGAAGTGAGAGGTTGACCCCACTGCCCAAAAGAGCTTACACTCAACAGAAGTTATATTTACCCAGAAATTTTAAAAACAGAAAATATATATTAATGTTAATAAATGTGGAATAATCCACATATATCCGGGCTATCTAAATGATGCTGCTGTTCTCTATGAGGCACAGCAATAAATCGTGCCGTAGTCTCCAAGCAAAAGGCTCCTAGACAGTGCTAGACAAGATGCCTGAGATGCAGCTCATCCTGTTTCCAAATGAATGCAGAGCTGCAGATAGAGACACGAGCTCAATAGGGGACTACGGCACAATTTATCGCTGTGCCTCAGAGAACAGCAGCATCATTTAGATGGCCCGGATATATGTTGATTATTCCACATTTATTAGCATCCCCTGATGAACCCCAAAAAACGTGTCGGGATTCTGCATGTCTCCAGCCAGATAAGTGCACCCCTTTGACTGGGATGTTTATTCGATTGGCCTGTTAATTGTCATTGCATATCATGTCAGCCATGTGATGTTTATTGACATGGGACCTGTTATTATACATTTCTCATAAATTTACCAGGTGCCATTGGATCTGGATACTTAACATATTTCCGGTGCAGATTAATTGCTGCATGAATGCATTACTAGGCTTGTTGTTATTTAAGTACTCTAACGAGCTTTGACTTTTTAAGTTTTATTTCTCTTTTTTGACTTACACTTTTGCACTTTAGCACTTTGTTGCACTTCTTTCAGGTTGTGGTTATTTAACCTTGGCATATTGCCAGGTAACAGGGATAGACTAGGGTAAGCCGACAGAAAATTAGGGTGTATTAACCTCCGCGGTCAGGTAGGGATGATAATAGGGATGGTCAGCCCTATCCCTACTAAATCTGATACTTGACATCAATATACAGCTATTATGGGCTAAGTCTAAGACAACACCCGGCCGTCCCACACTATTCTAGATTAATCTATCCCGTGTGCTCACCCTGACATGACAATTTTTGTTTTGTGTTTTTTGTGTGTGTTGACCGTGTTGACCGTTGTACCTATATTGCTTTATATATTTTTTTTGCCATCAAGCAATTTTAATTAATACTTAATAAATTATTTGTTTTAGAGGTTTTTTTCGGTTTTATTAATGAGCGAGGGGACTAGTCCCCTGGGCATAGTTCCCCTGGCTAGTCGGCTCCATTAGCATGTTAGTACACCCCTGTGGGCGTGCTAACATGCTAGTGAATGTGCAGCGTCAGATGATGATCTCACACACCTCTTCACCACCATCACGTCCGACGCTGGATTTCGGCTCAGTGCGCACGACCAAACCTCTGGGGTCATGTGTACTGAGCCGAAATCCAGCGTCGGATGTGATGGCAGCGGAGAGGTGAGTGGGATCATCCTCTGACGTTGCGTTTTCATTAGCGTGTTAGCACGCCCACAGGGGTGTACTAAATGCTAATGGAGCCGACTAGCCAGGGGAACTAACGCCCAGGGGACTAGTCCACGCACCGATTAGCATACGGTAAAAGATCTTTAGAAATACTTTTTCTAAAGTTCTCTTTGTCTATGCTAGTGTATAAAGGGACAGTTAGGCAGGGATTAGCAATATGCATCCAGAACTGCTCGTGGTTCTGGGTGCATATTGAACCTGACAGGTTCCCTTTAAAGATAAAATTGTAAAGGGGATGAGCAAAAATAAATTATTTCCTAATTTAACTGTAAAAACAAGCAGTTTTTTTATGAATTATACATTTCACTTCTAATTCACTGTGAATACTTGAAATGATTATGCATCATTAGACCTAATAGAGAAAAGCTTTTTACAGGCAGTAGGCTTCTTAGAAATGATAATGTTAAAGATGGAAGCTAATGTTGATTCTAAGAAATATAAAGTTAAAAATAAAACAGCTTGACAATATTTTTAGATCCTTTTTAGCTTTAAAAAGTTACGGAGGTCAAGTTTCTCAATATAGACTGTTTTATCACTCAAATCCACTATTTTATTAACTTTGTTTAAGTCATCACATTGCAATAAACTTTATTTGATATTTTTGGCATAGCTAAGGTTGGCTGGCAGGGCATTTCACTTGTTGCTGGGTTATTTGAGAGCCACAACAAACCACTCTGCTTTGGGTAAGGTACTTTACTACAATGCCAAGGCAGCAAAATACATTTTTCCCAAATTGAAGAAAATGCTAGGTATCTTTTTGCCTAATATAAAAAGCATAAAAGAGAAAAATTGAACTTTTACATAAATGAAAAATAAAATCAACATTCTTCTCTATTTTCATCTTAGAAAACGCCTCCAAAGTCTGCACATGTGTAATAAATAAAACATAGCAACAAAATGTATCTGCAGCTTTTATTTCACAATCACACTGACTTTTTGACAGAACTCACAAACATAAAATTTAAATAGACTGAGTTGAGAACTATTGCTTTTATGTCACATTTACAAAAGAAACCTCCCATTATTTTCCTTCAGATTTTTCTGCTTCATGTTAACAAAGTGATTTTTTTCAGAAATACAACAATGAAACCCAAGAGTGTAACAGAGAACATAAAAAGGCAGACAAATTCCCTATAGGATGAAAGAAAAACCGGCAATACAGTTATGACTTAAGATTCCTATTGCATTTTATTTATTTTTTAAAACAAAACGCCTTTTAAGCTCAACAATGAAACTTAAAAGTAACCTTCAAAAAGTTATGCAGATTTCTCGAGAAATAAAAATCATTCTGCATGTGCTTTAAGGATGGTACAATGTCAAACTGTCAAAACTTAAACTACCTCATATATATCACTTATCATACACCTTTCTTTAAAAAATAAACTTCATCTTCTTTAAGGATTCATGGACCATGTAATTTTGCAACGCTATTCAACACAAGCCATAATATGGCAGATAGAATTTACTGTTACTATCTATTGGTAAATTCCTTCAGCATATACTGTACACTAAACAACATTTATAGTCTAGATGGTAAAATGTAATGTTCTATAAGTGAGACTTAGTTAAATATTTCCCATAAAAGCAATAATACTGGTAAATTTATGTCAGTACAAAATAATAGAGATGAGCGTGTTTTGAAATTTAAATTCATCAGCTTCACCAAAGTTTCCTCAAAAGTTACAAAGCCTGCAAAGACTGGTATAACACTCTAAGGTCTTCTAGTCTACTTTTGAGATCTTTAATGCAAGCATAAAATTAGAATAGATGGGTAGTAAAATGACTTCTTTATTTGCAGTATATCCAGAATAAAAAAGTAAATAAATAGTATTAATAACATATTGTGCTCTAGTATGTCATAGATCACTCTGACTGTGCAGGTGAAGATACTCCCTATAAATTGAATATTTATATTATTTTTTTTACAGACTTCAGGGGGCTTTACACGCTACAATATCGTTAGTGAAATATTGTCGGGGTCACGGTGTTTGTGACGCACATCCGGCGTCATTAACGATACCGTAGCGTGTAACAGTTATGTGCGACCTAAAAATCATTTGCCGCGGAGAGGTTGTCCTAAAACAAAAAATCGTTGGCCTCTTATTAGCAATGTTGTTCTTTGTTCCTGCGGCAGCACACATCGCTATGTGTGACACCACAGGAGCGAGGAACATCTCCTTACCTGCCTCCTCCGGCAATGCGGAAGGAATTGGTGGGTGGGATGTTTACGTCCCGCTCATCTCCGCCTCTCCGCTTCTATTGGACGGCTGTCGTACAGGTAAGTCCGTGTGACGGGGGTAAGCGAGGTTGTGCGTGACGGGCAGCAATTTGCCCGTGTCGCACAACCGACATGGGCGGGTACAATCGCTTTTGATCTCGCTAGCGAGATCGCAGTCTGTAAAGCCCGCTTTAGTCTACTCCCTCCATATTCCATTTTTTTCAGTACTGCAGTAGAACACCATAATCACCATAATCGTGAGAGGTGTCGCGTAGCACTGTAATTGCAGAACGCATTGCAACATTGAATGTAATGATCCCCTACACTGTTGTGTATTGATCTGCGGTATAGTCGCATATGTTACCAAATATGTTTGATTTTCTACCGCTGCTTGCAAGCTGCATGCAGCACTCTGATTTTTAGAAGCAAAACAGTAACAATGCAGTGACATGATAAGAATCTGCATGACTAATCATATTCTAAATAGTTGCAAGCCAAATCTATGCACACACGTGGTCAAAATTGTTGGTACCCCTCGTTTAATGAAAGAAAAACTAACAATGGTCACAGAAATAACTTGAATCTGACAAAAGTAGTAATAAGTAAAAAATCTATGAAAATGACCAAATGAAAGTCAGACATTGCTTTTTAACCATGCTTCCACAGAAGTTTTAAAAAAATAAAAGTCATGAAACAAGCCTGGACAGGAATGATGGTACATGAATCTCAGCGAAAAATGTGGCATTAATCCAATGTTATTTTTTAGAAAAATATTTTTTATTTTTATTCCAAACACATTTAAAATAACATTAAAAATATCAAGCAAGAAGTTCACAGTAAGGGAAATCCCATACAAGGCAAGACCCAAAATGTAATAGTTTACATGCAAATTTTATAAACCTAGCTTGATGGCATAGGAAGGATTATATATATATATATATATATATATATATACACATGCAGTGCAATTGGTACTCAAATAGTTAATTCCCCTTAATAATAATGGGCACTGCAGTGTTAATCAATGCCAACCTATGTTACTCCCTCTAGCATAAATATGCAGGTTTACCCAGTGAGCTACACATTTGCATGAAGCTACCAACCAGTTGTTGTTGTCTGCCTGTGTGACCCCTGATCGTCCCGACGCGCGTTTCACCTCTTCATCAGGGAACGTATACATCCCTGATGAAGAGGTGAAATGCGTGTCGGGACGATCAGGGGTCGCACAGTTGAGGTAAATTAACTATTTGAGTACCAATTGCACTGCATGTGTATATATATAAAATCCTTCCTATACCATCTAGGTAGGTTTACAAAAACTGCATGTAAACTATTACATTATGGGTCTTGCCTTGTATGTGATTTTCCTTACTGTGAACTTCTTGCTTGATATTTTTAATGTTATTTTAAATGTGTTTGGAATAAAAATAAAAAATATTTTTCTAAAAAATAACATTGGATTAATGCCACATTTTTCGTATAGATGGGTGGTTATCCATTATATAAATTGCATACGTCTTGTTTAGTGATGCATAGATTTATAAGAAATGATGGTATGCCTGAAAATAATGTGACAAAAGGGACATGTTAAATCAAGGTGTGTCCACTACTTAGCATCACAGGTGTCTACAATCTTGCAATCAGTCAGTGGGCCTGTATATAGGGCTACGGATACTCACTGTGCTGTGCTTGGTGACATGGTGTGTACCCCACTCAACAGGACCAGAGGATCCAAAGGAAACAGTTGTCTCAGGAGATTAGAAAGAAAATGATAAAGAAGCATGTTAAAGGTACTGTAAAGGTTATAAGACCATCTCCAAGCAACTTGATATTCCTGTGACTACAGTTGCACATATTATTCAGAAATTTAAGATCCATGGGACTGTAGCCAACCTTCCTTGACGTGGCTACAAGAGGAAAATTGATGACAAATCAAAGAGGCGGCTAATACGAATGTTAATAAAAGAGCCCAGAAAAACTTCTAAAGAGATTAAAGGTGAACTTCAAGCTCAAGGGACATCAGTGGCAGATTGCACCATCCATCATTGTTTTAGACAAAGTGGACTTCATGGGAAACGACAAAGGAGGACACCATTGTTGAAAAAAAATCATAAAAAAAGCCAGACTGTCAGTGTTCCGGGATTTCCAGTTTGCTTCTGAAGGATCTTGCCCTTTGTTAACATGGAGTTTTCTGTTCTGTTGCCCAACTTCCTGTTCATCTGTTTAAAAGCCCGCCCCTACGCTTAGTCTAGTTGCTTGAGTATACTGCTTCCTGTCTACTCCTGCACCACTGCTCTCATTTCCTGGTTGTTATTTTGGATCCTGGTGAATCACCTGACACCGGCCCTGGACTCCACCTGGTCTCATCGAGCTGTGCCCTCGCTGGTCCCGGACTCTGTCTGCTGTCTCTGGTTGGTGTTTGTGCCCGGTCCCTTCCAGTACATATCCACCCTAGGACCTGCATTCCACATCCTGTACGGACATTTTTGGACTATAACCTGTTGCCCTTTCGTGTCCCGGCTGCTGCGCATTTAGGCCTTCTGGGGTGATCGCCAGACAACCCTGTATAGGGGTTCACTCCTGGTGGCCTCCCTGGGGGAGTCCAGTGCGTGGTCCCGGGAATTCCCCTTTGCTCCGAACCTGGCAGGTATATATTGTATTTATGTTCTTTTCTGTGTACATATTGTTGGTGGTATATTATAAAACTTCTTTGCACCAAGAACCCGTCTCTGGTTGTCATTGCCCTAACGCAATTGAAATCCTCAGTTCATACAATAGTATTACACAGACTAGAATTTGCCAAGCTACATGTTGACAAGCCACAAAGCTTCTGGGAGAATGTCCTATGGCCAAATGAAACAAAAATGGAATTTTTTGTCAATTTACATCAGCTCTATGCTCACAGACAGAAACATGAAACATATCAAGAAAAGAACACTGTGAAACGTGAAAGAGACTCTGTTATGTTCTGGGGCTGCTTTGTTGTATCTGGCTTGTGTATTGTGTCTTGAATTTGTGCAGGGTACAATGAAATCTCAAGACTATCAAAGGATTATAGAGAAAAATGTGCTACCCAGTGTCAGAAAGGTTGGTCTTAGTTGCAGGTCATGGGTCTTGCAACAGGATAATGACCCAAAACACAGAGCTAAAACACCCAAGAATGGATAAGAGGAAAACATTGAACTATTCTGAAGTGGCCTTCTATGAGCCCTGACCTAAATCCTATTGAGCATCTTTGGAAAGAGCTGAAACATGACATCTGGAAAAGGCAACCTTCAAACACGAGACAACTGGAGCAGTTTGCTCTTGGGGAGTGGCAAAAATACCTGTCGAGAGGTGCAGAAGTCTTATTGACAGTTACAGGAATCATTTGATTGCAGTGATTGCCTCAAAAGGTTCTGCAACTAAATATTAAGTTAAGTGTACCATCATTTCTGTCTAGGCCTATTTCATGAGTTTTATTTTTTATTTTTTAAAAAGTTCTGTGGAAGCATGGTTGAAAAGCAGCAATGTCTGACTTTCATTTGCTCCTTTTCATAGATGTTTTATTTATTATTACTTTTGTCAGATTCAAGTTATCTCTGTGGCTATTGTAGGTTTTTCTTTCATTAAATGAGGGGTGCCAACAATTTTAACCATGTAGCCAAGATGATTGTCTACAAAATGAAGGTAGTCTTGAAGCTGCAATAGATGGTGAGATATGGGGTCTGAAAGTCAAGTGATATTGGTACCCTTTTGCTCATCAGTGTTTAATCTAAGAAGACAATAGAGTAAGTGCACTCACTCTCCCACCCAAGTGGGACCCTGGTGATGTGATCACTGGGGCCTGATCATTGCCATGGTAACCTGATGTCAAATGGAGACCTCCAGGTTAGCTGGCTATGCTGACCCATAAAACCATTCCAACAGTATGGTATAACAGGCGTTCTATTAGTGCAGCACTGACAGGTATAATCCATTGGAATGATTGTACATTGCAATGGATTACATCAGTGAACAGTGATAATAGAAGTAATGAATAGTGGTAATTGCTATTTTCCCATCTAAATAGTGCAAAATCTGTGATCCACCTCACAAATTGATGGTTCGGTATCTAAATAGTGTAAAATCTGTGGTCAAGCTAAAAAAAATCCTATATCATCATCTAAATAGTCATTGCTAATTTAGTGAGAGGTGTGAGACTTATCATATTCCAATATCATGCTTATTAATGTTACACTTTTTCTACATATAACATTTAGCTTGTTTATTTTACAACTTCTTCTACCACACCAATCTAAAACAACCACCACTGCTCTCAGAGCACAGCAACATTATATAGCCTCACATATTTTACTCTTTACTTAGTACAGGATTTGCACTGTGGCGCCCCTGAATACATCAGGGTGACACAGGGAGCTGCATCCTTACCCAGGGTGCAGGGCCTACCCTCCATGGTTCCATGTGCCCAAGAAACCGATATCACTCCCACCTGCACTACAAAACCCAAACACCTCACAGCAGACACTGCCAGACACACCAGGGGGATTGGACTTACTGAAAATGGGCCAGCCACTGGGGGGAACTGAGCAGACTGTGAGAGGGAGATGGAGAGAAGATAAGTCAGCTCCAAAGAGAGAGGAGCTGGGAGAGTGAGTTCCTGGGGAGCTAGTGACACTGGTTGAGTCGCAAGCGGTGATCCGGGTCCAGAGGAGTCGGGGACCAGTAGCAGTGACATTGGACAAGAGTGTGACGGACGTAGTCTTGGAGGACTGTCGACACCAGAAGGCCCAAAAGAACTGACCGGTACTGAGCATGACGGAGTACCGGACCCTAGGTCAGGAGCAGATTCAACGTCGTGGCAAGTCACCTGAAAGGGAGAGGATCTCCAAGGACTTCCCTACAAGCTCAGAGGTTGAGGGCATCAGCACAATTAGAGGGACAGGGGTGTATCCAGACACAGTAACTCACTAAAGTCCCATGTGCCAGCCCTGAAGAGCACAGCTACACTACACATAGTGAACAGGGCCCCCAACAGCTTCAAGCCACGGGGACCACCAAAGGACCATAAATTGTGCATGGATAAAGGCTCCGGATTACTAAATGACATCGGTGGAACTTGGTACTTGGATTGGCTCCTTGCAGTGGCAGCGGCACACAGAGACTTTGGTTTACCTACAGCGTGTGTGTCTCCTTTCTAAACCTCATCCAGCACCACAACTACCCACAGTAAGTACCCTGGTCCCCTGCACCCTGTCTTCCCAAATAACTACCAACCCCCTGAGCCCAGGGCCGTCCCTACCTGCGGAGGGATTGACATCTTGCTGCTTAACACAATCTGCCCCGGTACTCCTTCAGCAGTGGCGCTACTCCCATTACCGCAACCCGCAGGTGGCGTCACAAACTTATCCCCTGTAAATACCCCCTTTTTCATATCAAAGTGTTCGCCAAGCCAGGTCCGGGCCCCTCGAGCCACCATGATCCCGGATCTGAGCAGCCCAACTAACACTGGGGCGGTACAGCACCATTGCTTAAGTGTATATCCACCGTTTTTTTTTCCTTTTCAGACCCAATCATGATTTTGCAGCACTTACACCACTCGTTTCCCTTATTGCCTTTGCACTACTCCAGCACACCCCCCACTTGGCATGTCAGTTGTCCCCCACTGCATTGACTTCTTTTGAAGTTTTCTCATTACTCGCAACTGCGTATCAGTCTCTCTCACAAACTGCTAGAGGGAGTTATGTCATCCATCAACCAGCTATAATGGTGCACTCCACGGAGCACCAGACCCACAGCACAACTACCTCCGTCTCTCTTGACACCCGTCTGCATCAGGTAAACCACTAGTATTTGTTCACCTCTCTGCTCTTCTCATTATGTTCCTCCATTTAACATAGCGATGTCTTCATTCTAGGTTTTATTTACTTATTATCCACTACCTCAAGGTACTTATTACATACATAATGCATGTATTTTTTCCTCCTTTGTCTCATAACAGGTATTACATGACTATTACCATTATTGTTATTTTTACATACTTTACTATATTCCATGCCATCCCACCATGTTATGGAATTCAATTTACTACTCCAGTAACCCTGGATACCTCTTATGTGACATATAAGGTACTTGCATGTTTAAATAGCATATGTATTGTATGTATTATATGTCTTCTGTGCTTCATTCCATTTATAATACCCTTGTACTCATTGTATCCATGTATATTTTTAGCCATGAACTGGAATTTTCACACTACTTGCAATTAGTACTTATAGATTGACACAACCCCAAGGTACTTAGTTCAGTATTGTATGAATACATTGACTCATTTACTTTTGAAGCTCGTTCCACTATCCTCCATTCTTTCTATTCTTTGTTAGCTGTGTTATAATGCCATATATCTCCACTAATGACCACTAATGAAACATTTTCTTCTAATTTTGTCTTTATTTTTTTTCAAAATTTTTTTCCTCTTCTATAATCATTTTTTAATTTTTTTTTCATTTTTTTCTTATTTGTTTACATTTTTTGGTATTTTGACACAGTGCATTGTTGTTTATTTTTAATTTTATTCCCACCTGGATAAAAACTTTGATAAAGGCTGTATGTCAGCTGAAACATCAGTGTATATCTTCAATGTGTTAATTGAATTCACATTAAAAATTGACTTTTCTTTTTTTGGAAACATTAGTGCGCCAAAATTATTCTTTGAACAACACAATTCAACAGATACCAGGAGGAGTGAGGGCCCTGCTTGTAAGCTTACCAGTTATGAGATGAGACCATGAAATCAGACCATGTCCGTGTACGGTCAGACACAGCTTTTACACAGTACATAGCACGGGCACATTCAGAAGATTATCTAATAGGAACATTTTATTTAAAACATCCAATTGTGGAAATTATTTTTATTCAAAAGGTGTATTTTGTTTGTGGGAGAACCCCTTTTAAAGCTGGGGATTTTTTTTTTATATAATTGACATTGAAAATGTTATCACAAGTTATTTATTGTGTTTTCCAAACATGGCAAAAATAAGAGTAGCAATTTCAATGGATGAGGTAGTGTGAAAGAAAAGAAACTATACCACAGCTAAGAAAGAGGGAGCTGCTAGCAGCAGCTGAGGCTCCATCACTACCATTACCATTTGTTAATACTACTGCCAAGCTATCTGGGCAGTAGTACTAACAAATTCAGTAACAAAAATAGCAGTATTTGCTTCTAGTAAGCATATTGCACAGGCATGGGGGGGTGGAAGGCATTAGGGATTTTATAGCCCACTAAAAAACAGGAAAACATTTCGGCACCAGGCGTCTCTTCATTAACAGCTTCAATATTTTATTAGCATGTCAAGAATAAAAAAATAATGTGGAGACGCAGCCCCTAAATGCCTGATGCGTTTCGAACACAGTTTTTAATCATAGGCCTATGATTTTAATGAAGAGACACCTGGTGCCAGAATGTTTTCCTGTTTTTCATTGCTGCTAATGACAGGTATCCAGCCACTTGTTCCAGGCACCTGTGGTCTGTTGGAATCCGGTGAGGCACCACGTATCCCCTTCCTTTCTCCTGCTCAGTTGTGGTTTATAGCACACAATTTGATTAACAGGGATAACTTTTGGCTGATTTTTTATTTTAAAAACATGATACGTTTGTCAGTACACTGTGTAATTAATTGGGCTGTTGGTTACCACCAGGCTAGCATGTATTTCTAGGGTGAGATCACTATGACATTATTAAGGCTGTGCTTGAGTTAAAGATGTTAGAAGGGGTAGAATACAATCCTAAAAGACCTAGGTTGTGATTTAATATGACATATGAAAATGGGTTGTTATTACAAAATTTTGTACTTTGCATGGGTTTCCTTCGGGTTCTCCGATTTCCTCCCACACTCCAAAGACATACAGATAGGGAATTTAGATTGTGAGCCCCAATGGGGACAGTGTTCCCAATGTATGTAAAGCGCTCTGGAATTAATAGCGCTATATAAATGAATAAATTATTATTATTATTATTATTTGTTTTGTAACTGTTTGAACTGAATTGTATAATTAAAATTCAAATAATTACTTGCTTTTAAAATGAGTCTTTTTATTTTTTCAAAAGAGAGTTGTTATAATGGGCGAAATGTCAAACCTTTTGCATTCCACCCTATAAAATGTGCTTAAATTATGGACATATATAATTGACAAAGTGTTTGCAGTTAGTTGGTATTGTTTTGATGAAATCATTGTTTTCTCTGCTTCAGATCTAGCAGTTATCTGAAAGATGAGCTCTGTATATTCCACATCACTGATTGGCTACTGTCGGTGAACACTATAAATTGTCAGAACATTTCTAATCAGTGGCATGGGTGAGGATACACAGACCTGGAGGATTACATGGCATGAAAGAACTTGTCCTCTAGTCCTCTAGTGATATTCTTCTGCTGTTAAACACTGTTTTTATTTAAACTACAATCATCCCAGTAAGCGGCACATGACAACAATCAGGGTCTCTGCCTCTACATCACCCTGCTCTCAGATTAAATAGAAAAATTCTGCTGACAGATTTCCTTTAATAGAATATTGTTTAGAATGAATTATTGCACAATCATCAGAAAATAACAATAAATTAGAGGGAAGCGGTAGAAAAAACAATATAAAATGGACAGAGCTCTACGATGGGTGAGTTTTATAAAGGGGTGTAGAAGCTGTTCGGCACTCCACCTGAAAATCTCGTAGTTATATGATACATTGACCTGTTTTATATGTTGTTTTATTTATTGTGTGACATATATCAGTTAGTTAGCCTGTGGACAGCGACAGCCCATGGTGGAAAATGTTAAGTGGGCATAGGAAGTTAGTTCATTGCAGAGAAGTACTAAAAGAGAAAATACTGATATTATCAAGGAGCAGAGGAAGTCCTACATCAGGAAGAAAGTGGAGTGCCTACCGCAAGCATCATCTAATCATCTATACCAGATAAGAAATTTAAATATAGCCAAGAAATACTGAGAAAAAATTCTTTTAAAACAATCACTTTATTGATAATGCTAAAATCGCACACTAAAAACCAGTGTATATATTGCAAAAAGCGACAAATAAACATCAGAGGGGGAGGGACGCTGAGCAAATTCCTTAGTGAGCCCCTTCCTAGCCATGGAGGTTGGCACCCCAGAAAGATGATGTGACACTCCCGCTCAATGACGGCTGACCCTCCGAGGCCCTATACTGAGCAACTAGTACATGTTGCTATCCTAAGGGTAGGACATAAGAATACACTACACATGGTGAATAATGGAAAAGGCCTATAATTTTGCACAACCAGGCTATATAATTTCAGCTAGTAAATAGTAGTGAGATAGAATAATAGGAGTATAGTTTATTTACATATATGGATTCCCCCCACCCCCCCAAAAAAAGAGGTACCAACAGAATTGTGAAAAACCACCATGGGGTATCTCAATCATTGATACACTGCTATTAATTGTATTCACATTTAACTGAAGCTAGCTGGCAGATAGCAATCAGATATATTCACATGTATCTATAGCTGGGCAAATCACAATATCATATTTCACAGCCATTTAATTCACAGTACATCAGATAGCAGGATTAAAGGGAACCTGTCACCAGATTTTTCACTATTAAACTAAAAGTATCCCCTTCTGCATCTCCTGGGCTGCATTCTATGAAGGTGCACCTTGGCCCTGACTACCCTTCCAGACCCCAAAAAAAACTGTATAAAACTTGGCCGTTAGGTATGCTAATTACCTTTGTTGGCCAGATGGGCGGGCTCATTTTCTGCTCCTGTCCCCCCTCCTGCTGCTGATCACCGTCCTCCTTCCTTGATTGATGGGATGATGCCTCCGTCATCCTTCTCGCCGCATTTTCAAATCTCGCACCTGTGCAGTTATGTCGGCTCGCGCAGGCGCAGTTTGCTCTGCCATATCGCGACCAGAGCAGAAAACATAGATTCCATAGCTCGCGCCGGTGAGTTAAATGCGCAGGCGCGAGATTATGGGCGGGTACGAGCATGGCGCTGGTGAGGTCGGTGCAGGTAATTAGCATACCTAATAGCCAAGTTTTATAAAGTTAATATTTTTGGGGTCTGGAAGGGGAGTCAGGGCCAAGGTGCACTTTCATAGAATGCAGCCTAGGAGCTGTAGAAGGTGATTCTTTTAGTTTCATAGGTACAAATCTAGTGACAGGTTCCCTTTAAGGCAGTATTGTGCTGCAATGGCATATCCATTCCAATGTGTGCAACACTGTGCATATAGATTGCCCCGAAACCACAGAATTATGAAGAATTGCCTAATGGCTGATACTAAGCTTGTATTATCAACTTGCCACATGTATGTATCCCCATTGAGGGATGCCCCTGATGAACCCTTTTATTATGACCTAAGGGTGAAATGCATCAGGCTTCGGGCTTATTATATACAAGCTAAATATCAGCTATTAGGCAAACTGTATAAAGGCCCTCACATAGGACAGCAAACTGTATAATAGCCCCCATATAGCCCTTCAAATAGTATAATGGCACAGACATAGCCCCACAAACTTTATAATTGCCCCAACACAGCCCAGCAAACTGTATAAGTCTCAATTATATCAACACTGCTGATATAGTTGAAAGTGTGATAATAGGCAAGTAGGTGCTATGGAGCCCGATAGAAGCTGCATGGTTTGCTTCTGTTAGTGGTACACCACTGATTGCAGATACAAGAAAAGTTAATGGGAAAATTTGAGATTCAGACACCTTACAATTAAAATTTTAGTTTTACTTAGCTTTCTGATAGGGACAAGAGAAAAGCTGAATTCTTACTAATTAATAAAGGTGATACCGTCTAACTGTGAGCAAACCTTACAAATTTTGTAGAGCTTAATTATAATTAGGTATGGGGTGCCGAAACTTGTAACATGCGGCTCGATTTTTAAACAAAAATCCTTGGATACAGAGCATCTAAAATATACTGATTTCTTTCAATAACAGAAGTTTTCCTCCACACCTTCATTTGATATATTCCTGAGCCTGATCGCCTTCTATTTACACCATCCAAGCAAATCACTTATAGAAAGACAAACTACAAATATTCCAATGTATTAGAATTATCCTAAGAAGTCGTCCATTCATTTCTATTAATTATAGACTAGGTGGTAAATTCGAAGATCTGGAGCACAAACTGTTGAACAGCTGTTACGTGACAGGAAAAATGTGCATTCAACCAATGCTTGTCTTAAACATTGGACTCTTAATCAGCAAAGCATCTGCCTTATCCTCTCTTTTCTGAGAACCTCAGCATTATATTTAATTTAATGTAAATATTTATTTTTTTATTTTTTTGCAAACAGGTGCAGCAGTGTATACAAATTGAAAGCCTCCTCATTAACTTAACGCTTGCAAGCACAGACATATCAATTAACAATGCAGTGTCTTTGGGAAAAAAAAATAAATTGTTAGTATATTTGGCAAAGACCTAACTTGCTATTTGTAAAAATCAATTATTGGAAAATTAGCAGTACAGATGCAAAAAAAAACTTGTTCAGAATAAATGTAAGGTTTATTTATACACCAGTCCAGCATTTTTTCTTATCACCGCTCCACAGGGGTTTTAAGTCTAAAACGGGCTTTACACACAGCGACATTGCTAGTGATGTTGCTGGTGAAAGCACCCGCCCCTGTCGGTTGTGCGTCACGGGCAAATAGCTGCCCATGGCACACAAGATCGCTAGGACCCGTCACATATACTTAGCTGCCTAGTGACGTCGCTGTGGCCGGCGAACTGCCTCTTTTCTAAGGGGGCGGTTCGTGCGGCGCCACAGCGGCGTCACTAAGCAGCCACCCAATAGAAGCAGAGGGGCAGAGATGAGCAGGCCAAACATCCCGCCCACCTCCTTCCTTCTTCATTGCGGGCGGCCGCAGGTACAGTGATGTTCCTCGTTCTTGCGGTGTCAGACATAGCGATGTGTGCTGCCGCAGGAACGACGAACAACCTGCGTCCTAAAACAGCAACGATATTCGGGAAAGGAACGATGTGTCAACGATCAACGATTAGGTAGTAATTTTGATCGTTAATGGTCGTTCCTGCGTTTCACATGCAACGTCGTCACTAATGAGGCCAGATGTGCGTCACGAATTCCGTGACTCCAACGACATCTCGTTAGCGATGTTGTTGCGTGTAAAGCCCGCTTAAGTCCCATGCCCCCTTTCTCATACTTACACCATGCCGGCTTCACCTTCTATCATTGCCGCTCCGATTGGTCTCCAGTGATTTGTTACCTTCCGGCAGCCCCAGTGCTTCATGCAGTGTGACAGAGGTCACAACTCAATACAACTGTATGAGAGCCTCGTTCTGGCCTTGTTCTGGCTCTCACAGAGTTTCATTGAGTGTTTGTGGTGCAAACTTTGATTTCCGGCCAGTTAGAAGCCACGAGCACAAAATGGCGCCTTGTGATTGGAGCGACCATTGAAAAAGATTTAAGCCACCACGCCTGCCGTAAAATTAACTAAAAATGCTGGATTGGAACTTTAATTCAGATTAGACATATTTTTAGAAGATTAACAACACTGTTCTCTAAATGAGTAGGAGTAACTGGAAAAATAGCATCAACTAATAGACATATATAACAATCTGGTCAAAGGCCAGAAAGAGATGCGAGAATTTTTTTTCCAAAGTAAAAAAAAAATATTTTTTATTAAATTTAAGCTAATGACAAAATATACAATTGAAAAAAAACAGGCTCCACAAATGGGACCCATCACCTCTCACATCCTAGAACATACAATGTTATGAAAGACATGTATTAATTCTCCATATGCAAGATGCAGTTAGAGTACAGGATTTGTCTAAAACTGAGTGAAGAACACCAAATACAAAATTAGAAAATTGGGAAGACAAGCTCCATTGCATGAAACACCAGCAACTTATGCATTTGTATAAAACAAGTAAATCTTTATTAAGTAGATAAAATAAAAAAAAAATACAAAAGAATGTCTCAAAAAACAGACCCCTCAGAAGGGTAGTGTGAGGTAGCACGGTCGGCTGCGCAGCAGAAGACACGGGATCCAGGCATATAGGTTCACAGCACTCGGTTTTAATCTTCAAACAATAGTCCATAACACAATACATGTGCCTCTCCAGCAGAAAACTCAGGGAGTTCTGTTCACTCCCTCACACCCGGCACACCTGCCCTTGTTCCTGATTCTATTTAACCCTTCCTTCAGTCTGTAGGGAAACAGCATTAACCCTATAGTGGATTTACTTTCTATCATGGAGTGAGCACAACCTGGGCGAGACGTACCGGCCGTCATAGATAACCCCAGTCACAGTCTCACATACCCCCCCCCCTCAGTTCAAGCGTGCGGGGTTGAACTCCAGCCATCAAACACGGGCCGCGGGACAAGGCATCGGCGTTGCCCTGCAACCTACCGGCCCGGTGTTCAACCGTAAACCGGAAGTTCTGCAGAGAAAAGAACCACCGGGTAACCCGGGCATTCCGTTCCTTGGCGGACCTCATCCAGACCAGTGGAGAGTGATCCGTCACCAAGCGAAACTGCCGTCCCAGCAGGTAATAGCGTAGGGACTCCAAGGCCCACTTGATCGCCAGGCACTCCTTCTCCACTACGCTATAATTCCGCTCGGGAGGGGTGAGCTTCCTACTCAAGAAGGTGACGGGGTGTTCCTCCCCCTGAACCACCTGAGACAGTACTGCCCCCAGGCCGACCTCCGAGGCGTCAGTCTGTACAATGAACTCCTTCCGGAAATCAGGGTTGACCAGAACGGGCTGTCCGCACAGGACCTCCTTCAGGGCCCGGAAGGAGTCCTCGGCCTGCGGAGTCCAGCGCACCATGACGGACTTCTTGCCTTTGAGAAGGTCCGTCAAGGGGGCTGATAGTCCCGCAAAATCCTTTACAAACCTCCTGTAGTACCCCACGATACCCAGGAAGGCCCTAACCTGCTTCGTGGTCAGGGGTCTAGGCCACTTCTGGATCGCCTCAACCTTGTTAATTTGGGGCTTAATCACTCCTTGGCCTATCACGTAGCCCAAGTAGCGGGCTTCCGTGAGTCCCAATGCACATTTCTTGGGATTGGCTGTCAGTCCGGCTGTTCGAAGCGCGTCCACCACCGCTTGTACCTGTTCCAAGTGGGTCTGCCAATCGGAGCTGTAAATGATGATGTCATCAAGGTACGCTGATGCATACGCCTGGTGGGGTTCCAGCACTAAGTCCATCAACCTCTGGAACGTGGCTGGAGCGCCATGTAACCCAAAAGGCAAGACAACATAGTGGAAGAGACCCTCCGGCGTAACAAAAGCGGTTTTCTCCTTGGCGGACTTCGTCAGTGGCACCTGCCAGTACCCCTTGGTCAGGTCGAGCGTGGTAAAATACCGCGCCTGTCCCAGCCTATCAATCAGCTCATCCACTCTGGGCATGGGGTAGAGATCGAACTTGGATATTTCGTTCAATCTCCTAAAGTCATTGCAGAACCTTAAGGAGCCATCGGGTTTTGGTATTAGGACGATCGGACTAGCCCATTCACTCCGGGATTTTTCGATGACCCCCAGGCGTAACATTGTCTTTACTTCCTCCAATATGGCTTGTCGTCGAGCCTCCGGTACCCGGTATGACTTCAGGCGTACCTTCAGGTGGGGCTCGGTGACAATATCATGTCGTATCAGACTGGTCCTACCGGGAAGCTCGGAGAAGACATCGGGGTTCTGCTGAACCAACCGTCTGGCCTCTCGCCTCTGAGTCTTGGTGAGGGCTTCTCCAATCCTTACTTCCGGTTCGTCCTCTCCGGAGGTCGCTGGAGCCGGAGGTGAAGGACCCGAAGAGGAGGGAAATGGGGAAAAATCAGCCATCAGGCTTTCCCGTTCCTGCCAGGGTTTTAATAGGTTGACATGGTATATTTGTTCAGGTTTCCGCCTACCGGGCTGCAATACTTTATAGTTAACCACCCCGACTCTTTCCTTTATCTCGTAGGGGCCTTGCCACTGAGCCAGGAATTTACTCTCCGCCGTGGGGATTAATACCAACACCCGATCCCCGGGTTTAAAGGTCCGCACGGTGGCTTGTCTATTGTAGCGGCCGCTTTGCGCGGCCTGAGCCTCCTGTAAATGCTCCTTCACAATTGGTATGACCGCGCTTATGCGGTTCTGCATACCCAAAATGTGTTCAATCACACTTTTATGGGGGGTGGGCTCTTGCTCCCATGTTTCCTTTGCCAGGTCCAACAATCCCCGGGGATGTCGCCCGTATAACAACTCAAAAGGCGAAAACCCCGTGGATGCCTGTGGCACCTCACGGATGGCAAACATCAAATAGGGAAGCATCATATCCCAGTCTTTCCCGTCTTTTGAAATCACCCTTTTTAGCATGGTTTTCAGGGTTTTATTGAAACGCTCCACTAAACCGTCCGTTTGAGGATGGTACACAGACGTACGCAACTGCTTGATCTGGAGTAGCCGGCATAGCTCTTTGGTCACTTTAGACATGAATGGGGTCCCCTGATCCGTAAGGATCTCCTTGGGTAACCCCACCCGGCAGAACACAGCAAACAACTCCCGAGCTATAAGCTTTGCTGCAGTATGTCTGAGAGGTATCGCCTCGGGATACCGGGTGGCATAGTCAACGATCACTAGGATGTGTTGGTGCCCTCGAGCGGACTTTACGAGGGGCCCCACCAGATCCATCCCTATCCGTTCAAAAGGGACTTCTATAATGGGTAACGGTACCAACGGACTGCGAAAATGGGTCAGGGGTGCGGTAAGCTGACACTCCGGGCAGGTTTCGCAGAACCGTTTTACCTCCCCAAAGACTCCGGGCCAATAGAACCTTTGCAATATTCGCTCCTGCGTTTTCTTGACCCCCAGGTGGCCACTCATCAGGTGTTTATGAGCCAAGTCGAGGACCCGCCGACGATGCGGCTGGGGCACCACCAACTGCTCTACCCCCACGCCCCGTATTTCATCTACCCGGTAGAGTAAATCCTGCTTAAGAGCGAAATGGGGGTACCTTACCTGGGCACCGGGCAGCTGTGCCACCCCGTCAATTACTGTCACCCGACTCCGGGCATGTATTAATGTAGGGTCCTTGAGTTGGGCAGTCCCAAACGTATCCGGGGACGCCTCCAACTCCGGGATGGGTTCGACCGTCTCAGCCTCTCCTGCCAATACCTCTAGGGGCGACCTATCGGGTTCACATTCTGTCCCTATCATGGGGACCCCTACGGCAGGTGTCCCGGATTCAGGATTGTAGGGCTCAGGTCCCGGACTGACCAATATCTGAGGAGACTTAGGGGGTCCCTTCCATAAAGTCCAAAAATAGGGCAGATCCCTTCCTAGGATCACGTCATAAGGAAGAGTGTTAAGAAGTCCCACCTCATGTTGCACCTGACCGCAAGGTGCTGTGATGGTGACAATCCCCGTGGGATAGTCTCGGAGGTCCCCATGTATGCAAACCACCCCCACGGTACGTCCTGTGGCCTTTACTTTAGCCCTCAAGGTGGATCGCACAAGGGTCACTAAGCTTCCGGAATCCAACAATCCTGTAACCGGACATCCATTCACCTGTATTTGGCACAAGTGGGGCTCCGTCTCTGGGGAGACCAGGTCAGCGGTACACACCACCTGAGCATACATTGAACCCCGCCGGGTAACCCCACAATCCATGGGCTCCGTGGTGAGTGGACACTGGGCTTCCATATGTCCCACCCGCTGGCACCGCCAACATCTAATGGGGACAGAAACACCCTTGACGGGTTGTCGTTTAGGGTACAGAACCTTCCGGACCTCAGGATTGGCGGCCGCGGCCTCAGGCGGGACGGTAGGGGACTCCTGCACCGTTGTCGGCGGTGGGTCCTTGGCCCTAGGCTTGGAGGGGCCGGACCAACGGGCGGTACGCAAAGTCTCAGTGTCCCGTATCAAGTCCTGCGTAGCCACATGCCGCTCTACCAGGGACACTAACTGGTCCAGGGTACTCGGGTCACCCTGTCCTACCCACCGTTGAACGGTGACGGGTAAAGTGCGCACAAAACGATCCACTACTACCCTTTCCACCATCTGCGCCGGGCTCAGAGTGTCAGGCTGCAACCATTTTTTTACAAGATGCAACAAGTCATAGGCCTGGGAGCGTACGGGTTTGGCTTCCTCATAGAACCACTGATTTACCCGCTGAGCCCGTACATAGGTATTCACCCCCAACCGTGCCAGTATTTCGGCTTTTAGGGTCACATAGTCAATGGCGTCCTCGGTACAGAGGTCCAGGTACGCTTTTTGGGGTTCCCCCGTCAGATAGGGCGACAATACCTCAGCCCACTGGGGGGTCGGCAGCTTTTCCCGCTCGGCCACCCGCTCAAACACCGCCAGGAACGCTTCCACATCGTCCCCCGGGGTCATCTTTTGCAACGCTTGTCTCACCGCTTTCCGGACGCTGCCGTCATCACCCGGTCCCGGGGTTGTTGCTGCCGGTCCGGTACGGATCGACTTGGCCAGGAGAACCATCTGTTCTTGGTGCCTTTTTTCCTGCAATTGCAAGGCTTGCTGCTGACGTGCATTGGCCTGATCCATCTGTTCTTGGAATTTTTTTTCCTGCACTTGCAAGGATTGGAGCAGGTGTGCATTGGTCTGTTGTTGCTGTGCATTAGCCTGTTGTTGCTGTGCATTAGCCTGTTGTTGCTGTGCATTAGCCTGAGCCAAATGCTTTAGTATGTCCTCCATGGCGTCGCCGGGTTTGGGCTGTAGTATAGCCGCTCGAATCCAGGACATGCGCAGCTGGGTCATCAGGGATGGATGCTACACCTCACCGGCTGTGATGCCCGCATTCTCCACCATATGTGAGGTAGCACGGTCGGCTGCGCAGCAGAAGACACGGGATCCAGGCATATAGGTTCACAGCACTCGGTTTTAATCTTCAAACAATAGTCCATAACACAATACATGTGCCTCTCCAGCAGAAAACTCAGGGAGTTCTGTTCACTCCCTCACACCCGGCACACCTGCCCTTGTTCCTGATTCTATTTAACCCTTCCTTCAGTCTGTAGGGAAACAGCATTAACCCTATAGTGGATTTACTTTCTATCATGGAGTGACCACAACCTGGGCGAGACGTACCGGCCGTCATAGATAACCCCAGTCACAGTCTCACAGTAGATATAATATTGGGAACACCTAGCCAAACCCTCTATACAGTATTAACAATAATTAGAACCAGACAAACCAAAAATATATCTAATAATCATAAAAATATAGTGCTTGTGACTGTACGTTTACCAAAATACGAAAGTAGAAACACAAGTGTGTCTATGACAAATTGAACAGAAGTCACATCACAATCACATAAATGTAGATGGAGGTCCTATAATAACCTGCAGTTTACCTATAAAGGGAGTCAGCAGAAACAAGGTAATGGTGTCACACACACCCAACGCATGTTTCACATTAGCGAAAACACATGCCATATAATAAAATTACAATAACAAAAGTAGTATTGAACTAAATCCTTGCAGCACAATAATAACTGCGCCTCACATGAATAGGTCATAACAATATTGTTTTAAAATGCAGTGCTTGTCTGAAAATACATGTAACAGCACTTCATATAAATAGGGTATAGGAATAATATTTGTAGTGCAGTGTTTGTCAGGAACTACAAGAAATACATGTCACACAAAGTATAAATCACAACAATATTTGTATTAACTTCTTCATCCCTGGGTGATTTTTCTATTTTGTTTTTTGCTTACCTTCTTCCAAGAGCCGAAACTTTAATTTTTCTACATGAGGGCTTGTTTTTTGCAGGACTAGTTGTACTTTTAAATGAAAGCATGAGTTTTACCATATAGTGTACTGGACAACGGCAAAATAATTACTAGTGTGGAAAATTACAAAAAAGTGCAATTGCACAATGGTTTTGGCAATATTTAATTCACTATGTTCAGTATATAGTAAAAATGATGTGTTATTGTGATGCCTGAGGTCAGTACGAGTTTGTAGATACCAAACATGTATAGGTTCACTTTTGTCAAAGGGGTTAAAAAAAAAAATTGAATTTGGCTAAACAAAGTGGCACGTTTTGCTCCATTTTCCATGATCCATAGCATTCTCATTTTTTGGGATATGAGGCTCACTAATGGCTAATATTTTGCATCTCAAGCTGACATTTATAACGGTACCATTTTGGCACAGATGCTACATTTTGATCGCCTGTTATTGCATTTTGCGCAAAATTTGCGACAACCAAAAACTATTTTGGCATTTCAAATTTTTTTGACGCTACTATGTTTACGGATCAGATAAATTAATTTTAGATTTTGATAGATTGGGCATTTCTGAATGCGGCAATTTCAAATATGAGTATATATTTTTTATTTTTTTTAACCATTTCATTTTTCAATGGGGCGAATGGGGGTTATTTGAACATTTAGGTTTTTTATTTATATATTTTTTAAAAATTGTTAATTTTTTATTTTACTAGTCCCCCTAAGGAACTATAAGGATCAGTAGTCTGATCGCTAATTCCTTTCTGTTGATCAGAGCTGCACAGCTTTGATCAGGAGAAATTCATCGTTCCTGTTACAGCTGCTGCTTTGTAGGCTATAAGAGGAACTGCATCACGATGGCAACAGGAGTCATCACATGACCCATCACTATCATGGAAACCATAGGCTCCCTGTGATTACGCCACAGGGACTCCAATAGCAGCTGGGGAATGTGATTTCCCTGCCGTGGCCATTTAAATCATGCTGTCACATTTTAACAGGGCAATTTATGGGGTTGACAGGCACAGGTGGATCGCGTCACGTGTACCTGACAGCTGCAAATGTCTGCTATTAAAATCAGCAGACATAGGCAGGGATTGCTGCTGGCTCACCGCAGCAGCCGGCGGTGATTATCCCTTCATGATTTAAAATGTACCTGTATGTCCTCGGTTGTGAAGGGGTTAAGCCATATCATTAAAGCATCGTTGTATCAGTAAAGTCAGACTGCACTTAAATATTCTTTTTCAGACCTTAAAAATGGGAAAGTGTGTTAGGACCAGCGCATAGACTTTCATTGAGTGCTTTTGACAAAACCTTTGACTTTCAGCCAGTCAAAAATTACGAGCACAAAATTACGCCTCGGGACAGGAGCGACCATAAAAATAGAAGATTTAAACCACCATCCCTGCTATAAATTTAAATAAAAATGCTTTAGTGGTACTTTAATTCAGATTAGACATATTTTTAGAAGCTACTGGAATAACAGTAGAGAATGAAAAGGAGATTTTTTTTGTAGCTTTGCAGACTTTTATAATAAATTAATGTTGTATATTTCATTTGATATAACTTTGATTACTATTAGTAAATTTTTAGTTATTTATGTTAGAGAATAAATAACCTAACTATACAACCTAGATAAAAAAGTTAATATAACTGATGATTAGAGTTTATGAAAATGATTCACAGGACCATGGTTGGCCTGTCGTGCAAGTAATCTGTGGACGCTGGACTATAGTCCAGCAAACCTCCTTGTGCATGAATTCTCACCCCCCTCTTCTGAATAATAGGCCTAGCATTATATCAGGAGTATATCATCACAATAATGATTTTGAACTGGCCTAATAATCAGAAGGGGTGCTTTAAATGCCGAATGGTAGAAGGAAATTCCCAAGGCATTAATACATTGGTTACAGACTACCAATGTAGCCGCTGGTCCAGTGACCTGTGAATAATTTTGCTCAAAAGTCCCCTAAGGGGACTAGCAAAATCAATAAAAAAATGTAAAAAGAAAGGTTTTGAAAAGTATTGTTAAAAAAAAGAGAAGTTCAAATCACCCTCCTTTATAATAATAATAATAATAATAATGATAATGATAATAATAATAATAATACATATTTGGTATCACCGAGTTCACAAAATGCCCGATCTATGAAAATATAAGATCAAGTAATCTGATTGGTAAAGGGTAAAGCAAGAAAAAATATTAAAATTCCAGAACTGCGTTTTAAAATGTAAAAAAGGCGATCAAAACATCACATTTACCCAAAAATTGTATAATTAAAAATGTCAGCTCAAGACAAAAAAACAAAACATCATACAGCCCCAGAATTCAAATGTGCACCTCATCCTGCAAAACAACAAGCCCTTTATATGGCTATGAGATGGGGTCCTTCTCCGAAATCACACAATCAACAGAGATGAATGAACAATCCAAAGCATATTTATTCCATGCAATACAGAATGACCATCAAATAATTCACCCCATGGAGGATAGAAATAGTCCAGAAATGGCATAAATGTCCCGAAGTTAAGTCACAATCCTCCAGCAGTCCTTCTTCATGGAAATCGGGGTTTCTCCCAGTCTCTGTGGGGTGCTGGCCATAGCTTCAGTGTCTCCTGTCTCCCTCAGAGGTTCAATCTTGCTTCTTCTCTCTTGTAAGTCTCACCCAGAATGACTACTCCCCAAGGTAAATAGAGAGTTTAGGTGAATTTTAGGTCCCCTCCCCCAGACCTAGGGACAGAAGTACTTCAATGGGATATAACCTGACTTAACAGGACAAACAATATATCCAATAGACAGACCACCACACCCAAAACATGAACCCACATAAAATGGTACATAACCCACAATATCACACCATCACAGGCTAATGTTACGGGGGGCTGTCTGATAATAACCGAAAGGAGTATCAGACAGTCAGGGTCCACCGTGCAAAGACTTTGCTGCAGACTATGGCAGAGTGCAATACCTCTGTTAACTCACAGAAGGATATAATAAGTAAGTAAAGCAATTCCTCCCTTACTTGGAGGGTGTGTGGAATGATCTCTGTTAATAATCACAGAGACAAAGGCAATGTGTGCGAAATGGCACCTACCTAGGTCCGCTCTTCTAGTGGTGCAAAAGAGACGAACAGCAGCCTAAGCCGCACAAAGCTCCTACCTGCGTTCGCTCCACTAGTGTGCGAGGACACGAACCACTAGATATGGCACCTGCCTAGGTCCGCTCTTCTAGTGGTGCAAAAGAGACGAACAGCAGCTTAAGCCGCACAAAGCTCCTACCTCTGTTCGCTCCCCTAGTGTGCGAGGATACGAACAACTGCCAGACGCAGTATAAGGAACGTTACCCTAGCGGCAACGTCCACCTACGAGTAGAATCACAAGGCCCAGCCAGACCATGTGCCTCAGGCACCTGCCTATGTCCGCTCCCCTAAGAGGTAAGGATACGGACAGCAGCCGAAGCTGTAAGGTATAAGAACGCTACCCTGCCGGTAGCGCTCACCTAGCATAGACAGAGGAATGCCTAGAGGAACGCGCACAGAGCGTCTACTCATATGCATGAACCAAGAGGACTGAGCACCATGCGGCATGTGTCAGGGTCTTATATAGACTCTGTGCCTCATCCAAGATGGAGGACACCAGAGCCAATCCGCTGCCAGAAAGACAGGAGTGACGTCATGCTGGCCTATCACCGAGCAAGACGTCACAAGCACATGACCAGCGACCAATCGGCATAGAAGGTGTCAGAGACATGTGACCTCGTGTCAGCGATGATGTCACTCGCACATGTGCAATGGCTCCAAGATTGGACTTAGTCTCCGGCGCTCGCACATGTGCAGTAGCAAGAAATCTGGACTTAGTCTCCAGCGCTCGCACATGTGCAGTAGCAAGAAATCTGGACTTAGTCTCCAGCGCTCGCACATGTGCAGTAGCAAGAAATCTGGACTTAGTCTCCAGCGCTCGCACATGTGCAGTAGCAAGAAATCTGGACATAGTCTCCAGTGCTCGCAGCAACCGTAACAGTACCTCCCCCTCAAGGGCCCCCCTCCCGGCGACGCAGGTAATCGGCAACTAAGTCGGGAGCATGGACAGCCTCCTCAGGCTCCCAAGAGCGATGTTCCGGGCCATAGCCCTCCCAATCTATCAAGAAGAACCTGCGCCCTCTAACCATCTTAGAACCAACTATGGCTCGTACCTCATAGCTAGAGCGAGAGGAATCAGAGGCAGGAGAGTGCACTTCACGAGCGTGAGGTAAAATAGCCGGCTTTAGCAGTGAGACATGGAATTTGTCATGAATCCTAAGATGGACAGGTAACTTCAATTGATAGACTACAGGATTTACCTGTCGAAGAACCTCATAAGGACCCAGGAAGCGAGGAGCAAATTTGACAGAGCTCACTCTAAGTCTCACGTGTTTTGCAGAGAGCCACACAAAGTCCCCTGGAGAAAAGACAGGAGCCGGGCGACGAAACCGATCGGACACCGTCTTCATACGGTCCTTAGCTGCTTGGATCGACTCTTGAGTCCGATCCCAAACCTCTCTGGCATTAGTTGCCCAGTCGGCCACAAGAGGAGGAGGTGCAGCAGCGGGAAACGGTACCGGTACCCTAGGGTGTTGCCCATTATTGAGTACGAACGGTGTCTGCCCAGTGGCCTCAGCCAGCGAATTGTTAAGGGCAAATTCTGCCCAGGGTAGGAGGGAGGACCAGTTATCGTGGTTCTCAGCAACAAAGTGTCGAAGGTATATAATCATAGATTGATTGGTACGTTCAACCAAACCATTAGTCTCCGGATGGTATGCCGAAGAGAGATTCAACTCAATTTGCAGAAGGCTACAAAGATCTCACCAGAAACGGGAAGTAAATTGCGGGCCTCTATCACAAATGATACGATCTGGCATCCCGTGAAGCCTAAAGACATGCTTGAGGAATAGTTTGGCTAGTACCCTGGAAGATGGGATTCTCGATAACGGTACGAGATGAACCATCCGGGAGAAATGGTCCGTAATGACCCACACAAATCTATGTCCCTGTGAACATGGAAGATCACCGACAAAGTCCATGCCTACCACCTCCCATGGTCTATCTGGCACTGGTAAAGGATGCAAGAGCCCAGCCGGTCTCTGCCGTAATGGACGGTTGCGAGCACACGAGTAGCAGGAACCGACATATCTCTTGACGTGGCTGGCTAAGAGTGGCCACCAATACCACCTCTCCAGTAACTCTCGTGTCCGCCTAATACCAAAATGCCCACCCACCTTTGAGGTGTGGGCCCATGACAGTATATCATTCTGTCGATCAGGCGGAACAAAGGTCTTTCCCGGTGGGATTTGGTCTAACGTCACAGGGGAGAGCGTATGAAAAACCCTGGAGGGAAGGATAAGACGAGGTTCGTCAATCTCTTCCTGGGTAGAAAGCATAGAGCGAGACAGAGCGTCTGCCTTGTTATTCTTACTCCCAGACAGATAGTTGATGGAGAAGTGAAAGCGGGAGAAAAACAAGGACCAGCGGGCTTGGCGAGGATTCAGACGCTGAGCGGTTTGTAATTACGTCAGATTCTTATGGTCTGTATAGACCTGGAAAGGATGTTTCGCTCCTTCCAGCAAGTGACGCCACTCCTCCAAGGCTAATCTCAAGGCGAGCAGTTCCCTATCCCCAATGGTATAGTTTCTCTCTGCCGGTGAAAAGGTTTTAGCAAAGAAGAAACACGGCCTTTTTCTACCTGCACCGTTCTTTTGATACAAGACCGCACCAGCACACACTGAAGAGGCATCAACCTCTAAGAGGAAGGGCTTATTCTCATCGGGTCTTTGAAGAACGGGAGCAGTTGAAAAGTGTCTTTTTACTGCCTCAAAAGCCTGAGATGTCTCAGTAGACCAGGCTTTGGGATTAGCACCTTTCTTAGTCAAGGCCACCAAAGGGGCCACCAAAGTAGAAAAATGGGGTATGAACTGCCTGTAATAATTTATGAATCCTAAGAAGCGTTGCACCGCCTTCAAGGAATGAGGTTCGGACCATTGCAGGACAGCAGAGAGCTTTGCAGGATCCATAGCCAGACCCTCTTGTGAGATAATGTAACCCAAAAAAGGCAATGAGGACTGCTCGAATACACATTTCTCGAGTTTAGCAAACAATGAGTGCTCCCTTAAACGGGAAAGGACACGAACGACATCCTGACGATGAGTCTCCAGATCAGGAGAAAAAATCAGGATGTCGTCCAGATACACCACTACTGAGGATAACAGTAAATCCCTGAACACATCGTTTACGAAGTCCTGAAATACTGCGGGTGCATTACATAACCCAAAAGGCATGACGAGGTATTCATAGTGACCGTCTCGGGTGTTAAAAGCGGTCTTCCATTCGTCACCCTTTCGAATTCGTACCAAGTTATACGCACCCCGCAGATCCAACTTCGTAAAAACTTGAGCTCCTCTCAGTCTGTCAAAGAGCTCCGAAATTAAAGGTAATGGGTATTTGTTCTTTATTGTGATTGCGTTGAGACCCCTGTAATCTATGCAGGGACGCAAATCACCCTCTTTCTTCCGAACAAAGAAAAACCCAGCTCCCGCGGGAGAGACAGACTTACGAATGAACCCCTTCTCTAAACTCTCTCTTATATAGGTCGACATGGCCTCCGACTCAGGTATCGACAGGGGGTAAACCCTGCCTTTAGGTGGAACCGAACCTGGGATAAGGTCTATGGCACAGTCATACGGCCTATGGGGTGGAAGAACCTCAGCACCCTGTTTGGAGAACACGTCAGCGAAATCCAAATAGGGTGTAGGTATGGGAGAGAGATCAGTTGATGCAACCGCAACGACCTTAGGTGGTAAGGGAAGACATCGGGACTGACATTTCGAACCCCAACTAATAATGCTGTCAGACTCCCAGTCAATGTGAGGAGCATGAGTCCGAAGCCATGGAAGACCCAGAAGGACGTCGTCTATATCCTCAGGCAAAACAAGAAAAGAAATCTCCTCTATGTGACCCTGAGACAGGGAAAGGCGCAAGGGAACTGTCCTCAATGTAATGGAGTCAGACAACATAGTTCCATTAACAACACGGACAGGAATAGGCGCCTCTAACATGATAGAGGGAATATTGTGTCCCTTTACAAATCCTGAGGACACAAAAATCCCGTCAGCTCCGGAATCCACAAAAGCCATAATAGGCCATGTATTCTCAGATAACGAGAGCTGACCTGGGATACAACACTTAGAGGGTGCAGAAGACGTCTCTAGTAACCCCCCTCTAATGGTTACTAGGCCAGGGAGTTTCCCTGACGACTAGGACACTTGTTGGCATAGTGCCCAGCCTGACGACATACGTAACATATAGGAGGACCAGACTTGCGTAGTCTGGAGAACGTATGACCTAACTCCATAGGAGTGGGAGATGTTTCAGATGCTGAGGAAGATGGTAGTGGACCCTCAACAACTGGAATAGCCCGATGCTTAGGGCGTGAGGAAGAGACCTCGAGTCTACGTTCCTTATGGCGTACATCGATCCTCGATGCTACTGTGATCAAGTCCTCCAGAGAAGCAGGGACCTCACGAGTAGCAAGGGCATCCTTGACATAGCCTGCCAACCCTCTCCAGAAGATAGGAATCAACACCTTCTCTGGCCAATCTAGTTCTGCCACCAGAGTTCTAAAAGCAATGGCATAAGAACTAGTGGATAACGAACCCTGAGATAGATCTAACAGTCTCAGGGCCGCATCATGGGTAACCTGCGGACCCATGAATACTGCCTTAAGAGCATCAAGAAAGTCTTGATGTCTCAGAGTTACCACATCAGAGCGCTCCCATAGGGGAGTCGCCCATTCTAAGGCTTTGTCCTGAAGTAAGGAGATGATAAAGCCTACTCTGGACCTCTCCGTAGAGAAGCGAGAAGAGTTGACCTCTAGGTGTATCTGACATTGACTAATGAAACCACGACATGATCTGGCATCGCCAGAATATCTGTTTGGCAGAGCAAGTCGAGGATCATGTGCAGATGTCACCATGGTCTGAGGTTTATCCTCTATACTCTTGAGCCGTGACTCAAGTACTTGTATGTAACGGTGTAACTGCTGATATTCTGCCATAACTTCCAGACCCTTGGCTCAGTCCTAATGTTACGGGGGGCTGTCTGATAATAACCGAAAGGAGTATCAGACAGTCAGGGTCCACCGTGCAAAGACTTTGCTGCAGACTATGGCAGAGTGCAATACCTCTGTTAACTCACAGAAGGATATAATAAGTAAGTAAAGCAATTCCTCCCTTACTTGGAGGGTGTGTGGAATGATCTCTGTTAATAATCACAGAGACAAAGGCAATGTGTGCGAAATGGCACCTACCTAGGTCCGCTCTTCTAGTGGTGCAAAAGAGACGAACAGCAGCCTAAGCCGCACAAAGCTCCTACCTGCGTTCGCTCCACTAGTGTGCGAGGACACGAACCACTAGATATGGCACCTGCCTAGGTCCGCTCTTCTAGTGGTGCAAAAGAGACGAACAGCAGCTTAAGCCGCACAAAGCTCCTACCTCTGTTCGCTCCCCTAGTGTGCGAGGATACGAACAACTGCCAGACGCAGTATAAGGAACGTTACCCTAGCGGCAATGTCCACCTACGAGTAGAATCACAAGGCCCAGCCAGACCATGTGCCTCAGGCACCTGCCTATGTCCGCTCCCCTGAGAGGTAAGGATACGGACAGCAGCCGAAGCTGTAAGGTATAAGAACGCTACCCTGCCGGTAGCGCTCACCTAGCATAGACAGAGGAATGCCTAGAGGAACGCGCACAGAGCGTCTACTCATATGCATGAACCAAGAGGACTGAGCACCATGCGGCGTGTGTCAGGGTCTTATATAGACTCTGTGCCTCATCCAAGATGGAGGACACCAGAGCCAATCCACTGCCAGAACGACAGGAGTGACGTCATGCTGTCCTATCACCGAGCAAGACGTCACAAGCACATGACCAGCGACCAATCGGCATAGAAGGTGTCAGAGACATGTGACCTCGTGTCAGCGATGATGTCACCCGCACATGTGCAATGGCTCCAAGATTGGACTTAGTCTCCGGCGCTCGCACATGTGCAGTAGCAAGAAATCTGGACTTAGTCTCCAGCGCTCGCACATGTGCAGTAGCAAGAAATCTGGACTTAGTCTCCAGCGCTCGCACATGTGCAGTAGCAAGAAATCTGGACTTAGTCTCCAGCGCTCGCACATGTGCAGTAGCAAGAAATCTGGACATAGTCTCCAGTGCTCGCAGCAACCGTAACAGCTATATTGACTTTGAAATTAAAAAGGCTTGGGTCTTGGAATAAGGAGAGGAAAAAACAAAAACACAAAAACGGAAATTCACCCAGAGGTAAAGGGGTCAATTTAGGTTTTTGCCAAATCTTCCATCCTCATTGTAATCTAGGGCTCCAAGATATGCTGTCATACTGTAAATTGGGACAGTTTATAGATTCTATGGCTATGTACATACTTCTATTGGAGGATTTATTGCAAATTCCCCAAAAATAGCAGACAAAAAAGTCGAGCTTGTAGCACTATTTTGTTTGGTGAAATCACAGCCAGATTCTAGCATTGCTGTTATTTTAGCTTTTCTGTTGCTTTAAACAGAATCAGACAGCAAGTTTTGCTACCTGATGTGAAAGCAGTATAATGTAGTAAGAGATTCAAATGTTGTTTAACTGAGTTTACTGAGTGCAGCAGCTGTGAGACCATCAGAGATTTTAGATGTAACATTTAACATAGCTTTGAAATCTAACCTCGACCACTTCATAGCTGTCTACATACATTGTATATTGACATTCATCTGGTTATTAGAAGATGGGGCATGGACAACATCTCCTCCCATGCCCTGTAATGATAAAAGCCTGGTGCTAAAATTTTATTGTAAGAAAACAAAATCACATAGCCTGATAAATGACACATTGTTTCAGGGTCTATCCTCTTCTACCCTCAGGTTACGTAGCAAAAACTAGCTGACAGTTTCAATTTAACCCCTTTCCAATACTTTACGTATCAGTATGCAATATTTTGCTGAGACTTCCCACAAATAGACGTACCAGTGTGTCTTGGCAATTATGCAGGCAAAGGAGCTATGCCAGCATCATCGCCACCAGGAGCTCGGCATAAGTGATAGCCGAGATCTGGCTGCTACAAATTGCAGCATTTAGGAGCTGGGAATGGGAGTGCACTCCCTGTCCCATCCAATCGGGACCCCCATGACCCAATCAGGCCCGATCAATGATATGGAAACCTGAGGTCAAATGACAGCCTCTGGGTCTGCCAGGCTTTGGTGGCCTGTTAGACCATGCCAGGAGCATGGTCTAAAGGCCCCATCACACACAGCGATATTGCTGCATCCTCAACAATCAACGATTTTTTTGAAAATGAACGACGTGTCAACGATGGATGATTTGCTGAATATTTTTCATCATTAACGGTCGCTCGTTGGTGTCACACACAACGACGTCGCTAACGATGCCGGATGTGCGTCACGGAATCCGTGACCCCGGCGATATATCGTTAAATACATCGTTGCGTGTGACGGAGCCTTAAGAGGTGCTCTGTCTGTGTCACACTGACAGGTCTAATGTATTGCAAAGTATTTGAACTGCAAAATAATTTACAAGCAATTAGTGTAATAAAAGTTAATGTTGTCAATAAAAAGTAAGTTAAAAAGTAAAAAATAAGGAAAAAAAATCATAAAATAAAGAACAAAAAAATAAAAAGCATATTATACCAACAAATATGTATGTTTATGTAGCATCAAAAATAAACAAAAAAGTACACATTTTGATTTGGTATCGCCGGGTTTGGAGAAACATAATCTATAAAACTGCTATACAAGTTAATGCCTTCTATGAACACCGTAAAAAAATGCAAAAACTGGCAAAAGAGCTGGAAAAAGTGTGTAATAAAATATGATCAGAAGTAATATGTAAAACAAAATTGCTATGAAACTTTTTTTATTGTGTAGCACTGGCAAAATATGAAAAAACAATATAAATGTGGTATTGGTGTAGTCGTACTGACCCAAGGAATAAAATGGTCTTATCACTTTAACAACACAGTGAACGACATTAAGAAAAAATAATGAAAAACTAACCCTAACACTTTCTCAAAAATGTCAAAATTCGTCCCTTGTTCAGTAAGTGTTCGCATTTGCACTAATGCTTTTTTTATACCTTATTATGACTTTGGGTAGGATAATAGTGCTTTATGATGAGGGTAGGGGAGAGGTTTGATGAGCTGAAGGGATTACTTAACAGTCTCCGCGTGCAGCTTTCAGACTGCTCCCGGGTCCACTCATTACATCTTATATGTAGTCACTGCTTCCCCTGCCCACCATCTGTGACAGTGTCTGTCATTGGTTGCCCTCACAGAGGCTGTCTGGGTCCCCAAATGCAGTGTAAAAAGAAATACATACATTTAAAAAATAATGTAGGGTCCCCAGTATATTGATACCCAGCACAGATAAAGCAGATTTCTTCAGGCTGCAGCTCCCAGCTGTGCACGTTATCTTGGCTGTGTAGCAAAATACGACCAAACCCATGCGGCTTTTTTAAAATTATTTAAATAAATAATTAAAAAAAAAGACATGTGGACTCCTCAATTTTCTTCTACTACCTATGTGAAAATGAACAATTTGGGGTTAAAGCAATATTTTTGTAGTAATAATGTGCTTTTTCATTTTCATGGCTCAACGTTATAAAATTCTGTGAGCCACCCGTGGGTTGAAGGTGCTCACCATACATCTAGATAAATTCCTTGAGGGATGCAGCTTTCAAAACAGGATGACTTGTGGTGGAGCTCTACTATTCAGGGGCTCTGGCTCAGGATTCATCATTTTACACAACAAACCTACAGTTATACTATACAGTGTGTCCATCCATATCCTGTCCACCGCCATTAACTAGAGAATGTTCAATGTCATGGGTTTCATATCATAGCATTTCTGTATGCAAGGTGTCGATTCGTATTGAATTGATGATGCCCTACAACTTTGTAATTCATTTTTTTTGTCTATCTCGTTCCATTTTCAAGATAAAAATGCTAACTCCATTGTTTTCCACTGGGTGGTGCTATAGGTGGTTTCATTGCATAGTGCATGGCTACTTTACGAGACACCTCTTCTATGCCTATAGCTGCCGCCATTTTCAAGTTAATGGCGGTGGACAGGATATGGGTGGACACACTGTTTATGTACGGTATATTGCAATAAACATTTATTCAGACTGAATAATCATACTATGACACTACCTTGGCTCTGTCATCTTGAAAAACAAACTGTGCAGCTGGGATTCCAAGTTGGTTGATGAAAAAATCAGCATCTCCTTGTACTTGTATAGAGCTGGTGTTGACTTTGTAGCAGACTTGATTTTGAGCACAATTTTTTTGCATCTAAATTTAAAAAGTAGATGTTTTAAAAAAAAAGACCAATATATCCACTTAATTAACATATCAACACTATCTGAAATCTCCAGTTTGCCGATTTTCAGCAGAGAAGCCAAAATGTTATATTATCAGTTTTGAACACAACTAGAAAAAAAAACCAACACACAACAAAATACATAAATGAAAATGAATTAACTAGTATCTTACTACTACTAATAAAAATAATTGCTATTTTCTATTATCTAAACAAAAAAAATTAAATGAGGTTGCATATATTCAATATTTGAGCCAAGCATTAGATTGGTTTTATGGAACAATCAGAGGAAAGAGCCACTTCTAATTGCATCATAAAATTTATTGCTATCATTTCACAAACATAACCCATGATGCATAAGATTTAATTCAGTATAATTTATGAAGACACCTCAACTTAAGTGGTCTACTAGAGACCTTCGGAACTCAGTGTCACTAGCTTAAAATAAGAAAGCATGAAAAATCTTGCATATTGGCTGATACAAAAAGTATCCTGTGTCTCTGTGTGGGGTGTACAGGACAATGGATAATAGATTTGAGATAACATGCTTCTTGGGATAATTTTCATAGGCTTCTCATAATCTGCTCTTGGATATCTATATATATAATTGCCTTATTCTGTCTGTCTGTCTGTCTGTCTGTCTGTCTGTCTTGCTCCAAAATTGTGTCCTTATGGTGACACAAAGCGGATTGGCCGCTGGCCTCACCATGACCCCGCCCCCCCCGCACGGATTGGTCGCTCGCCCTGGCTCCCCCCCAATGGATTGGCCGGCCGCTCGCACAGGCTCCGCCCCCCCACGGATTGGCCTCTCGCCCCGGCACCCTGCACGTATTGGCAACTCGGCCACGCCCTGCCCCCTCACGCAATGCACGCTCGCTCTGGCCCCGCCCCCCGCATGCATCCCCCGGACTGACAAGGAGACACGACTCCCAGGTGAGTACTGTACCCCCGGGAGCCCACACCAGCATACGCCGCCGACCCAGCCGACACAAACCCTCGCATTGCTGGGGTTTGCCGCCGTATGCTAGTGTGGGCTCCCGTGCGAATGGGGGACGTGATGCGCTGGTAACCATGGTAGCATAGTTACCAGCGCATCAAGGTCCTGCAGCGGCGGAAAATACACACGCGCACACACATAACAACAGACACACACACACATACACACATCAGATCACACTCACTCTCACACACACCTCACACACACACATCAGATCGCATCCACATACTCACAGCATCCGGAGATATCGCTTGCTTCTCGGCCGCGATACTGTGCTGTGAGCTTCCAGGACCTGCCGGAGGATCACATGGCCAGAAGCATGTGGTATCTCCGGATGTTGTGAGTGTGAGCGCGTATGTGCAATATCGTCAATGTGTGTGTGATGTGTATGCGATCGGGTGTGTGTGAGTGTATGCGATCGGGTGTGTGTGAGTGTATGCGATCGGGTGTGTGTGAGTGTATGCGATCGGGTGTGTGTGAGTGTATGCTATCGGGTGTGTGTGAGTGTATGCGATCGGGTGTGTGTGAGTATGCCATCGGGTGGGTGTGAGTGTATGCGATCGGGTGGATGTGAGTGTATGCGATCGGGTGGGTGTGTGTGTGTGTGAGTGTATGCGATCAGATCTGTGAGTGTCGGCAGAGGAGCACGGCGTGCTGTAGGAGGCTGGGAGGAGAGAGGCTGATCCTGGGGAAGGCTGGGAGGGGGAGGCTGATGCTGGGGGAGGCTGATGTTGGGGGAGGCTGGGAGGGTGTAGGCTGATGCTGGGGGAGGCTGATGCTGGGGGAGGCTGGGAGGAGAGAGGCTGATGCTGGGGAAGGCTGATGCTGGGGGTGGCTGGGATGAGAGAGGCTGATGCTGGGGGAGGCTGGAAGGAGAGAGGCTGAAGCTGGGGGAGGCTGATGTTGGGGGAGGCTGGGAGGGTGTAGGCTGATGCTGGGGGAGGCTGATGCTGGGGGAGGCTGGGAGGAGAGAGGCTGATGCTGGGGGAGGCTGATGCTGGGGGTGGCTGGGATGAGAGAGGCTGATGCTGGGGGAGGCTGATGCTGGGGAAGGCTGGAAGGAGAGAGGCTGATGCTGCAGGAGGCTGATGCTGGGGGAGGCTGGGAGGAGAGAGGCTGATGCTGGGGGAGGCTGATGCTGGGGGAGGCTGGAAGGAGAGAGGCTGATGCTGGGGGAGGCTGGGAGGAGAGAGGCTGATGCTGGAGGAGGCTGGAAGGAGAGAGGCTGATGCTGGGGGAGGCTGGGAGGAGAGAGGCTGATGCTGGGGGAGGCTGGCAGGCAGAGGCTGATGCTGGGGGCGGCTGGGAGGTGGAGGCTGATGCTGAGGGAGGCTGATGCTGGGGGAGGCAGGAAGGAGAGAGGCTGATGCTGGGGGAGGCTGATGCTGGGGGAGGCTGGGAGGGGGAGGCTGATGCTGGGGGAGGTTGGAAGGAGGGAGGCTGGGAGGAGAGAGGCTGATTCTGGGGGAGGCTGATGCTGGGGTAGGCTGGAAGGAGAGAGGCTGATGCTGGGGGAGGCTGGAAGGAGAGAGGCTGATGCTGGGGGAGGCTGATGCTGAGGGAGGCTGGGAGGTGGAGGCTGATGCTGGGGAAGGCTGGGAAGAGGGAGGCTGGGAGGAGAGAGGCTGATCCTGGGGAAGGCTGGGAGGAGGGAGGCTGGGAGGAGAGAGGCTGATGCTGGGGGAGGCTGGAAGGAGAGAGGCTGATGCTGGGGGAGGCTGATGCTGGGGGAGGCTGGGAGGAGGGAGGCTGGGAGGGGGGAGGCTGAGAGAAGAGAGGCTGATGCTGGGGGAGGCTGAGGCTGGGAGGAGAAAGGCTGATGCTGGGGACAGAGAGGCTGATGCTGGGAGGAGAGAGGCTGATGCTGGGAGGAGAGAGGCTGATGCTGGGAGGAGTGAGGCTGATGCTGGGAGGAGAAAGGCTGATGCTGCGGGCAGAGAGGCTGATGCTGGGGCCAGAGAGGCTGATGCTGGTGCAGCATGGGGGATGGAGCACGATGGGGGGTGCACAGCATGGGGGATGGAGCACGATGGGGAGTGCGCAGCATGGGGGATGGTGCACGTTTGGGAGTGCACAGCATGGCGGATGGAGCACGTTTGGGACTGCGCAGCATGGCGGATGGACCACGTTTGGGAGTGCGCAGCATGGCGGATGGAGCATGTTTGGGAGTGCGCAGCATGGCGGATGGAGCACGTTTGGGAGTGCGCAGCATGGCGGATGGAGCACGTTTGGGAGTGCGCAGCATGGCGGATGGAGCACATTTGGGACTGCGCAGCATGGCGGATGGACCACGTTTGGGAGTGCGCAGCATGGCGGATGGAGCATGTTTGGGAGTGCGCAGCATGGCGGATGGAGCACGTTTGGGAGTGTGCAGCATGGCAGATGGAGCACGTTTGGGAGTGTGCAGCATGGCTGATGGAGCACGTTTGGGAGTGCGCAGCATGGCGGATGGACCACGTTTGGGAGTGCGCAGCATGGCGGATGGAGCACGTTTGGGAGTGCGCAGCATGGCAGATGGAGCACGATGGGGGGTGCGCAGCATGGGGGATGGAGCACGATGGGAGGTGCACACCTCCCCCCAACACACACACACTGGGAACCACAAACACCGCCGTACACAGACACCCACACACACAGACAACGCTGCACACACACAACACCCAACACACAAACACCACGGCATACATAAATATACGCACATGCCACGCAACACACACACATTGCACAAAACATACCTCCCCCAAAACACACCACACCCACACAAACCGCGCAACACACACACACACAACTCTACAGACACACAGCGCTCCACAAACAACGCAACACACGCAACACACATACAACACCGCTCTCACCCCCCGCCACACGCAGACAACACCCAGAACATGTACAGCGCCCTACACAAACACTTGGTAACTACACACAACAACATCTATATATATATATATATATATATATATATATATATATATAACAAAAATCATACATTAACTACACAATACGTAAATTCTAGAATACCCGATGCGTAGAATCAGGCCACCTTCTAGTCTGCAATAATGACAGGTGTTCAAACATGTGGTTGCATATTTCCTTTGACATGGATACAGTGTTATGCCTCTTCCATACCAAACCATGTCTGCGGCGATTGCTGGAATGGGAAAGTTCAAAAATTTATTAAGCAAAGTAGTCCGGTGTTTCTTTAACTGATCCCATTGGACTGTAGGTCTCCACTATCACAATTTCTTCTTAGATGTTTGAAATATAGCATTTCTGAGGTACTCAAAAAAACAACACTACTGCCCTCTATAAAGACTGCCACATCATTGGCAGAGAAGAATATGAGCCTCATTTATTTTCTTAAAGAGGTTCTCAACTACTAGGACAACCCCTTCTCTAATCAGTATTGTAAGATATGCATATATAAGAAATTGATATATAAGTATATATAATTTTGTATGCTGCAGGTAAACGTTACGCCTTTGGTCAGTTTGTAAAAAGGCCTTTGAAATGGCAATCAGGATGCTCATATCAATGTTCATGGTATCTTAAATTACGAATACTCTTGATACCACAAGAAATGTCAAATTGTATTATGACAATTAAGAGATTAATCGGTCACAAAGTAATTCAAATACAGTAGAATAATTTGGATGTCATTATTATTTGTAACCATATTTTTAGGGAACTAACAAATTGATGAATACACTTCTTTGATCACAAGGTGAGATATAGTGCCTCCAGATTGCAGGAGCACATGGATGACTTGCCTCCCAAATCAGGAATACAACCCAAGTGAAACATGGGAAAAGAGAATTACAAGACTGAAGTAGAGGCATTGAGATCACTGAAACCAGTAGCTCATACCAATGAGATGAGGGCCATACCACAGTGACATAATCAGTAGGCACTATTTGAATGGTTCCTTTATGGCAACTGTGACATGATGAAAATTACCGTAAGCCTAAAAAAATTGATGTTTCTTTTGTTAATGGTTATGAGTTTTAATCAACTTTATACTGAATATTTGATTCTGGTTATACATTTTTTAATACACTATTGTTGCTGTATTTTCTTTGTGCACTGTCCCATAGAGTCTACGTAGGCATACGATTGTCATGCGATATTCCTATTGTTTGATATTGGAGTTTTCAATAATAATATTTCTTGATGTTTTTACTTTTCATTTTCCTTGTCATTCGATATTGATACTATTCACGATAATGGTTTGATTTACAGTATGTTTCCATCTTGTAAAATAATAACGCTTGTACGCACCTTTTTCCCATGCTCTTCCAGTGGTGTCGGCACTGTCTCTCCCAGGATTGCATAACAGTGTTATGTAACATGTTCTCAATGACCAATCAATGGCAGCTTCACTTTCCCCACTTTCGGATGTCTTACATAGATCTGAAGCAAGTGAGATAGCTGCAGTGCTCACTTCTTCTGGATGTAAGTGATTTGTCAATGGCAGGAAGGGTGCTGATTGGCAGTAAGAATCATGTGACAACACTGTAACGCAATCCTGGGAGAGACACTGCTGGAACAGCACTGGCACAGGAGATGAGAATAAGTGTTATTATTTTACAAGGGGAAACATACAAATTGACAAGTGGTTGTCCAAGTAGTGGATAACCCCTTTAAACTGTTATGGTAAAATTAAATCTGCTATGGCAAAATTAAAGCACAGCTTTGAATGAATGTTATGGCTGAGAAGGCTTCATTTACTGTAAGTTGTAAAGAATTGGGACAAATAATCATTAACCCTCGTCAAACCACACAATTAAAACATGGTCTTTAATGACCCATTCAATTTTATTTCCATGTTCTTAATGGTTTATTCCCATTTTGAGAAATACAGTTTTTCATTTTATGTGAAAAGTCCCTCAAATGTTAAACTATGGATTGTATTCTCAACATGTATTGTCACTAGTTGTATTAATGACAATAAAATGAATGCCATTTCTTTTAGTTTAAACATCAACTGGAAAAAATACATGCAAATTACTATGTCATATTTAATACATAGTGACAGCAATAATCTGACCTTGTCGGATTATTAGTTACACTAGCACTGCCTGTTTTTCAGTACAATAGCCCATAGCTGACACCTAAGTCAAACAAATTAATTAATGTTGATAGGCTCTTGAATGTCCTGTTACTTCTTAAAAGTATACACTATATTATTGTAATTCAATATTGTCATCTTTCTAATTATACTGTAGAGTTTTTAAATTTATACTGTAAAGTTGTCTATACATATGGGATATGTGTAACCCAGGAGTTTCTTTTCTTCATCTGATTTTCAAACATGGAAGAATAAATTGGAATCACTAACCTAGAGTTGTATCCAAGCTTTCTTATAATCAAGGCAAAGATTCAGAATGTTAAGATAACCCATGCTGTATAAATGATTGGTGGCTTTTGCTATCTTTCCCTTTTCCAACACTAATGTCGGTGTCACACGGTACGACGTATCGGGCGATATGTCGTCGGGGTCACGTCGTTAGTGATGCACATCCGGCATCGTTAGACATATTGTAACGTGTGACACCTAGGAACGACTGTGAATGACCAATAATACTCACCTTATCGTTGCTTGTTGACACGTCGTTCATTTTCAAAAAGTCGGTCCTCCTTCTGTGCTCCAGTTGTTCATCGTTCCCGTGGCAGCACACGTCGCTCCGTGTGACACCACAGGAACGACGAAGACAGCTTACCTTCAACCCGCCAACAATGCAGAAGGAAAAAGGTGGGCGGGATGTTACGTCCCGCTCATCTCCACCCCACTGCTTCTATTGGCCGGCCGCTGTGTGACGTCGCTGTGACGCCGAACGTCCCCCCCTTCAGGAAGAGGATGTTTGTCGCCCACAGCGAGGTCATTAGGGAGGTAAGTACGTGTGACAGGGGTTCACGATTTTGTGTGCCATGGGCAACTAATTGCCCATGACGTACAAACGACGAAGGCTGGTACGATCGCTCGTGCGATCACACGATAGATCGTCCCGTGTGACGCCGATATAAGGCATTCATCCTACTAGATTCCCCAACTATACTCCTGTGCAAAGGCCGGGGCCACACAGGGATCTACTGCAATCCTTCCATGACACTCGGCTCACGCTGGCAGCACAGCAGATGTGATCGGACCTCAGCTGTGGGGGGCGGGCTGGCACTGAGGATGGGCGGGCCGTCTCTGAGGAGGGGCGGGCAGGCGCTGCGGAGGAGCGGGCCGGCGCTGCGGAGGGGAGGGATTTATCTCCCTCTCTCCTCCGTGGCCGGCTATTGCCATTCTCACCCTGCACTCGCGGTACACCGGTCTACTGCGAGTGCAGTGCAATTTTTCTCTCGCCCTATAGACTTGAATGGGTGTGAGAGAAACAAGACTCGCATTGCAATCGTAGCATGCTGCGATTGTTTCCTTGATCCAATTAGGGCTGAGAAAATAATCGCACATGGGCGCTGGGACATAGGCTAATATTGGACCAAGTGGAATGTGATAAAACATCGCATTCCATTTGCTCCGATTTTCATGCCATGGGTCTTAGGCCAAACAGTAATGCTCAAGAAAATTTACAAATAAAACAGTCACAATAGCGAGTAAGTGAGTAGTTAAAGTCATCAAAAGCCTGTTTTTTTTTCAGACCAGGTCTGCATTAGAAACGTGGACACACTCTCTTTTCGTCTTTTGCATCCAATTGCTCCAGTACTTGGCCTCCTAAAAACATTATAGAAAACAGCCCCTAAAATCAATGTAGTCATAAGTAGGAAATATTAGCAATGTTTCAATGTTTAAAGCCTATTAAAATGATCACCTCATCCCTCAAGTCAAATGCCACCACCAAAACATAATACCAATACATTTTTCTTGATTAAATTATTGTAATTTGAGCTAAAATCATTATTACAATATAAATTTTACACATTTTCTTTTTCTTTGCATTTAAGTTAAACAAAAAAAAAAAAAAAGATTCCATAGGTGCAATCTCCTTTAAGGCACAAATCAAACAATGAAGCATGTAACACAAAGAATATTCTTTGAAAAAATAAATATAACACCAAATAGTTCCTAATCCATCAGTCCTAGTCCTAGTCCTCTAGTCAATGTGCCACCGGAGACAATTGGTAGTCTTTCTTATTTTAAAACTGGCAAAATACCCATGGCTTCGCTTGAGGAAAAGGATATGTTAAATTGTTAATTACGTTTGCTAAGGTTAAATTTTTAGTTGTACACTGAAGTTGACATCTTCAGCATTTAAAAAATGATTTTTTCAACTTTGGAGTTAACAAATGTTTATTTTTACAAATTTGTTGCAACATTGAGGTGAGCAACAACTACTTTCACAAACACAAATAAATTAAGAGGGAAACAAGATAGTGCAACCCTTCATCACCTGCACCCCAGTCTAACCTACAAATGGTTAATAAACAAAGGAATAAAATTGAATTAGAAATACACTGCTGTCTATTGTACTGCTTTTTATTAAACATTTTTTGTTTTACCTTCAGGGGCATCTATGAAAAGATATTTGGGGTTACCTACCCTAGAGCATGCAATGTAGAGTTGACTATGTGATAAACATGAGCTCTTAAAAATAATGTCGACTACTTTAAGTTATTGACCTTGTGCTTTGTTTATGGTCATAACAAATGCTAGTCAGATTTGGAACTGAAGACACTTAAAATTGAAGAGCATGTCACTTGGTAGCAAGTGGATACTTGGAATGTAAACATTTTCTCCCTTAATGTCTCCCATAAGAATAGTGGCTTCAATAATGTTGGGCTTGAGACTCTTAACACACAACCTTGTGCCGTTACATAATTTTGGTGGGTCAAGGGTTCTAAGCAAAATTATCGGGGCAGCTATTTTTAAAGTGAGCCAATGCGGTAGCATTCCAGGAGGGTTAAAATAATTGAGGAACTCCAATGAGTACATCACAGCTTGTTCAATATCCATGACTGAATCCATAGACATGTATGGTTTTGATGTACTGGGCAGTCGCCCCTGTATTTGTAGTGTTATGGAGCTGACATTATCGCTTTAAGGCACTAGATTTGCCAAGGATGGTTGTTAAAATTGTTACAGATATCAAGGAAAAATTGGTCAAAAGCCGCCAGTACTGAGGATGTCATTTTGAAAAGGTCTTCCAGGAAGGAAATTAAGGCAGTAATAGAATCTGTAGGAAACCTTTCATTTCTGAGGCAAAGTAGGTGGCGTGTAAATTTGTCTGTATATCCCATCAAGTGAACCTGCATATTAGTAGTCAGAGTTAGCTTCTGAATTTGTCTACAAAGATAAGAAGATTTTAATCAGACATTGAACTTATCTGCTGGTGTTGCTCCCTTAAGAGCTGGTAATGTTTGGTAGAAGTCACCTACAAAAAGTACAACAATTTTCCTCATTAAGCAAATGCTTCTTGTGTGCCATGGTACATTCATCCCAAACAATCTCATGATTCAGCATGTATTATCCAATTCTACTGAAGTCAACATTCCCTGTTTTCACATGTTTAATCTTTCCTTGATTCAGTCTGTCTCATCTGTTTCTCCTGAAGATGACATTCCCGGCGTTCAGATGTTTCAGCTTCCCTTGATTCCGCCTGTCTCATCTGTTTCTCCTTAGTTCCTATTGTGAAGATGTTTCAGCTGTGTTGGATTCATTCTGTCTCATCCATTTCCTTTCAAGCTGGGACTGGTGTTCACTTGTCTCAATTGTTTTCGAAAGTTTTCCTTTCTTAGTATTTGGATTAAGTTGCCTAATATATGGTTGTTTTTTGGGTGGGATTTAATAAAACTGTCTTTAGTATTATGATTATTAGTTACTTCACACTAATCAAAGAATAATACATTAATCTTTAAATACAAAGGAGAAAATGTGTGTCCTGAAGGATTTAAAAGCTCTTACGAAACTGTTTCTCAGTAAAACTGTTCTAGTTTTCCATAGCAGCCAATCAGAGGTCAGATTTCACTTTACCTTAGCAGCTTCAATGCTGAAAGCTGCACTCTGATTGCTAAAGGCAACCAGAACTATCTTCATGTGAGGCAACCTTCATAAATAAGATCTCAGTTACTTCCATGATGGCTATAGGCAACCAGAATGATCTTATTGTGAGGCAATTCTCACAAATGAGGCCCAAGTTATTTCTGCACTGATTGTTAACATTCGTTGCTATAATTACTGACAACTTCAATTGAAAGTTCACTTAAATCGGGTGGAAACTGTGGTTTTGTATTTAATTGGCTAGCACACACAGATTTTCTTCTTTATATATACAGATTAACAATTCTTAGAACTTTGGTTATACACAATGAGATCCTTTTTTTGGACTTATGTAGAAAGTTACAATTGCAGTCAACTTTTTCTTGTAATTACTTTTTTATTTTATTATTAAACGGAATCTGTAAACAGGTTTTTGTTATGTAATCTGAAAACAGTATAAGGCAAGGACTGACACACTGATTCCAGTGATGAGTCACTTACAAGGATTTATGCTGTTGTTTCAATGCAACGAGTGTTCGATCAGAAGAAGATTAACACTATCTGAGTAGGTCTTGCATGCCTCCTGGTCCAACCATGTCATCAGCAATGATTAGCAACTTACTGTTTATATGCAATATATACAGAAAGCTGTTGTGCGGGTGAGGTCACCTTTCTGAGTTCTGCTACTTTTTACATCTAAAAACTTTGATTGTGTCAAAGCCACTGCATCCAGTAAAGTAAGTGATAAATTGTTGGATTCAGGATCTCTTTTCCTACATTATGTTGCTCTCAGATGAGGTAGAAAAAACAACCTGGTAACAGATTTCCCTTAAAGGTAACCTGTCAGGTGCAATATGCACCCAGAACCACGAGCAGTTCTGGGTGCATATTGCTAATACCTGCCTAACAGTCTCTGTATCTAGTAGCATAGATAAAGAGATCTTTATAAGTATTTCTAAAGATCTTTATTATATGCCAATAAGCACAGGAACTAGTAGCAAAGGCGTTCGCTCCTGCGCTCATTCCACCCTCTTAGCATTGTATTACGCCCACAGGGGTGTGTTAACATGGTATTCAATGCAGCATCACGAGCAATGATGCGCGTACCTGTGTCCTCTGATCAGAAGTCCCGACTAGAGATGAGCGAACCGGTCGCGGTTCGGCTCGAGGTCGGTTCGCCGAACGGGGGTCCCGTTCGAGTTCGGTTCGTCGAACGTTCCACGAACCGAACTCGAATCAATAGGCTAAAATGGGAAGCAATCACAAACACATAAAAATGCATTATAAATGTACACAAACAGTTAATAAACATTGCCATAACACTTACCGGTCCCCGCGATCCCTTCTGCACTCTGTCTCCTGCCGCTATTCCATCCGATGATCGCTTAATCCTCCCAGTGACCTGCACTGCCAGCAGAGATGCAGGACCTATCGTGACGTCAAAATAGCCATGTGACCAGTCACGTGGCTATTATCTCATTGGCTACAGACTGGTCACATGACTATGACGCGTCATGTAGGACCTGCGAGTGCATCTCTCCGGTACACGGTGCACATATGTGTATCGCCGTGTACCGGCGACATGCTCTAGCACACGGTCGACTCCCCGTTCCGTTAGGGACCGGCTGACACAGCCGGTCATTAACAGAGATCACCGTTGCCATAGCAACGCAGTTAGCAGTGACGTCACCGCTAACCGCGGCTCCGAGAGCACCATTGCTATGGTAACGCGTCTGTCAGCGTTACCGCTGTTACCGCTGACAGCCAGCACTGATCACTCACGGAGTGAAGGCTGCACGCTGCTTCACGATTGTAGTGAGGATTGTAGTGAGGCTGAGGTTCCCCAGCCCCAAGTGATGAGCTGGTGAACCTCATCCTTCCTCACTACAATCGTCACTACTACTACACTAGAAAGAAAGAAGACAGAAGAGCAGGATCGTGGAGGGCTGACAGGGGGTAATAAAGATGGAGTCTCTAATGTGTCTGTGTATTTATTTCTATTAAAGTATTTTTTCTCTTTGTGGTGTTTTTTTTAACCCTTTATTGGAGATTCTTAATGGCCGGGTCAAACATGCCTGACACTAAGAATCTCTGGCTTAATACTGGCTAGTAAAACAAAGCCAGTATTAACTCATGATTACCCAACAAGCCACCCGGCTCCAGGGCTGTTGGAAGAGTTGGATACAGCGCCAGATGATGGCGCTGCTATGAGAGCGCCATTTTCTGGGATGGCTGCGGACTGAAATCCGCAGCAGAGGCGCCCAGAAACCTCGGGCTAACCTGTGCTGCGGATTCCAATCCCCAGCTGCCTAGTTGTACCCGGCTGGACACAAAAATGGGGCGAAGCCCACGTCATTTGTTTTTTAATTATTTCATGAAATAAGTGAAATAATTAAAAAAAACGGGCTTCCCTATATTTTTGGTTCCCAGCCGGGTACAAATAGGCAACTGGGGGTTGGAGGCAGCCCGTGGCTGTCTGCTGTACCTGGCTAGCATACAAAAATATGGCGAAGCCCACGTCATTTTTTTGGTGGGCAAAAAAATTCTGCATACAGTCCTGGATGGAGTATGCTGAGCCTTGTAGTTCTGCAGCTGCTGTCTGCTCTTCTCCATACAGATAGACAGCAGCTGCAGAACTATAAGGCTCAGCATACTCCATCCAGGACTGTATGCAGAAGTTTTTTGCCCCCTGAAAAAATTATGTGGGCTTCGCCATATTTTTGTATGCTAGCCAGGTACAGCAGGGAGGTACGGCTGCCCCCAACCCCCAGTTGCCTATTTGTACCCGGCTGGGAACCAAAAATAAAGGGAAGCCCTTTTTTTATTATTTCATGAATTTCATGAAATAATTAGAAAACAAATGACGTAGGCTTCGCCCCATTTTTGTGTCCAGCCAGGTACAACTAGGGAGCTGGGGATTGGAATCCGCAGCACAGGTTGGCCTGAGCTTTCTGGGCCCCACTGCTGCGAATTGCAGTCTGCAGCCGCCTCAGAAAATGGCATTTTCATAGAAGCGCCATATTCTGGCGCTGTATCCAACTCTTCCAGCACCTGCCTGCTATACCTGGCTAGCATACAAAAATATGGCGAAGCTCACGTCCTTTTTTTGTAGTTTTTTGGCAAAAAAAATAAAAAATGCTTCCCTGGATTTTCCATTGCCAGTGAAGGTAACACCAAGCAGTGGGGGTTAGCAGCCAGTAGCTGCTTGGATTACCCTTAGCTAGCAATACAAAAAATGCAGCGGGAGCCCATATATATTTTTTTTAATTATTTATTTAAATAACTAAAAATAAAATGGGCTTCCCTGTATTTTGATTGCTGGACATCACAGTGCTGTAAAAATAAATCTTTAAAAAAATGACGTAGCGCTCCGCGGTATTTTTGATTCTCAGTGCAGATAAAGCAGACAGCTATGGGTTGCCACCCCCATCTGCCTGCCGTTACCTTGGTTGGCAATCAAAATACAGGGAAGCCCATTAATTTTTTCTATTTAAAAAATAGTTAAAAAAAAAATGACGTTGGATCCCCCCATTTTTGATAGCCAGCTAGGGTAAAGCAGACGGCTGTAGCCTGAAAACCACAGCTGGCAGCTTTACCGTGGTTGGGGATCCAATGTGGAGGTCCCCTCAGGCTCTTTTTTATAATTATTTTATAAATATTAATAATTACACAATAAAAGTAGGGTCCCCCCCAAATTGGATCACCAGCCAAGGTAAAGCGGACAGCTGTGGTCTGGTATTCTCAGGGTGGGAAGGTCCATAGTTATTGGGCCTTCACAGCCTAAAAAAAGCAGGCCGCAGGCACCCCAGACGTGGCGCATACACTAGATGCGCCAATCCTGGCGCTTCACCCCAGCTCATCCCGTGCCCTGGTGCAGTGGCAAACGGGGTAATAAATCGGGTTGATACTAGCTGTAAAGTCACCTGAGATCAAGCCCAGCAGTTTGTGATGTCATGGCGTCTATTAGATACCCAACATCATAAACTGTCAGTACTAACAAAAAAAAAAAAAAATCGACAAAAGAAATTTATTTGAAAAAACAGTCCCCAAAACATTTCCTCTTTCACCAATTTATTGTAAGAAAAAAAATAAAGGGGTCCCACGACGACTCTGGACCGTCTAGAATATGGGGGGGAGACACTCAGGGAACGTATCCCCCATTTTCTAGGAGTGCGGACCCTTCATGTGAGGAGTGTGGGTGCAATGAATCTGCACTCACTCTTCTCGGGTCCACAGCAGCAGAGTCCATGTCGTAATGGTTGCTACCAAAGCTGCAATGCCCTGCTCATGAGGTAAGCGCATGCCTAATCAGGAGAACTACTGTAGAGGAAGCTCTGCTCACTGGTATATAGGTGCTCAGAGGTAATAATAGATAAAATTAGTGAGTAACCTCGGCACTCTAAATCTCCCAGACTAAGTCAGTAAGTCACAACGGATAGTAATGCAAAATCACTTTTTATTGGTCCGTATTAAGAAAAAAAAAATTTTCATAAGCATATATGTTTTTGTCCAAAACAAGTTACAAATGACGTTTCGGCCTGAGCCTTCGTCAGATTAGACTTATCTGCATGTAATCATGAAAAATGACAATAATCAGTATCACATAAGAGTGAGAGAACAATAACATAAACTCGAACAATGTAGAGGTACAATTGGGATGCAGCAAAAAAATTGCAACACAGCAAGAAATGAAACACATGATACAAATGTCATAATACAGTACAAGGACAATATAGTAATGACAAATATGGGGTCAGAGTAGGCTTAGACAGCTCTGGTACGAAAGAGATGTCAATCATAAAGTAACATGTGCAGTAGGTGTAGAGCTACAGTATGCATGGCAGAGCTAATGGGTAAACCGACCATAGAAAAAGAACGGAGAAAAAGTGGAGAAAAAGTGGAGAAAAAGTGGAGAAAAAAGTGGAGAAAAAAGTGGAGAAAAAGTGGAGAAAAAGTGGAGAAAAAGTGGAGAAAAAGTGGAGAAAAAAATGGAGAAAAAGTGGAGAAAAAGTGGAGAAAAAATGGAGAAAAAGTGGAGAAAAAAATGGATAAAAAGTGGAGAAAAAGTGGAGAGAAAAAGTGGAGAAAAAGTGGAGAAAAAATGGAGAAAAAGTGTAGAAAAAGTGGAGAAAAAAATGGATAAAAAGTGTAGAAAAAGTGTAGAAAAAGTGGAGAAAAAGTGGAGAAAAAAATGGATAAAAAATGGAGAAAAAAGTGGAGAAAAAGTGGAGAAAAAGTGGAGAAAAAAATGGATAAAAAATGGAGAAAAAAGTGGAGAAAAAGTGGAGAAAAAGTGGAGAAAAAGTGGAGAAAAAGTGGAGAAAAAAATGGACAAAAAATGGAGAAAAAAGTGGAGAAAAAGTGGAGAAAAAGTGGAGAAAAAGTGGAGAAAAAAAATGGAGAAAAAGTGGAGAAAAAGTGGAGAAAAAGTGGAGAAAAAATGGAGAAAAAGTGGAGAAAAAGTGGAGAAAAAGTGGAGAAAAAAATGGATAAAAAGTGGAGAAAAAGTGGAGAAAAAGTGGAGAAAAAGTGGAGAAAAAGTGAAGAAAAAGTGGAGAAAAAGTGGAGAAAAAAATGTAGAAAAAGTGGAGAAAAAATGTAGAAAAAGTGGAGACAAAGTGGAGAAAAACTGGATAAAAAGTGGAGAAAAAAGTGGAGAAAAAAGTGGAGAAAAAGTAGAGAAAAAGTGGAGAAAAAGTGGAGAAAAAGTGGAGAAAATGTGGAGAAAAAATGGAGAAAAAGTGGAGAAAAAGTGGAGAAAAAGTGGAGAAAAAGTGGAGAAAAAATGGAGGAAAAAATGGAGAAAAAAATGGAGAAAAAGTGGAGAAAAAGTGGAGAAAAAGTGGAGAAAAGTGGAGAAAAAGTGGATAAAAAATGGAGAAAAAAGTGGAGAAAAAGTGGAGAAAAAGTGGAGAAAAAGTGGAGAAAAAAGTGGAGAAAAAAGTGGAGAAAAAGTGGAGAAAAAGTGGAAAAAAAGTGGAGAAAAAAATGGATAAAAAGTGGAGAAAAAGTGGAGGAAAAGTGGAGAAAAAATGGAGAAAAAGTGGAGAAAAAGTGGAGAAAAAGTGGAGAAAAAAATGGAGAAAAAGTGGAGAAAATTGGAGAAAAAGTGGAGAACAAGTGGAGAAAAAATGGAGGAAAAAATGGAGAAAAAAATGGAGAAAAAGTGGAGAAAAAGTGGAGAAAAAGTGGAGAAAAAATGGAGAAAAAAGTGGAGAAAAAGTGGAGAAAAAGTGGAGAAAAAGTGGAGAAAAAGTGGAGAAAAAAATGGATAAAAAGTGGAGAAAAAGTGGAGAAAAAGTGGAGAAAAAGTGAAGAAAAAGTGGAGAAAAAAATGTAGAAAAAGTGGAGAAAAAATGGATAAAAAGTGGAGAAAAAGTGGAGAAAAAAATGTAGAAAAAAATGTAGAAAAATTGGAGAAAAAATGGAGAAAAAGTGGAGAAAAAAATGGATAAAAAGTGGAGAAAAAGTGGAGAAAAAGTGGAGAAAAAGTGGAGAAAAAAAATGGATAAAAAGTGGAGAAAAAGTGGAGAAAAAGTGGAGAAAAAGTGGAGAAAAAATAAAGAAAAAGTGGAGAAAAAAATGGAGAAAAAGTGGAGAAAAAAATGGATAAAAAGTGGAGAAAAAGTGGAGAAAAAAATGTAGAAAAAAATGTAGAAAAATTGGAGAAAAAATGGATAAAAAGTGGAGAAAAAAATGGATAAAAAGTGGAGAAAAAGTGGAGAAAAAGTGGAGAAAAAAAATGGATAAAAAGTGGAGAAAAAGTGGAGAAAAAGTGGAGAAAAAGTGGAGAAAAAATAAAGAAAAAGTGGAGAAAAAAATGGAGAAAAAGTGGAGAAAAAGTGGAGAAAAAATGCAGGAAAAAATGGAGAAAAAAATGGAGAAAAAGTGGAGAAAAAGTGGAGAAAAAGTAGAGAAAAAGTGGAGAAAAAGTGGAGAAAAAAATGGATAAAAAATGGAGAAAAAAATGGAGAAAAAGTGGAGAAAAAGTAGAGAGAAAGTGAAGAAAAAGTGGAGGAAAAGTGGAGAAAAAGTGGAGCACCCTTTGGTGCCTTTCATGTGGCACTAAGGGGTGCTTAGCTTTGTATTTAGCCAAAAAAATAAAAAAAATGACGTAGGGTTCCCCCTAGTTTTGTAGCCAGCTAGGGTAAAGCAGACGGCTGCAGCCTGCAGACCACAGCTGGCAACCTCACCTTGGCTGGTAATCCAAAACTGAGGGCACCCCACGCTGTTATTTTAAATTAAATAAAGAATTTTTAAAAAAAAACACATAGGGGTCCCCCAAAATTGGATCACCAGCCAAGGTAAAGCAGACAGCTGGGGCCTGATATTCTCAGACTAGGGAGGTCCATGGTTATTGGACTCTCCCCAGCCTAAAAATAGCAGGCCGCAGCCGCCCCAGAAGTGGCGCATCCATTAGATGCGCCAATCCTGGTGCTTCGCCCCAGCTCATCCCGCGCCCTGGTGCGGTGGCAAACGGGGTAATATATGGGGTTAATACCAGATGTGTAATGTCACCTGGCATCAAGCCCTGGGGTTGGTGAGGTCAGGCGTCTATCAGATACCCGACATCACCAACCCAGTCAGTAATAAAAAAAAATAGACGACAAACACATTTTTATTTGAAAAAACACTCCCCAAAACATTCCCTCTTTAACCAATTTATTAGAATGAAAAACAAATCCAGGTCTGCTGTAATCCAAGGGGTTGCCATGACGATCCACACTGTCCCAGTCAATGAAGAGCAGGATGTTCCCCATTGGCTGGGAGAGCAGTGCAGTGACCTGAGCTAACATCAATGGGTCAGCCCAGGTCACTGCAAGGGATGACAAGTGCTGCTGTCAGCGAGGTACATTACCTGCGCTGATCTCCAGCACACTGACAGCCCCTGTCACTGAGTTCAGAGGGAGAGGCCCGTGACGTCACCGCTAGTCAGTCTCGGGTCGGAAGCGAGAGGTGATGTGACAAGCGGCGGCCATGGAGGACAGTGACAGCACTGAGGTCGGGATGGCGGGACTTCATCACCGCAGGTAAGCCGAGCGGGACCATGTCTGTGTGTGTGTGTGTGTGTGTATATGTGTACATGCCGCGGGCAGGAGGGGGCGGAGCGAGCTGAGCGGGGAAGTGTGGGCTTCCTGCACGTAACTAAGATAAACATCGGGTTACTAACCAAAGCGCTTTTCTTGGATACCCGATGTTTATCTTGGTTACCAGCTTCTGGCAGGCTGCCAGCGATGGCTCCTGCACACTGTAGCTGTAAAAAGCCCTGCTTTTTGCTGCTAGAACCGTTCTCGAACGTATCTAGAACTATCGAGCTTTTGCAAAAAGCTTGAGTTCTAGTTCAATCTCGAACAGCCCCCAAAATTACTCGAGTCTAGAACTGGAGAACCTCGAACCACGAACCGCGCTCAACTCTAGTCCCGACACTTCCGGTCATGCACACTAGGCTTCTCTGAAGCCGGGATGCATACTCCTGCCTTCATACTGTGCATGACCAGAAGTACCAGACATTCAAATAAGAAGTCACAGTGAACACAGGTATGCTTATCACCGCTGTTAATGCTGTATTGACTAGCATGTTAGCACGCACCTGTGGGTGTGCTACCTTGCTAACAGTGCTTAATGAGCGCAGTAACTAACACCCTTTCGACTAGTCCCTGCGCTCATTAACATATGATAAAAGATTTTTAGAAATACCTTTACTAAAGAATTCTTTATATTTGCTACTAGATACAGGGACAGTTAGGCAGGGATTAGCAATATGCACCCAGAACTTCTCATGGTTCTGAGTGGATATTGCACCTGACAGGTTCCCTTTAATTGTGTAAGACATTAATTGCATATCTTACTGAATTCACTTCCTATTGGTTATAAAATGCAACATACAGAATATTTCCTTTCACATCATACCTAATCTGTAATCTAAATTTTATGTCTCTAGGATTAATCTGATTGGTGAAAAACTACTTTATAGAATATCAGAATCCTTTGTGATTAGTGCTTTCATAAATATTTTACAATAATAATTTTCTAAACTATTGGTTTCACATATGTTGTTACCTTTTTGGTTAGATATCAAACTTTTGATTCGTTATGAGCAGCAATAGGTTATAAGATATATTTTTAATGAAAGTCATTGAGTATATGAGGCATTAGGACAAAGAGGTCAGTGCCTCTTGATACGGAGTCACTAGAAACATGCCATGTACTGTTTTATCATGCTAGTTAATGATGCTTTTGCATCTTAGATCAAGGTGAGATGAAAATATTTATTCAGTTATTTTTGCATAATGTATGTTTCCTGTCTGCTTCTTAATGATACCATGAGCCTATTGTAGCCATTCAATTCTTTTATTAGTCACCTTTATCATGTTCTTTGTGACATTTCTTTCAAACAATCCATGATCCCAGCACGGTCCTACAGCCCCAAATTCACATAGGCCAATTATGTTTAAAAAAAAAGAACAAATGCACAATATCTTTAGTTATAAATTAGGCATAGGCAGCTCAGCTTGAACTGGACAATATGTTCTGTTGTCCAAGGGAAAACATCTAAAGACTAATTACAGAGCCATGAGATTACCTCCTAAAAATAATGAAAAGGTGTCTGATTGAGCTTTGCATTTGTCAGGAGTTTGTTAGGTTGCTTATTTAGAAAGGTCAGCACTAATAGCTATCATAAGGTGCCAACGTATTTTAAAATGCAAAAGGATTTGATGCTTAGTTTAAACTAATAACCTTTTGTGAAGGCTTAATTCACAGTGGAAATACTTTTGGGTCAAAGTAATATTTTGATTCTTATTGAAATAGCTTTTTTCCCAAAGTGGAACAGGGAAAGCAGAAAAATAATTTTCTTATATTTTGTAGTTATAAAAAAAATAAAGAAATGAAATAAAAGTGATCAAAAAGTCATGTCACCAAAAATGGCACAATGGAAAAGTACGGTTACCTTGTAAAAAGAAGCTCTCACATTGCTCTGTCTGTACAAGAATAAAAAAGTAATGGTCTTATGTATTGTCATTATACATTCAAGTTTATAATAAGGTTTTGATATTAATTACATTTTTCCTATATCCCAAAAATTATCAAAAGTGTGATATTAAATCACTAAAACTTCTTTTTCTAGTGCATTTTATATTTCTCAATTGAATTACAGCTAAAAACGTAACAAAAAAAGCTGCAAAAATGTGTCATTTCTCCATCCTGTAAAAATAGGCTACATTCCCAAACCATTTAAATGCTGTTTGAAGTGAACTTTTTAAACCATATTTTTCTCCAAAAACTAAATGTAATTACAACAAGCAGGTGAAGCATAAGTTATCTGTTTATTATTTCTTATTCCTTTAACACGACACTTTGGCTAGAAAAAGACTCTTCAAGTTTACTAAAATGTGTCATTTGTTGTAAATTCCCAGGTGAATAGCGAGATCTTCCAAAACTAATGTATATCTTTTTTTGTAAACCAAATAAAGATGATTGAATCTTTTGAAATTCAAGTTTTTTTCTTTTTCTTTGTCACTAATCAAAGGTTGACCAATTGCCTTCGTAAGATGCGATCTCAGGTTTCCTATGACTCTATCCAACCAATTTCAAGATTTTTAACTCTATTTTAGTAATATGTAAGTTACCTCTTCATAGAAACAGATATTAACTCAGTAGTACAGTATTTTTTGTTTTATAAGACACCCTGGATTATAAGATGCAGCCCAAATTCAGAGATAAAAAAGGTAAAAAACAAAAAATGAAGTTCATTTTATACTATGGTGGTGTCTTACCAGAGGTGGGGCATCTGTGGTGGTGGAGCGGGGTCACAGGACTCAGGGGCGGTGCTGGAGTAGGGCGATGCTGCAGGCACTGCGGTGGGAGCTGTGTTGGCTCTGGTAAGGGCTGTGCTGACTGTGGAGGCCATGCTTGCTGTATGGAACAGGGTGCTGCGGTGGGTGTCACCGATGCTCTATCGGCGGTGTGGGCTTTAAAGAAATGGCATCCGGAGTTGGCGTGCGCACAGATATCAAGCCGAGATCTTGATTGCACACACGCGACCTCAAGGAGCCATTTTCCTAAATTCCGATGCTGGGAGATGAATAGGCCGGATGCTGCACATGTGCAGATGAGTTCTGGAGCCGAGTGCTCCATCTGCACACGCGCTAACTGTGAGCACCATTATTTGAAGCCTGCACCGCCAATACAGCATCTCACCTGCTGCACTGCCCTGCTTCACACAGCCCTCATCGCAGCCAGCACAGCCCCCATCGTAGCCAGTACATTGCCCCGTAGCCTGCACAGCACCCATTCTTCACCTCCTGATAAGCTATATTCGCATTATAAGACATTCCTCTCATTTTCCTCCCAAACGTTTGGGAGGAAAAGTGCATCTTATAATTAAAAAAAATATGGTAATTACTAGCCCATTTAATTACACAATGCACTGACAGACTTTTCAGACTTAAAAGTAAAAAAAATACTGTTCAAAAGTTATTACTTTCAGCCACTTGTCATCAGGCAGACCATTTTTTGCAGAATATCGACAAACTGATATGGTCAGTGTTACAGGTAACATCACCTTGGGGTGGCCGACATAAGAGATGTGAGTTGCCCACCTGTAGTGGTCACCTCAGGGACGTCTCTCCACCTCCAGGGACGCCACAGGGTCTTCACTTGGTTATTTCTGGCAACAGGTATGTCGGTTTTATATATATATATATATATATATGAGTCGTGACGCCACTCATGGTTTGTGGTCAGGGTTATGGGTGACCGCCACTGCAAGTTTAACGAGCATCTGGGGCTGATGGAGTCTGCAGTCGGATGGTGTGGCCTCCCATGAGTGAGGCTGGCCCCAGGGGATCGGGTGTGTAGAACAATAGGTCCCAGAATAACTCAGTCTCAGTCCGGAAAGTCTTTCAACTTGTTTTTACTCACTTTTGGATGGTTTTGTGAGGTACCCGGGCGATGCTGAGATTAAACCAGGAGAAACCAGGTATTATTTAGGCCGGTCTAAGGGTAACCGTTAACTCGCCTTCCTAGCACATCTTGTTTGAGATAACCCCTGACTTGAAGTACCGTGGGATTCATCCAGGGAAGTCGTTACTGCCTTTTCTCCCCTTTTTGGCCCATTTGCCGGCAGCGTGGACCAAGGAAGATGGCTCCAGGCTCAATCCTCCTTATGGTTGGTGAAGGACTTGTAATTCCCCTCACCGGCAGGTTTAACAGATCAATAAATGGACCTCTACTCTAGGGACCTGTTTCCTGTGTGTGCCTAGTCACCAGGAGTCACCGCACTTGACCGACTGACTCTCTCAGCGTCTTTCTGACTGACTTGCTGGTGACCATTCTCCCCCGCTAACAGCTACTCCACGTGCAAGGTCTGACTAGCGTGTGCGTGCGCCTGCGTCTCCTAGCAACCATGCTCACTTCTACCAGACTGGCTCTCCTCCTACTTTCCTGACAGACGCTGCAACTTTAGTTCCCAGCCCCTCCACTACACCCCTTGATGAGATGTGGAGGCAAGCCCCCTCTTGGGTCTATCCAAGGGTCCCCTCTCAAGGTGTGGGAGACCTGGTTGCTGTGTGTCTGTGCGTACACACCCTATTCCAGCCTTTAGGATTACCTGGAAGTACTGCCCTAGCATGGGTGCAGTACTAAGTGGTGCCTGAGCAGGTCAGGGGCGCCACAGATGTACAATACATGCACTAATGTTTTCTGCTTCCAACAATAGAGGACCAATTGTGGTTTGCATTCGGTAGCACTATTGCATGGGTGACTAGTATAATTGGTGTTAGGTGGCACTTGTAGTGCTCCTAGCAGCTCCCATATTTTTAGATGCAATATGTTGATTTTTCTTTTTTCACTAGTTCATCCACTACCATTACATTTTTTGTTTTACTATACATTTTGTACACCTCTTTAAGTTTTTCTACTCCATATAATTCAGTCTTTGTCAAAAAAGGACACAATAAGAAATTTTAGGCAGGTATGTATACAAAAAGCAAAATGTGGCAGCAGGCTGAAACATAGCTGTTGCGTGAATGGTTTTAAAATTTGACTAGTAAAACCGAAGAGCAAAAACAGGCATGCGCTTGTTGGAATGTAATTTCTACATAAAAAAAATATTTCTACCTTTTGATAAAAATCAACATCCCTTCTCAAAAATGAGAAATAGGAAAAGCTAGGTAGGTATATGACTAAAAAGCAAGCACCTGTAGTAGGATACTGTATTAGTGTGCATGGATATAACTACTGTATAGAAAAGGGGGTAAGCAAAACAAAATGTTGTCAGTGAGCTACAACATTGCAGTGTGGCTATATGCATACAAAGTCTTTTCAGACAGATTCTGTATAAATGTGCCTGAAAAAATCCTTAATAAACAATAAAAATAATGTCAAAAAGAAAAGAAAGGTCTAGTAAGTGGGGAATAAATAAAATAAAAAATATTGAGAAATATTAAAAACATGAGAACATAGCAGTAGCAGAATAATAATCTAACTACTCGTATTACCAACTCCCTCTGTGATGCCATCTCCTGTTTGTTTTTGTATTTCATTATGTGAATTGATTTTAACTTTGCATGACCTCAGAAGAAGGCTTCTCCGCCAAAACGCGTAGTCATTTAATTAATAATTTTTGACACTGTCAGATTATTATTCCACTACTGCTATGTTCTCATGTTTTTAATATTTTTCAATAAATGTTTTTTTATCTTATTTTTTTGCCCACTCACTGGACCTTTCTTTTTTTTATTATTCTCCGTCGGTGAACTCCAGTTCTGGTCCGGAGCGAGACTGTCGGGTAATTGTCTTGAAGCAATGGATCATTACTATTAGCAGTAAGCTGGCATTTTTTATTTCTGAATAAAAATAATAGACAATGTAAAAACATCTTACTATGCATACATTTAAACATTTGTAATTTAATTTATTTGGTATGGAAGCTGTCACTATCTTATATCTACTTTTAAAAAATTTTAACAGAAAGACTGCTGCAAAATTACAAAAAAAGATGACAATAAAAGATCTGCTTAAAAAAACAGGGATATGTCAATTTCTAAAGATGCCATGCACACGTGTGCTTAAATGTCTGGATTTTTTTTAATTAAAAAAAAAACAAAAGCATATATATATATATATATATATAAATATATATATATATATATATATACAGTCATATGAAAAAGTTTGGGCACCCCTATTAATTTTAACCTTTTTTCTTTATAACAATTTGGGTTTTTGCAACAGCTATTTCAGTTTCATATATCTAATAACTGATGGACTGAGTAATATTTCTGGATTGAAATGAGGTTTATTGTACCAACAGAAAATGTGCAATCCGCATTTAAACAAAACTTGACCGGTGCAAAAGTATGGGCACCGCAACATAAAAGTGACATTAATATTTTGTAGATCCTCCTTTTGCAAAAATCACAGCCTCTAGTTGCTTCCTGTAGCTTTTAATGAGTTCCTGGATCCTGGATGATGGTATATTTGACCATTCCTGTTTACAAAACAATTCCAGTTCACTTAAGTTTGATGGACGCCGAACATGGACAGCACACTTCAAATCATCCCACAGATGTTCAATGATATTCAGGTCTGGGGACTGGGATGGCCATTCCAGAACATTGTAATTGTTTCTCTGCAAGAATGCCTGAGTAGATTTGGAGTGGTGTTTTGGATCATTGTCTTGCTGAAACATCCATCCCCTGCGTAACTTCAACTTCGTCACTGATTCTTGCACATTATTGTCAAATTGTCAAGAATCTGCTGATACTGAGTTGAATCCATGCGACCCTCAACTTTAACAAGATTCCCGATGCCGGCATTGGCCACACAGCCCCAAAGCATGATGGAACCCCCACCAAATTTTACTGTGGGTAGCAAGTGCTTTTCTTGGAATGCCGCGTTTTTTTGCCTCCATGCATAACGCCCTTTTGTATGACCAAACAACTCAATCTTTGTTTCATCAGTCCACAGGACCTTCTTCCAAAATGTAACTGGCTTGTCCAAATGTGCTTTTGCATACCTCAGGTGACTCTGTTTGTGGCGTGCTTGCAGAAATGGCTTCTTTCGCATCCCTCTCTCATACAGCTTCTCCTTGTGCAATGTGCACTGTATTGTTGACCGATGCACATTGACACCATCTGCAGCAAGATGAAGCTGCAGGTCTTTGGAGGTGGTCTGTGGATTGTCCTTGACTATTCTCACCATTCTTCTTCTCTGCCTTTCTGATATTTTTCTTGGCCTGCCACTTCTGGGCTTAACAAGAACTGTACCTGTGTTCTTCCATTTCCTTACTATGTTCCTCACAGTGGAAACTGACAGTTTAAATCTCTGAGACAATTTTTTTTATCCTTCCCCTGAACAACTATGTTGAATAATCTTTGTTTTCAGATCATTTGAGAGTTGTTTTGAGGAGCCCATGATGCCACTCTTCATAGGAGATTCAAATAGGAGAACAACTTGCAAGTGGCCACCTTAAATACCTTTCTCATGATTGGATACACCTGCCTATGAAGTTCAAAGCTCAATGAGGTTACAAAACCAATTTAGTGCTTTAGTAAGTCAGTAAAAAGTAGTTAGGAGTGTTCAAATCAAGAAATTGATAAGGATACCCATACTTTTGCACCGGTCAAATTTTGTTTAAATGCGGATTGTACATTTTCTGTTAGTACAATAAACCTCATTTCAATCCAGAAATATTACTCAGTCCATCAGTTATTAGATATATGAAACTGAAAGAGCTGTTGCAAAAACCCAAGTTGTTATAAAGAAAAAAGGTTAACATTAATAGGGGTGCCCAAACTTTTTCATATGACTGTATATATATATATATATTTATATATAATTTCACCAATTACAAAAGGAAAGATACTTGAGAAATGCAAGGAATATCAGTATAGATGCTTGTGATTTTAGTTTTTTTTTTCTAAGAAATTGTGCTGTCTTGCTTTTGCTTTCTAGGGCATTAGGAATGAAGAAAAAAAATGTAATTGTAACTCAAATACTGCATGACAGATGACAGTTTGCACTGGCACTGATAACTCTCTTTTCCCTATTAATTGAATCTCTGAATTATTCCCAGACTACTACTTTCATCTTTTCAGTGCTGCAGTTAAACAAAATGTTACTTTCTAGAGTATTTATCCAATATTTCAGGGATTTCGCTTCCTGTGTGTATTGCTGTATTGTCAGTATTTGAATCAAATTTGATTCACATCAAATGGATTCAAGCATCTTCAAGCACTAACTTAACAAGATGGCGTATTGCCTAATTTAATAGTTTGCTTACCACTACATTAATAATGCTTGTAAAAGAAACATTATTTTTTAATAATCATGCATAATGTATTGTTTATAATAGCAATAGCTAACAATATGAGTCCAGCATGGTTTTACTGATTAGGGCGTTCTGTCTCTGTGCCAGTTTTTAATATTTCACTTTTGTCAATAGTGAGACACTTTCAAATTGAACTTCTATAAAGGTCATACACAGCTAGAGTGAAGTTTAGTAATCGTTTGCTTTGTATTTCAAATGTCATATTCATTAGAAGACTTACAATCAAAACAGTTAAGAGCAATAATAATTACCTTATATTTCAAAAAATCTAACCCAGTTTACAATAGTAAAAGTATGTAAGTAAGTAAACATCTTTAGAAACTCTAATTCACATTTTAAAAGTTAAGGGGTGCTGCATTACTTTGACCATTAAAAATAAATCTCAGTTTTTCATAATATAATTTTTGGTTACATAGTTACTAGAGATGAGCGAACCGGCCGCGGTTCGGCTCGAGTTCGGTTCGTCGAACGGAGGTCCCGTTCAAGTTCGCTTCGTCGAACGTTCGACGAACCGAACTCGAACCGCATAGGAAACAATGGCAGGCAATCACAAACACAGAAAAACACCTAGAAAACACCCTCAAAGGTGTCCAAAAGGTGACAAACAACTCACAACACAACACAAACACATGGGGAAGTGACAAGGACATATACTCATGCGAAAACAAAAGAGCTGGACAAGGAAAAAGAGGAGGACACACAGATATATGAGTATATGCAAGGAAACGTCGATGCCATTACTGTGCAACTTGAGCCCTGCTCATTTTAGGCTTCCAATCTGGATAAATTGCCTGAGGTTGCCACGTACGCCTTGGGGATCTTGTCGTGTCCTGCAGCCAGTGTTCTCTCGGAACCTGTCTTCAGTGCTGCTGGGGGTCTCTGCTGGCAGATAAGCACACGTGTCTGTCCACTGACAATGTGGACATGGCTCTCAGAGAACTTTTCTTCCCCTAAGTCAGCCAGGGGACGGGAAAGGCACGCATATTTTTGAGAGTGCTTCATGCAAAGCATCTTTTTCATTTTGAAAAGGGGGGTCAACTGATGCCAGTCAAGTGGGGTGTGTGTGGCCCAATTAGTGGCAACAAGGGAGACTGTGGTTGGAGTCCCCTCGCTGTGTTTCTAAAAGAACCAAGATGAACAAGTCATGGCTCTCAGAGGACTTTTCTTCCCATGGGTCAGCCAGGGGAGGTGAAAAGCATGCGTATTTTTGAGAGTGCTTCATGCAAAGCATCTCTTTCATTTTGAAAAGGGGGCTCAACTGATGCCAGTCAAGTGGGGTGTGTGTGGCCCAATTAGTGGCAACGAGGGAGACTGTGGTTGGAGTCCCCTCGCTGTGTTTCTAAAAGAACCAAGATGAACAAGTCATGGCTCTCAGAGGACTTTTCTTCCCCTGGGTCAGCCAGGGGAGGTGAAAGGCACGCGTATTTTTGAGAGTGCTTCATGCAAAGCATCTCTTTCATTTTGAAAAGGGGGATCAACTGATGCCAGTCAAGTGGGGTGTGTGTGGCCCAATAAGTGGCAACGAGGGAGACTGTGGTTGGAGTCCCCTCGCTGTGTTTCTAAAAGAACCAAGATGAACAAGTCATGGCTCTCAGAGGACTTTTCTTCCCCTGGGTCAGCCAGGGGAGGTGAAAGGCACGCGTATTTTTGAGAGTGCTTCATGCAAAGCATCTTTTTCATTTTGAAAAGGGGGGTCAACTGATGCCAGTCAAGTGGGGTGTGTGTGGCCCAATTAGTGGCAACGAGGGAGACTGTGGTTGGAGTCCCCTCGCTGTGTTTCTAAAAGAACCAAGATGAACAAGTCATGGCTCTCAGAGGACTTTTCTTCCCCTGGGTCATCCAGGGGACGGGAAAGGCACGCGTATTTTTGAGAGTGCTTCATGCAAAGCATCTTTTTCATTTTGAAAAGGGGGGTCAACTGATGCCAGTCAAGTGGGGTGTGTGTGGCCCAATTAGTGGCAACGAGGGAGACTGTGGTTGGAGTCCCCTCGCTGTGTTTCTAAAAGAACCAAGATGAACAAGTCATGGCTCTCAGAGGACTTTTCTTTCCCTGGGTCATCCAGGGGATGGGAAAGGCACGCGTATTTTTGAGAGTGCTTCATGCAAAGCATCTTTTTCATTTTGAAAAGGGAGGTCAACTGATGCCAGTCAAGTGGGGTGTGTGTGGCCCAATTAGTGGCAACGAGGGAGACTGTGGTTGGAGTCCCCTCGCTGTGTTTCTAAAAGAACCAAGATGAACAAGTCATGGCTCTCAGAGGACTTTTCTTTCCTGGGTCATCCAGGGGACGGGAAAGGCACGCGTATTTTTGAGAGTGCTTCATGCAAAGCATCTTTTTCATTTTGAAAAGGGGGGGTAAACTGATGCCAGTCAAGTGTGGTGTGTGTGGCCCAATTAGTGGCAACGAGGGAGACTGTGGTTGGAGTCCCCTCGCTGTGTTTCTAAAAGAACCAAGATGAACAAGTCATGGCTCTCAGAGGACTTTTCTTCCCATGGGTCAACCAGGGGATGGGAAAGGCACGCGTATTTTTGAGAGTGCTTCATGCAAAGCATCTTTTTTATTTTGAAAAGGGGGGTCAACTGATGCCAGTCAAGTGGGGTGTGTGTGGCCCAATTAGTGGCAACGAGGGACACTGTGGTTGGAGTCCCCTCGCTGTGTTTTACATGATTTTCGAAGGGCATGACGTGCCTAATAGGTTGAGTTTCATCATCTGCAACTTGTTGGCAACAGAAAGGCTGCCTTTACACCCTTTTGAGACCGAGGATTTTCGAGACCTTATGCCCATTGCAGTGCCCCAAGAGCCGTGGGCCAGTCGTCACTCCTTCTCCAAGAAAGGCGTGCCCGCGCTACCACAGCAGGTCGCACACAAACTCACCGATTCCTTGAGAAACTCTGTGTGTGACAGGGTGCATTTCACCACAGATACTTGGACCAGTAAGCATGGAGAGGAGAGTTACATGTTGCTGACTGGGCACTGGGTAACTATAGTGAGAGATGGAGAAGGGTTTGCTGTACAAGTCTTGCCGTCCCCATGACTTGTGTGTCAATCCTTCCTCTGTATGTACAAGTTCCTCCACTGCTTCTGCCTCCTTAACCTCATGTGGGTCCTCCACCTCGGCCCAAACCCTGTGTGGTCAGGCCACCCTTCCTTGTAACTGCGCCCAAGGAATCACACACACCTCCTTACTATGCTGGCAGCAGAGCTAAAGGCCATCAGGTGGTCAAATGTTTACTTTGAAATGTAGGGGAAATGTGAGACACTGCTGAGGAATTGTGGACAGTTAGCTCTGGAGAGTGAGACCGAGTTTCATCAATGGTTGTCTACACTCAACCAGCAGTCAGGGAAGGTCGGGTGCGACAATGATGCAAACCAGTCTGCGACCCTTCTTCAGGGCAATGTGGCACACGTGCCTTGTATGGCTCACGTGTTGAACCTGGTTGTCCAGCAATTTTTAAAACACTATCCCGGCCTACATGGCCTTCTGCAGAGGGCACGGTGTAACGCCTGCCTGGATCGACACACTCAGATGGGCTGTAAAGGATAGGCTAGAGGCTAGCCACTCACCAAGCTGGACACCCAGAACCCTGAAACCCTTTAACCCCTATACAGTGATTTGGAATTACACAGGGCCCAAGTTGATCAATACCTGTGGAAGGCTGCAGTTCCAGAGAATAGTAGTCATGCAGGGTCAAAAACATTAATTGAGAAAGAGGAACAGAATGGGATGGCCAGGACTTAATCAGAAAACAAGCAGAGGTGAAATGCGGATCGGCCAACGAGGTACATAAACAGCAAGCAGGAAAAGTAGTCAGGTAACAAGCACACAAACTCATAAAACTGAACTGGGGGAAACAGTAACAATAGGTTCATAGCTTTGTCTGGCAGTGGTCTGCAGACAGGAGGGGCCTAAAAAAGGGTGTGGTGTCTTCCCATTGGTTGTAGCTGAATGATGGTACTTCATCTGTGAGATACCCACCACCTACATTCAGCCTGTGGTTCTGTATCTGTCAAGGTAACGCAACCCAGTGGGTGACCATAACCTGCGTCCACTTGCGCCGCAGGCATCGACTCCTTTCCCATCATCAGCACTATGCACGAAAGGAACACGTTGTCACCTGGCGACCGGAGTACAAATTGATTGAGTGGACTACGTTGGTGACTTAACAGCCGTGTGCGGCAATGATGCAAACCTGTCTGCGGCCCTTCGTCAGGGCAATGTGACACACGTGCCTTGTATGGCTCACGTGTTCAATCTGATTCTCCAGCAATTTTTAAAATACCATCCCGGCCTACATGGCCTTGTGCAGCGGGCACGCTGCTATGTGCTCACTTTCATCCTTCGCACCCAGCAGCTCAACAACTTTCATCGCTCCTGAAGTCTTAGGGTCTGGCGGTTAAACGCCGGAAATGCGATGTTCCGCCACGCAGGAATTGGAATCTGCACATGTTGCAGCGTGTGTGGCAGCACCGCAGAGCCCTGCTGAAATACGGTATGACGTATACCCTGGGCTAACTTGATCCAGAGGTGGAACAGATCACGCTGCTGGAGTGGTGTCAGATCAAGGACCTATGCACCCTTCTACACAGTTTTCAAATGTCGACGAAGATGTTTAGCACTGGCGATGCCATTCTCAGCGTGACAATTCTGGTCATCTACAAGATGGAGCACACTGTAAGCATTATTCCGAGTCAGGTGTTGGTCCAAGAGGAAGGTGAGGAAGTACAGGAGGAGTCATATGCAGAAGGGATAAAAAGATCTACAAGGTCCATACGGTGAGCAGAACCTAGGAGGCAGTCATGGTGGGGGATAGGGATTAACAAGGGCACATAGTATCAGCAAAAATTGTTGAGGAAGGTGCAGGAGCCCATGAAGAAATGGAGGACGAACTGGCGATGGGCATGGAAGACTCAGCAGATGAGTGAGAGTTTGCTCACATTTCGGTTGTGCGAGGTTGGGGGGAGAGGGCAGAGGAAGGAGGCACGATTCTCACCTCTCTGCCACCAACACACCAAGGACTTGGTCTTCCTGGATGCACAAGACACATGAGCGCCTTCTTGCTGCACTACCTACAACATGACCCTCGGATTGTACGAATTCGAAGTAATGCGAACTACTGGGTTGCCACACTGTTAGATCCCCGGTACAAGACAAAATTTGGTGAAATAATTCCTGCCATAGAAAGGGACGCACGTATACAGGAGTATCTGCAGAAGGTGGTACTGATTCTTAGATCTGCTTTTCCAGTAAACACCAGTGCTGCACAGAGTGAATCTCAACGCTTTGTCATGGATAGGAGGAAATGGTCTTTTACTTGTCCACATCTGAGGGACCGAGGGCTGGCTGCTGTGCTGAGATGGCATTGAGTACGGTGTCCCTGCAGAGTTGCATTTTTGGTCATATACCAAATGAGTTGAAAAAGCACAAATGCTGGTGGAAAGGGGAACAGGTGTGTTGGAAAGGGGAAAAAAGTTTTTGTCCGTGGGTTTGTTGGTTAAGCAAAAGTAACATTTGATGAAGAAACACCATCTGTTATGGTGGGACTGGCAGATTTGGATAAGGTGGTATATACTATGTTACCGCTATATAACGAAAATTAATAAGAAAAGAAAGAGAAAGGTATATATCCCCATCAGCAGTCAATGTCCACCGTGCTCCCAGATGGAAAAGGAGAGGTTAATTCTGCCTTACCAACTGTGGTGGCGGCCTGCATCGACGCCCTATCCCTGCCTACCTCTGGCCTAAAGCCGCAATGGGTTCAACACATGGAGGTGTGCTCTTTCGGAGCATAATAGAAGACTGCGCACCTCCTTGTTGGCTCCAGCCCGTTTTATAACCTGGGTCCGCCCCAAACCAGGGTGGACCGCAATGCACCTCCTGGAGACAAAAGCAGAGTCACACGTCATGAGTGGCATAACTAGCGTCCTATTTGGAACTGCAACTTCATTAATGACCTCATGGCTGCCACGACACAAACACCTCACCAGTCATCGTCTGACCATCAATAATGAGGTGACAAGTCATAAGGGCGGGCCTCTGCAAGCCATTTGGGAGTGGCCTGGCCACATTGTCAGGACACCTGATGCCCTGTGGTCTATATGGGCCCCCCACATCAGGGGCAGGGCCAAAGAGTTCATTACCGGACCTAGTCTCTGATGCAGTAAGTTCCTGACCATGGTCAGTTGCATGAAATACAGTCTCTGAAAAAAGACTATCAGCTTTAGCATGGTGTCTAGGCACAAAACAGGACTTAGACCCGGCACGGAATGCAAGTACCTGTGCAAAGAGGCTTTTTGCACTAAGTGTGGGAGCATGCGCTGTATCCCGAAATGAAGACTTAGCCTCAGGAATGACACAGTCAGGCTGAGCATAGTCACTACGGGAAACACTGTAGTTAGGCTGCGGCTGGGGTAAATTGGCACACGCATGCGCACTAGCTGCCTCTCCACACTTACACGTGGAGGAGAAATTGCTCTTCGGGTGTGGACTTGGAGATGCTGTCTATGAACAGAAGGAAAAGCTAAAGGAAGCCTCACTTTCTATCCCTCCGAATTATCAAATGCAGCAATGAATTTCCTGAGTTTGCTATAACATTAGCGTAGCAAAATGTGCATGAGGGTGTCCTGCACAGGTGCTAGAAATAGCTTTGCACCAGTGGGACAATAATGAAATACAACATCCAGTTCTATGATGCCAATAAATGGCAGTATTTTTTGCTATCATTATAGATTATTAAAAACAGAGCAGGAGGGTGTCCTGCACAGGTGCTAGAAATAGCTTGGCACCAGTGGGACAATAATGGAATACAACATCCAGTTCTATGATGCCACTAAATGGCAGTATTTTTTGCTATCATTATAGCTTATTAAAAACAGAGCAGGAGGGTGTCCTGCACAGGTGCTTGAAATAGCTTGGCACCAGTGGTGGGACAATAATGAAATACACACACTTAGCTGTGTGTGTGTCTGGGATTGGCTGACATGCTGGCCCGCCCCACTACACGCGCGCGCTTAGGGAAGGAAGACAAGGAAAAAAAAAAATGGCGATCGCCATTATCCATACAGCAGTGATCTGAATGCGCTGTTCCCGCACACTATACACTGAAATTTCATAATAGTGTGAGTCACAGAGTGACTTACACTATTACAGCGGAAAACCAGCTACTAATTAGCTGGTCTTTGTGCTGCTAGAACCGTTCTCAAACGTATCTAGAACTATCGAGCTTTAGCAAAAAGCTCGAGTTCTAGTTCTATCTAGAACAGCCAAATTACATAAACCCTATCTAAAACTTAACATTTATTTTACATAGATTCTAAAAGGTATATTTACCACATTTAAGTGAATATGTGCACAGAAGAGAGAGGGAGATAATCCCTACAATATCCACTCCCTCCTGTGCTCTACCTAGCCGCGGAGGTCGGCACCCTAAAATTGCGCAACGGCGCCCCCACTCCTTGACGGCTATCCCTGCTATGACCCTATGAGTCCCTAGCCAAAAAGATAAAGTGCAGTGCATATAATTAAAATGCAGTGCAAAACCATAAAGTGATATTGTGCCAGTATGAAACTCACAGTCAACCTCTAAAATAAGAGATTGCAAATCTTTTCTCATTTTCTGGTTCATCAGGAGGCCGATATCCATCTATTGTGGCAGTCAGCTTAGTATCATGTAAATTTGGCAGCACTCTGACTGCCACGGGTTTATCATGCCACAATAGATGGATATCGGCCTCCTGATGAACCAGAAAATGGGGAAACGCGTTGAGGCAGCATAAGCTAAGTTTATATCCCTGCTATAATTGTGAATTCATTGAGAAAAGATTTGCAATCTCTTATTTTAGAGGTTGACTGTGAGTTTCATACTGGCACAATATCACTTTATGGTTTTGCACTGCACTTTAATTATATGCACTGCACTTTATCTTTTTGGCTAGGGACTCATAGGGTCATAGCAGGGATAGCCGTCGAGGAGTGGGGGCGCCGTTGCACAATTTTAGGGTGCCGACCTCCGCGGCTAGGTAGAGCACAGGAGGGATTGGATATTGTAGGGATTATCTCCCTCTCTCTTCTGTGCACATATTCACTTAAATGTGGTAAATATACCTTTTAGAATCTATGTAAAATAAATGTTAAGTTTTAGATAGGGTTTATGTAATTTGGCTGTATATTCCTAAACTAGTGGAATTTGAATCTATCTAGAACAGCCCCAAAATCACTCGAGCCGCAAACTGGAGAACCTCGAACCGCGAACCGCGCTCAACTCTAATAGTTACATAGGTTGAAAAAAGACCTAGGTCCATCTAGTTCGACCTAACTTTTCTGATTAATTTCACCATACATCTTTGTATTGATCAGAACTCATTTCTGATATACAAGACAAACACAACTTAAAATCCATACTGCTTGTGGCAAATGGAATTTTTCCTACACATGTTATTTGCACAAAATGTTGTGACATGTCCCTGTTTTAAAAGTGGTTGGGCCTTAGGCAAAGGAGAAGAGGCCTATTCCACACATTAAAAGTGCATTTGTACCAGAATATGGCTTGCAAAGATTTAAAGGGCACCAACCAGCAGGATTTTCATATATAAAGTAAAACCAGTGCTATACTGGTGCTAGGATGCTGATTGTAACTGTACTTTTTGTTCTTTGATTGGATGCCTTATTTCATAAATATGTGCAAGTAAAGTTCCAGCAATGCACTGCTATTTGATTGACAGCTGCAATAGGAAGGGAATATGTGGGTTGGGTCTTGCTATCTATTCTTGACCCTGCCCACCTGCCTGGCCTTCCTCCTCTGTCGCCATTATAGATGTCAATTTCGGTGCAGGCAAACAGACAGAGGCAGGAATAGATAGCAAGACCCAACCCGCATATTCAGTTCTTGTTGCACCTGTCAATCAAATAGCAGTGCACTGCTGGAACTTTATTTGCACATATTTCTGAAATAAAATATCCATTCTCAAAACTGAAGGTATGCCTGGAATCAGCATCCGGTCGCCAGTATGGCACTTGCTTTATTTTATACACGTAAATCCTGCTGGTTGGTTCCCTATAATTTTTTGGCTCACAGACAAACCAAAGATGTGTCAAATTTATTAAGTGGTGTGTCATTCTAAATATATTTGGTGCACTTCAGCAGGATTTATGTTCAAGCCCCCTCATGTTCTTCATAGGTGATTGACTGAGAATGTGTAACTGCATGTAGTGAGAAGCACTCTGGTGAACTTGACAGGAGGAAATGAGTATAGCATTATGGTGAGGAGTGAGGATAAGGTGGTAAGTGCACTCTGTGAGGAGGAAGGTGGAGGAGGGGAGAGAGCTGTTTGATAGGGCTTGTGCAGATGGCAGTAGTTTTGATTGGATTTTGATTTAGAAAAATATCGGATTAAACTCGGGCCAATGTTATTCAATGAGGCATATTTCCTTGGACCAAGAAAAAAATTTCAGCATGTTCGATTTGCCTTCATAAACTGAATTGTATTTGTCTATGGGTGCAGGAAAAAATTTGTTTAGAGCAGAACAATTTTTATGAACTGACAGAATGGTGAAGATGGGGAAATTGTTTTTTATTATACTTCACATCTGAGAAAATACAGGTCTCACTCTGATAGATAAAACTCTGAAGAAACTCAGGTCTGAGTCTGATTAGCATAATCGGACCATTTTTCTTGGAGGTAGAAAATACGGTCGTTTAACCCTACCCTTAAGAAGTACAATACATTTTATGCACTGTATTTCTGATAGTACACAGCAGGTCTTTCTTAATAAAACAGTTTGCGTAAAGTAATAAGAGTATCATACATTAGGATGACAGATCAATTGTGAACAAAAGCTTCTACTGTATGAAAACATCTTAGAATTCAGTGCATAAAATTTTATCTTTTATTTCTTTTACCTTTTTTGCTATTTCAGTGGTCAATTGCTGAAGAGATGGGGATGAGAGTGAGTGAAGGCTGCCATTGCTAGAAACTGGATTCTGCAAACCAATGTAAGCAACTGCATTACCAGCAAGGATTCTCTGAAGATCCTATAAAAAGAATGACAATTTTATTTGCTTCAGAAAAAAAAGTGCTTTTTCACCAAGATCTAGGCGTTTATGGTTATTTTAAAACACCCCCATTTGCTTTTCAAGGGTTCTGAAGAGAATATAATTCACATTTACCTGTAACAAAGTCAACGCATCCACTCAGCATTTACTTAAAAGCATGGAGTGCCAAACTATTACAATGCTCAGCCAGCTGAAAGGATTTTAAAATATGTTCTTGACACACGGAACACATCAAGCGTAGTCATTGCTAATGCATTCTGTTCCTTACTAGAAATCCACATTCACATTGTCATTGTAATAGCATCTATAAATTCAGATTTTCAAAAAGGGCTAACTAGGGAATCAGCTGGATAAATCATTTGATTTGACCATACTAATCTCTTGGTACAACAATGAAACAATTTGCATGAAAATGTTACAGTGTAGCAGAGGCAGTGCATCACAATTAGATTTAACTTGTATTGGAGACAAAAAAATCTACATTTTCTTCTACAATGGAAATTATGAAGGATTTTCTTTCCTTTACCCTTTCTTTTTTTAAACAAAGGGAGATACAATTCAATAAAGAAATTTCAAAAGTAAAAAAATATTAAAATATACAATTTTGAGTCCAGCTGCTTTTACCCCTACACATTTGAGATGCTTTATGGATTTACTTTGAAGAATATTTCCCAGAGGATGCTAAAGGGAATCGCTTGTATAGACAACTCATTTTTGTATGTCCTCATTGTAATATTCCATATATGTATACAGTGTATATATATAAAAAATGTGAGGTAGCAGCGTGCTCACACCAACAGTCTATTTATTGTTGCAGCATAAATAGATCCAGTTTTCCACAGTCAAATAAAATCTCTTCCGGAACACCGCTGGTGCAGATAAACAAATCCTAAAAGTCTTGCTACCTTAGGACCCCGTTAACTTCAGGGATCTGTTTAGGTTCTCCCAGGCTCACACTCCTGGCCAGTGTTCACTCCACACAGAGCCAGCTCACACAATGTGTTTGCTTCAACAAACCTGGCTCTCAACTGAGGCTGAATCCCAGAGCCCTGTGTTCAGCCTCCACACAGGCTGATACCCCCAGAGCTCCCTGCTCTGCTCTCACACTCTGCAGCACACACACTGACAGTCTAGAGCCAGTCTCCCCTAGATTGCCCTAGACACTCTTCTCCAGGTTCAGAACCACAGGATTGTTTTAACCCTTGGAGTCAAACCCACAGGTGGTAAGGAGTGTTTAATCAGCCTCACACACCCTTCCATGACTCTGCATGTAATGCAATCCTGTGGAACCACAGGTCCCATCCAACTTCACATTGCAGAGCACCAATGCTTCTGCAAAACATACCGACTATTGCTGCCGGTTGATGCCTCTCATACCCTCCCCCTTTGTTCAAACCCGTAGGAGAGAACACTTGCCAATGACCTGGGGCCCCGAGACAGGGCATCCATGCTGCCATGCCCCACCAGTCGAGAGGGCCGTCTCAGTTGCCCAAGAGCATTAGTCCCTGAGACATCGTCCGGCACTGTCACTAAACCCCGACTTGGCAACCGAGGGTCAAGGGACGTCCCATTCGTGGACCGTTCTCTCCCTGACCCCCTCCCAAGGTCACCGCAGTAGAGAGACTCGTTCCCAGTCAAACCTACGGTCCGGTCTGAACCTAAGTTTTCTTATGTACCCCCAGGGCTACTGTCGAGAAGTCTAAGCTGCAAGCTGACAGGACTTGCTCTAAGCCCATAGTTGCCACTACCTACAGGACATTGTAGGTCGGTTCTTTGTCGGTGATTTCTTGTATCGCGTGTCCCAACTACTGGATCAACACTCCATTTTTCTCTTTTTTCCCCTGATGAACGGGTGGAAGACAGCTGATGTCTTCCACACAGGCCGCAAAGGTGCTGCTCGATTTTCAGATTTTCTTGCTTCAACTGCTCCATGTCATGTATATGGTTCACACGATATGCAAGAAGACTTCGTACGTTTCCAAGACTCTCTACAGTCCCGACACCGACGAACGGCACCATACCAGCTTCCCGGGGTATCTTGTCCTTGGCATCATCTGGGATTCTTAATCTCGTCACTCCGGACTTGTTCACCATTTCTTGCATGACTCTTCCATTGTTTCCGATTACTTTCCTTACAAGAGCACTGGGTATCTGGATGACATCTTCTACTAGACTCTGAGCTTTCCTCAGATGCTCCAGCCGTCTAGCGGCTTCTTCGTTCTGCAACCGGAACTTCCGCTTCATGCGAACACATCTGAAGTGCATGTCACTCAGGATAGCCACCTGATTCACTGTGGTTTCAGTGGTGGACAATACAACTAATTGTGTAGCCTTTGGTGACCAGTACACTTTACATGCTTCCACAGCCTTCTTACACTCTTCATGCATGGACTCCCTGGTACACGCTTTTCTCAAGTCTTCCGGTACATCCACCATGTACTTGACCAAAGACGTCTCATCCTTCTTTGCGGACACCACATGACTGTCTTGTTGAACTTTCAGGGTCAGCTCTCTTTGGGCTTCACCTGCTTCAACAAATTTGGCCAAGAGAGACACTTGTTGCTCCATCTGCTCCAAGGCTACCTGGGACATGAACTGGCACTCTGCCAAGCGACTTTGGAGCTCTGCCACTTCTTTCTCCAGCTCACTTACTCGACTCTCAGTAGCCTGAGTAAGAAATATTTCTTGTTTCAGATGGTCTTTGACCATCCCGTTGATTGAGTCTTCACTTGCAGACCTCTCTGGTCCATGACACACTTTTTCAGAGGCTTCGTCGACCTCTACACCTCCGACCTCTTCATGGGGTGCGACTATGTCATAGACAACCCACTCTTGGGTCTCAGCTGCTTCACCTTCAGCTGCTTCACAGATAGGTGGTTCATCAGCTTGCTCAGAAGCAGGAGAGGATACCGCTTTAAACTCTGGGGCTGGCTCCTTCTCCATGGCTTCATCCCTTGGACCACTATTGTACCGATGTGTCAGTTTCTCTGTCAGCACGTTACTGCCTGCCAGTGTACTAGCCTCAGCTTCAAAGCTTTTGGGTTTCTTACTCCTCTTACCCAAAACAATCTTTATATCTTCCATCTTGGTTTTACAAAGCAGGTAATGTAGGCTCTCAGTCCCGGATGAGACCTCTAGTCCAGACTTCACCTCCTCAGAGGCTCGCTTCACTTCAGCACCAGCTGTTTCTTGGTTCTTCACTCCATTACCTTCAACTTCCTATGGGGTCTCTGCAGTGTCACCTTCAGCCTCTTCTTCCTTTCCTGCCAGGATGTCACACCCTTCAGTGTGGTACTCTGTTCATTGTAAAGCATTGGCGCTATTTTCACTGTCCATTATTCCAGCATGGGATGACCACCAGTCTGCTCATCATAATCTTCGTGGTTTTTCTCTCCATCACCACTCTCTAGTATGTCATCTACAACAGTGCTTTCCAGGATTTCATATCCCATAGGGCTCACACTCAACAGACAATCAGCTTCACACTTGGAAATCATAGGGGACACCACCATTATTACCTTGGTCAGCTCCTTTTCTGCAATTTCAGCCCGCTGATTTCTCTTGTTACAATGTATCAGCTCAGATTCCTCTTTCTCTTGCAGGACCCTGCCGTCTGACTCTACATTAGCAGTTGTCTCTAGCAACAAGCCTTCCTCAACAAGAAACTGAACCTTCTCTGCCCCCTCAGATGGTATACCTTGCGCTACCTCTCAGCGCTTATTACGTCTTCGGTGTCAGGAGGAGGTTTTACCCTTCTCACTTATCTGACCCTTACTCTACTCGTTCATCACCTTTCTTGAGTCAGTGTCTTTACTGGAGTCATCGTCACTCCTACAGGTGTCCTGGACTAAAATGTCCCCGCTTAACCAGGTGTCAGCCCCCTTTTCTGGAGCTACTATAACTTTACTGGTCACACTGTCACTTCCCTTTGGAGACGACACTTCACTAAGTTGGGGAGACCCTCTATTTCCCTTGGTCACCCCTAACTCTGGACAGTCCTTTTTAGGAGGTACCATTCCCTCATTACCCCTCAATATACCATAGGGAATCTGTGTAACCTCATAAGGAAGAGAGGCTTCCTTAGGCGGACGCCAACTCATTCCTGAACAATCGGTCCCGGCCTCTGTCTTCCATAACTTCCTAAATAATTTGGAGCCCAAACCTATAATAATTGGATGGAACAAATCCTCAACCACACCCACATCAGGGCGCTCCAGTTGCTTGGTTGTCTGAATTATCACTTTGGCCAGAGGATATTCTTTAGTGGTCCCATAAACACAGCTACCTTGTATTTTTCTACCGACCATAAAATGAAGATTGGGTATGAGTCTCACAAAGGTCAGCTGGCTCCCTGGGTCTAACAGACCAGACACTATTGTCCAATTCAATTCCACATAGCACTCCTGTGGCCACATACCAGATGGATAGCCTATACCGCAGGTAGGACATATGTAAGGCGAACACCATTGCCCCTTGCTATAGTCCACCTGTTCTAATTTAGAATGCTCCCCCTTGTGGGCAACTATTCCTCTAAGGGCCTCCACCCCCTTTTGGGCAACCACCCCTTTATGGGACTCCACCCCCTTTTGGACAATTATTCCTTTATGGGACTCCACCCCCTTTTGGGCAACCATCCCTTTTTGGGACTCCCTTACAGTGTCTTTACACCCCAGTTCACAAAGTTCCCAGTTATCTCCCTGGGCACCCTGTGTCTGTACTGGCCCCAGAAGGGAGTTCATCAATTAGTCCACTGCTGTACATCGCTGCGCACAGTTAGCTCCTGCTTTCCACACACAAAAAAACCGGTACTGCACCTCAATAGCGTCCATTTGAGCTCCCTCCATGCTGAAACGAGAAGACAAACAGGAGGGGCGCTGTAATGGGTAACACCTTGTGGTCTAAAGAGGGGGGGCGTTAAAGTACCACTAACCTTTACAGGTGGTACCGCCCGTACAACCAGGATCTCCAGCCTCTGGTGTGTCACTGCTCACCAATCAGGGCCCAGCAATTCCTAGCTGGCCTGGAACCTCCGGTCACTGGTCTCCCACTGAGGCAACACGGAACCCCACAGACTTGCCGATCCACCGCCAGCTGCTTGAGTGCGCAGACAAAATTTTCGTGGACCCGCCGATCCACCGCAAACCGCTTGTATCTACAGGAATACGTCCTAGGCTGTTGCCCTTAGCAACCAAGCTGTTTTGCCCCTAGCAACCAGGCCACCTGCCCGCATTCTCCACCATAATGTGAGGTAGCAGCGTTGCTTGGGCAAAACCGGGAGGCAGTGAGGCCGCAGCGTGCTCACACCAACAGTCTATTTATTGTTGCAGCATAAATAGATCCAGTTTTCCACAGTCAAATAAAGTCTCTTCCGGATCACCGCCAGTGCATATAAACAAATCCTAAAAGTCTTGTTACCTTAGGACCCAGTTAACTGCAGGGATCTGTTTAGGTTCTCCCAGGCTCACACTCCTGGCCAGTGTTCATTCCACACAGAGCCAGCTCACACAATGTGTTTGCTTCAACAAGCCTTGCTCTCAACTGAGACTGAATCCCAGAGCCCTGTGTTCAGCCTCCACACAGGCTGATACCCCCAGAGCTCCCTGCTCTGCTCTCGAACTCTGCAGAACACACACTGACAGTCTAGAGCCAGTCTCGCCTACACTGCCCTAGACACTGTACTCCAGGTTCAGAACCACAGGATTATTTTAACCCTTGGAGCCACACCCACAGGTAGTAAGGAGTGTTTAATCAGCCTCACAGACCCTTCCATGACTCTGCATGTAATGCAATCCTGTGGAACCACAGGTCCCAGTCAACTTCACATTGCACTTCACTGGTATAAAATTTTTCAATTAATTGTCAATTCCATAAAGTTCCAAAAAATACATCGACCCAGTAGGTTTCAGGAACAGAAATAGCTGCAGGAGAAAAAGTGCAGATGGGAACTCCCAATCATTATCCGTGCACAGCTGATGTTATCAGGTGAGCTATAGACCCAGGTGGCTTGCTAGCTTGAGCCGGACTTCATTTGTCTTTATTTGTTTATATATATATATATATATATATATATATATATATATATATATACAGTGCCTACAAGTAGTATTCAACCCCCTGCAGATTTAGCAGGTTTGATAAGATGCAAATAAGTTAGAGCCTGCAAACTTCAAACAAGAACAGGATTTATTAACAGATGCATAAATCTTACAAACCAACAAGTTATGTTGCTCAGTTAAATTTTAATACATTTTCAACATAAAAGTGTGGGTCAATTATTATTCAACCCCTAGGTTTAATATTTTGTGGAATAACCCTTGTTTGCAATTACAGCTAATAATCGTCTTTTATAAGACCTGATCAGGCCGGCACAGGTCTCTGGAGTTATCTTGGCCCACTCCTCCATGCAGATCTTCTCCAAGTTATCTAGGTTCTTTGGGTGTCTCATGTGGACTTTAATCTTGAGCTCCTTCCACAAGTTTTCAATTGGGTTAAGGTCAGGAGACTGACTAGGCCACTGCAACACCTTGATTTTTTCCCTCTTGAACCAGGCCTTGGTTTTCTTGGCTGTGTGCTTTGGGTTGTTGTCTTGTTGGAAGATGAAATGATGACCCATCTTAAGATCCTTGATGGAGGAGCGGAGGTTCTTGGCCAAAATCTCCAGGTAGGCCGTACTATCCATCTTCCCATGGATGCGGACCAGATGGCCAGGCCCCTTGGCTAAGAAACAGCCCCACAGCATGATGCTGCCACCACCATGCTTGACTGTAGGTATGGTATTCTTGGGGTCAAATGCAGTGCCATCCAGTCTCCAAACGTCACGTGTGTGGTTGGCACCAAAGATCTCGATCTTGGTCTCATCAGACCAGAGAACCTTGAACCAGTCTGTCTCAGAGTCCTCCAAGTGATCATGAGCAAACTGTAGACGAGCCTTGACATGACGCTTTGAAAGTAAAGGTACCTTACGGGCTCGTCTGGAACGGAGACCATTGCGGTGGAGTACGTTACTTATGGTATTGACTGAAACCAATGTCCCCACTGCCTTGAGATTTTCCCGTAGCTCCTTCCTTGTTGTCCTTGGGTTAGCCTTGACTCTTCGGACAAGCCTGGCCTCAGCACGGGTGGAAACTTTCAAAGGCTGTCCAGGCCGTGGAAGGCTAACAGTAGTTCCATAAGCCTTCCACTTCCGGATGATGCTCCCAACAGTGGAGACAGGTAGGCCCAACTCCTTGGAAAGGGTTTTGTACCCCTTGCTAGCCTTGTGACCCTCCACGATCTTGTCTCTGATGGCCTTGGAATGCTCCTTTATCTTTCCCATGTTGACCAAGTATGAGTGCTGTTCACAAGTTTGAGGAGGGTCTTAATTAGTCAGAAAAGGCTGGAAATAGAGATAATTAATCCAAACATGTGAAGCTCATTGTTCTTTGTGCCTGAAATACTTCTTAATACTTTAGGGGAACCAAACAGAATTCTGGTGGTTTGAGGGGTTGAATAATAAATGACGCTCTGAATAAACTTTTCACAATTTTAAAAAAAAAAAAAAAAAAAAAAAGAAATAACATTCTTTTTTGCTGCAGTGCATTTCACACTTCCAGGCTGATCTACAGTCCAAATGTCACAATGCCAGGTTAATTCCTAATGTGTAAACCCGCTAAGTCTGCATAGGGTTGAATACTACTTGTAGGCACTGTATATATATATATTTATATATATATATATATATATATATATATATATATATATATATATACTGTATATTGAGGAAAACATAAGTATTTGATACACTGCCTATTTTGCAAGCTTTTCCACCTACAAAGATTTTTATCATAGGTACACCTCAACTGTAACGGACAGAATATAATATTTTTAAAAACTTAATTTGCATTTTATTGCATGAAATAAGTATTTGCTCACTTACCAACCAGCAAGAATTCTTGCCCTCATAGACCTGTTATTTTTTCTTTAAGAGGCCCTCCTACTCCGAACTCATGAGCTGTATTAATTGCACCAGTTTGAACCTATTACCGCTATAAAAGACACACTCAATCAATCATACTTCAACCTCTTAACTGTGGAGAAGGCCACAGAGCTATTTAAGGACACTAGGGACAAAATTGTAGACCTACTTAAGCTTGAATGAGCTGCAGGACAATAAGCAAGCAGATGGGTGAGAAGAAAACAACTGTTGGCACAATTATTAGCTAACGGAGGAAACCCAATATGACTGTCGATCTTACTCGGTATGAAGTTCCATGCAAGATCTTACTTTGTGAGGGAAGGATGATTTTGAGATAGCTCAGGAATTAGCCCAGAACTACTTGGGATGACCAGGTGAATGACCTGAATAGAGCTGGCACCACAGTCTCAAAGATTACAGTTAGTCAATAGTCCTATAGTCAATGATCTAAGGGACATCCAAAGTTTATATCCTCAGATAATAAAAAAAAGGGTATTGATAAATGTCATACTGTAGTTGCTTATTACACCATAAACCATAGGCTCGTTCATTTAACAACCCAAATACCCCTAGCTGACCAGACATGTTTCTCCTCCCAGCAGAAGGTTCCTCAGGGGTCGTTTATAGAATGAATTGAATAACATAACATGGTGTATAGTATAAATCACTTTTTCAACATATAGTATCCTCCAATTTTGTCAATAAACAATAGCACATTAGTTGCAGGTGGTCCAATGTGTTATGACAAGAATTAAGAATTATAATACAAATTCCATGGATTAAAGCAGAGGTAACAATCGGTCAGTCTTGCGGTTAGTCTAATGTTAGTTGTTGCCCCTCCAAGGATAGTGCTGTTAGTCCAAGGTACATCCCGTAAAGTTCACATTAGCTATTGGAAAGGGTCCGATTACAAGAGAGCAGACCAATATCATGGCTGCTAGGAGGGATGTATACGGAGATCTCATTAAAATGATTGATGTTCCCTAATTGGCTATTAACTACTGCATTGCCACATGTTGTTTTTGGAAATCGCCAGACCATGAACTGGACATGTGATGACTGTATGCTTTTGAGGCAACCCACTGTATCATACCCTTTGAGTCACTATTTGATGTAGAGTGGTCTCTTGTGAGGTAAAAAACGAGATGTACCTTGTACTAACAGCACTATCTTTTAAGGGGCAACAACTAACATTTTTGACAAAATTGGAGGATACTATATGTTCAAAAAGGGATTTATACTACACACCATGTTATGTTATTCAATTAATTCTACAAACAACCCCTGAGGAATCTCCCGCTGGGAGGAGAAATGCATCGGGTCAGCTAGGGGTATATTGGTTGTTAGATGAACGACCCTATGGTTTATGGTGTAATAAGCAGCTACAGTAAAATATTTATCAATACCCTTTTTGCTATGATATGAGGATATAGACATTGGATGTCCCTTAGATCATTGACTATAGGACTATTGACTACTGGACGGATTAGGGATGGTCATGACTGCTATATTTACACATTTAGGGGAAACTATTCCTTTCTCTGTTAAGCTGGGGTCACACTAAACAACAGCGACAACGACGTCGCTGTTACGTCACCATTTTCTGTGACGTAGCAGCGACCTTGTAAGTCGCTGTTATGATCGCTGCTTAGCTGTCAAACACAGCAGCCGAAGCAGCAATCATAACGACACGCGTCGCTGTGCTGCAACATATGCAGAGAGCAGGGAGCCGCGCACACTGAGCGCTGGCTCCCTGCTCTCCTAGCTACAGTACACATCGGGTTAATTACATGATGTGTACTGCAGCTACATGTGCAGAGAGCAGGGAGCCGCGCACACTGCTTAGCGCTGGCTCCTTCTCTCCTAGCTACAGTACACATCGGGTTAATTACACGATGTGTACTGCAGCTACATGTGCAGAGAGCAGGAGCCGGCGCTGGCAGCGTGAGAGCGGCAGAGGCTGGTAACGAAGGTAAATATTGGGTAACCACCTTGGTTACCCGATGTTTACCTTGGTTACAGCTTACCGCAGCTGCCAGATGCCGGCTCCTGCTCGCTTCATTTCGTCGCTCTCTCGCTGTCACACACAGCGATGTGTGCATCACAGCGGGAGAGCGACGACCAAAAAATGAAGCTGGACATTCAGCAACGAGCGGCGACCTCACAGCAGGGGCCAGCTCGTTGCTGGATGTCACACACAGCGACAGTGACGGGACGTCGCTGCAACATCACAGAAAATGGTGACGTAGCAGCGACGTCGTTGTCGTTGTCGCTGTGTGTGACACCACCTTTAGAGGTCCCCCTTAATAGTCATATCCAATGACTGAAATTTGCCTTTTCTAGAGTCACATACCTGAGGAGTAATGCTGATAATAAATATCAATTATATGTGATATCTTTGTGGAAGGGGGTTTCATATTGACTTTTGTGTTTACAGCACATCTACCTAAGTGTAGAAATCATTTTTGAAGTGTTCTGTAAGCTTTGTCTTACTTTTAAATATATTGAATAAAAAATTATATTTTAGGAGTTGTCCTTGTCTGTGAAATATTTAGGTTCTGAAACCTCTAGTATTTTTTTTCTGTGAAACCACAGGTTTTTTTATAAAAATGACAGACCTCTCCAAACTTTGTAGGTCGGAAAACTTGCAAAATCGACAGTGTTTGAAATGCCTAATTTCTTCACTATATATATATATATATATATATATATACAGTCAGGTCCAGAAATATTTGGACAGTGACACAATTTTCGCGAGTTGGGCTCTGCATGCCACCACATTGGATTTGAAATGAAACCTCTACAACAGAATTCAAGTGCAGATTGTAACGTTTAATTTGAAGGTTTGAACAAAAATATCTGATAGAAATTGTAGGAATTATACACATTTCTTTACAAACACTCCACATTTTAGGAGGTCAAAAGTAATTGGACAAATAAACCAAACCCAAAAAAAATTTTTTTATTTTCAATATTTTGTTGCGAATCCTTTGGAGGCAATCACTGCCTTAAGTCTGGAACCCATGGACATCACCAAACGCTGAATTTCCTCCTTCTTAATGCTTTGCCAGGCCTTTACAGCCGCAGCCTTCAGGTCTTGCTTGTTTGTGGGTCTTTCCGTCTTAAGTCTGGATTTGAGCAAGTAAAATGCATGCTCAATTGGGTTAAGATCTGGTGATTGACTTGTCCATTGCAGAATGTTCCACTTTTTTGCACTCATGAACTCCTGGGTAGCTGTGGCTGTATGCTTGGGGTCATTGTCCATCTGTACTATGAAACGCCGTCCGATCAACTTTGCGGCATTTGGCTGAATCTGGGCTGAAAGTATATCCCGGTACACTTCAGAATTCATCCGGCTGCTCTTGTCTGCTGTTATGTCATCAATAAACACAAGTGACCCAGTGCCATTGAAAGCCATGCATGCCCATGCCATCACGATGCCTCCACCATGTTTTACAGAGGATGTGGTGTGCCTTGGATCATGTGCCGTTCCCTTTCTTCTCCAAACTTTTTTCTTCCCATCATTCTGGTACAGGTTGGTCTTGGTCTCATCTGTCCATAGAATACTTTTCCAGAACTGAGCTGGCTTCATGAGGTGTTTTTCAGCAAATTTAACTCTGGCCTGTCTATTTTTGGAATTGATGAATGGTTTGCATCTAGATGTGAACCCTTTGTATTTACTTTCATGGAGTCTTCTCTTTACTGTTGACTTAGAGACAGATACACCTACTTCACTGAGAGTGTTCTGGACTTCAGTTGATGTTGTGAATGGGTTCTTCTTCACCAAAGAAAGTATGCGGCGATCATCCACCACTGTTGTCATCCGTGGACGCCCAGGCCTTTTTGAGTTCCCAAGCTCACCAGTCAATTCCTTTTTTCTCAGAATGTACCCGTCTGTTGATTTTGCTACTCCAAGCATGTCTGCTATCTCTCTGATGGATTTTTTCTTTTTTTTCAGCCTCAGGATGTTCTGCTTCACCTCAATTGAGAGTTCCTTAGACCGCATGTTTTCTGGTCACAGCAACAGCTTCCAAATGCAAAACCACACACCTGCAATCAACCCCAGAGCTTTTAACTACTTCATTGATTACAGGTTAACGAGGGAGACACCTTTAGAGTTTATTGCAGCCCTTAGAGTCCCTTGTCCAATTACTTTTGGTCCCTTGAAAAAGAGGAGGCTATGCATTACAGAGCTATGATTCCTAAACCCTTTCTCCGATTTGGATGTGAAAACTCTCATATTGCAGCTGGGAGTGTGCACTTTCAGCCCATATTATATATATAATTGTATTTCTGAACATGTTTTTGTAAACAGCTAAAATAACAAAACTTGTGTCACTGTCCAAATATTTCTGGACCTAACTGTATATATATATACAGTACAGACCAAAAGTTTGGACACACCTTCTCATTCAAAGAGTTTTCTTTATTTTCATGACTCTGAAAATTGTAGATTCACATCGAAGGCATTAAAACTATTATTGAACACATGTGGAATGAAATACTTAACAAAAAAGTGTGAAACAACTGAAAATATGTCTCTTATATTCTAGGTTCTTCAAAGTAGCCACCTTTTGCTTTGATTACTGCTTTGCACACTCTTGGCATTCTCTTGATGAGCTTCAAGAGGTAGTCACTGGAAATGGTTTTCACTTCACAGGTGTGCCCTGTCAGGTTTAATAAGTGGGATTTCTTGCCTTATAAATAGGGTTGGGACCATCAGTTGTGTTGTGCAGAAGTCTGGTGGATACACAGCTGATAGTCTACTGAATAGACTGTTAGAATTTGTATTATGGCAAGAAAAAAGCAGCTAAGTAAAGAAAAATGAGTGCCCATCATTACTTTAAGAAATGAAGGTCAGTCAGTCTGAAAAATTGGGAAAATTTTGAAAGTGTCCCCAAGTGTAGTAGCAAAAACCATCAAATGCTAGAAAGAAACTAGATCACATGAGGACCTCCCTAGGAAAGGAAGACCAAGCGTCACCTCTGCTGCGGAGGATAAGTTTATCCAAGTCACCAGCCTCAGAAATCGCAGGTTAACAGCAGCTCAGATTAGAGACCAGGTCAATGCCACACAGAGTTCTAGCAGCAGACACATCTCTAGAACAACTGTTAAGTGGAGACTTTGTGTAGCAGGCCTTCATGGTAAAATAGCTGCTAGGAAATCACTGCTAAGGACAGGCAACAAGCAAAAGAGACTTGTTTGGGCTAAAGAACACAAGGAATGGACATTAGACCAGTGGAAATCTGTGCTTTGGTCTGATGAGTCCAAATTTGAGATCTTTGGATCCAACCACCGTGTCTTTGTGCAACGCAGAAAAGGTGAACGGATGGACTCTACATGCCTGGTTCCCACCGTGAAGCATTGAGGAGGAGGTGTGATGGTGGGGGGGATGCTTTGCTGGTGATACTGTTGGGGATTTAATCAAAATTGAAGTCATACTGAACCAGCATGGCTACCACACCATCTTGAAGCAGAATGCTATTCCATCTGGTTTTCATTTAGTTTGACCATCATTTATTTTTCAACAGGACAATGACCCCAAACCCACCTCCAGGCTGTGTAAGGGCTATTTGACTAACAAGGAGAGTGATGGGGTGCAACGCCAGATAACCTGGCCTCTACAGTGACCAGACCTGAACCCAATCGAGATGGTTTGAGGTGAGCTGGACCGTGGAGTGAAGGCAAAAGGGCCAGCAAGTGCTAAGCATCTCTGGGAGCTCCTTCAAGACTGTTGGAAGACCATTTCCGGTGACTACCTCTTGAAGCTCATCAAGAGAATGTCAAGAGTGTGCAAAGCAGTAATCAAAGCAAAAGGTGGCTACTTTGAAGAACCGAGAATATAAGACATAATTCAATTGTTTCACACTTTAAGTTTTTCATTCCACATGTGTTAATTCATAGTTTTGATGCCTTCAATGTGAATCTACAATTTCCAGAGTCATGAAAATAAAGATAACTCTTTGAATGAGGAGTGCCCAAACTTTTGGTCTGTACTATATATATATATATATATATATATATAAATATATATATATATATATACATATATATATATATAGATTTTTGGTTTTTTTTAAATCAGGTTCATTTTAATTAAACCAACAAGGTCAAACAAGAAAGTGATATAATATTTTTTCTCACAAAACAGAACAGAGAAAGGGAACATGCATTTACAGAACATCAGCTGAACCATACATTGAACAGTGGCCTTGTGGTCTACACCTAAAAAACAATTTTATGCTGCAAATGGAAAAACTGGTTGCGTTATTCTACGTGTTTCAGAAATTCTTATACATCATTTCCCGATCCCTCCTATATATTCCACAGATATACACATTCCTACCGTACTCCGATAAATTATTAACCAGTTATAAGAAGAAGGACCTGATCTCCAACACTATCCTAAGCAGCACTGATTTATTGTATGTAGTAATGGGTGAAAGCGTTGGCATCCTTAAAATTGTTGAAGAAAATAATGTATTTCTCCCAGGTAATTCTAGCAATTAAAGATGTTTTGTCATATGCATGTTTATTTCTTTTATGTGTATTCGAACAAAACAAAAAACATGAAAAAAAAATACAAATTGGACAAAATTTCACACCAAATCCCAAAAATGGGCCAGGCAAAATTATTGTCATCTTTCCAAAATTGTGTGTAAACAACTTTGTTTCAAACATCTGATGCTCATTCATATTCACCTGTGGCAAGTAACAGGTGTGGGCAATATGCACATCATATCTAAAACCTGATAAAAAGGTAAGAAGTTTAGTCCATCTTTGCATTATGTGTCGGAGTGTGCCGCACAAAGCATGTGTTATGAATCGGCGCCGCCATAACCGCAAGCAGCCTGCTGCTGTTCCTGTTGCGCCCAGGCGCCAGCTGCCATTTTTGGACGTGCCTCGGGTTGTCCAGCTGGCTGCTTCTTCCTCCACGTCTAAGTGTAAAGAGGCGCCTAGTGCGCATGCGCACGCCGATTTACCCCAGCCAGAGCCTAAGTCCAGTATTTCGCCTAGTGCTCAGCCTGATAGTGCCATTTCTGAGGCTAAGTCCTCGGTTCAGGCTACTGAGCATGCTCCTACACTTAGTGTGAAAAGCCTATTTGCACAGGTACTTGGACATCATGCCATGTCTAAGTCCTGTGTTGTGCCTACTGAGCATGCTCAGGCAGATAGTCTGATTTATGAGACTGTTGTTCAGGCTACTGAGCATGCTCAGGCACTTAGTGCATCAGAGGCTAGGTCTGGTACATACCTCACTAGGCATGTCTGTCAGGTGGCAGGCTCTGATAGGCCAACACGCATCAGGTGTCCTGATGATGTGGCCACTCCAGACTGGCTCGCGGAGGCCCGCCCCTATGACACGGCACCTCACTATTCGTCCTCAGACGATGACTGATGAAGTGTTTGGGGCGTCGCTGCCATAAGTCATCAGTGATGTGGCGGCACCGGATAGGCCGCAGGTGATGTCACTGATGCTATTGGCTCCAGGAAGTGCCATTGTAGTCCTCCCTGGGTTTGGGGCGGACCCAGGTTATAAAAAGGGGCTGGAGACAAGATGGAGGTGCGCAGTTTTCAATTAGAGTTCATGGTGGCATAAGCTTTGTTGGAAGCGGTAGATAGGGCTAGACAAAAGGTGCCTGTCACGCCAAGATTCGTGGCTCAGCACATCAGGGTCAGGCGCCGTACTTCCTTGCTGCCATTCCAATGGTACTATAACAGTCCAGTGGCGTTAACTGGGCTGCGGCTGCTGCGTTACTTGTCCGGTTCTGTGCTCTATGCACACAGACAGCATACCTGCTGTGTCACTTGTCTGAGAGTGCCCTCTACGCACACGGACAGCATACCTGCTGCGCCACCTGACCGGTTGTGCCCTCTACGCGCATGGACAGCGTATCCCAGAACCCCTGTGAAGTTAACAGGGTGTTCCTGGATTGGGTGTGTGAACCCAATTTTCCTCCTCGGCTTCCCAGTCAAATGCTACTGGTGTGACTATCTGGTCTGACGTGTCCTTCACACATGTGGCCAGTCGAGTGGTGACCAGAAACGCTAATTGGAGAACTGCTCGGCCTGACGTGTCTTACACACGTGGCTGACAGGGCGCTGTCTCAGTGGTCTTCTTGGTCAACGCTAACTGCTTACCATCCGGCCTGACGTGTATCTACACACGTGACCGGTTCTCAGGTCTCCTGGGTTATCTCTGAGTCATCAGCTCTGTATTCTCTGCTTAACCTTTGGGTTGCCAGCAGCTCCTTTTCCATCTGGGAGCACAGTGGACCCAGACTAGTGATTGGGAATACCCTACCTTATCCTAATCTGCCAGTCCCCCCGTAACAGTATGGAGAACAGACTGAGTAGAAGAGAACTTAGAGGACTTGAAAACCAATTTAAAAAAAATAATATATTAACTGTCTCAAGGTTTCAGGTCAATCTCCAGAGACCTTAATGTTGCTTTGTTCATGGTGCACAACATAATCAAAAAGTTTACAACCCATGGCACGTTAGCAAATCTTCCTGGATGTGAACTGCAGAGAAAAATTGCAAGATTGCAATGCAGGTGTCACACTGAGGTTTTTATAAATGTCAGGATCTGATCAGACTTCTTTTTCTGACACTCCACCTGATAACTTCTCTGAGGTCTGTAATCAGCACAGGCTAACTCAGGTGTTGACCAACAGATTAGTAGTAGTTAATAGGCAGGTTAGAGTTAATCTCTACATGTGTCTTTGAAAATCATCTTTGATTACATGTTGTGGGATGAACAATCACATTTACTCCCCTCCTACATATGCTGGTTGGACACTTCCATCAGTGCCTCCTGTAGTTTATCTTAGCTGGTATGGTGAGGTGTTGTGATCCAGCCTAACTGGTGATTGTAGTACTTGTTGCTGTGTGCAATTGCAGAGTTAATCATTGTTGTCTTTTTTTCGCTATCGTCCAGCTCTTGCTTTTCTCCTGAGTCTCTCACTGTTGTTTCCTGTGTGTTTGTAGTGTGTCAGAGTTTTGGTTTTACCCTGTCAATCTTTATCTGTGTTTTCATCCCTTCCCTGATGGGAGGAGGGAATCAGATCATTTCTGGTCAGGAGTTTAGCCATGCATGGTACTCAGGCATCTACACCATTAGGGATAACCCTGAGGTTAGAGATAGGCTAGGACTTCTAACGTGAGAGATGGCATAGGAGCCCTTGTCCCTTACTTTCCTAAAGTCACATTGTGACAGCAGGTGAATCCCGATAGTCCGTAAGCTGCCCCAATCAAGTTTGAAAAAAATTCAATCTGTTCTGCAGGCTGTTTGTTTGTTTGTGTTATTTTAATATACACATAGGGAATCAACATGTACATGGCAAAAGAAGTTTACTTGCAATATGTAACGCTGTACTACGGGATGTCCTGAAGCAGTACAGCGCAAACTTCACTAAGAGGCAGTAGCGAGGTAATGGAGCCAAGTGACTATGCAATAATAGCAGACCAGGAGTAGTACTGGGAAGTAATCACAAGGTGGCAGTAGAATAGTCCGAGATCTGGGTCGGTAACCAGAGATCAAACAAAGTACAAGGGGGGAAATCAAACTCAGCGTTAGAAGTAAGCCACGGGGTCAGTAGCCGGTCGGTCATGGAGATATCAGAGGAGAGAGACAGAACCAAGTTGGGATGGAGCGAAAGTCAAGTATCGGGAAGTCAGAATACAGAAGGGGATAAGGTAGTAGGGACAGGGCCAGGAGCGGGCTAACAGACACGGATAGGAAGTCAAAGGAATGCGGCAGGACGGATCAGGGAACTCCCCAGAGCCAGCTACACATGCTTATCATTTGGTGTTTGATACATGCTTTAGGCATAGACTATAACTGGCCCTGCACAAGAGTTCCAGCCCCAAAAATATACCGTGCTCGAAGCAGGAACAAGGCAGAGAGGTTAACCCTTGACATGATCAGTCCCGGGCTGGAACACTGCCAAGCCAGATTCCAGCCCTGATCATGACAGTACCCTCCTCTCAAGGAGTTCCACTGAACCCCCAGGTTTCCCAGGAAACCATCTATGAAAGGCACTAACCAGCCGATTGGCATGGCCTGATCGTGCTCGGACCCAAGATCGATCCTCTGGCCCATAACCCCTCTAATGTACTAAGTACTGAAGTGAGCTGCAGACCATCCGAGAGTCGACAATGCGCTTAACTTCATATTCCATCTGACCATCCACAGAATCAGGAGGAGGAGGAAGTGGAGACTCAGCAGAGGAAGGAACAAACGATTTGAGAAAGGACTTGTCAAATACATTGGGGATATCAAACAACTGTGGTAAGTGCTGACAGAAGGCAACTGTGTGGACAAGCTTGACGATCTCATAAAGATCAATAAACTTGGGACCAAGCTTAGCAGAGGGAAGTCTCAGCTGGATGTTTTTTGTAGACAACCACACTTTGTCTCCCACCGGAAAATTAGGTCCTAAAGATCATCGCTTCTTGGCAAAGCACTTCAGTCTGCCTTGGGCCACCCAAATGTTCCTCTGTACCTCCCTCTAAACCTCCTCCAACCATTGAATCGCCAAATCAGCCCCCGGGCACCCCGAATCCAGTCTAGAGAATTCCCCAAAATGGGGGTAGTAATCGTAATTACAGAAAAACAGAGTGGTGCCACTGAATTGATTAACCCAGTTATTGAACACTAATTCAGCCATGGACAACAAGGAACACCAATTATCCTGCTGAGACGTGGCCAAACACTGTAAAATCTGTTCCAGTGACTGATTGGTCCTCTCCATCTGCCCGTTGGTGTCGGGATGGTAGTAAGAAGAGACTGTCAATTCTCATGCAAAATGCCCTCCAAAATTTCAAGACAAATTGCAACCCTCTGTCAGACACCATGTTGATAGGCACGGCATGCAGCCGTTCAATATTGTCAATAAACAATTTAGACAGTGTTTCTGTATTAGGTAGTCCTGCCAAAGGAACAAAATGCACCTGCTTGCTAAATCTGTCTACCCCTACCCAGATCACAGTTCTGCCATTGGAAAGAGGAAGATCGGTGATAAAATCCATGGACAAATGAGTCCAGGGTCTATCTGGAATTGGTAACGGTACCAATTCCCCGGCCGGCCGGTTATGGGAGACTTTGGCACATGCACACATATCACAAGCAGACACAAATACGGCGACATCAGAGGACATGGAGGACTACCAAAATAACCTGGCAACAGCTCTCCAGGTGTCCGAGCTCCTGGATGACCACTGAGAGCGAAGTTGTGGTGTTCCCGGAGAACCCTTAAACTAAACTGAACAGGAACAAAGAGCTTGTTATCAGGTATGATGGAGGAGCAAGAGACTGGGCACCATGAATCTTGATCGCTAATTTGGAGGATATCCCAACAACAACCCCACTGTGCTAAAGAATGGAGGATGGAGGTGTTATCGGGGCCAAACTGCGAGACAAGGCATAGGCTTTACGTTCTTGGAACCAGGTAAGAAGGTGATTGAAAAATAGAAACATGAAAGAAAAAACAACCACCTAGCCTGTCTGGGAGTTAAATGTTTAGCAGACTCGATGTAAGACAGGTTCTTGTGGTCTATAATCACCATTATCCAATGGACAGCCCCCTCCAAAAAGTGCCTCCATTCTTCAAAATCCAATTTTATGGCCAACAACTCACAATTTACAACATCATAGTTTTTCTCCATGGGAAAACATTTTTTGGAGAAAAATGCACATTAGAATGCACAAATTAAAATGGGGTAGCTCAAGAAATTGCAATTTTTTGCCAAAAATCTCAAATTTTAATGAGTGTTGTTTGGAATTTTTAGTGCTGTAGTGCACATTTAATGCTGGCTATCTTGTTTTTTCTTCATTGAATTGGTTGGTGGCTGACCACCACCTTGCTGTGCACCCCAATTTGGGTTGTATTCCACCTGTCTTGATTTTTACCAATTGGTGGCTGTTCACATTCAGTCATCAGGCCCTTTCCACAGGCTATTTACTTCATGTAGCATTTGCCTGGGCCTGTCCCGCCCACAGCCATAATTCAGTCATGTCTACGGGATTGAAAAGCACCAGGTAAGTGCTGCTAAGAACAGTTCGACTTTTTCATATGTGAGACCGTATGGCACATTTTAAATAAAAATAATTTAGAGTAGGACTGCCCCAAAGAGATTTGCTGTGACATGGCTTGGTAGCTCAAGAAATTGCAATTTTCAGCCCAAAGTCTCAAATTTTAATAATGAGTGCAGTTTGGAAATTGTAGTGCTCTAGTGCACATTTAGTGCTGGCTATCTTGTTTTTTCTTCACAATTTCCAACATCATAGTTTTTTTCTGTGGGAGAACATTTTTGGAGAAAAAAAGCACATGGTCTTAAATTAGTATGGAACCCCACAGGTCCGTACATTGTTTAGTTGCAGATACCAAGTAAAGCAGTTTATCTTCAATTCAAGTTCATACGAGAAAAACACCTTTACTCTACCATGTTTCCATCTTATATTATTAAGGGTCTTCCAACCCCCTTTAATAAAATAAATTGTATAGTGTTTGCATAGTAATTTTTTTCTGTATAAAGTATTACACGTTCTGGGTTTATTATTCATCTTTGAGTTAAAGTGTACCTGTTACCACTCAACATAGAATAATAACAAAAACTTTTTAACACTGCAGGTAAAAAAGATCAGTTGGTCTCAACAATGCATATACATTTCATGAATATCGTTATTTAAACTCTATATACCATCTGTGACAATCACTGCTTTTAACTGTCACCTGTGTCGACATTTATACAGTGCATGCATAAAAATATAATCAGGTTTAATCTGTGGGTCTATGTAAAGGACATTATTACTCATAATTCTACAAACTTCATTATATGCAGCAACTCTGTAAACTATTAATACTGTAAATTCACTAATACATATTTACTGCCTCCAATAATTCATATCAAGAAAACCCAACTCCTCCCTTTTGTACATTTCCGTGTATAAGACTTGCCCAAAAGACATTATGTTTCTTTTGTTTGCAGGGTGTTTATGTATTTTCTTTGTTACATAACATAAAAAAACCTTTTTGTAAGCAAATGAGGCACTTTATTTTTATTCTTTCTTATTTTTTACCTGTCCCCATTTGTAAGAACCAAAGTTGGCGAAAGGACTTCCTCCCCAAGAGCAGAAAACAATTGTTCTATATGGTCGCCATCCAGTCTTTACTTTTAGCATTATAGGCCTTATAATGGAAGTCATAATAGCTGCACCATTGACCCACTCTGGATTGCTTCTTTCATGCAAATCAGCATGAGGGCTGCCAAGAATGATGTACCTGTCTGAAGAAAAAGAAATATATATATAACTAAGATTCCAAATATAGAAAAAAAATGCTGCATGTGGTCCTCAGTTGAAAGTCAAAGACACATGATGCAGTGACCTCTCACAGTATAATGCCAAGTCATGATTGCTCTTGTATGCTAACTGCTTTGCCCAACCATAAAGATGTATTTTTTTGTTTGGAGCCCTGTGGTAGTATCTTGTCTCCGAAATATGTTCTCCTTACAGAAAGGTCTCATTCTGACATCCTTTTTTAATTCTTGTACATAACAAAAGTGAACTGTTTTTTTTATCAGTGAGCTGGATCAGATTTTCTTCACTGATCAGTGTGTCCCTTTTTACCACCAGTGGTAAAAGCAGACAACACAGGGATAACAAAAGGATTGCACAGTTGTGCTCTCAATCATTGTTATGGACTCACAGAATTCTATGGTTGATATTAATCCATGACTTACAGTATATCAAAAACAAATTTCGTCTCTAGTTTGTAAAAATATTCAGACTTATCAGTTAAAATTTTGGAAGGAATTTGTACATGAAAATAGACATCTTGCTGGACACATTTAGATGTGCAACTTTGACAGTGTTGATGCCATCAGTAGGCATCTCTGTCTGGATTTTCTATATGCCTATGCTCTCCCAATGTACGGTTTGTTCTATTTTCAAAGGTAATGTTTTGGGGGTTTTTTTGCAATGAGTAAGCCAGAATTCACTTTTAAAAAAAATACCTTGGAAAAAGTATTATTAAATGTAGTTATTTAAAAATGTCACAAATGTTTGTGCATACCTATTAGCCTGGCCCAATTTAAGATGACTCTTTAGTATCCTCCATAATATATCAACCAAAACTGGCACTGTGACAAATGTTTTCAAGCAGATTGATCTGTTAAACATCATGTTGTAGTTGTACACACAACATAAAACTGGCTTAGTGCTTTTCAGCTCCCATTTACCAGATTTCAGCCTTAGACAAGAGGTGATAAAAATTCACTCTGTCCACTTTTTTCACTTACATTTTGCTCATATGAGCACCGTTTATTAATGTCTGTAGCTCCCATTATATTGCCTTTTCTGGGAAGCATCAACTAGACATTGCAAGTACATTTTTTAATAAGACTATTGCTTCTGTTTAATGATGGGTGGACTCGCAGATAACCAGGATCAGCTGATCCAACCGAGTTAGAAAAAACCCTGGCTCTTGAATTAATCCCTGATATATGGCCGGATGCCGGTCCCAATATAAGTCTATCCGGCGCTTTAAAATGGTGGTAGAAGGGATAAGGGGATTGGAGCAGGCGCGTCATACTTAGAGTCTCACACACAGCTCTATCACTACTTCCAAGGCTGCTCATTAACCTCTTACATATGAACTGATTCCACCGCTCACTAGCAATCCTCACATCTCTGAATGGTTGCAGTCAGACGCGCTCCCAACCTATGTGACAGCGTGTCTGGATTCAACAAATCAGAGGCGCAGTGTGTGTGCATCTCTATTGCTGTAAAAAAAATAAATAAAAAAATTGGTGTTCCCTACATTATGATATCAAGCATACATAAAGCATATGGCTAAAGGTTTCAGCCCACAGCCGTGCGCTTATCTTGGCTGTGTATCAAAATAAGAGGGACCGCATGCTTTTTTAAAAAATTATTTAAATAAATAGTTACAAAAACTGGTGTGCAGCCCCCCCCAATTATGATACTCAGTCATGATAAAGCTGACAGCTGAGAGCTGATATTCTCAGGCTGTGGAGACAGCGCATGGGCAAAGAACATAACTGCCCACTGTGAGCTTCAAGCAGAAATTGAGCAACAATGATGAGTGTTAACTAGAGTTGAGCGCGGTTTGAGGTTCTCCAGTTCGCGGCTCGAGTGATTTTGGGGGCTGTTCTAGATCGAACTAGAACTCGAGCTTTTTGCTAAAGCTCGATAGTTCTAGATACGTTCAAGAACGGTTCTAGCAGCAAAAAGACAAGCTAATTACTAGCTGGCTTTCCACTGTAATAGTATAAGTCACTCTGTGACTCACACTTTTATGAAATTTCAGTGTATAGTGTGCGGGAACAGCGCATTCAGATCACTGCTGTTTGGATAAGGGCGATCGCCATTTTTTTTTTTTTTTCCTTGTCTTCCTTCCCTAAGCGCGTGCATGTAGTGGGGCGGGCCAGCATGTCAGCCAATCCCAGACACACACACAGCTAAGTGGACTTTTAGCCAGAGAAGCAATGGCATGTGTGATAGGATGTCCATGTCACATGTCCATGCATTATAAAAACGGACATTTTCCTCCAGCATGCCATTATCTACATTCTGTGTCTTGGTGTCAGTCACCGTTGGCGTAGCTCCTGTCTCCGATACTGCTGTGTACGCTCTATACACAGCGCTATACAGAAAAGGGATAGAAGTTTCTATTAGTCCTTGTAAGGGCTAATACCGGCAGGGTCAGAGCCATAGGTGACAGTCAGGTCAGTGAAAACAGATTTTAACAGCTACACAAGATGGCAGCGTCTGTGTAGCTAAGGTCATGGATTTTCTCGCTGCATTTCCCCATTAGGAGGGATGGAAAGGGAGGCTTCCTTTCCTCTACCCAGACCCACAACCCTGCCACTGTACCCTACTGCCCTTTGCACACTCAAACTCATTGTTACTAAGCCATTATACTAGCAAACACTGAGGAAACTTAGTGGCATCCTAAAAGTGGCTGTTGGACTTCCATTAGTGTCCCACTGGTGCAAACCTATGTGCAGCACCTCTGCATTGCACACTCAAACTCATTGTTACTAAGCCATTATACTAGCAAACACTGAGTAAACTTAGTGGCATCCTAAAAGTGGCTGTTGGACTTCCATTAGTGTCCCACTGGTGCAAACCTATGTGCAGAACCTCTGCATTGCACACTCAAACTCATTGTTACTAAGCCATTATACTAGCAAACTCTGAGTAAACTTAGTGGCATCCTAAAACTGGCTGTTGGACTTCCATTAGTGTCCCACTGGTGCAAAGCTATTTGCAGCACCACTGCATTGCACACTCAAACTCATTGTTACTAAGCCATTATACTAGCAAACACTGAGTAAACTTAGTGGCATCCTAAAAGTGGCTGTTGGACTTCCATTAGTGTCCCACTGGTGCAAACCTATGTACAGCACCTTTGCATTGCACACTCAAACTCATTGTTACTAAGCCATTATACTAGCAAACACTGAGTAAACTTAGTGGCATCCTAAAAGTGGCTGTTGGACTTCCATTAGTGTCCCACTGGTGCAAAGCTATTTGCAGCACCACTGCATTACACACTCAAACTCATTGTTACTAAGCCATTATACTAGCAAACTATGCTGCCAGTTTAAGGGCCGTAGTTGCATTGTCAGGGATAGTTATTGTTGTTTATTCTGCTGTTAATAAAGATAGACCACCGCTGCAATCTACACCACCTCTCAATTTTTACTACCACATTTTAAGTGCACAATCTTGTCGCAATCAAAATGAGTGGCAAAATGACAGATGCTGGTGGAAAGGGGAAGAAAAGCAGACCTGCCAACCGGCAAGGAGATGCAGCCTAAATCCTGAATGTAATATTAGTATAGCAAGGATTTAAAATATAACTTTTAATAAATATAATAATAAAATCATGATAGATCAAAGTGCAATGTGAAATGTAATAAAAGGAAGGATCTCACCCAGTTCTTCTCCTGAGAGATCCACACCACTGTACAATCCCAAAAAAGCTCAATATACCTGGTCAAATGGCACGGTTAAAGGACGAATACCACCATCAACCACCACAACGCTTACCTCAGCCAAAACCTTAAATAAAGCAGCCATAATTAATCTGGTCATTAAGACCCTCAGGACGACAAGTCCGCAGTCTAAAGATCATCCTTGCTTCCTTTTGAAGGAGCAGTCTATCCAGATTACCCCCTCTTGGGGATGGATTCACTCTCAAGATCCCCATGAAGGTAATTGCCTCTCTGTTACCAGAGTGTTGTGTATTCATGTGCCTGGAGATAGGAGTTTCGCGTTCATTCCTTATATCGCCTAGGTGCTCACCCACCCGTCGGCGAAACTCCCTGATAGTTTTTCCAACGTATTGCTTACCGCAATGACACGTAGCTAAATACACAACACCCTTCGTCTTGCAGTTTACAAATTCCTTCAATTTTAGACATTCACCCGTGACCGTACTCGTGTACGTTTTGCCTGTCTGGATGTGACTACAGGCCACACAAGACCCACATCTAAAGCACCCAATAGGTTTATTTGGGAGCCACATTGTTGGTTTGTTTGGGGCCACAAAGTGACTGTGCGTCAGACGGTCACGTAAGGAACGGTTCTTTCGGAATGTTATAGACGGTTGTGTACCAATTGTATCAGCAATATCACCATCCATCTTCAGGATCCCCCAATGCTGTTCCAGTATCCGTCTCACTTGGCTCGACCCCTTTGTAAAGGTCGTAATAAATCTCACCAAGTCACCAATCTCCTCCTTTTTTGGTTTCGGAACAAGGAGTCGGTTCCGATCCTGGCTCAGAGAATGGTGGTAGGCATCCTTGAGAATATAGTTCGGATAGCCCTTGTCAAGGAAGCGCTCCCTCAGGTCTTTAGCCTTCTCAACAAATTTGTCCCTCGTGGAGCAATTCCGTCTCAGACGCAGGTATTGACCCTTCGGAATACCGCGTCTCAGAGGGAATGGATGGTGACTTCTCCAATTTAGGAGAGAATTGGTTGCAGTAGGTTTCCTGAAGATGGTAGTCTGTAGTCCCCCTTGAGAGTCTATCGAGACCATTAAGTCCAGAAAAGATAATTCACTGGGATGAATAACAAACGTGAATTTTAGACCTATCGAATTACAGTTCAGATCTTCCACAAAATTCGTGAACTCATCCCGGGGCCCCTTCCAAAGTACAGTATGGACTTCATGAAGAGGATAGAGGGGGTCACGGTGGACTCGGAGACTTTCCTGGCAAGTATTGATGTGGAGAGTCTGTACTCTTCAATACCCCATGAACAAGGAATAAGGGCCGTGGAGTACTTTCTGTCAACAAGGGGTCAGCAGTTTGAGGTCCATAACCAGTTTGTCCTATCCCTGTTAAATTTTGTCCTGTATAACAACTTCTTTATGTTTGACGGTTCGGTATACCACCAGCTCAGGGGCACTGCAATGGGGAGCCCCTGTGCTCCCTGTTATGCAAACCTGTTCCTGGTCTGGTGGGAGGACACGTGTGTGTTCTCCGAAAGTATGTCCAGGTATACGTCTATGATTGAAATCTGGACTCGATTTATAGACGATGTTTTTGTACTTTGGAAGGGGCCCCGGGATGAGTTCACGAATTTTGTGGAAGATCTGAACTGTAATTCGATAGGTCTAAAATTCACGTTTGTTATTCATCCCAGTGAATTATCTTTTCTGGACTTAATGGTCTCGATAGACTCTCAAGGGGGACTACAGACTACCATCTTCAGGAAACCTACTGCAACCAATTCTCTCCTAAATTGGAGAAGTCACCATCCATTCCCTCTGAGACGCGGTATTCCGAAGGGTCAATACCTGCGTCTGAGACGGAATTGCTCCACGAGGGACGAATTTGTTGAGAAGGCTAAAGACCTGAGGGAGCGCTTCCTTGACAAGGGCTATCCGAACTATATTCTCAAGGATGCCTACCACCATTCTCTGAGCCAGAATCGGAACCGACTCCTTGTTCCGAAACCAAAAAAGGAGGAGAATGGTGACTTGGTGAGATTTATTACGACCTTTACAAAGGGGTCGAGCCAAGTGAGACGGATACTGGAACAGCATTGGGGGATCCTGAAGATGGATGGTGATATTGCTGATACAATTGGTACACAACCGTCTATAACATTCCGAAAGAACCGTTCCTTACGTGACCGTCTGACGCACAGTCACTTTGTGGCCCCAGACAAACCAACAATGTGGCTCCCAAATAAACCTATTGGGTGCTTTAGATGTGGGTCTTGTGTGGCCTGTAGTCACATCCAGACAGGCAAAACGTACACGAGTACGGTCACGGGTGAATGTCTAAAATTGAAGGAATTTGTAAACTGCAAGACGAAGGGTGTTGTGTATTTAGCTACGTGTCATTGCGGTAAGCAATACGTTGGAAAAACTATCAGGGAGTTTCGCCGACGGGTGGGTGAGCACCTAGGCGATATAAGGAATGAACGCGAAACTCCTATCTCCAGGCACATGAATACACAACACTCTGGTAACAGAGAGGCAATTACCTTCATGGGGATCTTGAGAGTGAATCCATCCCCAAGAGGGGGTAATCTGGATAGACTGCTCCTTCAAAAGGAAGCAAGGATGATCTTTAGACTGCGGACTAGTCGTCCTGAGGGTCTTAATGACCAGATTAATTATGGCTGCTTTATTTAAGGTTTTGGCTGAGGTAAGCGTTGTGGTGGTTGATGGTGGTATTCGTCCTTTAACCGTGCCATTTGACCAGGTATATTGAGCTTTTTTGGGATTGTACAGTGGTGTGGATCTCTCAGGAGAAGAAATGGGTGAGATCCTTCCTTTTATTACATTTCACATTGCACTTTGATCTATCATGATTTTATTATTATATTTATTAAAAGTTATATTTTAAATCCTTGCTATACTAATATTACATTCAGGATTTAGGCTGCATCTCCTTGCCGGTTGGCAGGTCTGCTTTTCTTATTTGTATTTGAATACCTGGCATGGCTGGTTTCTTGGCGTCAGCGCCGGACACTACCTCGTGGCTTACCGAGGCGAGAGATATCTTTTCTGAGAAAGAGTTTGCTCAGAAAAAGTTTTTGCCTTCATACACGACGGCATTTAAAGAGATCACTAAGACTTATAAAGAACAAACAACGAGCTGGTGGGAAGTGCAGAGCTTAGACAATTATCTAAAAAACGGAATAGTACCAAGGGGCCTACGTATTTCTCTACTACCAGCACCGAGGTGTCGTACCCCTCAGCTGGTTAGTGCATGGGATAAAGAAGCAACTGCTAGCTCCTTGAGGCTGATGAAAATTCTGCTGACAGAGGAGAGGGTTTGTCTTGAGGCTCTTGATAATAAACTGAAAGAACAGATTGAATATATTAAGACCTTTCAGGGAGAGGCTGATTTTGTAGCCAAAGAGAACCTTCTACAGAGTACAGTAGAGAAATACCAATATCGAATTAAGGAGAGGAAGCACAAACAATTTGTGCGGGATCTCCAGGATTTCAAAGAAAATAAGGTCTACCAGTTTGTTCCAACTGAGGGGACGACCACCAGGGAGCGGGAATCGGACCTCTCTTCTACTGAGACAGAGGCCTCTGACTCAGAGAGTAGACATCCCGATTCATTTAACCAACAGAGAGGGAGAAAGTTCTATAAAGGTAATTTTAGAGGGAATCGCCAATATTCTACTGGCTCAAATAACGGTTCTTTTTTAGAGAGACAACATTTTCTCAGGAGCCACAAAACGAAAGGCAAAGAGTAGATTCCCAAATTATTAATTTGTCTAGGCGACCTCTCACCAGCTCGGAAATGTCGGTCCTAAGCAAAGGACTTTCGTTTGTGCCCACTAGCGACATGTCCATTTTTGACTTTATTGTTGACCTAAACCTGTTTATCAGGAAACTCCGTTGGAGAAAGTTCTTTAGACTGAAGGATAATCGATTGTGTGAGGAGTTAAATATACCCTCTGATATGTTGGGTGATGTTAGATTGCTGGCTGATTTGGATATGCCTATTACTACTAACACTGGAATGGGTCCTTTCACCAACCTTAAGAATCCGAGTACCAAAATGCCTCCAAATACCACTGACGTTTCAGCCATAGACATTTTTCTGAATTTGGTGACTCGTGATGTGTGTGAATCGTTTGGAAGCCCTCCAGACCAACTGGCATCCGTGTCAAAATCTAGAGCCAGCAATCTCATAACACAAAGTAATAACCTTACTAAACTGGAGATGAAGGCTCTCTGTACCTTGGAGAAGGACACGACAATTACTATTAAGCCCTCCGATAAGGGGGGCAATGTGGTTGTTTTGGACTCTCAAGACTATCGTAAAATATGTCTGGATGGTCTAAAGGATATGGCTACATACAAGAGAGTCTCTGGTAGTCCGCTGGAACTCTCTAAAAAAACATTGAGAGACTTGCTTGGTAAAGCAAAGGCAGATGGGCTAATTGGTGTTGATGAATTTTCCTTCTTATTCTCTGACTGTCCGGTAATGCCCACATTCTATGTCCTGCCTAAAATTCACAAGGGGACTACACCCCTAAGAGGTCGACCCATAGTCTCTGGTGTCGGCAGCATAGGACAGAATGTGGGCATCTACCTAGATGAAATCCTTAGTCCATTTGTGACATCACTACCCTCTTATGTCCGTGACAGTATGGACTTCATGAAGAGGATAGAGGGGGTCACGGTGGACTCGGAGACTTTCCTGGCAAGTATTGATGTGGAGAGTCTGTACTCTTCAATACCCCATGAACAAGGAATAAGGGCCGTGGAGTACTTTCTGTCAACAAGGGGTCAGCAGTTTGAGGTCCATAACCAGTTTGTCCTATCCCTGTTACATTTTGTCCTGTATAACAACTTCTTTATGTTTGACGGTTCGGTATACCACCAGCGCAGGGGCACTGCAATGGGGAGCCCCTGTGCTCCTTGTTACGCAAACCTGTTCCTGGGCTGGTGGGAGGACACGTGTGTGTTCTCCGAAAGTATGTCCAGGTATACGTCTATGATTGAAATCTGGACTCGATTTATAGACGATGTTTTTGTACTTTGGAAGGGGCCCCGGGATGAGTTCACGAATTTTGTGGAAGATCTGAACTGTAATTCGATAGGTCTAAAATTCACGTTTGTTATTCATCCCAGTGAATTATCTTTTCTGGACTTAATGGTCTCGATAGACTCTCAAGGGGGACTACAGACTACCATCTTCAGGAAACCTACTGCAACCAATTCTCTCCTAAATTGGAGAAGTCACCATCCATTCCCTCTGAGACGCGGTATTCCGAAGGGTCAATACCTGCGTCTGAGACGGAATTGCTCCATGAGGGACGAATTTGTTGAGAAGGCTAAAGACCTGAGGAAGCGCTTCCTTGACAAGGGCTATCCGAACTATATTCTCAAGGATGCCTACCACCATTCTCTGAGCCAGGATTGGAACCGACTCCTTGTTCCGAAACCAAAAAAGGAGGAGAATGGTGACTTGGTGAGATTTATTACGACCTTTACAAAGGGGTCGAGCCAAGTGAGACGGATACTGGAACAGCATTGGGGGATCCTGAAGATGGATGGTGATATTGCTGATACAATTGGTACACAACCGTCTATAACATTCCGAAAGAACCGTTCCTTACGTGACCGTCTGACGCACAGTCACTTTGTGGCCCCAGACAAACCAACAATGTGGCTCCCAAATAAACCTATTGGGTGCTTTAGGGTGGGTCTTGTGTGGCCTGTAGTCACATCCAGACAGGCAAAACGTACACGAGTACGGTCACGGGTGAATGTCTAAAATTGAAGGAATTTGTAAACTGCAAGACGAAGGGTGTTGTGTATTTAGCTACGTGTCATTGCGGTAAGCAATACGTTGGAAAAACTATCAGGGAGTTTCGCCGACGGGTGGGTGAGCACCTAGGTGATATAAGGAATGAACGCGAAACTCCTATCTCCAGGCACATGAATACACAACACTCTGGTAACAGAGAGGCAATTACCTTCATGGGGATCTTGAGAGTGAATCCATCCCCAAGAGGGGGTAATCTGGATAGACTGCTCCTTCAAAAGGAAGCAAGGATGATCTTTAGACTGCGGACTTGTCGTCCTGAGGGTCTTAATGACCAGATTAATTATGGCTGCTTTATTTAAGGTTTTGGCTGAGGTAAGCGTTGTGGTGGTTGATGGTGGTATTCGTCCTTTAACCGTGCCATTTGACCAGGTATATTGAGCTTTTTTGGGATTGTACAGTGGTGTGGATCTCTCAGGAGAAGAACTGGGTGAGATCCTTCCTTTTATTACATTTCACATTGCACTTTGATCTATCATGATTTTATTATTATATTTATTAAAAGTTATATTTAAATCCTTGCTATACTAATAATGGAAAGGGGAAGAGGCGTGTTGGAAAAGGAAAAAAAGGGTTTGTCAGTGGGGAAGGTGGCAAAGCTCCATTAACATCTGCTGAAGATAGACCATCTTCCAGCAAAAGTAAGATGTCTACTACTTACCGTGGACAATCCGATGTGCTCCCTTTTTTATGGACACGAACAACTGGAACAAAGGTAGATGATGGCCAAAAAAAGAAAATACTTGAATGGATCTCAAGTGGTCCAACAAGTTCCCTCTCCTCCACCTCAACTATCGCATCCAATAAACACCAGTCCTCTGAGTTGTCATCCCAATCACACTTGCTTTCTCCCAGCTCTGAAGTCTCCATCCGCCCTGCACAGTATGGTGGAACTGAGATGGCTGAGTCTGCAGAGCTGTTCAGTCACACTATAGCCTAGGAATCAGAGGTCTGCTCCCAAGCTACAGTGAGTACAGACTAGGAAATGGTCTGCAGTGATGCCCAGAACCTTTGTGACTCAGATTCAGGCCGTGATGACCAAGTTTCTGAGCATAATGTTGACCCTTATTCACAAACTGAAACACCTGTTGTAATAGACAATGAGGAACATGCTGATGACGATAAGACGCAGATACCAGATTAGGATGACAACTTAAATATTCGGTCAGGGCAAGAAGAGGCTCGGTCTGAGGGTGAGGGGAGTGCAAACACAAGAATTGATGAGGAAGTTCTAGATCCCACGTACTGTCAACCCACAGTCAGGCCCTCGAGGAGGTCAACAGAGACGGTGGAGGAGGATGCAACTGACGACGAAGTTACCTTGCGCCTTACTGGACAGAGTCGGAGTACTGGTAGCACGTCTACAACTGCATCCTCAGCCACCACTGTGCCTCTGAGCACTAGTCGGGGTGGATCAGCAGGTCGCATGCCCTCTAAGCCTTGCCTAGCCTGGTCCTTTTTTGACATAGCAAAAGATCGCCCAAATTATGTGATCTGTAAAATTTGTCATGATTCTGTTAGTAGAGGGCAAAACCTCAACAGTTTGACAACGTCTTCCATGAATCGTCACATGAATAAATATATGTCCCAGTGGGAAGCTCACCATGCTGCAATGCGGCCTAGCGGAGCGCACCATCCACCACCTGCCCCTTCCATTGCATCCGCGTGCTCTTCATCTTCTAGGACTGTGGGGACAGCTTTCACACCTGGTTTTCCACGCACAACTTCCACCACTGTAACCGCAACAGGCAGTTTGCTTGGTAGGTCGTCAGTTGGTTTGGAAGGGGAAACAAGTGCGTGTGTACAGCTCTCTCAGACATCGATAGCACCAACGTTGGATGAAGGCAACATCATGTCTACGCCTGCACTTTCCTCGCAAACCTGCATTTTTCCAGGGACACCCTACTCAACACCGTCTACATACAGCAGCCAGATCTCTGTCCCTCAGATGTGGACAAAAGAAAGGCCATTTCCTGTGACCCATGACAAAGCTAAAAGGTTTGATGTAACTTATGCCTGTTTGGTCCTGAGGAAGGGAGCAGAGTCTCCTGAAACGCGTAGACCTGTGCAAAAATAAAAAGTTTACATTAATCCAAGATTTCATAAGTGATCTTTGGCGCGGTTTACAAAGCCCCATTCTACAATTTCTCTCTGTTATCAGCCACTTGGGGTACTGCTGCCTTTGATCCAGATTTATGCTGTTACAGGAGTTGTGCCTTTCACAACCATCTTTGGTGAGTAGGATCTTCTCCTTTATCACCCCCTGTCTGTCAGGGTAAGACCCTATTGCGCTTTTTTGTCTGCAGGTTCTTTTTATCTAAAGCTAAGAGGTTGACTTTATCCCTCTGTAAGCTCTTGGCTACTGAAATGCTGCCTTTCCGCCTGGTGGACACACAGGATTTTAGAGACCTTATGTCTGTCGCTGTGCCCCAGTACCAGATGCCCAGTCGGCACTACTTCTCTAAGAAAGGTGTGCCTGCGCTACACCAGCATGTCGCACACAACATCACTACTTCCTTGAGAAACTCTGTGTGTGAACGGGTGCATTTCACCACCAATACTTGGACCAGTAAGCATGGACAGGGACGTTGCATGTCGCTGACAGGGCACTGGGTAACTATGGTGATAGATGGTGAAGGGTCTGCTGCACAAGTCTTGCCATTCCCACGACTTGTGTGTCATTCCTCTGTCTGTCCAAGTTCCGCCACTGCTTCTGCCTCCTCCACCTCGTCTGGGTCCTCCACCTCCACCCCAAGCCTGCTTGGTCAGGCCACCAGCGTTCTAATTGCACAGAAGGAATCACGCACCCCTCATTACTATGCTGGCAGCAGAGTGCAACAACATCAGGCGGTCTTTAGTAGAGTTGAGCGCGGTTCGTGGTTCGAGGTTCTCCAGTTCTAAGCTCGAGTGATTTTTGGGGCTGTTCGAGATCGAACTAGAACTCGAGCTTTTTGCAAAAGCTCGATAGTTCTAGATACGTTCGAGAACGGTTCTAGCAGCAAAAAGCAGGGCTTTTTACAGCTACAGTGTGCAGGAGCCATTGCTGGCAGCCTGCCACAAGCTGGTAACCAAGATAAACATCGGGTATCCAAGCAAAGCGCTTTGGTTAGTAACCCGATGTTTATCTTAGTTACGTGCAGGAAGCCCACACTTCCCGCTCAGCTCACTCTGCCACCTCCTGCCCGCGGCATGTACACATATACACACACACACGTACACATACATACACACACACACTCACTCACACACACACACACACACACATCCCCATCCCCCCCCCCGCTCGGCTTACCTGCGGTGATGAAGTCCCGCCATCCCGACCTCAGCGCTGTCACTGTCCTCCATGGCCGCTGCTTGTCACATCACCTCTCGCTTCCGACCCGAGACGTCACGGACCTCTCGCGATACTTGATGTGAAGGCGCCGGTCATTGACCTCAGTGGCAGGGGCTGTCGGCAGTGCTGGAGATCAGCGCAGGTAATGTACCTCGCTGACAGCAGCACTTGTCATGCTCTGCAGTGACCTGGGCTGACCCATTGATGTTAGCTCAGGTCACTGCACTGCTCTCCCAGTCAATGGGGAACATCCTGCTCTTCATTGACTGGGACAGTGTGGATCGTCATGGCAACCCCTTGGATTACACCAGACCTGGATTTGTTTTTCATTCTAATAAATTGGTTAAAGAGGGAATGTTTTGGGGAGTGTTTTTTCAAATAAAAATGTGGTTGTCGTCTATTTTTTTTTTTATTACTGACTGGGTTGGTGATGTCGGGTATCTGATAGACGCCTGACCTCACCAACCCCAGGGCTTGATGCCAGGTGACATTACACATCTGGTATTAACCCCATATATTACCCCGTTTGCCACCGCACCAGGGCTCGGGATGAGCTGGGGCGAAGCACCAGGATTGGCGCATCTAATGGATGCGCCACTTCTGGGGCGGCTGCGGCCTGCTATTTTTAGGCTGGGGAGAGTCCAATAACCATGGACCTCCCTAGTCTGAGAATATCAGGCCCCAGCTGTCTGCTTTACCTTGGCTGGTGATCCAATTTTGGGGGACCCCTACGTGTTTTTTTTTTTAATTATTTATTTAATTTAAAATAACAGCGTGGGGTGCCCTCAGTTTTGGATTACCAGCCAAGGTGAGGCTGCCAGCTGTGGTCTGCAGGCTGCAGCCGTCTGCTTTACCCTAGCTGGCTACAAAACTAGGGGGAACCCTACGTCATTTTTTTTTTCATTTTTTTGGCTAAATACAAAGCTAAGCACCCTTTAGTGCCACATGAAAGGCACCAAAGGGTGCTCCACTTTTTCTCCATTTTTTCTCCACTTTTTCTCCATTTTTTTCTCCACTTTTTCTCCACTTTCTCTCCACTTTTTCTCCATTTTTTTCTCCACTTTTTCTCCACTTATTCTCCACTTTTTCTCCACTTTTTCTTCACTTTTTCTCCACCTTTTCTCCACTTTTTCTCCACTTTTTCTCCACTTTTTCTCCACTTTTTCTCCACTTTTTCTCCATTTTTTTCTCCACTTTTTCTCCATTTATTCTCCACTTTTTCTCCACTTTTTCTCCATTTTTTCTCCACTTTTTCTCCACTTATTCTCCACTTTTTCTCCACTTTTTCTCCATTTTTTTCTCCACTTTTTCTCCACTTTTTCTCCATTTTTTTTCTCCACTTTTTCCCCATTTATTCTCCACTTTTTCTCCATTTTTTCTTCACCTTTTCTCCACTTTTTCTCCACTTTTTCTCCATTTTTTTCTCCACTTTTTCTCCATTTTTTTCTCCACTTTTTCTCCACTTTTTCTCCACTTTTTCCCCATTTATTCTCCATTTTTTCTCCACTTTTTCTCCATTTTTTTCTCCACTTTTTCTCCATTTTTTTCTCCACTTCTTCTCCACTTTTTCTCCACTTTTTCCCCATTTATTCTCCACTTTTTCTCCACTTTTTCTCCATTTTTTTTTCACCTTTTCTCCACTTTTTCTCCACTTTTTCTCCATTTTTTTCTCCACTTTTTCTCCACTTTTTCTCCATTTTTTTCTCCACTTTTTCTCCACTTATTCTCCACTTTTTCTCCACTTTTTCTCCACTTTTTCTCCACTTTTTCTCCACTTTCTCTCCATTTTTTTCTCCACTTTTTCTCCATTTATTCTCCACTTTTTCTCCACTTTTTCTCCATTTTTTTCTCCACTTTTTCTCCATTTATTGTCCACTTTTTCTCCACTTTTTCTCCATTTTTTTCTCCACTTTTTCTCCACTTTTTCTCCATTTTTTTCTCCACTTTTTCTCCACTTATTCTCCACTTTATCTCCACTTTTTCTCCATTTTTTTCTCCACTTTTTCTCCACTTTTTCTCCATTTTTTTCTCCACTTTTTCTCCATTTTTTTCTCCACTTTTTCTCCACTTTTTCTCCACTTTTTCCCCATTTATTCTCCATTTTTTCTCCACTTTTTCTCCACTTTTTTCTCCACTTTTTCTCCACTTTTTTCTCCACTTTTTCTCCATTTTTTTCTCCACTTTTTCTCCACTTTTTCTCCACTTTTTCCCCATTTATTCTCCACTTTTTCTCCACTTTTTCTCCATTTTTTCTTCACCTTTTCTCCACCTTTTCTCCACTTTTTCTCCACTTTTTCTCCATTTTTTTCTCCACTTTTTCTCCACTTTTTCTCCATTTTTTTCTCCACTTTTTCTCCACTTATTCTCCACTTTTTCTCCACTTTTTCTTCACCTTTTCTCCACTTTTTCTCCACTTATTCTCCACTTTTTCTCCACTTTTTCTCCATTTATTCTCCACTTTTTCTCCACTTTTTCTCCATTTTTTTCTCCACTTTTTCTCCACTTTTTCTCCATTTTTTTCTCCACTTTTTCTCCACTTTTTCTCCATTTTTTTCTCCACTTTTTCTCCACTTTTTCTCCACTTTTTCTCCACTTATTCTCCACTTTATCTCCACTTTTTCTCCATTTTTTTTCTCCACTTTTTCTCCACTTTTTCTCCACTTTTTCTCCACTTTTTCTCCATTTTTTCTCCACTTTTTCTCCATTTTTTTCTCCACTTTTTCTCCACTTTTTCTCCACTTTTTCTCCACTTTTTCTCCATTTTTTTCTCCACTTTTTCTCCACTTTTTCTCCACTTATTCTCCACTTTATCTCCACTTTTTCTCCATTTTTTTTCTCCACTTTTTCTCCACTTTTTCTCCACTTTTTCTCCACTTTTTCTCCATTTTTTCTCCACTTTTTCTCCATTTTTTTCTCCACTTTTTCTCCACTTTTTCTCCACTTTTTCTCCACTTTTTCTCCACTTATTCTCCACTTTTTCTCCACTTTTTCTCCACTTTTTCTCCACTTTTTTTCTCCACTTTTTCTCCACTTTTTCTCCACTTTTTCTCCACTTATTCTCCACTTTATCTCCATTTTTTTCTCCACTTTTTCTCCACTTTTTCTCCACTTTTTCTCCATTTTTTCTCCACTTTTTCTCCATTTTTTTCTCCACTTTTTCTCCACTTTTTCTCCACTTTTTCTCCACTTTTTCTCCACTTATTCTCCACTTTTTCTCCACTTTTTCTCCATTTTTTTCTCCACTTTTTCTCCACTTTTTCTCCACTTATTCTCCACTTTTTCTCCACTTTTTCTCCATTTTTTTCTCCACTTTTTCTAAATTTATTCTCCACTTTCTCTCCACTTTTTCTCCATTTTTTTCTCCACTTTTTCTCCACTTTTTCTTCACTTTTTCTCCACTTTTTCTCCACCTTTTCTCCACTTTTTCTCCACTTATTCTCCACTTTTTCTCCACTTTTTCTCCATTTTTTTCTCCACTTTTTCTCCACTTTTTCTCCATTTATTCTCCACTTTTTCTCCACTTTTTCTCCATTTTTTTCTCCACTTTTTCTCCACTTTTTCTCCATTCTTTTTCTATGGTCGGTCTACCCATTAGCTCTGCCATGCATACTGTAGCTCTACAGCTACTGCACATGTTACTTTATGATTGACATCTCTTTCGTACCAGAGCTGTCTAAGCCTACTCTGACCCCATATTTGTCATTATTATATTTACCTTGTACTGTATTATGACATTTGTATCATGTGTTTCATTTCTTGCTGTGTTGCAATTTTTTTGCTGCATCCCAATTGTACCTCTACATTGTTCGAGTTTATGTTATTGTTCTCTCACTCTTATGTGATACTGATTATTGTCATTTTTCATGATTACATGCAGATAAGTCCAATCTGACGAAGGCTCAGGCCGAAACGTCATTTGTAACTTGTTTTGGACAAAAACATATATGCTTATGAAAAAATAATTTCTTAATACGGACCAATAAAGAGTGATTTTGCATTACTATCCATTGTGACTTACTGACTTAGTCTGGGAGATATAGAGTGCCGAGGTTACTCACTAATTTTATCTATTATTACCTCTGAGCACCTATATACCAGTGAACAGAGCTTCCTCTACAGTATTTCTCCTGATTAGGCATGCCCTTACCTCATGAGCAGGGCATTGCAGCTTTGGTAGCAACCATTACGACATGGACTCTGCTGCTGTGGACCCGGGGAGAGTGAGTGCAGATTCATTGCACCCACACTCCTCACATGAAGGGTCCGCACTCCTAGAAAATGGGGGATACGTTCCCTGAGTGTCTCCCCCCCATATTCTAGACGGTCCAGAGTCGTCGTGGGACCCCTTTATTTTTTTTCTTACAATAAATTGGTGAAAGAGGAAATGTTTTGGGGACTGTTTTTTCAAATAAATTTCTTTTGTCGATTTTTTGTTTTTGTTAGTACTGACAGTTTATGATGTTGGGTATCTAATAGACGCCATGACATCACAAACTGCTGGGCTTGATCTCAGGTGACTTTACAGCTAGTATCAACCCGATTTATTACCCCGTTTGCCACTGCACCAGGGCACGGGATGAGCTGGGGTGAAGCGCCAGGATTGGCGCATCTAGTGAATGCGCCACGTCTGGGGTGCCTGCGGCCTGCTATTTTTAGGCTGTGAAGGCCCAATAACTATGGACCTTCCCACCCTGAGAATACCAGACCACAGCTGTCCGCTTTACCTTGGCTGGTGATCCAATTTGGGGGGGACCCTACTTTTATTGTGTAATTATTAATATTTATAAAATAATTATAAAAAAGAGCCTGAGGGGACCTCCACATTGGATCCCCAACCACGGTAAAGCTGCCAGCTGTGGTTTTCAGGCTACAGCCGTCTGCTTTACCCTATCTGGCTATCAAAAATGGGGGGACCCAACGTCATTTTTTTTTTTTAACTATTTTTTAAATAGAAAAAATTAATGGGCTTCCCTGTATTTTGATTGCCAACCAAGGTAACGGCAGGCAGATGGGGGTGGCAACCTATAGCTGTCTGCTTTATCTGCGCTGAGAATCAAAAATACCGCGGAGCGCTACGTCATTTTTTTAAAGATTTATTTTTACAGCACTGTGATGTCCAGCAATCAAAATACAGGGAAGCCCATTTTATTTTTAGTTATTTAAATAAATAATTAAAAAAAATATATATGGGCTCCCGCTGCATTTTTTGTATTGCTAGCTAAGGGTAATCCAAGCAGCTACTGGCTGCTAACCCCCACTGCTTGGTGTTACCTTCACTGGCAATGGAAAATCCAGGGAAGCATTTTTTATTTTTTTTGCCAAAAAACTACAAAAAAAGGACGTGAGCTTCGCCATATTTTTGTATGCTAGCCAGGTATAGCAGGCAGGTGCTGGAAGAGTTGGATACAGCGCCAGAAGATGGCGCTTCTATGAAAATGCCATTTTCTGAGGCGGCTGCAGACTGCAATTCGCAGCAGTGGGGCCCAGAAAGCTCAGGCCCACCTGTGGTGCGGATTCCAATCCCCAGCTGCCTAGTTGTACCTGGCTGGACACAAAAATGGGGCAAAGCCTACGTCATTTGTTTTCTAATTATTTCATGAAATTCATGAAATAATAAAAAAAGGGCTTCCCTTTATTTTTGGTTCCCAGCCGGGTACAAATAGGCAACTGGGGGTTGGGGGCAGCCGTACCTGCCTGCTGTACCTGGCTAGCATACAAAAATATGGCGAAGCCCACATAATTTTTTCAGGGGCCAAAAAACTTCTGCATACAGTCCTGGATGGAGTATGCTGAGCCTTGTAGTTCTGCAGCTGCTGTCTGTCTGTATGGAGAAGAGCAGACAGCAGTTGCAGAACTACAAGGCTCAGCATACTCCATCCAGGACTGTATGCAGAAGTTTTTTGCCCACCAAAAAAATGACGTGGGCTTCGCCATATTTTTGTATGCTAGCCAGGTACAGCTGGCAGCCACGGGCTGCCTCCAACCCCCAGTTGCCTATTTGTACCCGGCTGGGAACCAAAAATATAGGGAAGCCCGTTTTTTTTAATTATTTCACTTATTTCATGAAATAATTAAAAAACAAATGATGTGGGCTTCGCCCCATTTTTGTGTCCAGCCGGGTACAACTAGGCAGCTGGGGATTGGAATCCGCAGCACAGGTTAGCCTGAGGTTTGTGGGCGCCTCTGCTGCGGATTTCAGTCCGCAGCCGTCCCAGAAAATGGCGCTTTCATAGAAGCGCCGTCATCTGGCGCTTGTATCCAACTCTTCCAACAGCCCTGGAGCCGGGTGGCTTGTTGGGTAATCATGAGTTAATACTGGCTTTGTTTTACCAGCCAGTATTAAGCCAGAGATTCTTAATGTCAGGCACGTTTGACCCGGCCATTAAGAATCTCCAATAAAGGGTTAAAAAAAAGACACCACACAGAGAAAAAATACTTTAATAGAAATAAATACACAGACACATTAGAGACTCCATCTTTATTACCCCCTGTCAGCCCTCCACGATCCTGCTCTTCTGTCTTCTTTCTTTCTAGTGTAGTAGTAGTGACGATTGTAGTGAGGATGAGATTCACCATCTCATCACTTGGGGCTGGGGAACCTCCATCCTCACTACAATCCTCACTAGTGTAGTAGTAGTGACGATTGTAGTGAGGAAGGATGAGATTCACCAGCTCATCACTTGGGGCTGGGGAACCTCCATCCTCACTACAATCATCACTACAATCGGGAAGCAGCGTGCAGCCTTCACTCCGTGAGTGATCAGTGCTGGCTGCTAGCGGTAACGCTGACAGACGCGTTACCATAGCAACGGTGCTCTCTGAGCCGCGGTTAGCGGTGACGTCACCACTAACTGCGTTGCTATGGCAACGGTGATCTCCGTTAATGACCGGCTGTGTCAGCCGGTCCCTAACGGAACGGGGAGTCGACCGTGTGCTAGAGCATGTCGCCGGTACACGGCGATACACATATGTGCACCGTGTACCGGAGAGATGCACTCGCAGGTCCTACATGACGTGTCATAGTCATGTGACCAGTCTGTAGCCAATGGGATAATAGCCACGTGAGTGGTCACATGGCTATTTTGACGTCACGATAGGTCCTGCATCTCTGCTGGCAGTGCAGGTCACCGGGAGGATTCAGCGATCATCGGATGGAATAGCGGCAGGAGACAGAGTGCAGAAGGGATCGCGAGGACCGGTAAGTGTTATGGCAATGTTTATTAACTGTTTGTGTACATTTATAATGCATTTTTATGTGTTTGTGATTGCCTCCCATTATAGCCTATACGTTCGAGTTCGGTTCGTCGAACCGAACTCGAACGGGACCCCCGTTCGGCGAACCGGCCTCGAGCCGAACCGGGACCAGTTCGCTCATCTCTAGTCTTTAGCTTGAAATGTCGTGGAAATAAGAGTCACACAGCAGCTGAGTTGTGGGCAGCTCTGGAGACTGAGTTTGGTAAATGGTTGTCTCCACTCAACCTGCAGCCTGGTAAGGCCGTGTGCGACAATGCTGCAAACCTGGGTGCGGCCCTTCGCCTGGGCAAGGTGACACACATGCCTTGTATGGCTCACGTGTTGAACCTTGTTGTCCAGCAATTTTTAACACACTTTCCTGGCCAAGATGGCCTTCTGAACAGGGCTCGATAACTGTCTGCTCACTTCTGCCGTTCAACAACTGCTGCTGAGCGACTTGCATCGCTCAAGAAGTCTTTCGGCCTGCCAGTTCATCGCCTGAAATGCGATGTGCCGACACGCTGGAATTCGACTTTCCACATGTTACAGCGACTGTGGCAGCACCATCGAGCCCTGGTGCAATACGTCATGACGTATAGCCTAGGACAACGAGATGCAGAGGTGGGGCAGATCACCCTAATGGAGTCGTCTTAGATCAATGACCTATGCACCTTTCTGCAGAGTTTCGACATGGCGATGAATATGTTTAGCGTTGACAATGCCATTATCAGCATGACAATTCCAGTCATTTACATGCTGGAGCACACGCTAAACACTATTCGGTGTCAGGGGGTGGGACAACAGGAAGGGGAGGAACTACAGGAGGATTCATATGCGCAAGAGACAACAACATCACCAAGGTCCAGATGTTCATCATCACCAACGCGGCAGGCATGGGACCATGGGGGACAGGGATCAACAAGGGCGCATGGTAGCAGGCGAAATGTTGAAGAAGGTGCAGGAGAACATGAAGAAATGGAGGACGAACTGTCCATGGACATGGAAGACTCAGCGGATGAGGGAGACCTTGGTAAAATTTCAGTTGAAAGAGGTTGGGGGGAGATGTCAGAGGAAGAAAGAACAGTTAGCACCTCTATGCCACAAACACAGCCTGGACTTGGTCCGCATGGCTGCGCAAGACACATGAGCGCCTTCTTGCTGCACTACCTCCAACATGACCCTCGTATTGTCAAAATTAGAAGTGATGATGACTACTGGCTTGCCACACTATTAGATCCCCAGTACAAGTCCAAATTTTGTGACATAATTCCAGCCATAGAAAGGGACGCACATATGCAGGAGTATCAGCAAAAGCTGTTACTCGATTTTAGCTCGGCTTTTTCACCAAACAACCCTGGTGCAGGGAGTGAATCTCCCAGTTGTAACTTGACAAACATGGGATGGTCTCGTCATCTTCAACAGTCTACCCGTACCAGTAGCACCGTATCTGGTGCTGGTAACAGCAATTTTATTGAATCTTTTCATAATTTTTTTAGATCATCCTTTGCAAGGCCACCAGAGACAACAACTCTGACACATAGTCAATGGCTGGAGAGGATGATACAGGAGTATCTCCAAATGAACATCGATGCCATGACTTTGCAAATGTAGCCTTGCTCATTTTGGGCTTCAAATCTTGAAAAATGGCCAGAGCTCTCCACTGACGCCTTGGAGATCTTGTCGTGTCCAACTGCCAGCGTTGTCTCTGAACGTGTCTTCAGTGCTGCTGGGTGTGTGCTGACAGATAAGCGCACGCGTCTGTCCAGTGACAATGTGGACAGACTAACGTTCATCAAAATGAACAAGTCATGGATCCACAAGGAATTTACTACCCCTGTGTCATCCTGGGGAGAGTAAATGCTTGTGGATTTTTAATGTTCTTGATGCAAATCTAGCTGTGAAGTGTACAACTGGGGCACAAGTGCTGCCACTGAAGGGGTGAGTGTCTGTGTGGCCCAATTTTTGGAAAAAAGGGAGACTCCGCTTGGAGTAACCCTTGCTTGCTGTGTTTTTTAAAAGGAGCCAAGATGAATAAGTAATGGTTCAACAAAGACTTTGCTACCTACCCCGGGGTCATCCTGGGAACGGTTAAGTATGGCTTATTTTTGAATGTGCTTGATGCAAATCTAGCTGTGAAGTGTACAACTGGGGCACAAGTGCTGCCACTGAATGAGTGGGTAAGTGTGGGGCCCAATTTTTGGAAAAAAAGGAGACTCCGCTTGGAGTAACCCTTGCTTACATTGTTTTTAAAAATGATCCAAGATGAACAGAGCTGGGATCAGGAAAGACTTAGCTACCTACCCCGGTGTCATCCTGGGGACGATTAAATATGGCGTATTTTTGAATGTGCTTGTTGCAAATCTAACTGTAAAGTGTACAACTGGGGCACAAGTGCTGCCACTGAATGGGTGTGTGTGTGTGGGGCCCAATTTTTGGAAAAAAGGGAGACTCCGCTTGGAGTAACCCTTGCTTGCTGTGTTTTTTAAAAGGAGCCAAGATGAACAAGTCATGGGTCAGCAAAGACTTTTCTCCCTACCCCCGGGGTCATCCTGGGTACGGTTAAGTATGGGGTATTTTTTAATGTGCTTGATGCAAATCTTGCTGTGAAGTGTACAACTGGGGCACAAGTGCTGCCACTGAAGGGGTGGGTGTCTGTGTGGCCCAATTTTTGGAAAAAATGGAGACTCCGCTTGGAGTAACCTTATGTTGTTTTACATGATTTTAGAAGGGCATGCCATGCCTATATCTGTGTCTCATTCTCTTTTCCTTGTAACGCTGTTTTGTTTTCGCATGAGAATTTGTTCTTGTCACTTTCCCATGTGTTTGTGTTGTGTTGTGAGTTGTTTGTCACCTTTTGGACTCCTTTGAGGGTGTTTTCTAGGTGTTTTTATGTGTCTGTGATTGCCTCCCATTGTTTCCTATGTGGTTCTAGTGGTTCATCGAACCGAACTCGAACGAGACCTCCGTTCGGCGAACCGAACTCCAGCTGAACCACGGCCGGTGCGCTTATCTCTAGTGAACAGGGTGTGTTTTTGTATTTTATTTCAAATAATATATTTTTTGGGTGTTTGTGTTTATTTATTTTCACTTACAGATTAAAAATTGAGGGGGTATTATAAACACCTCCCATTACTGATTTAGGGCTTAGTGCAGCTGTGAGCTTTTTTTAACCCCTTATTACCTTACTGCCATCGTACCAGTGCAACCAGTGCAATCAGGATGAGTTGGGTACATTTCTGGGATTGTCACATCTAATGCATGCAACAATCCTGGATGGCTGCCGGTTGCTTTTTTAACCATGGGCCTTACCAGCATGAGAATACCAGCTCCCAACTGTTGGCTTTGTCATGTGTAGGAATTAAATTTGGGGGAACAGGATGCTATTTTTAAAGTATTTATTTAAATATTTTTTTTTAAAACTTTAATGCGGTTCTTATTTTGATACATAACCAAGATAACGCGCATGACTGGTGGCCGCTGCCTGTAGCCGTATGCTTTATCATGGCTGAGTATCAGAATATGATGGGACCGTAAACCAATTTTTGTATTTATTTTTACACTTATCTAGATGCAGACAGCTTGAAAGCGGTCAGACACACTGTCACACCGGGTGGGGGCGCTGTCTGACCACAACCAGTCAGAGATACAGGGACTGCCGGTGGGTGGGGGAAGAAGTGCATATATATGAAGATAATGAGTGGCCCCAGACAGAGTGAACGGCCCCGGATGCAGTGTACAGCCGAGCGGAGACCGGTAAGTATGAGGCGCTTGCTTTATTGTTCTTTTCTTTTTATTCTCTTTGTTGTTATTACTATCCCTGGACTCAGATCTTTACCCGAAGTTCCCTGAGAACTCTGGGTCCAGATTCAGTGCTTGGGTTATTTTGAGCCCGCACTGATACGGACTTTTAAAGTCCGGATCCACCCATCACTAATCCTGTTAAGTAAGCTATGGCAGGGCTGCATATAGTTAACATGGCCTAACATCTTAGGCTTGTTAATATTATATTTAGGTATTATGAATGTTATGAAATTACAGTTATATTATGTTTGTACATGTATTGGAAAAGTTCCCGGTCGATGCAGCAAATATTTTCTTTTTGCATACATCATTCAAGTATGCATTGGCATGCCTTCTCCTTTGATTTATTAAATAGTGTATTAGATTAGACGGTCCTGAAATAAAAAGTAAAAAAATATACCAAACTGAATACATTGAGTTTTTTTGGGGGAGATTTTCTAGTGTATAAATATATCAGGAAATGATTTTAATGTATACCACCACTGATAGTCCAAAACATAGTGTGAACAAATCCAAAAGCAATAATATAATCATAGTTTACGTTAATGGGGTGTTCCAGACAAATTATATTACTGACCTTTCCTTGGGATGGGTGTTCAATATCAGATCTTCGGGGTCTGACATCTGTCACCCCAACTGAGCAATTACCTAATGTGATAGCCAAATATATACTTTGAACATGAGCTGATATGCAGTACCCATCTGTAGTTTCCACAGATGGGTATTGCATATCAGCTCATATTTGCGAGAATAAGAGCTGATGTACAGTTTTCAATAGGGGCTTCTTCACATTTAATGAAACTGTGCTATTCTGTGCCATTCAATGTTCATATCTAGTCCTACCAGAACTAATAACAGTCTATTGGTGCTGTGTAGGTGTCACTGATATAATATCGATGACTTTTCTCTTAGTACCATGGTTTTCTCAGTGACACAACAAGCTTTGAGAACTCTATGTAAAATCTCTAAGGGTATGTGCCCATGAGCAGGACTCGTTGCGTTCAGAATGCAGTGAGTCCTGACCTGCGACATCGCGCGTCTCCTCCGCAGGAGAACGCAGGAGACCGTAGCTGACTGTGCCCACGATCAGAGTTCGGTGCGCTGTGGTCTCTCGCTTGTGTTCTCCCTACAGCAGACACATGTGAATCCGCAGCAAACAATTGACATGCTGCAGTTTGGAAAGACGCACCGCAGTTCAGTGTTTGCTATGGAAAAAGGAAGCATAGTGAGCACGGGATTCCTAGAAATCCCATTCACTCTGCTTGTACTGTACAATGAAGCATTTTGGACGCAGCTGAAGCATGCTGCGTCCAAAAAGCTGCAAATACTGATCGTGGGCACGCACCCTAAAAGAGTTTCAAACAATGATGAGTCTATATTAGAACTTGTTTTCTCCTATTGACCAAAGGGACCCTTCTTGGCCTCCATAAATTTTAAGACAGTGGTGCAATTGCAGCCTTTGCACCTAATTTAGTTATACCTCTTGTTAATGTGTTCATTTCAAAGCGAATCCTTCTGTTAACACTTGCAATCAGTCAGCAGAAGGTTTTTACTCCAATAAATAGTAAAAGAAAGATAACACCACTGCAGATTCACAATAGCTCAATAGTTATAAACAAGCTTGATGGAATTTGCCTGCCTTTTTATATTATGTCTTTGCAATAAAGCTTCTGACATGTGTTTACTGTTATGTCTCTGCGCTGTAGCATTTGGCTTCCTAATTAATTACCCCATTACTACAACAACTTTAAAGGGAAGTTCTTCAAGACAAAAAAGTTTCTATTTTTAACATTGATTCCTTAATTTACTTTTTCTTCTTTGGCGGTTAATTACAAGCCGGAACAAGAAAAGTACATGCACTTTTTATGGTCTTTATTTTGTTTTTTTTGCTGCTAAAAGTAAACAACAACAAAAACAACCTTACAATTTGACACAGAGGCAACATTTTTTCCCTCTTACAAGTTTAGAATTAAAATAAAAATGAGTTCATGCACATAAACAATTTTTGCTTTTTTTGTGATATATTATAATTAGACAACAAGTCGGACTCCTAAATTCATTAAGACCTCAAACCAAGCCTTAAGTATTTAATGATAAACATTTTAATAAGTCAATGTGACAGACACCCCAGGGCTTTGGGGTACTCGGTCTTGGGCCCGTGGTGTGCAGTGGGATCAGTCGTGGTCGTGGCCCGGTACCGTGGCCCTTGGGGTGCTGTCCCTTAGAAAGGAAAGGGGGGTTTTGGTGAAATTAAACAAAAGGGGAAAATAATAAAAAAATTCTCGACTACGCCACTTGCGGTGTGCGGCTAAATTTTTTGGGGCCGGCGCTGCAGGTTTCTGCTGGTGCTGGCGTAGTGATGCAGCCTGGATTTTTGGACCCCTCCGCAAGCAGGGACAGGCCCCAGCTGTGAATGATGGGGATAGTAGTGGGGAACCGTCTGTGTGAATGCACGGGATGATCAAGAACACAGTCCACACCAGTATTGAAGTTTCCACTTGCCTTTACGTTATGGTGGTACTTGAACCTGCGGGTGCCGGTTCCAGGTGTACCTGCTCTCTTTGTTCTCTGTGCCAGCTGTGACCTGGATTGGCTGTCCTCCATGCACACTCATTGTGGTTGGAATCCCGTAGCCTGGAGCTACTTGGAAGTCCCTTTTTCTTTAGCCTTGTCCCTAATTCAGACAGCCTGGACTATTTAAGGGGTTCAGTCCCCAGTCTCCTCTTTGCTGCTTGTGCTTTGGGCTTGTTTGGTTGGCGATGGACCCTGGAGATCTTCTCACCTGGCAGAGTTAACATCTGACTATAAAGTGTCCCACTGTCCTAGAGTCTGCACCCCGTCTTGTGCTGAGTCCTCTGAGCCTTGGTTCCAGACTTCCACAAGCATCCCCTGGTTCCTGGAGTATTTCAATTCCACAGGTAACGCACGATGCCTGGAGTCCGGGTTCTGTACTCCACAGTCATTCACTCCTTTTACAGAACTCCGGTGGTTCTTCGGGTCAGTTTTTGTACTTTCCACGTTCTCCTACTTCACTCCTCTCATTCTTGCTTCCTTCTCTCTTCTCTGACTTTACTTCACTTCACACACAACACTTCTGTCTCCTCTTCCCTCCAACTTCTAACTGACCACTGGCCCCTCCCCATTGCTGGGTCTCTCCCTACAGGTTGGGTGGCTACCATCCAATCAGTGCCCATCCTTTATACCTGTTGCTAGGCAGTCTCCCAGTCTGGCATTGGGGCTGTGTATGTGGCCTGAGTGTGCTGGTGTACTGGCCGGCACGGATATTCTGAGGATTGGGTTTCCACTTGTTATATTTGTGGCACCTGGTACCACAGGGGTGCTACATCAACAAAGGGGAGGAAACCTGTACAGGGATACAAGGGAGCTCAGGTAACAGCTTGAGGTGAGTTCAGGAGGTGTCCCCTCCCCCCATTCCCTAGCGGCAAGGACCTCCATTGAATCGTGACCCCTGTGTACCCAGTGTGATGTTCCCATTTTTCATTTTCATTTTTTTCCTCCTTTTCTTCCCAGAGCCATAACTTTCCTACATTTTAATCAATATAGCCATATGAGGGCTTGCTATTTGTGGGACGAGTTGTACTTTTGAATGAGATCATTCATTCTGCCACATAGTGTATGGGAAAACAGGAAAAAAATTCCAACTGTGGTGAAACTGAATAAGGTGCAATTCCACAAAGACTTTTTTATTAAGTGGTGAAAAAATGAGACATTTGTCAAAAAATTGTCAGCAATTTGTCACCATATTCCAAGCAAAGAAAATTTTTTATTTTTTTTAATCTGTGGCTGTTTGAGGGCTTATTTTCTGTGCCCCTAGCTCATGTTTTTACTTATACTATTTTGGAGTAGATACAATGTTTTGATTGCCTTATATTGCAATGTTTTTGCAACCAAAAACACATAATTCTGGTATTTTTTTATGCAATTTACCGATCAGATAAATCTATTTTATATTTTGAAAGATTGGACATTTCTAATTGTGACAATGCCATAAGCACTGTTCTGCATAGCAGAAATTATGATCTCCTATGAACGTCGATGATGGGCTGGTGTTCACAGGCTGATCGTGATGACAGACATGGGGGTCATCAGATGACCCCCAGCTGTCTTGGCAACCCATCAGTGCCCAGAGATCACATGACAGGTGCGCCGATGGGTGGGAACTATGATGAGCTTCCTGTCTGCCTGTGTTAAATGTCGTTGTCAGTGATTGATTAACAACCTCAGCTGGATCTCGGAATCATGTGTGGCTGTTAGAGACACTTGATGGCTGATTAAATAAGTCATCAAGTGCGTGGAAAGATGCATGTGAGACTACATCAAAGGCAGGGACATGGCTGAAGACGTAAATATACATCATCGATCATGAAGGGGTTAACCATGCCAAGGGTACAGCAAAGTACCCTCATTTACTTACATAATAATCATTTTTTATAGCAAACACATTTACTAAAATCTGCAGTACCGGTATTATTTTTACAGGGCTAAGTCCCCTAAATGGTTATTTGTCTTACCAGTTTACATTCAGTTTTGGCAGTGATAGACTCTAACAGATAACTGTGTTTACCCATCTGTTTGTACCTATATATTGTAATGGATTGATATGTATTAAATTCCCTTTTTCACATTAACAACTGTACTATAAAATGATTATTATTATTATTATTATTAGTAGTAGTAGTAGTAGTAGTAGTAGTAGTAGTAGTAATTTCTTCTTGCTAGACAAAATTATTTTAAAATAATAGGTTAACCTATTAGAACTATAATGGTTAAAGCACCGAACCATTACTATTCACCTGTTCGGTTTGTTATATATTATTAACACAGTTATATGCACACAGCATTTTGTTGGTGTACTTTTTATCACTATTGGAGACAGGCAGGGTAGGAATAAAGGAAGGAATGACAGACTTTTTTATAAACTAGGACAATGTTAATACTATTGTCCCTATTTTTTCTCTTAGATCTCTCCGCTGCTTTTGATACTGTGGATCACAAACTCCTTACTATGCGCCACTGTTTTCCTCAAGGACACCACTCTCGCCTGGTTCTCCTACTACCTCTCTGATTGCTCCTTCACTGTTTCTTTTGCAGGTAGCTTTTACTCCTCTCTTCTCCCCTTCACCTTTGAGGTTCCTCAAGGCTCAGTCTTGGGCCCCCTCATATTCTCTCTATACACCACCTCTATTGGACAAAACATCAGAAGATTTGGTTTCCAGTATCATCTCTATGCTGATGACACCCAATTAACATCCCCCATCTAACATCACCCTTACATTATTACAAAATACCAGAGAACTATCTGAAACTGAATCAATCCAAAACTTAATTTCTTGTGATTCCTCCCTCTACTAACCAACATCTCAATTACTTCTAATGATTCAATTATTACTCCCAAGCAGCAGGCTCATGGCCTTGGGTTATATTTGGCTCAGAAATTTCCTTCATTCACCATGTACAATCACTCACTCACTCGCTCATGCCACCTAAATCTTAAAAACATTTCAAGAATCCGACCGTTTCTCACTTTTGAAACTGCAAAAACCATTACTGTTGCTCTCATTCATACTCGCCTGGACTATTGCAGCTCTTTACTGATCAGTCTCCCTTTAACCAAACTTTCTCCTCTTCAATGCATCCTGAACGCAGCAGCAAGGGTTATATTCCTGTCCAGCCGCTTCACTAAGGCCTTCACCTTGTGCTAGTCACTACAATGGCTGCCGATCAGCTACAAAATACAATACAAACTTATACCTGTCACCCACAAAGCTCTCCACAGTTCTGTACCACCCTGTGTCTCATCCCTCAACTCTGTCTATCATCCTATTCGCCCCTCCATTCTACAAATGAGCTTAGACTTACATCCTCAATAATCCGATGCTCACACCTCCATCTCCAAGACTGTTCTCTAGAGATGAGCGATGTTTGAGGTTCGAGGTTTGCCAATTTCATGTTCGAATGATTTTGGGGGGTGTTTGAGATTGAACTCAAACTCGAGCTTTTTGCTAAAAGCTCGATAGTTCGACTTACGTTCGAGAACGGTTTGATCACCATAAACGTGGCTTTTCACAGTAAGGCTATGTGCACACATTGCTATCTGTATCCGTCCTGCGTCCCCAGCACAATCCCTCTCCCTTTTCTACTCACCGATCACAGGCGCCTCGCTCAACGTCTGTCACAAATCTGCGGTGTCTTTTCCTCTTTAGAAAATGGCTGCCGCTTCATTAGTCAATTAGTTATTCCGTGCTTTCCCCGCCCACCGGCGCCTATGATTGGTTGCAGTCAGACACGTCCCCAAGCTGAGTGACAGCTTTGTCACTGCAACCAATCACAGTGCCGGCGGGCGGGTCTATATTGTGGGGTAAAATAAATAATAAAAAAAAAAATGCAGTTCCCCTATATTTGATACCAGCCAGGATAAAGCCACACGGCTGGAGGCTGGTATTGTCAAGATGGAGAGCGCCACGGTATGGGGAGCCCTCCAGCCTAACAATATCACCCAGCAGCCGGCTGGAATAGCCGCATCTATTGGATGCGACTGTCCTGGGGGACGCCACCCAGCTCATCCCGAATTGCCCTGGTGCGGTGGCAATCGGAGTAATAATGAGTTTAATCATGCCAGGCGTCTCCCTGAGATACCATCCATGATTAACCTTAAAGTGAAAGTAAAGAAACACACACACACCGAAAAATCCTTTATTTGGGCTGCCCCCAACCCCCAGCTGCCTATTTGTACCCGTCTGGGAACAAATAAAACAGGGAAGCCCTATTTTTTAATTATTTCAGGAATTTCATGAAATAATTAAAAAAAAAAAATCGACATGAGCTTCGCCCCATTTTTGTGTCCAGCCAGGTATAACTAGGCAGCTGAGGATTGGAATCCGCAGCACAGGTTAGCCCGATCTTTCTGGGCTCCTCTGCTGCGAATTGCAATCTGCAGCCGCCCCAGAAAATGGCGCTTTCATAGAAGCGCCATCATCTGGCGCTGTATCCAACTCTTTCAACAGCCCTAGAGCCGGGTGGCTTACCGGGTAATTATGAGTTAATACTAGCTTTGTTTTACTAGCTAGTATTAAGTCAGAGATTCTTAATGTCAGGCAAATTTGACCCAGCCATTAAGAATCTCCAATAAAGGGTTAAAATAAAAAGACACCACACAGAGAAAAAATACTTTAATAGAAATAAATACAGACACACTTAGAGACTCCATGTTTATTACTCCCTCTTATCCCTCCACAATCCAGGTCTTCTGTCTTATTTCTCCTTCAACCCATGCAGCTCTGCTACATCAGCAGCGCTGCATGGGAGGAAGACGCTGCTGTTCCCGTGCAGCCTTTTCACTCCGTGAGTGACCAGAAGCTGCTGCCTGTGGTAGCCGATGAATAACGGAACAGGGAAGCAGAACTGGGAGTCGACCGTGTGCCAGAGCATGTCGCCAGGTACACGGAGATACACAAACGATCACCGCGTACTGGAGAGATGCACTGACAGGTCCATGACGTCAAAGCCATGTGACCAGTCTGTAGCCAATGAGATAATAGACACGTGACTGGTCACATGGCTATTTTGACGTCACGATAGGTCCTATGCTGGTGCTGGTTACTGGGAGGACGCAGCGATGATCGGAAGGAAAAGCGGCGGGAGACAGAGTGCAGGACGCATCACGGGGACAGGTAAGTGTTATGGCAATGTTTATTAACTGCATGTGTACATTTATAATGTGTTTTTATGTGTTTGTGTTTGCCTCCCATTGGTTTCAATGGGGTTCGAGAGGTTCGTCGAACGGCTCGCCGAACCGAACTCAAACGCGGCCTCCGTTCAATGAACCAAGTCGAACTCGAGCCTCTAGAGGTTCGCTCATCTTTACTGTTCTCATGTTGCACCAGCTTTCTTTAATACGACAAAAGATGCGACTAATATCCAGCCCCCAAGTTTTTAACCCCTTCACCAGAGGCTATTTTCCATTTTTAATGCTTTTTTCCCTCTCCTTCTCCCGAAAGCCGTAACTTTTTCTTTTTTCTGTCAATTTTGGTGTTTGCATTTCTTTTGCCGCTACACCATTTACATATCAGATTAATTGATTTCATATTTTGATAGATCAGGCATTTCTGAATGCGGCAATACCAAATGTGTGTATGTTTTTTTATTTTTTTTAACCCTTTAATTTTCCATGGAGCAAATGGAGGGTGATTTGAACTTATTTTTTACTTTTTTTTATTTTACTAGTTCCCCTATAGGACTATAAGGATCAGGAGTGTGATTGCTTATTCCTTTCTGTAGATCAGAGCAGCACTGCTCTGATCTGTCGAAAAGCAACTCTCCTCTCACACATGGCCCTCTGCTGGCTGTAAGAGGAGCTGATTCATGATAGCTACAGGAGTCATCACATGACCCTGTGCTACCATGACAACTATCGGTTCCATTTGATCAAATCACATGACTTCCAAGGCACTGGGTAAGTGAATGCTTACCGTGACACATTTTTTAATCTCACTTTCACATTTTGACAGCAAAATGAAAGGGGTTAACAGGCGCAAGGTGGCTGAAAGCCGCACATGTCAGCTGTTCAAATCAGTTTACATGTGCAGGAATCGCTGCCAGCTGACACTAATTAATCTGACACGATCCATGATGTACCCAGTACATCATGTGTCGTGAAGAGGTTAAGCGTGCATTAAAATCACATCTCTTCAGACAGGCTTATCATCTTAACTCACTGACCTAACTCCGTCCTGTTCCACTTCCTACATGCTAATCAAACCTTCTCACTCCTATTTTTGTCTAATGACAGAATAATTTAACTTTTTATGAAATCAATAATCTATCATAACGATGGCCGGACCAGAATCTACAAGTTTGCTCTACCTTTTGTGTAACCGCTGTAAGCTTGTGAGCAGGGCCCTCATTCCTATTGTAGCCGCTGAACTATGTGCTGCTTTGTTTTGTTCTTTATCTGTACAAGCCCCCACTTGATTGTAAAGTGCTGCGGAATATGTTGGTGCTATAAAAATAAACTTTATTATTATTATTATTACTATAGGTTTGTACGCAAACAAATGTTTTCTAATGTACTGACGTACTGATGTAAAATAAGACATTAGTGAAGTGTACCGATTAAACATTGGCCATTGATGCTATAAATTGACATACAGTACTATTACCCAATGGTGTACCATCATTAGAGATGAGCCATCCCCCTAGCGTTCGAGTTCTATTTGGTTCGTTGAATGGAGGCTCCGTTCGATAAACGTTCGACGAACCATTCGACGAACCATTCAAACCCCATTGAAAACAATGGGAGGCAAAGACAAACACCTAAAAACACGTTATACATGTAAGCATACAGTTAATAAACATTGCCATAACACTTAAAGGTCCCCGCAATGCGTCCTGCATTCTGTCTCCCGGCGCTTTTCCTTCCGATAATTGCTGCGTCCTCCTGGTAACCAGAAGTGATGATAGGACCTTCCGTGATGTCAAAAAAAGCATGTGACCAGTCACGTGTCTATTATCTCATTGGCTACAGACTGGTCACATGTCTGACCTCATGCTAGGTCCTGTCAGTGCATCTCTCCGTTACACGGTGATCATTCCAGCATCTCCGTGTACCGGCAAAATGCTCTCGCACATGGTCAGCTTCCCCGTTCCTGCATGTGGGTGCTCTTTACAGAGTCAGCCCACATGCAGGGACTAGATGCCACAGCTGGTGAATTGCGGCACCGGGAATCACGTGATCGCAGCACCGTTGCTATGGTAACCCGCCTTTAAGCGGTGACATCCCCGCTTACAGGCCGCAGCCTCTGCTCACTCACGGAGTGATTAGACTGCACGGAGCAGCAGCATTCTTCCTCCCATGCAAGGCTATCTGAAGTAGCAGAGCTGCATGGGTTGAAGGAGAAAGAAGACAGAAGACCAGGATCGTGGAGGGCTGACAGGGAGTAATAAATATGGAGTCCCTAAGTGTGTCTGTGTATTTGTTTCTATTGAAGTATTTTTTCTCTGTGTGGTGTCTTTTTTTAACCCTTTATTGGAGATTCTTAATGTCCGGATCAAACTTGTCTGACATTAAGAATCTCTGGCTTAATACTAGCTAGTAAAACAAAACTAATTTTAACTCATTATTACCCAGCAAACCACCCGGCTTCAGGGCTGCTGGAAGAGATGGATACAGCGCCAAATGATGGCGCTTCTATGAAAGCGCCATTTTCTGGGGTGGCTGCGGACTGCAATTCGCAGCAGAGGGGCCCAGAAAGCTTGGGCTAACCTGTGCTGCGGATTCCAATCCCCAGCTGCTTACTTAGTTGTACCTGGCTGGACAAAAAATGTGGCGAAGCCTATGTCGATTTTTGTTTTAATTATTTTATTCAGCCTTGTAGTTCTGCAGCTGCTGTCTGCTCTCCTGCATACACTAGTGAATGGAGCATGCTGAGCCTTGTAGTTCTGCAACTGCTGTCTGCTCTCCTCCATACAGACAGACAGCAGACAGCAGCTGCAGAACGACAAGGCTCAGCATACTCCATCCAGGACTAGGTAGATGCACCAATTTCAATGCACATGGACTGGCTCTCCAAACCTCTTCTCCGTGCACAGCCCAGGATTACTGGCTTCCATCACACAGGTGAGCTGGGCAAAAAACCTCTTTCTACCTTCACCTTGAGCTGCTATACCCGTGCTCCCTGTGATTCATGAATAGGAACTGTCAGTAAGTCAATTATCATTGTTTTGGATCTTTTCAATAAGAGACATTGTATACTATATATGATGAAATTGCATGACTTATAGTTCCTTATATAAAAAATTGTGTCATAAAATGGAAGACCAGAGGAATGAAGCTAATAGCAATCAGATTTTTGTTACTTCAGATAGACTACGTATGGAGAGAGCAGCAAAAATGTTTTCATTGAATAAGCAAAATACCCCCTTGGAAACGCACACAGAAATGAATCAAATTATGTGGGAATTAGAAAAAGTGATGTCAGCGAGAATTCGTACCTGGTGGGACAGTGAGACCTTGCAAGCATATCTTGACAAAAATATGGTTCCCAGGGGACTTCGGCTGAACAAAAGACCCACAGTTGAATTTAATCAAGAATTTGTTGCAAAATGGGACACTATCTTATCTGAATGCTCCAAAAAACTTATTCAATTAATTATAGAACAAAAACGAAATAAAATAGGTGTGTTGGAGAATAAGATTAAAGAAATTGAAGTTTCCCTTGCACAATATTCAGGTCTGGATGCTTATAAGACCACGAAAGACCAGATCAACACTAAAATCATTGCCCTTGAGGACACAATCACTGCATTTAAAGAAAAAAAGTTTGTTCGTGATTTAAGGGACTATGAGGATAATAAAATCTACAATTGGCATAATTCCAGGAGATTTTTCCAAGCTGGTCCCAGATCCATATTGAAAAATCATAAAAGACGCAACAATTCTACTCGTGTCAATTTTTCTTCTACGGACTTTGAAACGACTGATGTGGACTCTACAGACTATAATACTGACACGTCCGATAATAATTTTGACACTCCATCCACTTCTTCAAGTGTGTCAAAAAACTTGAAAAACCAGCCGTTTTTTCAAAAAAATCGAAAAAAACAAGGAGGAGCGGCCGCAAACATAGAAAGTCATGTGTACCAACACAATCATTTCACGAGGGGGAAAAGGAAATGAATATTGATAATAATAATTTTTCTGTTATAAATATGTCAGCATGCATTTTAAACAGTAGTGAAATTAGTGTTTTGAAAAGGGGTTTAAATTTTGTTCCCAACAAGAGGTTTGATCTTTTTAAAACAATACTAGATGTTAATAAGTTTATCCGAAAATTAACAGTAAAAAAACACTTCTTTCACGATGAAAATGAGGTTAATGTTCCTAATGTTTCAAATGCATCAGCTGACATTTTTTTCTCTCCTATGTCATTTAAAGAACAAATGGCTTTACAAGATTTGCATGATTTGTCAAGTGATAGTGGTGCCGGACCCAATCCACACTGTGCGGTTTCCCACTTTAATGTTCCTAATCCCAGTTTTTATCCCATACCTTCGAGGTGTGATCAGATGACTGATTTCCAGAACATAGTAGAAAAGGAGTTAACTGCTCTTTCTCATTTACAAGAACCTATGGTTCAAAATTTGTCTAAGACTGAGAAGGATGCGATTATTTCCTTGCAAAAAAACTCTAACATCATAATAAAAAATTCTGAGAAGGGGGGGGCAGTCGTAGTTTTGGATACTGGACTTTATGAAAGGGAGGTAGTGACTATGTTACAGGATTGTGATACCTACAGGAGAGTCGATCATGACCCCTCTGCAGATATAAAAAAATCCTTGGAAAAAATTCTAGAAGAAGGCTTACATTTGGGTTTAATTGATGAAAAATTGAGAGATTATCTTAATCCATCTTATTGTTTAATACCATTATTGCATGCCTTACCCAAGTCACATAAAAACCAATTTCCCCCAAAAATGAGACCGATTGTCTCAGGTATAGATTCTTATACTGAACATCTAGCAGAGTGGTTGGATAACCACCTTCAATTTCTTCCTAAAATGTCTCCTGGCTATGTCCTGGATAGCAAACATGTGTTGAATATTATTTCTCAGATGAAATGGCAGGATAATTTTAGTTGGTTAACTTGTGATGTGCAATCATTGTATACATCCATTCCACATTCTCTTGCCATTTTAGCGTTGAAAGATTTGCTCAAAAAATATTCTGACTACTCACTTGAATTACAGGACTATTTGATTGACGTAACTGAGTTTTTACTCAAAAACAACTATTTTACCTTTTTAAATAAAGGATATATTCAGTTACAGGGATGTTCAATGGGCGCACGGTTTTCCCCCTCTCTAGCAGGCATATTTATGTTTTGGTGGGAAGAACAATATATTTTTAATCAGTGCAATCCTTTTTTCTCGGATATAGCATTATATCTGAGATTTATAGATGATGTACTTATTGTATGGCAAAATCCAAACAAAAAAATTGAGGATTTCATATCATACATTAATAATAATGCCCATAATCTTTTTTTCACTTTTTTTCATGATGTATCAAAAATTAATTTTTTGGATATACAATTCCATGGGAAGGGTGACAATGGAGAAATTAATTGTAGTCTTTACAGAAAACCCATATCAGGCAACTCACTGTTACATGCGGGAAGTTGCCATCCAAAGCATGTTATAAATAACATCCCTACAGGTGAATATATCCGTGCTAGGAGATGTTGCAATACCCAAAATGGTTTTGAGGTAGAATGCAGCACTATTGAAAAAAGGTTTTTGGCAAGAGGGTATAAAATGACAAATCTCCAGAAAGCCAAAACCAAGGCAATCAAAGTGAGTAGGTCACAATATTTGGACATGAATAAAACCAGAGATAATACCCAGAAAGAATTGTCATTTGTTTTTTCAACAACATACAGTAAAAATTATTATGATGTAATCAAAATTATTAAAAAATATTTACCCATTTTATCTACAGATGACACATTACACAAAATCTTAAAAAATGGAGTTAAATTTGTTTCAAAAAGGAACACTACATTGGGATCCATGTTATCACCTAGTGATCATATGAATAGGTGCGGTTCCACTAAAAAAGAAAAAAACACTGGCAATTGGTTACCCAGCACAGGCTCTTTCAAATGTGGCCACAGATCGTGTGGACTATGCGGTTATATGTCAAATGTGAAGGAATTTTCTTCATTTACAGATAAAAAAACGTATAAAATAATGTCACTCATAAACTGCAGTTCAGACCATGTGGTTTATTTAATATCGTGTACTATTTGCCAGTTACAATATATAGGCAGCACTTGTCGTTCTCTCAGAAAGAGGATATCTGAACACATTTATGATGTTAATAATGCCACCACCAGAAAATTATCAGGAGCGTCTCAACATTTTCGCGACGCACATGCAGGTAATTTAACAGGCATGAAAGTCAATGCCATTGAAAAAATTCAACTACCTAGAAGGGGTGGAAATTTGAAAGATATCCTCTTTCAGAGAGAAATAAAATGGATGTTTTTAATGGGCACAAGATTTCCGAAAGGTTTAAATAAAAGAAATGAATTGATGTTTGCATATTAATCTGGCTAAAAAAATACTTTGTATATATATAAGTGTTATAAGCATTATATGGAGTGATATAACTCAAGGGGTTAATGTTTTTGTAATTGTCTTGCTCTCTCCTTGCATTTGATCACATGTTTGGGTTCAGCCCTTTTTAAACAGTTCTGTGACTAGATGGTTTAGAGACTGAATAAGAACTGGATGTTCGAAACGCGTCCTCTCTGACATGGGCTTGACCACCATAGCATGGACTTTTTAATGATAAGAAAATAAAGGAAGTTTTATTTTAAAGAACAAAATGCCTGGAGTTTTGTGCTGGTGAAATCCCTTAACCAATTCCATCCAGGACTGTATGCAGGAGATTTTTGCCCCCCCAAAAAATTACGTGGGCTTCGCCATGTTTTTGTATGCTAGCCAGGTACAGCAGGCAGCTACGTGCTGCCCCCAACCCCCAGCTGCCTATTTGTACCTGGCTGGGAACCAAAAATATAGGGAAGCCCTTTTTTTTACTATTTCATGAATTTCATGAAATAATTAAAAAAAAAAATGACGTGGGCTTCACCCAATTTATGTGTCCAGCCAGGTACAACTAGGCAGCTGGGGATTAGAATCCGCAGCTCAGGGTGCCCAAGCTTTCTGGACACCCCTGCTGTGAATTACAGTCCGCAGCTGCCCCAGAAAATGGCGCTTTCATAGAAGCGCCATCTTCTGGCGCTGTATCCAACTCTTTCAGCTGCCCTGGTGACGGGTGGCTTGCTGGGTAATAATGGGGTTAGGGCTAGCTGTATATTATCAACTAGCCCTAAGCCCGAAATTCATGGTGTCACGCCAATTTTAATCATGGTCACCATGAATTTCTAGTACAGATAAAAAAACACAAGGCACAGAAAAATATTTTTATTAGAAATAAAACACAACACAATTAGTGACTCCATCTTTATTGAAATAAAGAACCCCCCTCCACAGTAATCCTGGGTCAAGTGTCCCGAGCCGTCCAATCCGGATCCAATATCATCTGATCGGTTTGCTGGAAGGCAAAGCGATCAAATGATATGTCAGGTTCAAGGGCCTTAATGACATGACACAGCAGCTGATTGTACAAACGGATTTTATACAATCAGCTGATGCATCAGTGCAAAAAAAACCCCCCAAAAACTACACACTTCAGTGCAGACTCCTGTCCGACAGCATCAGCTGATAGTTTAGCCTGCCTGGGCAGTAAAAAGCCAGCTTCATTGCTCGACTTATAATATCAGCTGATTCCGTCAGGTGACCTTATCAGCTAATCATTGCCAGGTCTAAGAGAGAGAGAGAGAAACAGAGAGAGAGAAAGAAGAGAGAGAGAAGATAGAGAAAAGAGAGAGAAAAGAAAGAGAGAAAAGAGGAGAGAGAGAGGGAAAAAGAGAAAAAGAGAGAGAGAGGAGAGAGAGAAATAGAGGGAGAGAAAGAGAGAAAAAGAGAGAGATAGAAAGAGAGAGAAAGAGAGAGGGAAAAAAGAATAAGAGAGTCGGAGATAAAGAGAGAAAAAGAGAGAGAAAAAGAGAGAGAGAGAAAGAGAGAAAGAGAGAGAGAGAAAGAGATAAAGAGAGAAAAAGAGAGAGCTAGAGAGGGAGAAAAAGAGATAGAGAAGAGAGAGAGAGAAAAAGAGACTGAGAAAAAGAGAGAGAAAAGAGAGAAAAAGAGTGAGAGAGAAAAAGAGAGAGAGAGAAAGAGAGAGTGAGAGAAAGAGAGAGAAAAAGAGAGAAAGAGAGAGAGAGAAAGAAAAAGAGAGAGAGTGAAAGAGAGAGAGAGAAAGAAAGAGAGAGTGAGAAAGAAAGAGAAAGAGAGAGAGAAAGAGAGAGAGAGAAAGAGAGAGAAGTGAGAGAGGAGAGAGCAATGCAGCTTCATTCCGTGAACTGCTTTGATTTTAGAGGTGTATCCCGGGGCTCACAGCTGATGTCCAGCTCCTCCCCTCAGTGCATAATTAAATTAAATTATAAATAAATAATAATTATAATTTAAAAATAAATTACATTTTCTACCGGGGCGGCTGGGACTTGAACTCGTGAACTAATGCTTCTTAGGCAGGAGCACTAACCATTGAGCCACTGTCTCTAATGAGAAACATAGGCAGATTTGGTAATCTTGACGTCTGCATTGCACAGTGAAGTCTGGTGACAGCGTGGCTCACTTCAGGTGCTACATGGAGAGGACACAGGTTGGTCCCTGTCATCTTCATGTAGCAGAGCTGACAGTGTCGTGTGAATTACTTCGGACCTGGATTGTTGTTTGGGGATTACCGTATTTTTCGGACTATAAGACGCACCTGACCATAAGACGCACCCTGGTTTTAGAGGAGGAAAATAGGAAAATAAAATTTTAACCAAAAAATATGGTCATGACACACTGTTATGGGGCGAGGATCTGCTGCTGACACTGTTATGGGGGTAATGTCCCCAAATTCTCTACTAAGGTACCCCATTCTGATAAGGATCCTCCTGCCTTGTATATGATCCTGCTCATATACCCCCCATCCTGCTAATAATATACCCCCATCCATCCTGCTCATGATATACCCCCATCCATCCTGCTCATGATATGCCCCGTCCATCCTGCTCATGATATGCCCCCATCCATCCTGCTCATGATATGCCCCCATCCATCCTGCTCATGATATGCCCCCATCCATCCTGCTCATGATATGCCCCCATTCATCCTGCTCATATGCCCCCATCCATCCTGCTCAAGAAATGCCCCTATCCATCCTGCTCATGAAATGCCCCTATCCATCCTGCTCATGAAATGCCCCCATCCATCCTGCTCATGAAATGCCCCCATCCATCCTGCTCAAGAAATGCCCCTATCCATCCTGCTCATGAAATGCCCCCATCCATCCTGCTCATGAAATGCCCCCATCCATCCTGCTCATGAAATGCCCCCATCCATCCTGCTCAAGATATGCCCCCATCCATCCTGCTCATGATATGCCCCAATCCATCCTGCTCATGATATGCCCCCATCCATCATGCTCAAGATATGCCCCCATCCATCCTGCTCATGAAATGCCCCCATCCATCCTGCTCAAGATATGCCCCCATCCATCCTGCTCATGATATGCCCCCATCCATCCTGCTCATGATATGCCCCCATCCATCCTGCTCATGATATGCCCCCATCCATCCTGCTCATGATATGCCCCCATCCATCCTGCTCATGATATGCCCCATCCATCTTGCTCATGATATGCCCCCATCCATCATGCTCATGATATGCCCCCATCCATCCTGCTCATGATATGCCCCCATCCATCCTGCTCATGATATGCCCCATCCATCCTGCTCATGATATGCCCCCATCCATCCTGCTCATGATATGCCCCATCCATCCTGCTCATGATATGCCCCCATCCATCATGCTCAAGATATGCCCCCATCCATCCTGCTCAAGAAATGCCCCCATCCATCCTGCTCATGAAATGCCCCCATCCATCCTGCTCATGAAATGCCCCCATCCATCCTGCTCATGAAATGCCCCCATCCATCCTGCTCATGAAATACCCCCATCCATCCTGCTCAAGATATGCCCCCATCCATCCTGCTCATGATATGCCCCCATACATCCTGCTCATGATATGCCCCCATACATCCTGCTCATGATATGCCCCCATCCATCCTGCTCATGAAATGCCCCCATACATCCTGCTCATGATATGCCCCCATCCATCATGCTCAAGATATGCCCCCATCCATCCTGCTCAAGAAATGCCCCCATCCATCCTGCTCATGAAATGCCCCCATCCATCCTGCTCATGAAATGCCCCCATCCATCCTGCTCATGAAATGCCCCCATCCATCCTGCTCATGAAATACCCCCATCCATCCTGCTCAAGATATGCCCCCATCCATCCTGCTCATGATATGCCCCCATACATCCTGCTCATGATATGCCCCCATACATCCTGCTCATGATATGCCCCCATCCATCCTGCTCATGAAATGCCCCCATACATCCTGCTCATGAATTGCCCCCATCCATCCTGCTCATGAAATGCCCCCATCCACCCTGCTCAAGATATGCCCCCATCCATCCTGCTCATGATATGCCCCCATCCATCCTGCTCATGAAATGCCCCCATACATCCTGCTCATGATATGCCCCCATACATCCTGCTCATGATATGCCCCATCCATCCTGCTCATGATATGCCCCCATCCATCCTGCTCATGATATGCCCCATCCATCCTGCTCATGATATGCCCCCATCCATCATGCTCAAGATATGCCCCCATCCATCCTGCTCAAGAAATGCCCCCATCCATCCTGCTCATGAAATGCCCCCATCCATCCTGCTCATGAAATGCCCCCATCCATCCTGCTCATGAAATGCCCCCATCCATCCTGCTCATGAAATACCCCCATCCATCCTGCTCAAGATATGCCCCCATACATCCTGCTCATGATATGCCCCCATACATCCTGCTCATGATATGCCCCCATACATCCTGCTCATGATATGCCCCCATCCATCCTGCTCATGAAATGCCCCCATACATCCTGCTCATGATATGCCCCCATCCATCATGCTCAAGATATGCCCCCATCCATCCTGCTCAAGAAATGCCCCCATCCATCCTGCTCATGAAATGCCCCCATCCATCCTGCTCATGAAATGCCCCCATCCATCCTGCTCATGAAATGCCCCCATCCATCCTGCTCATGAAATACCCCCATCCATCCTGCTCAAGATATGCCCCCATCCATCCTGCTCATGATATTCCCCCATACATCCTGCTCATGATATGCCCCCATACATCCTGCTCATGATATGCCCCCATCCATCCTGCTCATGAAATGCCCCCATACATCCTGCTCATGAATTGCCCCCATCCATCCTGCTCATGAAATGCCCCCATCCATCCTGCTCAAGATATGCCCCCATCCATCCTGCTCATGATATACCCCCATCCATCCTGCTCATGAAATGCCCCCATACATCCTGCTCATGATATGCCCCCATACATCCTGCTCATGATATGCCCCCATACATCCTGCTCATGATATGCCCCCATCCATCCTGCTCATGATATGCCCCCATCCATCATGCTCAAGATATGCCCCCATCCATCCTGCTCAAGAAATGCCCCATCCATCCTGCTCATGAAATGCCCCCATCCATCCTGCTCATGAAATGCCCCCATCCATCCTGCTCATGAAATGCCCCCATCCATCCTGCTCATGATATACGCCCATCCATCCTGCTCATGAAATGCCCCCATCCTGGTAAATGGCGTGTATCCTTTGGCACAGAAAAAAAAATAAACGTTTATTCTTACCCTTCTTCACTCCCTGAAGCACCGATCTCTGTCTCAGCTGCAGCGCTGCTGTGTGGAGCCGTCACCGGTGTCTGCAGCATTGCGTCTTCCTGTCTGTGCCGGCGGTAAGCTGATCGATTCTGGTGGATACTAGCGGCACGCACAGCGATGACGTCATCGCGGTGCGCGCCGCTAGTGTCCAGATCAGCTGACCGCCGGCACAGACAGGAAGACGCGATGCTGCAGGGGGGCGGCTCCACACACGGTGATGGGTGAGTACACTGATTCACTGCACCCCGCGCTGATAATGATGCACGGGGGGCAGTGAATACAGCCGCACATGATCACTCCAGGCTGTAGTTGCCAGGGGTGATCACGGCCGGCTGCTAATTATGCACGCACACCCCCACCGTGCCCGTCATCCCGCCCACCTGTCAGCGCCGGTTTCGCTGAGAGATGATGGGCGGGAGGATGGGCGTGCATATGTAATGAGCGGGCCCACGTGGTCACGGCAGGCTGTTACAGCCTGCTCGTGCCGCCGATGACCCGCTGCACCGCGGCACCCTCATTCCCCGCAGCCTTATAGTCAGACCATAAGACGCACCCCCAACTTTCCCCCAACATTTGGGGGGAAAAAAGTGCGTCTTATGGTCCGAAAAATACATAATAAACAGGTAAATTAGTTTTTTTTTTTTGTCTTTTATTCCAAATAAAGGATTTTAGGCTGTGTATGTTTCTTTTCTTTCACTTACAGTTTAACCATGGAAGGTATCTCGGGGAGACGCCTGCCATGATTAAATCTTTATTACCCCGATTGCCACCGCACCGGGGCAATTCGGGATGAGCTGGGTAGAGTCCCGGGACTGCCGCATCTAATGCATGCGGCAATTCTGGGCGGCTGCTAGCTGATATTGTTAGGGTGGGGGGCTCCCCATAATGTGGTGCTCCCCATCCTGACAATACCAGCCTCCAGCCGTGTGGATTTATCCTGGCTGGTATCAAATATGGGGGGAACCCCTTTTTTTTTTTTATTATTATTTATTTATTATATTTCTGCACGATATAGACCCGCCCGCCGGAGGCTGTGATTGGTTGCAGTGAGACAGCTGTCACTCATCGTGGGGGCGTGTCTGACTGCAACCAATAATGGGTGCCAGTGGGCGGGGAAAGCACGGAATAACTAATTGAATAATGAAGCGGCAGCTATTTTCAAAAGAGGAAATGCCGCTGGAGATATGTGACAGCCGTGCAGCGAGACGCCCGTGATCGGTGCGTAGGAAAGAGAGAGGGATTGTGCTGGGGATGCAGGACGCATGCAGATACGCAAGGTGCGCACATACTTACTGTGAAAAACCACGCTTTTGGTGATCGAAGCGTTCTCGAACGTAACTCGAACTGCCGAAGTTTTAGCAAATCGTTCAAGTTCGTCGAACGACTCGAACACCCCCCAAAATCACTCGAACATGAAATTGGCTAACCTCGAACCTCGAACATCACTCATCTCTAACCATAATGTAATTATACGATGTACTACAGCTGGAAATCTGGAAAACAATGACTATGTCAGCTTACAAAATGAAAAAGGATAACAAGACATTACTTACTATTTTTTTATTAATGAAAACATTTCAGTATTCTTTTTATGATTAATCACTTCATGAATGTATAATTGGTAAGTTCAAACGGTAAATGAGCCAGATATAGCCAAGTCACTTATTTGCGCTCACATTCTAAATAAAGATTAGTGCTGCAGCACAAACTACTTAAATGAGTTTTAGATTATATAGATTGCAGTTTTAGTGGAGCATTCCAAGTTTTCCAAATCGCAGTCAATTTTATCATTGAAAAATTACTGATTTATATCTGTGAAATCAAATTAGTTGCCAGCTTATCCTTTCAACAGGAAGCTCTTTGCACCCTTCAGTAACAAATCATACAGAGAAGTGTGTTATTATGAATAAATACACTGATGAATACAACATTTTAAGTACAAAAGTGAAAGGTTACTGTCAAGACTGATTAAAGATGTAAAGTTTAATTGAAAGCAGTGGCTCAATATGGATTTTTTTCAAGAGTATAAAGTAAAGCTTAATGCTGCCATTTTTACCCATGGTATAGTGTATAAACAAAGGTAATTTTTCAATATTCCACAACAATTACTAAAGTCATTGGATGCTGTGCAGTATATAAAGAAAAGAACAATACAATGATGCAGGAAACTCTTATAGCTAGAATGTATTTACAATACAATAAAGAACACATAACAGAAATTGAAAGTTAGACATATTTCATTTCATTTGGAAAAATCAACTCAATTAGAAATTGATAGCAGCAACTAGTGTCAAAAGTTGGGACAGTGTTACCAAAAGGCTGGTGAAGTAGGTGATACTAACAAAAAAAGCTGGAGGGTCAATTTTCAAAGTGACATGATTACTGTATATACAAGTATAAAAAGAGCATGTTATAGAGGCAGAGAATATTAGAAGCAAAAAAAGTAATGCTGGGCATGCTCAGTAGAACAGGATGGAATTCTACACTGGAATTTATCGTCTGACGCATGACAATGGAATCCTGCACCATTGACAAACATTATGCCTCCTGACGGATTACGATGGATTCATGACTAGAGATCAGCGAACCGGTCGTGGTTCGGCTCGAGTTCGGTTCGTCGAACGGAGGTCTCGTTCGAGTTCGGCTCGTCGAACGTTCGACGAACCGAGCTCGAACCGCATAGGAAACAATGGCACGCATTCACAAACACATAAAAACACCTAGAAAACACCCTCAAAGGTGTCCAAAAGGTGACAAACAACTCACAACACAACACAAACACATGGGAAAGTGACAAGGACATATACTCATGTGAAAACAAAAGAGCTGGACAAGGAAAAAGAGCAGGACACACAGATATATGAGTATATGCAAGGAAACGTCGATGCCGTTATTGTGCAACTTGAGCCCTGCTCATTTTAGGCTTCCAATCTGGATAAATTGCCTGAGCTTGCCACGTACGCCTTGGGGATCTTGTCGTGTCCTGCAGCCAGCGTTCTCTCGGAACCTGTCTTCAGTGCTGCTTGGGGTCTGCTGGCAGATAAGCACACGTGTCTGTCCACTGACAATGTGGACATGGCTCTCAGAGGACTTTTCTTCCCCTGGGTCAGCCAGGGGAGGCGAAAGGCACGCGTATTTTTGAGAGTGCTTTATGCAAAGCATCTTTTTCTTTTTCAAAAGGGGGGTCAACTGATGCCAGTCAAGTGGGGTGTGTGTGGCCCAATTAGTGGCAACGAGGGAGACTGTGGTTGGAGTCCCCTCGCTTTTGAAAAAAGAACCATGATGAACAAGTCATGGCTCTCAGAGGACTTTTCTTCCCCTGGGTCATCCAGGGGAGGTGAAAGGCACGCGTATTTTTGAGAGTGCTTCATGCAAAGCATCTGTTTCATTTTGAAAAGGGGGATCAAGTGATGCCAGTCAAGTGGGGTGTGTGTGGCCCAATTAGTGGAAATGAGGGAGACTGTGGTTGGAGTCCCCTCGCTGTGTTTGTAAAAGAACCAAGATGAACAAGTCATGGCTCTCAGAGGACTTTTCTTCCCCTGGGTCATCCAGGGGAGGTGAAAGGCACACGTATTTTTGAGAGTGCTTCATGCAAAGCATCTTTTTTTTTTTTCAAAAGGGGGGTCAACTGATGCCAGTCAAGTGGGGGGTGTGTGGCGCAATTAGTGGAAACGAGGGAGACTGTGGTTGGAGTCCCCTCGCTTTTGAAAAAAGAACCAAGATGAACAAGTCATGGCTCTCAGAGGACTTTTCTTCCCCTGGGTCATCCAGGGGAGGCGAAAGGCATGCATATTTTTGAGAGTGCTTCATGCAAAGCATCTGTTTCATATTGAAAAGGGGGATCAAGTGATGCCAGTCAAGTGGGGTGTGTGTGGCCCAATTAGTGGAAACGAGGGAGACTGTGGTTGGAGTCCCCTCACTTTTGAAAAAAGAACCAAGATGAACAAGTCATGAACAGGCCGATATAATGGAGCATAGAGAGAAGGAGACTGTGGTCAACAGTGTCGAAGGCGGCCGAGAGGTCAAGAAGAATGAGCAGAGAGTGGTCACCATTACGTTTTGCTGTCAATAGGTCATTGGTCACTTTGACAAGGGCAGTTTCTGTTGAGTGTAGAGCGCAGAAGCCAGACTGTAAAGGATCTATAAGAGAGTGGGTGGAAAGGTAGCGGGTGAGGCGAGAGTAGACCAGGTGCTCCAAGAGTTTGGAGATGAAGGGGAGATTGGAGACTGGTCTGTAGTTGCTTGTGCAGGACGGATCGAGAGAAGGTTTTTTTAATAATGGAGTAATGATAGAGTGTTTGAGGGAGCAGGGGAAGATACCCGAAGAGAGAGAGATTGAAGGTTTTAGTTAGGTGAGTGGTGACAACCGGAGAGAGGGACTGGAGTAGAGGTGAGGGGAAGGGATCAGTAGGGCAAGTGGTAGGACGAGAAAAGGATAGGAGCCTGGAGACTTCCTCCTCTGTGACTGGGTCAAATGTGGAAAGTGAGCTGGATGGGATATGGGGATGGATGGGATTCACAGCGTTTGGTGGCTGGGAGCTGATCTCTTGGCGGATGTTTTCTATTTTCTCTGTAAAATACGAGGCCAAGTCATCAGCATGAAGGGCTATGACAGGGGTCTGTACTTTGGGACTGAGGAGCGAGTGAAAGGTGTCAAAGAGCTTTTTTGGATTGTTGGCAAGTGAGGAAATAAGGGTGGTGAAGTAGGTATGTTTGGCAAGGTGAAGGGAAGAGTTTTAGGTTCTTAACATGAACTTGTAGTGGATGAAGTTTTCTGGTGTGCGTTTTTTCTCCATAGGCGTTCGGCATCCCTGGAGCATCGCTGAAGAAATAGAGTTTGGGATGTGAGCCAAGGCTGTTTTACTCTGTGTTTGGTCTTTCTGAAGGTGAGGGGCACTACTTGGTCTAGTGTAGTCCTGAGTGTGTCATTGTAGTGCTTTACAGCCATATCAGGACAGGAAAGTGAGGAGATAGGGGACAGTGATGCGTGTAAAGAGTCTGAAAGTGTCTGAGAATCGATGGCCTGTAGGTTTCTGAATGTGTGATTGGTGGGAGTGTGCTGGGGTGGGCAAGGGTTTGTGAGTTTGAAGGAGAGGATGTTGTGGTCAGAGAGGGGAAGAGGTGAGTTGTCAAAATCAGAGATTGAGCAGAGGCGGATAAAGACCAGGTCAAGGGTATTACCATCTTCATGTGTCTCAGAGGATGAGAATTGTGAGAGGCCAAGGGAGGTGATGAGAGATAGAAGCTGGGATGCAAATGAGGAGGAGGGGCTGTTCATGGGGATATTGAAGTCTCCTAGGATGGGGGTTGGTAACTCTGAGGACATGAAGTGCGGCAGCCAGGCTGAAAAGTGGTCAAGGAACTGGGTGCGTGAGCCTGGGGGACGGTATATGACAGCTACTCTGAGGGGAAGGGGATGGAAGAGCCTGATGGTGTGGACTTCAAAGGATGGGAATGAGAGTGATGGAGCTGGGGGGATGACCTGGAAAGTGCATTGTGGAGATAGGAGTAAACCGACTCCACCACCATGTCTGTTTCCAGGTCTTGGTGAATTTAAAGGTGTAAACCACCGTGAGAGATGGCAGCAGGGGAAGTAGTGTCAGAATCCGGAATCCAGGTCTCAGTGAGAGCTAGTAGGTTAAGAGAGTTATTGAGAAAGAGGTTGTGGATGTAAGGAAACTTGTTACATACAGACCGTGGATTCCAGAGAGCACAATTAAAAGAGGGAAGTGATGGTGTACAGGGAATGTTAATAATATTATCAGGGTTTCTATGGGAGGTGGGGGAGGGGGTAAAGTTAGCATGGGGTGGACCGGGATTGGGAGAGATATCACCTGATAGAAGTAGGAGTAGAAGGAGAAGGATCAGATGATTTTTGGACTTGTGGCATTGCTTTTTGTGTAAGTCCCTGGAGCTTGATTGAATGAGATTATTAAGATAGGTGAAAAGAGCCTGGGAGCTGTACATAGGAGAGGGGAGGAGAGAGGGACTGATGTGGATGAGTGGTGATGGAGGGGGGACAGGGCGGTGAAAGTGGACAGTAAAAGCATATAGAATGATAGAGATATAAATAATAGTCATGGTTAAAACAGACGGTGTCAAAGAGTAGTTTACCTGCCTCCTGCCCTGACTAACTGCCATTGAAATAACTGCTAGGCACTTCACAATGATGGCACTTAGCAAGAGATGGCATGCATGCAACACCCCGCATGCATGCACCCCTTAAGAAGCACACATATATAGGGCTGACAAGAGGAATAGATAATGGGGATTGTGGGAGCTCAGCTTGTTAAGGGAAATCAACAAATTTTCTCTTGTATCGGGGATCTAACAGAGTTGCAACCAAGTAGTCAGCAGTATATCTCATCCTAACAATTTGAGAATTATGTTGCAGAGCCGCAAGAAGGCTCTCATGTGTCAGGCTCTTCCATGAGGTCCAAGTCCATGGTTTATTGAAGAAAGGGTAACACTCAAACTTGCTTCCTCCTTTACCTCCCACCAAACACAGATAACAAAGAAAGTATCAATATCTTCTTCATCTCCTGACTGTGACTTCCTCATCATCCTCCTCCATTTGTTACTTGACTCCTGCACCTCCACTAACAGATTGTATGGTACCATGAGCCTCATTCAATTGCTGTACACCACACTCCCATGTCATTCATCTGTGCAACAACAGTTCGAGCTTTACAGATATTGGTCTCCCTTTCACATTCTCCTCTGTTTCCTCCTCTTCCTCTGGGATCATCACCTCCTCCTGCAGATTATTCAAAGCCTGTTCTAGCAGGTAGATGAACATAATAGCTATGATGATGATGGCATATTTAGAGCTAACCATCTTTGTAGCCATTTCAAAACTGTGCAAAAGGATGCAGAGGTCCTTCATCTGTGCCCACTCTCTAAGAGGGATTTTCCCCATGACCAAACTGCATACGCCCAGACTATGCATCATGACATACTGCACCAGTGCTCATCACTGTCACAGACATTGCAACATGTGCAGAGTGGAATTTCACCATGTCGGCACATCGGATACTAACCAGTTAACCGGTAGGCTGAAAGACCTCCGTAGCAATGCAAATCAAATAGCAATGGGGGGTGGACATCGGAAGTGAGAACACAGCAACCGTGCCGTCTGAAGCAGTACATGCAGGGCAGGATAATGGCCTAGAAATTGCTGTACAACCAGGTTGAGGACTTGAGCCATATAAGGCACCTGTGTGAGGTTGCCCCAGTTGTGGGCCACCACCAGGTTCTCACCATGATCACACATGGCCTTCCCTAGCTCCAGGTTCTGTGGAGACAGCCATTGCGGATTCTCAACCTGGATAGCTGTCCACAACTCTTTGGCTGTGTGACTGCATTCTCCAGTGCATTTTAATTTTAAAAGTGCCTGATTGCGGTGAGCCATAGCTGTGCACTACAAAGGTGGAGAGATTTTCTCTGCACTGTTGGAATGCATGTTACATTAAGGGAGAGGTTTAGGGTGCATCTGGAGGCCCTAGAGGAGGTGGAGAAGGCAGAAGCAGTAGAGAGAGTTGTAGATACAGACGTTTATCCTGCAAGCCTTGGGGATTTCATAAATTGTGGAACAGCCCTTTTCCTGCCTGACCTTGCAACAACTAGAGTCACCCATTGCCCAGTCAGATGTGACACCAATGGCCATGCTTGCTCATCCAGGAGTCAGTGGTTAAATTCACCCTATCAGACACAGTGTTTTTTCAAGGAACAGATGATAGAGTCTGTGACATGTTGGTGTAGCCAAATCACAGCTTTATTAGAGAACTAATAGCACCTGGGCAACTGGTACTGGGGGACTGCCGCAACCATCTGCTTTTGGAAACCGTCTGTCTCCACCATGCAGAAAGGCAGCATTTCCATGGTTAATATCTGAGATATGGTGACATTCAAGCTCTTACCTTTAGCATGTGTAGGGGAAAATAATCTTTATTGTGACCAGAATTATGGGATGGAGGGCTAGCTTCTGTGCTGAGAGAGGCTGGAGTAGGGTGTAAACGACAAACTGGTCGACTGTGAGGGAGTTGCAAGCAGAGATGTTATTGTGGATTCAGAAAACTGTAGTGTGCTCAATGTCTAAATTTGTTCAAATACTTCAGGCATGTCAACTTCTGTAATAGCTAACAGGCTTTCATTCACCCCATCTCTAGTGAGAAATCAAGTTGAGTTTCTGCAACCAATAACCTGTGTGAGAACACTTGCTACGGTAAAAGAGGGGGAAGAAATAGCATAAGCGGTTGATGGGTAGGCTGGTAGTTGGCCAGGCCCACTAGTCCACGTTTTAGCTCTATAAGATTCACAGAATAATGAATGTTGGTTGCGCATGTGCTGGTTCATAAATTTCAAATTATTGGAATTTCTGCCTGAGTTGTATTTTACAAAACTGACAGATAACTTAAGTTGGGTCATCCTTCGCGGTCTGAAAAAAGGCCCAGGCTAAGCAAACCTTTCTGCCTATAAAAACTGCAGAACACGTGACCACTGCTGGCTAAAGCCAAAGTTGTGGCTGAGGATGCAATGCTTGTCATTGTTGCATCACACAATCTAACCTCGTCTTCTTCCTTCTAGTTCACCTCCTCTGTTGATCTACTGAGCTGCATGCCTCTGGGTTCACACCAAGTGGGATCTACTACCGCATCATCACATCATCCTCTCTGTTGTCCCACTCCTTGCCCTGACAGTCACCCTCCTCTTCCTGCCCTGACAGCACAGTACGGTACACGTGCTCCTCAGGTATCTGAGTCTCTACATCATCATCTCTTCCCCCGTGGTTGACATCTGGTGACAAGTTTTTGGATTTTGCTCAGACCCTTCTTCATCCGACCCCATATCCAACTGACAAATATTTAGGCAATGGTGCAGATGCTTTCCTCCTCTTGAGTCTGTGAATCTTTGGAGCGATCTCTGATGCCCATGGAATACAATGTGTAAATAGCCCTGCAGACTCGTGAAGCAGGGAAAAATAAGGGGAATTGGGGTGCCACCTCTGAAGACTGTACTGGGTGTGATGATGAGCTGGAGGAAGAGGAAATGAGGTCACTTGATGCAGAGCTTGCCATCCACTGTGGCATATGCTTTTTCTGGCCCTCACCTTCAAGTTCTACTGCTTATGACTGCCAAAGAAAATGAGTGAAGTAGCCTGCCCAGTAACAGACGCTGTCAGTTGTCTTTGGATAGAACAAGCCTGTGTTTGTTCAGTAGAGCTTTCAGTAACATTAGCGCCTATCCACCATACACCTCCAACACCACACCTATTCCCCTTTCCACCACAACCATAGGATTCCCCAGTCATGTTTGATGTACAAGTTCTCTTCTTTTAACTTGCTGATTCACAACCCTAGGCCCACACCTGTCAGTCACCTGTCAATAAATAAGCAATGACTATTTAGATGATGGAATGGCAATTTGCTTGATCTTAGTTTATGCAATCTATATTTAGATTATGAAATGACAATTTTTGTCTGGACCACAGATTTTGCAATCTCTATTTAGATGATGAAATAGCAATTTCTAGCTGGACCAGACCAAACAATTACCACTATTTAGATAATAAAAAGCAATTTTTGGCTTGACCACAGATTTTGCACTGTTTAGATGCTGAAATAGCAATTTTGAGCTGAACAACATATTTTGCAATATTTACATAATGAAATAACAATTTTTAGCTGAACCACACAATTACCACTATTTAGATGATTACATGTCAATTTTTGACTGGATCACAGATTTTGCACTACAGTATTAGATATTAAAATAGCAATTTTGAGCTGGACCAAAAATGTTTCCACTATTTAGATGATGAATTAGAAATTTTTAACTGGACCATACAATTACCACTATTTAGATGATTAACCTTTTCACAACCAAAGATGTATTGGTACATCCTTGACCGAGTCTGACCCATTACCCCTGGCTCCAGCAACAAGCACTCGGTAATCCCTGCCCATGTCTGATGATCTGATCAGCAGACATGTGAGGCTAACTCTCTGCTCCACCCATGTCTTTAACCCATTAGATTGCGCTGTTAAACTATGAGCACAATCTAATGTGCTCCGGTGAGGATCAGCCATCGACGGCCCTGTCATGTGATCATGGGGCGTCAATGTGTTGGCATTGCAGCGAGAGGTCAGATTATGGCCCCTGTTGGTGCCATGATTAATTTCCTATGAATTGTTGGCAGAGCTCTGGCACTCACAGCAACACACCATTTCTGCTGATCATAATTCTGATCAATGTATCAAAATAAGAGGAACCACATGCAGATTTTTTAAAAAAACAAAACAAACAAAAATGTAAATAAATAATTTAAAAAAAGGTGCCTGGTTCCCCTCAATTTTGATACCCAGCCAAGATAAAGCCTGACAGCTGTAGGCTCGTACTCTCAGGCTGGGGAGATCCATGCTTATTGGACCTCCCCAGCCTAAAAATAGCAGTCTTCAGCCACACAGGGTTGTTGCATCCATTAGATGCAATGATCCAGGCACTTTACCAGGCTCATGCTGATCTGGGTAAAAAGGGGTTAATGACAGCTGTGAGCTGCACTAAGCTCTGGATTAGTGGTGGGTAGGTGTCTATGAGACCCCCCAACCACTAATCCTATAAGAAAAAAAGAAATAAACACAAACACACAGAAAAATTCTTTATTAAAAAACCACCCACTTTCACCAATTTATTAACCCTCAAAACACCCAGTTCCAACGCAATCCACACTATGAGGTCCCTCGACGACTCCAGATATGCTACATCTGAAGGCACAGCTCATGGCCATAAAACAGTGACAACCCACTGGGTGATTCAGGCAGAGACTGAGCTGCGATGAGCAGTGATGCCACTCAGTTTAGTTGTGGTCACAGCTGGAGGTTGCCACAATCCTCCACCTGTGACCACAGGTAGCCTGACCTCAGGGATTGTCAATGAACTCATTGACCTCACTTCATAAGGTCCCCTGAGGCACGGTCTGACTGCAGCCAATCAGAAATGTAAAGGGGGCAGGGAAAACAGTGACTATGTATGAGGGATAATTCTCAGCCCCGGAAATAGCACTGCAGCTGTGGGGAGACTCAGTAAGTATGTACTGTTTTAATCCTCTTGCTTCATTTTTTACAGTGGCCAATTACAACCATGCCAATACTTGATATGGCTGTTATAGGCAGGGAGAGGATAGTTTTTTCCTTCTGAACATTTACCCTTGGCAAGATTCTCAACATTAGGAGTAAATGTTCGGATGTCCAATCCCAATGCAATCTCGCCAAAATTTGTATGATTTTAACATTTTCCGATCTTTAAAGATCAAGATAGCTCATCTCTAATCAATATGTCTTATAAAACTCTGAAAAATGTCCATGAAAACTGCCTGTCATAGAGAAAAAATATGTCTTAACACAGTTTCATTGACAGAAAAGTACAAAAGGTAAAGGTCTCTGAAAATGGAAACATATTTTTTTTCATGAATAATCAGATTTTTTTCACAAATAAAATTAAAAGAACAAATATAAAGTATTACATGTTTAGTATTTTTGTAAATTTACACACCTGAAGAATCATGTTGTCAGGTTATTTTTGCTACACAATAAACTTTTTAAAAACAAAACATAAAAAACAATGGTGACATTTTTAACAATTACACTTCACTTTAAGACTTTACGGAAGAGAAATATGTAATTGAAAAAAATTAGCCCAATTTGAAGAGTTTAAGTAACTTTAAACAGTAAGAACAATAAAAAATATAATGGAACAAAGAGTAGATTTTTGAATATGTATAACAAACAGCTAAATTTATTCTAAGTTTTGGTTTGTTGTTATGGTAACCAGGTCTAAAAACTATGTGTCAAAAATGAAGGCCTTATAATACAGTTAAACAAGAAAAAATAAGGATTCAGCTCACCCATTACAAGTCCATATTCAGTGGTCAGTGCACGGGCACCACTAAACATGAACCACTGGCCATTGAATTGTATAGAATCTTCTAATACAGTTGCCAACTTTGTTTAAAAGAAACTGTTGCTTCGTACAGTTACAGCATGATAGTTACAGTATATATTACAGATGAGCAAATAAATTCAAGTGAAATCAAATTGTACTTAAATTTAACAAAAATTTGCATATGCAAAAAATGCCGATTTTTTCATTTTTAGCTTGCATCTTAATTCAGCAATATGATGGCTTTCTTAAAAAGAGATTGTAATGTTAAAAAATATCCTTATATTCTTTTTACCACTCGCCTCTCACGCTCCTCCACTTCACTTGCCTGATTTTCACATTGCCGCTTCTTACACTTAAAATTTTTGAGTGTGCTTGTGCATAACCCTCCCAGAGAAGAGTGGTAAGGTGAGTATAAGTTGTTTTCTGTACTTTTAAATCTTATATTTATATATTCTGGGGTCTGAAGAAATTACGCAGAACAATGAGGGACATTAAATTTGTAGACAATAACTTTACTGTTAATAAAATTTCCCTGGAAAAGCCATGCAAGCAGGAAAATTTGAATTTAGAAAAACCTGCTCATCTATAAACACAATATATGCTAACCTCTATAAATCACCTTTACATATAAAATTCACACTTACAGGCAAATTGGAATTTTGTCTTATCAGCTCATTCTATTTTAGAGGAATTTAGTTTCTATATATGCAATTTAGAATATCTTCAGTTTGTTCACCTTGAACAGCACAAGATTTGCAAATGTAATTTGAAGTAGCGTATGTGATCTCCCAGTCTGGATTACACAACAACGTAACAGTGATCCAAGTTAAAGAAACCAAAAAGTCCCTTTAACTCAAAAAGCAATTTGGACAGCAGAGTTTTCTTAAAATAATTTAGTCAGATATTTTGTCTCCCATAATGATGATTAATTATCCTGTGGGAATATGTGCTGGAATAGAACAGTTACGTATTTTCTGTATAACCCAAACTTATCTAAAGTTGTCAAATAATACTTAGCACCATTATTTTAAAAAATTGTAGCTGAAATGTTAATAAATCTATCATTTTAAGGTACTCATCCACATTATTTGAAAACTAAAGCAATATCTTGAAAATGGAGCGTGGAGGCTTCAAACATTTAATCATCATAGTAGTTAAAAAATGTGCGAAATTTAATATTACACAATATAAAATTACCATTTTATATATGCAGTTTGTTAATTTTTTCTATTTTCAATGTATACTTACCAGGAAGCAGTGATCCCCTTAGATATCCAATAGAATTTGATACTTCTTTGTATTGTGGGAGTGAATTAATACTTAGTGTGACTTTTACTTGATCTTAAAAACAAACACAGAAATTACAAAATTAAAAAAATACTTTTATAACTATTTGAATATATAATAAATATATTCAGTGCTCAGCAAGAGTGAGTACACCCTTTTGAAAAGTAAGATTTTCCCCAATATCTCACCAAATACCATGACGATTTTTCATATAATGATAAACTGATTTTTTTAACTCATAACTGTGGGTGTCTTCTAGGCACATCGGGTTTTAGCTTTCAAACATACAGAACACACCAATATTACGGGTTAACCTGGTGTTGAATTATCAATTATAGCCATGATGTGTACTAATTGTACTAATTGCTACTAATTGTTTTAAAACAATTTCCAAAACATTAAATCATGGCTTAAATGTATGGTAAATACTATATATATATACTGTTAAAAATGTATACTGTTTATTTTGAAATTATTTAAATAATTCATTTTTTAAAAAACAGTGTGTGGTCTTCCACAATTTTGATACACAGACATGATAAAGCCCGTCAGCTGGGTGCTTGTATTCTCAGGCTGAGGACACCCATGCTTATTTAGCCCCTCCCAGCCTAAAAGTAGCAGCCTGCAGCTGCTCAAGATTGTTGCATCGATTAGAAGTGACAGCCTTGACTCAATTCACTCAATTTAAGTATACTTGTGATAAGGGCTGCCAAGCCAGCAGCTTGCATGCATAGTTAATAGTATTTGTGATAAGTATTTTCATTGGCTGTTCATAGTTTAAAACAGAGTTCCTATAACTATGGACAGAAACACGAAAGGTTTTATCCTTCTGATGGATCCCTCTTTCTTTAAATTACTTTTCTAATAAAAAGATTTATTTCATGGATGGAAGTGCCAAAAAATCCTTTTTTCTTCAATGGTTCTATTGAAGATATTTATTAAACTCAAAAAAGTTAAGCAATTGCTAATGCAATCAGATTATAAATGTTGTCAAATAAAATAAATCCTGTTTCAGGATTGAAACAATGTAAGTTTCAGTCACTTCTTTTTTTTCTGTTTTCTGGAGCTCTAATAGAGTGCACACAGAAGAAATGTCTCAACAAAACATAGGAACTAATAATGACAAGAAAATTGCAGAACAATGCTTTTATGTTGTTTATAAAACTATTATGGGGTAAACTAAATGCATGTATTACTTAAGTTTGGTAAACCACTTCATTCCGTGAGATGTGGTGACAGCATAGCAAATATTTCAATATTGTGTAAACTATTCTTATTTTTTTGTATTTGTTTTTTACTTTTCTTTTCTTTTTTTGTATACAAAAATCTTTAAGCATGTCTTCATTTTTTATATTATTTGAATTTGGATTAAATGGGTTGTAGCATATCCACCGCTTAGAAACCTATTGCAGAAGGTAGTATATCAATTAGGACCCAGAAAGCTACCTTAAATTATATAGTATAAAAACAGTTTTTTATTGAAATACGTTAAAAATTCAAAATTCCACCTGTGAAATATTAACACACAAACATAATCCCAAGACCATGGAACAGCTCCAAAGTATCCGTCCAGAGGAACAAAATTATTCCATAGAAATCACATTAATAATCATGCCAGGGGTATAATTTTCTAGATGACCCTTACTCTTTCTTTCCTCTACCTGCCAATGGAGGTGCAACATAAAGTCGCAATACACCCTAAAGGTAAAAAGGTGCCCCCATTCCTCGGCGGCTTTCCCTCCTAAGGTATCCCTAATCTCCCTCGTAATCAGATGAGGTCTAGGGGTATATCATTAATGGTCAGGAAAGATAGGGAAAATAAACTTATCTGAAAGATGTTCTGAGTCAGAAGTGATCCTTAGCAATCCTTTTTTCATAACATGAGGATGTCCGGGCTTTCCACGGTCCTTAACCCAATAAAACAAATTCACACAGTCTCAACGCGTTTCTCCCCATATCGTTAATTAGGGTTCATCAGGAGACAAATGACAAATGACTGGCCCAATCGCCTGTGGAACAAATAAATATCAGCCACCCCAAATCCAAACCATCATATAGAGAAATCTCAGGGAGTAGAACATACCTAATAGTTGTTAAGGGGGCTACTCATTCAGCAGCACACACCTCTCCATGTGGATGTATGTAATGGACGTCTTGCCCTGTAGCTACCTCTCCCTAAATACTCCCATACAGGGGTTATCTTAATTAAGTAATTGCTCTCAGGAGCGCCCAGTTGCCAGGGAAACCCCGGATGTATACTGCACATGCACTCACCGTTCATATGAAACCGGAGCCCATACCGGAAGTAAACAATCCCACATGACCCATCCGGGTCATGTGACTCCACCGGCTGCGTCATCGGATCACCACAGATTCTCCATGACACGCACGAAATAGCCGGAAGTGACGTGCAGTCCTGGGCATCCCGTATCCCAGCTTAATGCTGCCCACGTAGGCTCCGCCCACGAGATCACCTGACAGCATAGGCCGTCCCCCTCATCTCCGATATACATCCCCGCCTCCCTAAACCTCACACAGGGTAATGGCAAGAAGCAGTTTCAAACTCTATATTAACCCTCCGCATTTGGACATTATGCAGGGGAAGATGATATGCAAGTATAGCGATTCTTTATTTGAATGCATTAAACTGAAGCCCGCACCAGGAGTACACAGACCCACATGATCCACCTGGGTCACATGATCGCACAGGCCACGACACAGATCTCAAAGAAGATATATATCCCAGCTATAACGCATTTCTCCCCATACACATAATTAAGGTTCATCCGAGGACAATGAAATATAACTGGCCCAATCGCCTAATAACTATTAAGGAGGCTACTCACTCAGCAGCACATATCTCTCCATATGGATATATATAATGAGCCTAGGTCCAAAAAGGGGGTAGAGAAGAGGGAGGGAGGGGGGGGGGGAGGGAGGGGGAGGAATTAAGGACAAAGGGAACCAACCAGACCAGAGACATATAATATAACACTAGTAATGATGGCTATAACCAATATCAATTTCCATAGGGTCGATTCTACTACACACCCTAGATAAATCTACATGGGTTCATAAAATGGGGTGATCATTGGATAGAAGATTAATTGAATTCAAAATATCTTAGGATGGTGAAAAGTAGTTTCACTAATCCAGACATGGCTCATTCCTTCCCGGAATAATATTAGCCTGACGGGTATAGATCAAAAAAATTTTTTGTTTAGATATGGTCCAGGGTGTCTCCGTTTCAGAACAGATGCCTATTATAAAAAACAGCCAAAAGTCAGTTGTTCGTTCAGGCCTTTTGGATGTACACAATCAAAACGATATATCCATTTGCTTTCCTTTTGTAACAGGAGTTTATTCCAATTGCCCTTTCTAGTTGGCTCCGGGACGACTTCAATGATTTTAAAAGTAATGGAGTTCAAATCTCCACCGTGTACCTGCCTAACATGTCGTGAGATTGAGGTGTCTCTCTCATTTCGTACATCCCCCAGATGTTCCCCGATCCGCTTTCTTAGTTCTCTTTTCGTTTTCCCAATATAGTCCAGGGGGCAAGTACACTTTGCCACATAAATAACCCCCTCGGTACTACAATTGGCAAAATCTCGGATCTCATATTCACGGTGCGTACATGCCGACACCACCTGCTTCCCCGGTGAAATCCACTTGCAGAACTTGCAACGTCCGCATCTATAGACTCCATTCACCTTCCTGTCTAGCCATGTCCCTTCTCTTTGAGGCGCCTGGTACAAGCTGTGCACCAACCTGTCTTTCAAGGACCTCCCCTTTCGAAAAGTAATCAAGGGCCGTATCCCAATGAAATCCTTAAGATTCGGGTCCGCTCTCAAGATTCCCCAGTGTTTTTCAAGGATCGTATACACCTCCCGATTATGAATATCGAAAGTGCCAATCACCCTCGTGATACTCTCATGCTCTTCCTTCTGTTTAGCCACTAGTAATTCTTCCCTATCTCTCGATACCGCATGTTTATACGCTTTCTTTAGGGCACTAGCTGGATACCCCCTTTCCGTGAATCTCTGACACAGATCTCCCGCTTGTTTATGAAAGGCTTCACTTGTGGAACAATTTCGCCTCAGTCTTAGATATTGGCCTCTCGGTATCCCTCTTTTTAGAGGTTCAGGATGATGACTCGTCCAGTGTAGGAAACTGTTGGTCGCCGTCTTTTTTCTAAAGACCTGGGTTTCTATCTGTCCCTCAGTTCCCCTCATCAGAAGGACATCCAGAAAGGCCATTTTGTCAACACCTATATCATAGGTAAATGATAGACCAATATTATTCCTATTTAGGTACTTCACGAAGTCTTGGAAGGAACCGACTGTCCCGGTCCAAAGGACCAGGACGTCGTCAATATAGCGGCCCCAGTAGATAATGTGTTTAACCCATTCTGAGTGTGGTTCCTGGAACACCATAGTGTCCTCCCACCAGCCCAGGTACAAATTTGCATACGATGGGGCACATGAACACCCCATCGCAGTGCCCCTGAGCTGGTGGTAATATTTCCCATTAAAGATGAAAAAATTATGGGTCAAAATGTGTTCCATCAGTTTTAAAGTGAACCTACTGTGTTTCTCATAATGGGTACCTCTACTATCCAGGAAGTACTTTACTGCCTTCAGCCCTAAATCATGCGGGATAGAGCTATAAAGAGCCTCTACATCTATTGAGGCAAAAATAGTTTCTTCATTAATCATTACTCCATTGATCTTTGTCAAGAGATCACTCGTATCACGAAGATAGGAGGACAAGGATACCACGAATGGTCTGAGAATGGAGTCCAGGTATACACCAACGTTCTGAGTAAGGGAATTAATCCCTGCTACAATCGGTCTCCCCTTTAAGGGAGAAGTCCCCTTGTGAACTTTAGGTAACGTATAGAACGTTGGTGTAACCGGAAACCTCTCATACATAAAGTCAAACTCATTTTGTGAGATAAGGCGATCTCTAAGTCCCTCGGACAAAATGTCAACCATTGCTTTGCTGAATCCTGTGGTGGGATCTCGTTCTAGGGTCGCATAGCCGCCATGATCACGTAAGATAGAATAACACATTTTTTGGTAAATGTTGTGATTCATGACGACTATGTTCCCTCCTTTGTCCGAAGGTTTAAAGATCAAGTCCTTTCTATTGGCCAGTATTGACAAAGCATCCAGTTCAGTTTTTTTCATATTGGGGGGAAGAACAGGCCTCACATCAGTCAGTGCTTTCAAATCCTCAGTCACCACCTTAAGAAAAATATCCACACTGTCCAAGTCCCCTCTGGGAGGCTGTTTTTCACTCTTTTTTTTAAGAGTGGTAAACGGTCCCTGTCCTGGTTGTCTGAGGCCTTCATTATCCAAATCTATCAAATTTTCAAATGTTTCCCTATCTTCTGGGGTAATACCCAAGAGGTTGTATTTAGACGATTCAGTTGTTTTGAAAAACTTTTTCCACTTTAATTTCCTACCAAATAGAGCAAGGTCCTTGGTCCAGGTAAAAGGATCAAAGCGCTCAGTGGGTACAAAAGACAGACCCCTGCTTAGGATGCTTACGTCCAAGGCAGTCAATGTCTGTCCAGATAGATTGATAATATGATTGTCTATTTCCTGTCTCTCCTGATCGAGTTGGTGAACTGCTCCCGGGGTCTTAAATCGTATGGTAGGGTCCTTCCCTCTAAAAAAGAGGGCGGACCACCCGACATAGAAGGCCCAGAGGATGAGGCAGAGGCCAAAGAGGGTATTGTAGATCCCACTCCCTGCCATCTGTTTCTATTACGTCTCTGTCTTCTTCCACGGGAGAAATTCCTAAAATCACCTGGTGCCCCCTTATATCTTTCTGAATCTGATGATTCTAGATCAGAGGAAGATGGATCAACCCGTGGCCCTGTTTCCTCTGTTAGGAACCTATAGGCAGTTTTTTCTTTGAATTCACCAAGATCTTTAATGAAGTTATTATGTTTCCTACTTTTTAGGGTATTATGAAATTTCTCCACGGAGCTTTCTAAAAACCTCTCTCTCCTCTCAAAGTCAGGGTCAGTTTTGTATTTCAAAACCGCCTCTCTTTTTTCGACTAGCTTAGTTGAGGTCTTTGTCAAGGTCAACTTTTCCTCCGTGAGCAACAGTTGCATAAATCGTATAGATGTCGCTTTTGACTCGCTCTCCCACTTTTCAAGTAGATCTGCACTTCTTGATCTTAGGGCTGGGGCCACGGTAATCCGCAGGCCTTTTTGGACCTAGGCTCATTATATATATCCATATGGAGAGATATGTGCTGCTGAGTGAGTAGCCTCCTTAATAGTTATTAGGCGATTGGGCCAGTTATATTTCATTGTCCTCGGATGAACCTTAATTATGTGTATGGGGAGAAATGCGTTATAGCTGGGATATATATCTTCTTTGAGATCTGTGTCGTGGCCTGTGCGATCATGTGACCCAGGTGGATCATGTGGGTCTGTGTACTCCTGGTGCGGGCTTCAGTTTAATGCATTCAAATAAAGAATCGCTATACTTGCATATCATCTTCCCCTGCATAATGTCCAAATGCGGAGGGTTAATATAGAGTTTGAAACTGCTTCTTGCCATTACCCTGTGTGAGGTTTAGGGAGGCGGGGATGTATATCGGAGATGAGGGGGACGGCCTATGCTGTCAGGTGATCTCGTGGGCGGAGCCTACGTGGGCAGCATTAAGCTGGGATACGGGATGCCCAGGACTGCACGTCACTTCCGGCTATTTCGTGCGTGTCATGGAGAATCTGTGGTGATCCGATGACGCAGCCGGTGGACTCACATGACCCGGATGGGTCATGTGGGATTGTTTACTTCCGGTATGGGCTCCGGTTTCATATGAACGGTGAGTGCATGTGCAGTATACATCCGGGGTTTCCCTGGCAACTGGGCGCTCCTGAGAGCAATTACTTAATTAAGATAACCCCTGTATGGGAGTATTTAGGGAGAGGTAGCTACAGGGCAAGACGTCCATTACATACATCCACATGGAGAGGTGTGTGCTGCTGAATGAGTAGCCCCCTTAACAACTATTAGGTATGTTCTACTCCCTGAGATTTCTCTATATGATGGTTTGGATTTGGGGTGGCTGATATTTATTTGTTCCACAGGCGATTGGGCCAGTCATTTGTCATTTGTCTCCTGATGAACCCTAATTAACGATATGGGGAGAAACGCGTTGAGACTGTGTGAATTTGTTTTATTGGGTTAAGGACCGTGGAAAGCCCGGACATAAAGTGGAAAAAGTTTTTCAAAACAACTGAATCGTCTAAATACAACCTCTTGGGTATTACCCCAGAAGATAGGGAAACATTTGAAAATTTGATAGATTTGGATAATGAAGGCCTCAGACAACCAGGACAGGGACCGTTTACCACTCTTAAAAAAAAGAGTGAAAAACAGCCTCCCAGAGGGGACTTGGACAGTGTGGATATTTTTCTTAAGGTGGTGACTGAGGATTTGAAAGCACTGACTGATGTGAGGCCTGTTCTTCCCCCCAATATGAAAAAAACTGAACTGGATGCTTTGTCAATACTGGCCAATAGAAAGGACTTGATCTTTAAACCTTCGGACAAAGGAGGGAACATAGTCGTCATGAATCACAACATTTACCAAAAAATGTGTTATTCTATCTTACGTGATCATGGCGGCTATGCGACCCTAGAACGAGATCCCACCACAGGATTCAGCAAAGCAATGGTTGACATTTTGTCCGAGGGACTTAGAGATCGCCTTATCTCACAAAATGAGTTTGACTTTATGTATGAGAGGTTTCCGGTTACACCAACGTTCTATACGTTACCTAAAGTTCACAAGGGGACTTCTCCCTTAAAGGGGAGACCGATTGTAGCAGGGATTAATTCCCTTACTCAGAACGTTGGTGTATACCTGGACTCCATTCTCAGACCATTCGTGGTATCCTTGTCCTCCTATCTTCGTGATACGAGTGATCTCTTGACAAAGATCAATGGAGTAATGATTAATGAAGAAACTATTTTTGCCTCAATAGATGTAGAGGCTCTTTATAGCTCTATCCCGCATGATTTAGGGCTGAAGGCAGTAAAGTACTTCCTGGATAGTAGAGGTACCCATTATGAGAAACACAGTAGGTTCACTTTAAAACTGATGGAACACATTTTGACCCATAATTTTTTCATCTTTAATGGGAAATATTACCACCAGCTCAGGGGCACTGCGATGGGGTGTTCATGTGCCCCATCGTATGCAAATTTGTACCTGGGCTGGTGGGAGGACACTATGGTGTTCCAGGAACCACACTCAGAATGGGTTAAACACATTATCTACTGGGGCCGCTATATTGACGACGTCCTGGTCCTTTGGACCGGGACAGTCGGTTCCTTCCAAGACTTCGTGAAGTACCTAAATAGGAATAATATTGGTCTATCATTTACCTATGATATAGGTGTTGACAAAATGGCCTTTCTGGATGTCCTTCTGATGAGGGGAACTGAGGGACAGATAGAAACCCAGGTCTTTAGAAAAAAGACGGCGACCAACAGTTTCCTACACTGGACGAGTCATCATCCTGAACCTCTAAAAAGAGGGATACCGAGAGGCCAATATCTAAGACTGAGGCGAAATTGTTCCACAAGTGAAGCCTTTCATAAACAAGCGGGAGATCTGTGTCAGAGATTCACGGAAAGGGGGTATCCAGCTAGTGCCCTAAAGAAAGCGTATAAACATGCGGTATCGAGAGATAGGGAAGAATTACTAGTGGCTAAACAGAAGGAAGAGCATGAGAGTATCACGAGGGTGATTGGCACTTTCGATATTCATAATCGGGAGGTGTATACGATCCTTGAAAAACACTGGGGAATCTTGAGAGCGGACCCGAATCTTAAGGATTTCATTGGGATACGGCCCTTGATTACTTTTCGAAAGGGGAGGTCCTTGAAAGACAGGTTGGTGCACAGCTTGTACCAGGCGCCTCAAAGAGAAGGGACATGGCTAGACAGGAAGGTGAATGGAGTCTATAGATGCGGACGTTGCAAGTTCTGCAAGTGGATTTCACCGGGGAAGCAGGTGGTGTCGGCATGTACGCACCGTGAATATGAGATCCGAGATTTTGCCAATTGTAGTACCGAGGGGGTTATTTATGTGGCAAAGTGTACTTGCCCCCTGGACTATATTGGGAAAACGAAAAGAGAACTAAGAAAGCGGATCGGGGAACATCTGGGGGATGTACGAAATGAGAGAGACACCTCAATCTCACGACATGTTAGGCAGGTACACGGTGGAGATTTGAACTCCATTACTTTTAAAATCATTGAAGTCGTCCCGGAGCCAACTAGAAAGGGCAATTGGAATAAACTCCTGTTACAAAAGGAAAGCAAATGGATATATCGTTTTGATTGTGTACATCCAAAAGGCCTGAACGAACAACTGACTTTTGGCTGTTTTTTATAATAGGCATCTGTTCTGAAACGGAGACACCCTGGACCATATCTAAACAAAAAATTTTTTTGATCTATACCCGTCAGGCTAATATTATTCCGGGAAGGAATGAGCCATGTCTGGATTAGTGAAACTACTTTTCACCATCCTAAGATATTTTGAATTCAATTAATCTTCTATCCAATGATCACCCCATTTTATGAACCCATGTAGATTTATCTAGGGTGTGTAGTAGAATCGACCCTATGGAAATTGATATTGGTTATAGCCATCATTACTAGTGTTATATTATATGTCTCTGGTCTGGTTGGTTCCCTTTGTCCTTAATTCCTCCCCCTCCCTCCCCCCCCCCCCCTCCCTCCCTCTTCTCTACCCCCTTTTTGGACCTAGGCTCATTATATATATCCATATGGAGAGATATGTGCTGCTGAGTGAGTAGCCTCCTTAATAGTTATTAGGCGATTGGGCCAGTTATATTTCATTGTCCTCGGATGAACCTTAATTATGTGTATGGGGAGAAATGCGTTATAGCTGGGATATATATCTTCTTTGAGATCTGTGTCGTGGCCTGTGCGATCATGTGACCCAGGTGGATCATGTGGGTCTGTGTACTCCTGGTGCGGGCTTCAGTTTAATGCATTCAAATAAAGAATCGCTATACTTGCATATCATCTTCCCCTGCATAATGTCCAAATGCGGAGGGTTAATATAGAGTTTGAAACTGCTTCTTGCCATTACCCTGTGTGAGGTTTAGGGAGGCGGGGATGTATATCGGAGATGAGGGGGACGGCCTATGCTGTCAGGTGATCTCGTGGGCGGAGCCTACGTGGGCAGCATTAAGCTGGGATACGGGATGCCCAGGACTGCACGTCACTTCCGGCTATTTCGTGCGTGTCATGGAGAATCTGTGGTGATCCGATGACGCAGCCGGTGGAGTCACATGGCCCGGATGGGTCATGTGGGATTGTTTACTTCCGGTATGGGCTCCGGTTTCATATGAACGGTGAGTGCATGTGCAGTATACATCCGGGGTTTCCCTGGCAACTGGGCGCTCCTGAGAGCAATTACTTAATTAAGATAACCCCTGTATGGGAGTATTTAGGGAGAGGTAGCTACAGGGCAAGACGTCCATTACATACATCCACATGGAGAGGTGTGTGCTGCTGAATGAGTAGCCCCCTTAACAACTATTAGGTATGTTCTACTCCCTGAGATTTCTCTATATGATGGTTTGGATTTGGGGTGGCTGATATTTATTTGTTCCACAGGCGATTGGGCCAGTCATTTGTCATTTGTCTCCTGATGAACCCTAATTAACGATATGGGGAGAAACGCGTTGAGACTGTGTGAATTTGTTTTATTGGGTTAAGGACCGTGGAAAGCCCGGACATCCTCATGTTATGAAAAAAGGATTGCTAAGGATCACTTCTGACTCAGAACATCTTTCAGATAAGTTTATTTTCCCTATCTTTCCTGACCATTAATGATATACCCCTAGACCTCATCTGATTACGAGGGAGATTAGGGATACCTTAGGAGGGAAAGCCGCCGAGGAATGGGGGCACCTTTTTACCTTTAGGGTGTATTGCGACTTTATGTTGCACCTCCATTGGCAGGTAGAGGAAAGAAAGAGTAAGGGTCATCTAGAAAATTATACCCCTGGCATGATTATTAATGTGATTTCTATGGAATAATTTTGTTCCTCTGGACGGATACTTTGGAGCTGTTCCATGGTCTTGGGATTATGTTTGTGTGTTAATATTTCACAGGTGGGTTGTAGCATATCCATAATATGCGCAAAGTTTTATTAACCCCTTACAGATGAAAGATGTACATAGCACGTCATGAGCAAGTGTCAGTTCCTGCATCATGACGTGCTATGCATGTCATGGATTTAAAGTGTCACTATGTGAAAACACACAGTGATAGCTCTGTGTCGACAGTAGTCACTGAAAGGTGATCAGCATGGCGAGCGATCCGAGGACCATTTCAGAAATCCCCAGTCTCTGATTGCTGTGATTGGTCAATCACGGGAGGAGCTTGGCTTAGCTGACAGCTGAGCTCTTGCAGTAGAAGCAAGAGCAATTGTGCACACTGCCACTGGCTGAATAACCCTTTAGATACCACAATTGACATTGATTGTGGCATTTTGAAGGTTGTGAGAGAGGGAGGCAGCTCCCTCACTCAACCTCATCAGCACCCCCATGGCTAAATCAATAGAAGCTGATTGTTGTCTTGGCACCCAAAAGTAAAACAAAGACATATTGGTGTGCTAGGCATGGTGGCCTGTTAGATCCAGCCACACTCATGGTCTATCAGACATTCTGTCAATGTAATCTGACAGGTCTCATGTATTGCAATACATGCTTATTGCAATGCATGAGACCAGTTATAATAATCAGTGAAAATAATAAAAGTTTAAGTCTCATAGAAGAACTAAGTTAAAAAGTTGAAAATGTTGAAACAAGTTGCACAACTTATTAAAAAAAACTACAAAATATATTTCACCCATAAATATGAGTATTTATGTAAAAACAAAAATAAACTAATAAAGTACTGCAGCATCTAGAAAGACATAATCTACAAAAATTTCCAACTATTTAACCTGTATAGTGAACACCATAAAAAAGTATTAAAACCATGCTTTTCATTAACCTTGAAAATAAAAAAGGATTAAAACTTAATTTATTATTTATTTATTTTTATTGTGTAAAAGTGACAAAACATAAACAAATTATATAAATGTGGTATCGCTGCAATCTTTTTGACCAGAAGACTAAAGCAGTCAAAACGTTTACCATTTTGTGAAAGGCATAAAAAAAATGTTTGAATTGCAGGTTATTGTTTATTTTGCTTTCCCAAAAATCTGAATAGAAAGCAATCAAAAAAAGTTAACTGTCAAAAATGGTACCAATAAAAACGACAACTCAGGCTGCAAAAAACAAACACTCACATGACTTTTTTGACATGAACATATAAGAATTATAGCTTTCAAAATAAAGTGATGCAACTGTAAAAATAAAGACATAAAAAACTCACGGAAACTCGGTAAGTATGTACTGCTTTAACCTTTTTACTTCACTTTTTACAGTGGCCAATCACAGCCATACCAATACTTGACATGGCTGTGATGGGCAGGGAGAGGTTGGTTTTTGCCATCCAAACATTTACTGATCCTTAGCAAGATCACCAACTTTTGGCCAATACTGATTACTGGTTGTTCACCCCTCTTCACTCAGGCTACAAGGAGTACTTTCCATCTCTACTTACTGTGGCACAGACAGCTACTAAAATTGTGCAATACCAGAAGGCCATAGTTGAAGAATTGAACAAAAATTGTCATCTGACAATGCTGGCAGTAGAGGTGATAGTTCCTTGAGCAACGAAGGAGGAGAGATGAGGGAGACACACACCAGGTACATAAGAGGAAGGGGAAAACTTTCAAAGATGTGGGACAGTTTCATTATACCCTCCCAGTGCTCAGGCCCTGATTTTTGGGGTACTCTGACAAGAAGGGAAATGCTTTGAAAGATGGTAAAGGAGCACCTGGCTGACTGTACTACCATCCTCCATGGTTCCTCTGTGCCGTACAACAGTTGAGTATTCAAGCTGTACATGTGACATGAACTTTCTCTCTAGGCCTTGGAGGTGCTGGCCTCATGTGAGATGCCTCTAGCAATTTGTCAAGGGGGCTTTGTAATGCCGCCGAGAGAATTATAACTGATAGGCACATCGGACTGTCAACTGATAATACTGACAAGCTGGTTGTTATCAAACTGAACAAGGTCTTGATCGATCCAGACTTCTCAACTCCAGTGTATCATGGCAGTTAAACATAGTCAACTAAATTCTTTCTTTTATTGTGTTACATTCCCATGCGGCACTCTCAACCCAAACAAGGGTAGGGTATACAGTTATTATTTTCTTTCTTTTTTCATATCCATTTCCTCCTCCACCACCATATTCAGAAAGTCACAAGGCATCCCTCATTCCTAATTTTTCCTACCTCTAATATTCTCTTACACACACATATACAGCATCAAGGAAAAGGGTAACAATGTTTTAACGTTTGACTTTCTGGCTCAATACACTTCAGCTTTAAGTATGAGACTACCTTCATTTTAAAGACAATCATATTGGCTATCTCATACTTAAACGTGACATGCAAATATTTAGCATATGATTAGCTATGATTTGTTACGCGGGTTCATGTCACTTCATTGTTACTGTTTTGCTCCTAGTGTTTGAAAAATCTTTTTCTTCATGTGTATTATAAATAACAACCTGTTTACAGATTCCATAATAACTCAGTGTGTTATTAGGTTGATTCCCAAGCAAAAGTCATTAATTCAAATTGAGGAGCAGCCATGAAGTAAATTTCCCAATAACAGAGGAAAAGCATCATCCATCTCAATGATTGTGGTCTCTCAGCCAAGAAAATTGCCAAACTACATCATGTGACTGCTATGAGGGTTGGAAAAATATGAAATGAAGTCCTTCTATCCATTGTTCCCCTTTTGCTCCTTACTGCATTCGCATTTGGCCCCCTTGAATTTTTCAACCTTCTCCCACATTTCAGGCTTCAAAAAAAGATAAAAAAATTAAATTTTATGGTGAACAATCAACAACAAGTGGGACACAATTGTGAAGTTGAACGAAATGCATTGCTTATTTTAAACTTTTGTAAAAAAATAAAAAAACTGAAAAATCGGGCGTGCAATATTATTCGGCCCCTTTACTTTCAGTGCAGCAAACTCACTCAAGAAGTTCATTGAGGATCTTTGAATGATCCAATGTTGTCCTAAATGACTGATGATGATAAATATAAGTCACCTGTGTGTAATCAATACAAATTTTGGCAGGAGCGCACCAACAATCTGGAATGAGGAAAAAAAAATGATAGAAAAAAGGGGGGGGGTGCTACCTGGTGCGGTACAGTGAATGGACACAACAGGAGAAGAAAAAGCAACCGCACATGTATCAGATGCACACCAGAATATAGGATAAAAAATTGCCTTTATTGTATACCAATATTAAAAACATTTAAAAAATACAAATTAACAAGCCACCAGAGGTGGAGGCAAGAGTGCCCTGGGCAAAGCAGATCACAATAACAATAATAATCACATGCATAAATACAACAATCAAAAGAAGGATTTTTACTGTGAAAAAGTGTGCCAATATATAATACTGAATGCCCAACAGTATTGGATCTGGACAACCAGGGGTAATGGAAGTAACAATTATATGCAGTGTTTTGAGGGAACAAGAATGAATATAATGATTCAAACAACGGGATCACAGAGACATGAATTACGCAAATGATGAAAGGATACAATAATCCAAAATATACATCATAAGTGCATCAAAGAGGGTAAGCCTGAATGGAAAATTACCATGCCGAGTAACCTGATTATACTCCCTAAACCTGTATAGAAAAGTACAGTGCATGTAACCTATGTATGTACCAAGAGATAGTACTAACAAGAGACTGCACAAAAGTCTGGTTAGAAAATATAATACCCCAAATGGTTAATAAAGGTTATGCAGAAAGGCACAGAATGGCACAAGGGGATGCCCAGGGCAGGCAGGCCGACGCGTGTCGCCGCCTAAGCGGCTTCCTCAGGGCACTTGCACTTGCCCTGAGGAAGCCGCTTAGGCGGCGACACGCGTCGGCCTGCCTGCCCTGGGCATCCCCTTGTGCCATTCTGTGCCTTTCTGCATAACCTTTATTAACCATTTGGGGTATTGTATTTTCTAACCAGACTTTTGTGCAGTCTCTTGTTAGTACTATCTCTTGGTACATACATAGGTTACATGCACTGTACTTTTCTATACAGGTTTAGGGAGTATAATCAGGTTACTCGGCATGGTAATTTTCCATTCAGGCTTACCCTCTTTGATGCACTTATGATGTATATTTTGGATTATTGTATCCTTTCATCATTTGCATAATTCATGTCTCTGTGATCCCGTTGTTTGAATCATTATATTCATTCTTGTTCCCTCAAAACACTGCATATAATTGTTACTTCCATTACCCCTGGTTGTCCAGATCCAATACTGTTGGGCATTCAGTATTATATATTGGCACACTTTTTCACAGTAAAAATCCTTCTTTTGATTGTTGTATTTATGCATGTGATTATTATTGTTATTGTGATCTGCTTTGCCCAGGGCACTCTTGCCTCCACCTCTGGTGGCTTGTTAATTTGTATTTTTTAAATGTTTTTAATATTGGTATACAATAAAGGCAATTTTTTATCCTATATTCTGGTGTGCATCTGATACACGTGCGGTTGCTTTTTCTTCTCCTGTTGTGACCTGTGTGTAATCAAGTCTCCGTATAAATGTACCTGCTCTGTGATAGTCTCAGTGTTCTGTTTAAAGCACAGAGAGCATCATGAAGACCAAGGAACAAAACAGGCAGGTCTGTGATACTGTTGTAGAGAAGTTTAAAGCCATCTTTGGTTACAAAAAGATTTCCATAACTTTAAACATCCCAAGAAGCATTGTGCAAGCGATCATATTGAAATTGAAGGAGTATCATACCACTGCAAATCTACGAAGACCCGGCCGTCCCTTAAAAATTTCATCTCAAACAAGGAGAAGACTGATCAGAGATGCAGACAAGAGGCCCATAATCCCTCTGGATGAACTGCAGAGATCTACAGCTGAGGTGGGAGAATCTGTCCATAGGACAACAATCAGTCGTACACTGCACAAATCTAGCCTTTATGGAAGAGTGGCAAGAAGAAAGACATTTCTCAAAGATATCCATAAAAAGTGTCGCTTAAAGTCACCTGGGAGACAAACCAAACATGTGGAAGAAGGTGCTTTGGTCAGATGAAATCAAAATCGAACTTTTTGGGCACAATGCCAAACGATATGTTTGGCGTAAAAGCAACACAGCTCATCATACTGAACACACCATCCCCACTGTCAAACATGGTGGTGGCAGCATCATGGTTTAGGCCTGCTTTTCTTCAGCAGGGACAGGGAAGAGGGTTAAAATTGATGGGAAAATGGATGCAGCCAAATACAGGACCATTCTTGAAGAAAACCTGTTGGTGTCTGCAAAAGACCTGAAACTCGGACAGAGATTTGACTTTCAACAAGACAATGATCCCAAACATAAAGCAAAATCTACAATGGAATGGTTCACAAATAAACGTATCCAGGTGTTAGAATGGCCAAATGTAAGGCGGGCTTTGCACACTACAACATCGCAGGTGCGATGTCGGTGGGGTCAAATTGAAAGTGACGCAAATCCGGCATCGCATGCGACATCGTAGTGTGTAAAGCCTAGATGATACGATAAACGAGCGCAAAATCGTCGTAATCGTATCATCAGTGCAGCGTCGGCGTAATCCATAATTACGCTGACGCGACGGTCCGATGTTGTTCATCGCTCCTGCGGCAGCACACATCGCTGTGTGTGAAGTCGCAGGAGCGAGGAACATCTCCTACCGGCGTCACCGCGGCTTTTGTAGGATATGCGGAAGGAAGGAGGTGGGCAGGATGTTTACATCCTGCTCATCTCCGCCCCTCCGCCGCTATTGGCCGCCTGCCGTGTGACGTCGCTATGACGCCGCACGACCCGCCCGCTTAGGAAGGAGGCGGGTCGCTGGCCAGAGCGACGGTCGCAGGGCAGCTACGCCAGCTATCACACGATATCGTACCTGCGACGGGGGCGGGGACTATCGCGTGCGACATCGCAGCATCGGCTTGCGATGTCGCAACGTGCAAAGCCGCCCTAAGTACAGACCTGAATCTAATCGAGAATCTGTGGAAAGAGCGAAAAACTGCTGTCCACAAACGCTCTCCATCCAACCTCAACGAGCTCGAGCTGTTTGTAAAGGAGGAATGGGCAAGAATTTCAGTCTCTTGATGTCCAAAACTGATAGAGACATACCCCAAGCAACTTGCAGCTGTATTCGCAACAAAAGGTGGCGCTACAAAGTATTAACTTAAGGGGGCCGAGTAATATTGCACGCCCCACTAATTGTGTCCCACTTGTGGTTGATTCATCATAAAATTTAAATTTTTTATCTTTATGTTTGAAGCCTGAAATGAGGGAAAAGGATGAAAAATTCAAGGGGGTTGAATACTTTCGCAAGGCACTGTATATATCTTTTTATATATACATATATATATATATATATATATGTAAATATATATATATATATATATATATGACAAAAAGGTTCTCAGAGACCTTCCTATATGTCTCTTCCAGGGTTTATCAGAGTGCTTCAATATAATTTTTGGCAGCCATTGCACATGCAATTTACCAGTCTTGGCAGTGTAATTGGTTTCAAAATTCTCTCTCTTCACATGAGTCTCTGAGACTCACCATCCAGTCGCTTCATGAGGGCGTAAGTGGGTCTCTTTTGGATCCTCCCTTCCTCGCAATAGTCTCTCACTGAGTGCAAAGGCTTTCTATGTTTAGCAGTCAGAATGTTTTTAAAATTGTACCAAAATTGAGTCAGAGTCCATCTTTTACATCTATTGCTGGATGTATTGCAATGCCTCCTTGTAATATTAGCTAGGCCTCACACTAAATGCATAGGCTTTGCCAGTTTCCAAGTCACATTTGTTGTATTATTGTACCAGAATTGAATCAGTCTCTCTTCTATGTCTCTTGCTGGCTGTATTGCAGTTCTTTCCTCTAATTTTTGGCAGTCCTTGCATTTAATGCATAGGCTTTATGAGTGTACCAGTTCTAATAATGGGAAAATTTTAACCCTTTCACCACCCGATTATTTTGCATTCTTACTTCCCATCTTCTAAGAGCCATAACTTTTTTATTTTTACGTCAATATAGCCAAATGAGAGAATTTTTTTTGTGGGGCAAGTTGTAGCTTTGAATGACACTATTCACTCTGCCACATATTGTACTGAAAAATGGAAAAACAATTCCAAGTATGGTGAAATTGCAAAAAAAGTGCAAATACCCATTTGTTTTTTTTATTTACCATGTTCACGATATCGTAAAACTGACCTGGCAAAATAATTCCCCACGTCAGTAAGAGTTCATAGATACCAAAAACTTATAGTTTTCCTTTTATCTAAAAATTCTGAAATTTGTAAAACAAAATATTGCACTTTTGTTGACATTTTCTGAGACCCATAGCATTCTCATTTTTTAGGATCTTGGGCTGTGTTATGGCTTATTTTTTGTGTCTTGAGCTCATGTTTCTAAATATACAATTTTTGGGTAGATGCAATGTTTAAATCATGTATTATTACATTTTATTGCAATGTTGCGTTGACTAAAAAAGGGATTTCTGGTGTTTTCATTTTTTTTATCACTACATCCTTTACAGATCAGAATCATTTACTTTATATTTTGATAGGTTGGATACTTCTTAAAGCTGCAATACCATATACTGGTATGTGTATTGTTTTATAGTTTCATTTTCAATGGGGCAAAAGGAATGATTTAAACCTTTGTGTTTTTTTATATTTTTTAATTGTATATTTTTTACCTTTTATTTATTTTTACCAGCTCTCGTAGGGGACATGAAGACTACACTGTCCGATTACTTCTGCTTTTTAGAATATTGCTTCAGCATCCCTCTGAAAAGCAGATATGCTGATGATCTGTAAATGCTGGCGCTCAGCTGGCATTCTCAGGAACTTAGTCATGACAGTGACAGGGGTCCTTAGCTTAACCCTCAACTATCATGATAACTCATCGACATAACATGACCACATCACAAGGCTGCCACTGAAAGTGGGGAATGGCATGAACCCAGCCGGAGCACATTAAATCCTGCTGTCAGAGAATACCAGCAGGATTTAACTAGGCATGGGTGGATCAGCATACCAGCTGATCCTGCATTAAAGTGACAGACATGGCTTGGACATACAGGTACTTCAATGCTTGTGAAGGGGTTAACAAAATGTGTATGATACCCTACTTTATGTTTAATACAGGGAATATCGTATTGCCTCTTACTTCTAATTTTTGTCAGTTCCTGCATAGGCTTTGTGAAATTCTCCTTCATAACTTAAACAGGATGTGTCTGACCATGTCCTAGACACTACATGTCTAAAAGAGGCAGTAAAATGTTAAAATTCTATTTATCACTAAATGTTTTTTTCACCATTGTAAGGAATGAGAAAGTACAAAAATAGAGCAAAACTGCTACGTGGGAACATAGCGTAAGGGGTGGATTAGGCTTGTTTTTTTCTCATGTTTTTGTATATACAAGTCATTATACAAGAAAATTGTTTACTAACTTTTTTTTCTGTAAAATACCTGTTTTCCCTGATTTTGTATTTTTTTTGTCAGTGATGTAATACTCTGACTACCAGGTTGCTGCTGGGAATAATCTTGTCAGAGATGTGTCCTGACATCTTCCCCATTCTGTGCTCATTCCATTTGAGCACTTTTTCAATTCATTTCAGTGATTTCTATGCCTTCCAGACCTCCTTGAATGGCCTTCCAAAAAAATGCTCAAGTTTCCCTTTGACTTTCATTGTGCATGTTACTCGAGACAAGCATCCGAGCATTCCGATTTGCTTAAGTTGAGTAATGAGTACCAAAGCATTTTAGTGCTCCTCATCATTAATAATTACTTTTTAAAATAAATTATATTCATTAACAGAAATACTTTCCATTTCTTTAGAAAAAATATGGTGCTAATAAAGTCTGCTTAAGTGTTTTTTGTTTTCTTTATTTTGACATTTTAAGCCAGTCCTTGTCTCCTCTACCAAACTTATGAAAAGTAGTTGGAGTTTATTTTTGATTGACATGATGTAACTTATCCAAGAAATTCATTATCTTACAAAATAAAAGTGGTGTAAATTGCAAAAGAAATGTGTCTCTGTCTTTGACTGGAAAATATTTCTTGCGGTGGTGCACACCAATTGAAAAAGGCATGTAATTCATTAAAAGGTAAACCACTTACGGTAATACATGTTGGACATTATACTTCACTTTATGAAGAATTTGTGTATAAAGCTCTAGTTTTGATTAATCGTGGAAATAGTCTTAAGACATAATTTACCCAAGCATCCTAAATAACTGTTAATTAATGAAAGTATAACAAGTTAGGCCATCAGATGGGATCTTCTCCTTATCAAGTGCCAAGACACAGTCTCGAGAAAGAAACTAGATTAAAAAGATGCAAATCAACAGAGGCTTTCTGAAGGCTCATAAATGGGGCCATGAATAAGAGGACCACACACTACAAGCTTTATATGCCAAAAAAGGACATATCAATAGGTGTCATTTCAATCAATTGATTCTTGGTTAAATAAATAAAAATAATATATTTCACACAGGTTTCCTCCAGCTGCCTTGTTTAGAGTTTCCTGGTACCCAACTGATATTTGCTCCACGGTAAGTCATCACTGATGACAGATTAAGCAAAAATAATTCCCCAGCTAGTTTACAGTCAATAATGCCAGACGTACTAAAATTGGGCTAGAACAAACCTTTCTGCTAACATTATTACACAACGTATGGGCTAGTGTTCTCATCAAAAACCAAACACCCATTTTTTTATACCTAATTTTAAATTCTTCTTTCTGATTCTGATCTGTTGATATCACTGTTTTGTTGCTTTGTCTTTTTCACAAAAATAAACCTCTCATTCATCTAGAGAATGAGTGCCCTAAGGCACAGACCTGGAAACATTACAGATGTTTTCCTAGTAGAAAGCTGAGATCAAATTAAAGAGTACATAAAGATAGATCTCTGTTGAGAGAAAGAAATAAATGTATGCTGGAGGCATTAGCAGGGAGAGCCCAGGGCTTTAATTCTAGTAATTCCAGCTGAAATGATTCAATCATTGCCTTGGTTGTCCAGCAATGTATGATAAACCCGTTCCTGGTTCTCTGTCTGCAAATGTTGATTACTATACTATAAATGCACATAAGTTTATACTAGGGCATTACTATTGTGCCACATGAAAAAAAAATAAACATATAACTCAAGTGCATTTTGAGGCAACTGTTGGCCTACTAAAATTTTAACTTTTTTTTTTATGTAAAACTTGCCAAACTAAATTTAGAGTGACAGCTATAATTTGGCAATAATGCTGAGCAGCAACCATGTTAACAACAGTAGCAATTTTCAATTAGCTTCATCAAAAGTGATAGTAAAATAACTTTGTTAGCTAAAATATGTTAGTGGAATTAACTATTAGCAAAGATGAGAAGAATTTAAAGGTGTCAGAGAAAGTTTTCTACTATGTTTGTAAGTATACACAATTACTTTTTGTTCAGATATGTTGTACAAAATATTTTGCTTTAATAAATTACATGTACATCAATTTATCTGGACAATAAATTTATTTATCAGGTTTTTATTTTCATTATTTATGCGGATTCTGTTTAGAAGACATTATTTATCTAGGCATAATCAGGTTTTTTTTGCCTAACCTTGCACTAGAATCAAATACAATTTTTTGCTATTCAGTTTATGTTAATAATGCACTGTTTTCGCTAAGTTGCTAGTTCAAAAATTTGCATACTTTCATTCAGAGATTTTCTTTATGTCAATTAAATTCAGAAAAATCTGGTCAATATCTGTTAATATCACATATATGACACAAAATAATGTTTATCAGCTGAGAATTCTGACTTTGTAAAATTCACAAGTGTAAGTATTTTTTAAAAACATATGGTTTTTCAAGATGAAGTGGGGAAAACAAATTATATACCTTTGTAAAAAAGATTTCTTAAAAATATAGCCACAAATAAGTAACTAATTACCATTAATGTGTTTTTTCAGAACCCATGACAGCACAAAGAAAAGGGATCTGGCCTTCAAGGACAGGAAATCTACTGAATACCTTTGGATTACAGAGCATGAGAGGACCTCCAAATAGAAATCATTAACTTAAGCCTACACCAAACAACCAATAAACTCTATAAACACTGTGTCCATTATTATATTACATATACATATATACATGTGTGTATATTTAAAAAACAAACAGAGAAAACCACCCCATACGTGAAGGGAGGGAATATACGGGCGCTGTCATGGTTTCCAAAAAACACATTACCGGTAAGTAATTACATATTTTTCCAACCACCCATGACAGCACCACACAGAGAAATACAGAGAATTTTTTAGTGAGGAACCACAGGCTGTAGAACCCTTCTGCCAAAAGTAAGATCAGAAGAGGACGATAGATCTAGCAAGTAGTGTTTATAGAAGGTAGAGGCAGAAGACCATGTTGCTGCCTTACAAATGCGTTCGATGGACACATCGGACTTCCCTTAGGAGGTTGCCACGGCTTTTTTGGATTGAACCTTCAAACCCTCAGGGCCTGACCTGCCTGCAGCAGTGTAGGCTAAACTAATGGCTTCTCTAATCCACCTAGCCAGTGTAGATTTAGATCCCCTACATCTCTTCCCCTGGCCTTGAAAGTTAACAAATAAGGACCTATCTACTCTCCAAGACTCTGTGGCCTCTAGATATTTTATCAGGCATCTCCGGATGTCTAGAGTATGTAACTTCTCCTCCTTCTGATTCCTGGAGCTGTTGCAGAAGGATGGGAGAACCACCTCCTGAAACCTATGGAACATGGATGCTACCTTTGGGAGATACGCTTGTCCGGTCTCAAAGAGACTCCATCTTCTAAAATCTGAGTAAAAGGAGGATCCGCTCACAGGGCCTGGATATCACTTACCCTATTGGCTGATGTTAATGCTACTAAAAGGATAGCTTTGAGCGAAAGCAGCTTAATTGGTGCAGCCACCACAGGTTCAAAGGGAGGTTCGGTCAGTGCTGACGGTACCATATTTAGATCCCACAGAGCCTTTCTAGGTCTAACTATAGGCTTTACCCTAAAGTGAACCCTAATAAACCGAGCAACCCAGCGGTTATGTGCCATATGATAGTTATATAAAGCATCAAGTGCTGACACCGGGACTTTCAAGGTACTAGTGGAAAGCCCTAAGTCTGTTGCCTTCTGCAGGAACTCCAAGATGGAGCCAATGGGGACCTCATCACTCAGTGGAACTCCTGAAGTAAACAAAAATCTATTCCAGATTCTGGAATCAATATTGGTAGTTACCGGTTTTCTACTGTGGAGTAAAGTTGTGACCAGATTAGGGGGAAAACCTTTATGCTCTGGCAATAACCTGTCAAATTCCATGCCGTTAGATGAAGGTTAGAAACTTGAGGATGTTTGACTGATCCCTGTGAGAAAAGATCCGGAATGTCTGGGTCGGAGATGGACATCCCCCTTAGCTAGGAAAATCATGGTCTTTTGGGCCAAAAGGGTGCTATCAGGATGATCCTTGCTCAATCTTCCCTGATCTTTCTCAGAACTGCTGGAACAATTTTTACTGGAGGAAAGGTGTACACCAGACTCTTCAGGAAGTAATCTACTACATGAGGATGCGCTCAGGTTTAGAGAACAGAATTTTCTTACTTTATCTTGGTAAACACGAACTGACTCAGAACTCATTCCCCCGTTTTAGCTGATTGCAGCTCAAAAAATCCGCCTCGTAGTTTTCTTCTCTTTTGATGTGTAAGGTAGTCAGTGACCATATGTGTTCCTCTATACCAATTAAAATATACGCACGGTTGTCCCTAACAGGGCCCCTTAACGTGTTCCCACTGGTGGTTGATGTAGGCACTGTTACTGATTTGTCCTAGAGAATTCATACATGGCAACCAATTACCAGGGGTAGAAAGCATATCATCATGTGCTATACTGCCATCAATTCCTTTAGGTTTGATGAGGCCGGTTTCTCTTTTTCTGACCACTCCCCTTCGACTAGATGGTCCCCCCAGCCACAGTGGCTTGTGTCCATAGTAACAAACCTTGAGACTGAATTCCACCAGGCTATACCCCTTGATAGATTTATTGTGTTCTTCCACCAGTAAAGGAGCCAAATCATTGATGATTTTATCCTTAACTCCACTGATAACTGTCCCTTCACAGTCACCTCCCTTTCCAGAATATTCCCCTGCAATTCTCTGGTATGCATCTGACCCCAGGAAATTGCCGGGATGCAAAGGTTAATGACCCCAGGAGAGACATAGCCTGCCTAAGTAGCATAAAGGGTTACCTAAATGCTCTTAAGACTTGGTTGTAGAGCTTTACTACCTTGTCCTGTGGAAGACAACACTCCTGAGTGTTGGAATCTAGAATGAATCCCAGAACACTTGTATCCTGCATGGCTCTAGTCTTGATTTTTTTTTTTTAGAGAACCCAGATTTTCCATGGTGGTGCAGACTTCCTGTATTTGGATTTTGCATTGATGATAAAATGCATCCACAATTAGAAAATCATCGTGTTTCTCTCCCGTAGATGGGCCATTACTTCAGCTATCTGCTTGATGAAGATGCGCGGAGCTACTGACAACCCGAAGGAGAGGGCTCTGTACTGGAAAAGTCGTATCATCCCTTTTATGTTTAAGGCCACTCTGAGGAATTTTTGATAATCCACGTGTATAGGCACATGATAGTATGGGTCCTATAACTCCAGGACAGCCATAAAATATCCCAGGAATAGCATCTTTATTGTTGATCTGACAGTCTCCATCTTGAAGGGTCTCCATTTTTACATGAACATTCAGGACCAGGACAGGAGCACCTCAGGTGCATGGAAATATATGCAGCTGATCTGCTCCTGTCAGGGAGGTTGTGCGCAGTGATGCGACACTCGCACAGTGCCAATCAGGTAACAGGACCTTTGATGACATCATAAACATGTGACCAGTCTGTAACCAATGAGGTAATACAACATTCACACCTGACTGGTCCCATGGCCATAACGTCATGGAAAGTTTTTCTCTTAACCGAGAGACAGAGTCGGCAAGACCTGTAAATACAATGACAATGTTTTTTAATAATGTGCTTTTTTTTTTTTTTTACAGCCCTTCAACCTGATCTGGACCCGATCTGTAACACGAGCTTCCCAGGAAAGCGCGTGATCAGGATTGTGTACACGACCACTATGTTCGGGATTGCTGATCACTAATGATGGTTTGTATTTTATCTCTGATTTTTGTATTTGCTATAGAGTAAAAAAAAATCTGCGGTGGTTCCACCATATTTGCAAGTGGTTTTAATGAAAGAAACATAAGCCAATGAATATTTAAATAAATACAATTATTATACAAACTGCAAATAAAGAAATGATCAATTGTTCCTTATCGATAGTTTATTTAGCTAATAAAGGACTTGTCTTGCCTTCAATAATGGTTAAGATTGAAACATTGCTTGTAAACAAACACAACCTTGCAATTTTTATTTGATTACAAATGCTCTTGTTTTACAGAACTGAGGGACTTATAATTTTATTGTTAGATTCTTTTTGTGTAGGTTACATATTACTTTAACCAAATATCACATATACATAAATCTAAGAGCCATCAATACCCAGCTGCTTATGAACAATATGCTACCATCTTTATCTCCCATCTCCTCCCTCTCCTGTGCAGACTCTGCATTGCCACATTATAATAATACATTGCAGAGTGCCCTGGATGAAGCTGCACTAGCTGCACGCAAAAATAAATGCATACGCAGCGACAACCCTGGCACATACATCAAATACGTTTCTGCCAGCGCTATTTATGGTGTGCAGAGCATCTGTGGAGCAACTATTTTTCAGCAGAAGACTTCATCCCCTATAAGTTCATGCTCAAATCCTATAACTCTGCTCTTTATCTGGCCAAACAAGTCAACTTTAACACCCTCATTAAATAACTATCCAATAATCCTAAATGACTCTATGAAACCTTCCACTCCCTCCTGAGCTCTAAAGTACAGACCCGGGTCACCAACCTCAGCTCTAATGATTTGGCCACTTTCTTCTTGCAAAAAATTAACCACATCAATCAGGACATATTTGAAAAATCCCCTTAGAGCCTAGATCCCCTCCCCTCCAGCTCACTTTTCTATATTCAAACCTGTCACAGAAGAAGTGACCAGGCTCCTCACATCTTCTCACCTGACAACCTGCACCAGTGACCCTATTCCTCCACATCTCCTTCAGACTCTCTTCCCAGCTGTCACTACCTACGTAACCTTGCTGTTAACTACAGACCGGTCTCTAATCTTCCCTTTATCTCTAAGCCCCTGGACCGCTTGGTCCACTCTCGGCTAATCTGCTATCTTTCTGAAAACTCGCTTCTAGATCCCTTACAATCTGGTTTCTGCTTGTTACACTGAACTGAAATGGCCCTTACCAAAGTCTCCAATGATCTATTAACAGCAAAATCCACGACTCCCTATTGTTTCTCTTAGATCTCTCCACCGCTTTCGATACTGTGGATCACCAACTCTTCCTTACCATGCATCGGCCTCAAGGACACTGCTGTTGCCTGCTGTCCTATCTTTCTGACTCCTCCTTCACTGTTTCCTTTGCTGGCTTTGACTCCTTTCCCCCTCACCTTTAGGGTTCCCCAAATCTCACTCTTGGGTCCCCTCCTCTTTTCTCTATACACCGCCCATATTAGACAAACTAAAAGCAGATTTGGTTTCCAGTATCATCTCTATGCTGATGACACCCATTTTACACATCATCTCATAACATCACTGCAGAATTATTACAAAATACCAGGGGTTATCTGTCTGATTCTTGTGTTTTCTCCCTCTACTATCCAACCTACACCCCACATCTCAATTACCTTTGATGATTCAATCATTACTCCCAAGTGGCATGCTCACTGCCTTTGTTATATTTGACACAGAACTTTCCTTCATTCCCCACATACAATCACTCACTCAATCATGTCACTTGCATCTTAAAAACATTTCCAGAATCCGACCATTTCTGAACTTTGAAGCTGCAGAAACCCTGTCTGTCGCTCTTATTCATTCTCATCTTGACTATTGAAACTTTGATCGGTCTCCCTCTAACCAAACTTTCTCCTCTCCAATCCATCCTGAGCACAGCAGCCAGGGTTGTATGCCCGTCCAGCCGCTTCACTGACACCTCCACATTGTGCCAGTCTTTACACTGGCTACCTATCAGCTACAGAATACAATCCAAACTTATATTTCTCTCTCCCAAAGCTCTCCACAGTTCTGAACCATACTATATTTAATCTCTCATCTCTGTCCACCATCCTACCCACCCCCTTCAATTCTCAAATAATCTTAGACTAACATCCTCCATAATCCAAACCTCACACCTCTGTTTCCAAGACTTTTCTCGTGCTGCACTAGTTTTCTGGAATTCATTACCCCCAAAAATGTGACTAATATCCAGCTCCAGAGTTTTTAAGAGTGCATTAAAAACAAATCTCTTCAGACAAGCTCATCATCCTAATTCACTAATGTAAACATGTTACCACCCTTTCTCCTGTCTTCTAAATGCTACTCATAACCTTCTCTCTCCTATTTCTGTCCTCACATCCTCCAAACAACCAATAGCACATAAGTGCACTTAAAATGTTACTGTCTAATAACTGGATCATTCAACTTTATATGAAATCCATAATTTATCATAAAGATGGCTGGACCAAACACTACAAGCCCGTTTTACCTTTTGTGTCCCCCTATTTCCAAAACAGATTTTAAGCTTGCGAGCAGGGCCCTCATTCCTATTGTGGCTGCTGAACTATGTGTTACTTTATTTTGTTTTTTTCTCTTCAAGCCCCACTTGATTGTAAAGTGCTGCGGAATATGTTGGCGCTATAAAAATAAACTTTATTAGTATTATTAATATTGCTGCTGCAGTCCTGCAGTGTATTTGAGCTTGAGCAGTGCTTACAGGTTATTTTAAATCTAGCCCTGTAAGTTATGATCTAGCTTGTCCAGTTACTGTTGTACATCTTCTGGCTAGTGTTACAGTATAGGAGAGTACACAGTTTAAGCCACCAGAACAAATCAGCCACTGAGCTGTGAACTCCTGAAGATTAAAACTGAGTACTACCTACTGATGCATCAATGCCGACTCGCAGTCTTTTTTCAAAGTTGGCAATTAGGCCCTTCGTTTTCTCATGTGGTACAAAATATTTTCTTTGTTGGAGCCAATGAACTGTTGATTTTTCTCCAGTGTGAGGAAGCATGTGATTTTCCTGATCAAGATTTTATAAAACGACTATACAGATTAAAAATTATTATTTCTTATCATACAGTAAGATTACAACAGATTGTTTTGCCTTAAATAAACAGTTTTCATTTTTATTGAACAAATCAATAATAGACATGAAAATAAGCAACTTTGTAATATATCATATCAGACAAATTTACTTTTTTTCTCTGCTAAAATTGATCAGTCGTTATCAAAATTCTGTATTCAGTGAAAACTTTCCCATTAGTGAGATAGGACATGGCAGATGTTAGGGTACCTTCACACTTAGCGATGCAGCAGCGATCCGACCAGCGATCTGACCTGGTCAGGATCGCTGCTGCATCGCTACATGGTCGCTGGTGAGCTGTCAAACAGGCAGATCTCACCAGCGACCAGTGAACAGCCCCCAGCCAGCAGCGACGTGCAAGCGACGCTGCGCTTGCACGGAGCCGCCGTCTGGAAGCTGCGGAGACTGGTAACTAAGGTAAACATCGGGTATGGTTACCCGATGTTTACATTAGTTACCAGTGTGAGCAGGGAGCAGGGAGCCGCGCACACTGAGCGCTGGCTCCTTGCTCTCCTAGCTACAGTACACATCGGGTTAATTAACCCGATGTGTAATGCAGCTACATGTGCAGAGAGCAGGGAGCCGCGCACACTGCTTAGCGCTGGCTCCTTGCTCTCCTAGCTGCTGTACACATCGGGTTAATTAACCCGATGTGTACAGCAGCTACATGTGCAGAGAGCCGGAGCCGGCAGCATAGGCAGCGTGAGAGCTGCAGAGGCTGGTAACTAAGGTAAATATCGGGTAACCACCTTGGTTACCCGATGTTTATCTTGGATACAGCTTACCTCAGCTGTCAGACGCCGGCTCCTGCTCCCTGCTCGCTTCATTTGTCGCTCTCTTGCTGTCACACACAGCGATCTGTGTGTCACAGCAGGAGAGCGGCTTTGAAGAAAACGAACCAGGGCTGTGTGTAACGAGCAGCGATCTCGCAGCAGGGGCCAGATCGCTGCTCATTGTCACACACAGCGAGATCGCTAATGAGGTCACTGCTGCGTCACAAAAAGCGTGACTCAGCAGCGATCTCGGCAGTGAGCTCGCTGTGTGTGAAGCACCCCTAACTGATGAGATTGTATGTAGATGGAAGAGGGAGGACGAAGGAGCAAGGGGCAGAAGAAGGAGTTGAAGGCAGAGCTCTGCCCCTACTCTCTTTTCTATCTTCATAGAAACTCCTCAGTAACATCTGACATTTCTTATCTCAGTAATGGGAAAGCCTTCACTGAATAAAGACAACCTCAGAATTGAGAATTTTGATATCGACTGATCAATTCTGGTAGAGAGAGAAGCAAATCTGTCTGATAAGATATACAGTGAAACTTTGGTTTACGAGAACAATCCGTTCTGGGAATGTGCTTGTAAACCAAGTTAAAATTTTCCAAAGGAAATAATGCAAGCTCAGACAATTAATTCCACAACTTGTTCAATGTCCCATCCTGGTCCCCTATTGTGCCATTCCACACATTCACAAACACACGTACACACACATATTATGCTCACCTTACCTTCCGTTCCCTCGCTGGCCACTTGGTTCTTGTAATCCACCGGTACAGGATGTGTATTGGGTAACTATCGCGAACGATGTTGGAGCTTCTGTTGCTAGAGCGCTGACGTCAAAGGCATGAGCTGCTTGCCTCTGATTGGTCAGCGCGCTGCCTTTGAGAAGCAGCTGACAGCGGAAGTTCCTCCATCGTCGCGATGGTTACCCGACACACATCCTGTAACAGCGGACTACAAGAACCAGGAGGCCGGCGATGAAACAGAAGGTAAGGTGAGCATAATATGTGTGTGTGCGTGCATGTTTGTGTGTGTTTGTGTGTGTGTTTGTGTGTGTTTTTGCGGACTGCAAGAGCGGGTCAGAGCCCGGTGAAAGTACAGAACCGGAAGTGTGTGCGCTGAGTGTTTGCTTGTACAGAAAAGATTGCTCATATACTGAGTTACAAAATTTGCAGCAAGCTTTGCTCGTATAGCGAAATACTCGCACACCAAGTTATTCGTAAACCGAGGTTCCACTGTATTACAAAGTTGCTTATTTTCATATGTGCTATTGATTTATGAAATAAAAATGAAAATGACGATTATACTTTAACATTCCAGATTGAACTTAAAAAGGTATTACCTTTTTCTGAGACTTTAATAGGAACACACTGATCTGCCTTTGTTTTCTCTGTCCAAGTAAATAATCTTCTTAGAAGTGATATAGTTACAGGCTGCACCAACAAGGATGTCACATTTGGTTTAATTTCCCAGGAGTTTCCATCTAAATAGAAGAAATGCACATAGAACACATTCAAATTGTTTTAAATTCCCACAAGGATGAGAAAGCATCTGTCTTCATGAGGAAATTGTTTTTAAAATATTGTGTAACCCCTTCCCTGCCAAATAATTGTTTGTGAGTCCTAGTCTCATTTGAATATATATATATATATATATATATATATACATACACATACACATACTCACATCTTATACGTTTTTATATAAACTGAACAAAAATATAATTGTAACACTTTTGTTTTTGCTCCCAAGTCTCAAGAGCTGAACACAAAGATCAACAACTCTTTCATTGAACACAGAAGGACTTTTACTCTCACACACTTCACAAGTTTGTCTTCATCTTTATTAATGAGCACTTCTCCTTTGCTGAGATAATCCATCCACCTCACAAATGTGGCATAACAAGATGCTGATTAGACAGCATGATTATTCCATAGGTGTGCCTTAGGCTGGACACAATAAAAATATGTAGTTTTACAGTATTTGTAGGGTCTGAAGGGGTCAGAAGACCAGTCAGTATTTGGTGGCATCGTCATTTGCCTCATGCAGTGCAATGCATCTATTTTGCATAGAGTTGATCAGGTTGTTGATTGTGGCCTGTGGAATGTTGGTCCAATTCTCTTCAATGGCTATGCGAAGTTGCTGGATATTGTAAGGAAGTTGAACTTGCTGGTGTATACATTGATCCAGAGCATCCCAAATATACTTAATGGGTGACATGTTCAGTGAATATGTTGGCCATGCAAGAAGTGGGAAGTTTTCAGCTTCCAGGAATTGTATACAGATTCATGCAACGTGAGAAGTACATTATCATAATTCAGCATGCTGTGAGGGTCGTGCATTAATGACACGACAATGGGCCTCAGGATCTCATCCCAGTATCTTCGTGAATTCAATATGGCTTCAATAAAAAGCACCTGAATTAGTTGTCCATAACATAAGCCTGACCATGCAACACCCCCACCACCTCTAAAAGCCACTCGATTCACAACATTGACATCAGCAAACTTTCACCAAAACGACGGCTTATATGCATTCTGCCATCTGCCTCCTACAGTGAAGACCGGGATTCATCCATAAAGCGAACACCACTCAAACATGCCAGATACCATTAAATGGGAGCATTTGCCAACTCAAGTTAGGATGACGAACTACAGTCAGGTGGATTCCCTGATGAGGATCACAGCATGCAGAAGAGGTTAATTGAGATGGATTTTTACAGTATGTGCTGGAATTCTTTAGTTATGCAAAACAATTGTTGCAGTAGCTGTCTGGGTGGCTGGTCTCAAACAATCTTGGAGATAAAGATGCTGGATGTTGAGTTACTCGTGGTCTGTAGATGTGAGCCCGTTTGGATGTACTGGCAAATTCTCTGAAACACTTTTGAAGATGGCTTATGGTAGAGAAATGAACATTCATTTCATGGGCACCAGCCCTGGTGGATATTCCTGCAGTAAGCATGGTAATTGCACATTACTTCAAAACTTATATCTGTGATACTTTGCTGTGTGATAAAACTGATACTATTCATTCTACCACATAGCGTACTAGAAAATGGGAAATAAATTCAAAGTGCCTTGAAATTGCAAAAAAGTGCAATTTCAAACTTATTTTTTTTATTTACCATGTTCACTATATGGTCAAATTGACCTGACAATGATTCTTCAGGTTGGTACGATTCCGAAGATACCAAACCTATATTTTTTTATTTAATTGGTGAAATAATTGAAAATTTATTAAAAAAAATAAAAAAATGTCGCTTTTGTCACAATTTTCCTAGAGTTGTAACAATTTAATCTTTTTGGATATGGGACTGTGAGGGGGCTTTCTATTTGCACCATAAGCTGTATTTTTTTTTACTGATACTATTTTGAGGTAAAACGATGCTTCGCTCGCCTCTTATTGCATTTTATTGCACTGTTGTGACTGCCAGAAAATAATAATTCTGGCATTTTGATTTTTTTTTCATTAGGCTGTTAACCAATTGTATTCATTTCTTTTATATTTTGATGGATCAAACTTATACAAATGCAGTGATATGAAATATGTGTATTTGTTATTTGTTATTATTTTATTGTTTTATTTTAATTTAGTAAAATGGGGGTTAATTAAACTTGTGTTTTTTATATTGTAAAAACGTTTTTACTTTTATCAGTATTTAATAGTCCCTATTAGGTAACCTTCAATCATCCGATCGCTTGGGCTATACAAACAAAGGCAAGAACATGACATATGACGTGCATGTATGTCATATGTCGTGAGAGGTTTAAGGGATTGGGTGGACTACATCACCAAGGAAAGTTATACTACTTGGAGTTTTTCAGTTTGGATTAGAGGTGATCTTATTATAATTTACAAATATATACCATATTTATCAGATTATAAGATGCAGTTTTCCTCCCAAACCTTTGGGAGGAAAATGAGAGCTGCGTCTTATAATGCAAATGTAGCTTACTGGGAGGTGAAGAATGGGCACTGTGCTGGCTGTGGGGTGCTGTGCTGGCTGTTGTGGGGGCTGTGCTGGCTGACGTGCGGGCTGTGTGGAGGATGCCAGTGCAGCGGGTGTCCCAGATGGTCTCTTGGCGGTGTAGGCTTCAAATAATAGTGCCCGGAGTTGGCCAGTGCAAAGATGGAGCACTCGGCTCAAGATCTCATCTGCGCACGCTCTGCATCCAGCTCATTGAACTCCCAGCAGCAGACTTAAGGAACATGGGCCTCGGACGTGGCGTGGAAACAAATGACATCTCAGCTTGTCATTGAGCTGAGAGCTCAATTTGTGCATGTGCTGGCTCTGGGCTCCATTTATTTGAAGATCACACTGCCGACAGAGCATCTGTGATGCCAGCCGCACCGCCATGCTCCACAAAGCAAGCATGGTGCCCACAGCCAGCACAGTCCCCACCACAGTGCCTGCAGCATCGCCTTACTCCAGCACTGCCCCTGCCTCCTGTGACCTCACTCCACCACCGCTGCTACCCACCTCCGTTAAGACACCACCGGAGAATAAGGCGGACCCCATTTTTTTGGGGGGGTGTCTTATATTCTGGTGCATCTTATAAAACAAAAAAAATATGGTAATTAGATAGCATAAAAATCTTTGTAACCTATTCTTACACCTAGGCCTGCAATGATGATTTGGAGGAATCCTCTGTCTAGATGAATAAAAGTTTAATCACCATCACAAATGGTGATTCTTTACTGAGCAAGCAGTAAGACTATGGAACTCTGTGCCACATGATGCTGTAATGGATGATTCACAAAAAAGGAGGGCCTGGATGTTTTTTTTGAAAAATATATTACAGGCATGGTTATTAGATTCCATGATGGGGCGTTAATCCAGGGAACTAGTCTGATTGCCATATGTGAGTAGGGACACAATATTTCTAATAATATGAGGCAATTAACATCTGCTTCACAGGGTTTTTGCCTTCCTCTAGATCAACATGTTAGGTTATAATTGAAGCCAAGGGACTGTTCTTCTTTCAACCTTAAGGATATGTGCGCATGTTGCGTTCTCTACAGTGCAGAAAAGAACGCACCCTCTGGCAGACTGGACACAACTTTTGTAAAAAAAAGTGCATCCACAACGCATGCATTTTGGAAGCTTTTTCCATGCATTTTGCATGCGTTTCGGATGCATTTTTGACAGTGCGTTCCCCCGGCAATTCAGCTCTGCTACATGCCCGCTGACAGCAGACACAAACAGAGTCGCGATGAGAATGAACTCGGGTGAACTTCACCCGACTTCATTGTCATACCGCGGCTCTGTCTGTGTGTGGCGTCCTGATTAGCGGTCATCCGTGACGGACTCACCAGGGACCGCTAATCCCCTGAGTGACTGAAGTGAGCACCGCGATTAGCGCTGCCGTCACTCAGGTTACCCACGGCTAGCTGGAGTCCTCCACCCGAGACCGCAACTCACCTGTGACTTCATCGCTGATCACGCGGCTCACTTCAGTTGCTGCGTTGAGCTGATAGAGCGGTCTGGTCTGTGACCGCTCTTGTCAGCTCCATGTAGCAGATCTGAGAGCGTCGTTGGACCTCTTTGAATTACATCGGATCTGGTGGGGTATTTGAGGATTTCAATAAAGTGGTGAAAGAGGGGTTTTTTTGTCTTTTATTCCAAATAAAGGATTTTTTGGATGTGTGTGTTTATTTTCTTTAACTTACAGGTTATTCAGGGAAGGTATCTTGGGGAGACGCCTGCCATGATTAACCTAGGACTTAGTGGCAGCTATGGGCTGCTGCTATTAACTCCTTATTACCTCGATTGTCACCACACCAGGGCAATTTGGGATGAGCCAGGTAGAGTCCCGGGACTGTGGCATCTAAAGGATGCATCAATTCCGGGCGGCTGCTGGCTGATATTGTTAGGCTGGGGGGCTCCCCATAATGTGGAGCTCCCCATTCTGAGAATACCAGCCTTCAGCCATGTGACTTTACCCTGGCTGGTATCCAAATTGGGGGACCGCACGTTGTTTTGTTTTTAATTATTTATTTATTTATTTTACTGCATGACAAAGACCCGCCCACCTGTGGCTGTGATTGGTTGCAGTGAGACAGCTGTCACCCAGTGTGGGGGGGTGACTAACTGCAACCAATCATAGACACGGGTGGGCGGGGAAAGCAGTGAATACTAGCTGGATTAATGAGCGGCCGGCATTTTCAAAAGAGGAAACGCCGCCGGAGCAGTGTGACAGCTGTGCAGCACCGCAATGGTAATCGGGGATCGGTGAGTATGAGAGAGGGTGAGAGACTGACCAGCATGGACAGAGAGAGTGACAGACAGAGAAAGAGACCGACTGACAGAGAGAGAGGGAGTTTCACCGACATCCACAGACAGAGATTGATCGACATTGAAGACCTACGTTTTGCTTGTCAAAAAAGCATGGGGAACACAACAAAAATGCAGTCCAAGTGCATTTTGGTTGCATTTTGACCCACGTCATTGATTTCAATGGGTGGAGAACGCAGCTACAACGCACAAAAGAAGTGACATGCTGCTTTTTTTTCCGCAGCGATATTGGGCATCCAAAACGCTACGTTTGCAAACGCAACGTATGCATTGATTTTTCGGCTTTCTCATAGACTTTGCTGGGGAAGCTGTACGCCTGCAATTTGGCACTGAAAACGCTGCCGTTCAAAACGCAGCGTTTCAGCGGAAAAAAATGCAACGTGCGCACATAGCCTAAAACTGTGAAACAGAATTGATTGTACCTCTTTGAGAGGAAATTACTGTCCTTTGTCTTTTAATGGATTAATCTGAAAAGTAAACATTTGCCCTTGTTTCTGCTGCCAGGGTAAGTAGGAGTATACTGCACAAAAAAAGAAACAAAAATGCAGGTTAGTATCTGTTTGTACCAAATTATAACTTGGCACATGGAGTAATGTTTGTTTCCTTGCTCAATTTAATGCCAAATACATTTTATTTTTTTGCCTTTAAAATATAGTAAAAAACAGTGTGCTGCTCATAAGATTTAAAATGGTCCATTGCATTTTCTTGAAAATTTGCTAGATCTCAAATTATACTGATAAATGTGAACATATTTTGAGAATAGGAAATCAATTTTAGCAAACTAAGTGTCAGATTAAACTGTGAAGCATGAAATCTAAAATCCTTTTGGATGTGCTTTACTATAATATCGGTGGTCCTTTTGCTCGCTTTTAGTAATCCATGTTGATTTACCACGAAAATGGGGAATTGTCATGAAAATCTCCATTCTAATTACTAGTTTTTTAACAACTATAATGCAAGAGATACTAGCAAGAATGATATTCCATTGCAAAGCAAAATCATTTCTGGTTTATTTGCTAGCTCTATATTCTTTTTTTGCATTAAAAAAGGTTTCATACAATTCTACTTTAAGAAACATAGTGTGAAACAAAAGTAGAGAATAAGTAACACTATTGCTATGAATTACATTAATTTTGTTCTCACTTCCTTTCCTAGTGTGATTATTACAGCCTACTAACAGTAACATGGTGTAGCAATTATAACATATATTCATCCAGTGTAAGGCATGGTAGTAGTGACAAGCTCTGTAAAGTTGATATGTTTCCATTTTTTGTTATATTTTATTAGTTATTTTGAATATTTAATTGCATACTATAAACTATAATAAAATATGTTGTCCAGAGCTACAATGTGTCTTCATCATGACATGCTCCCATACTGCACAACTTTTGGGATGGTCAAACATTAACATCTATGGCTCATTTTGCATATTTGTGTGCTTAAACAGATTCTATAAAACATTCAGCTAATTATAAAAAGCTTAGGATTTAAATTGTACTATTATAAATTAATACACAGTGTGGGCTTAATATACAGGAACCAGACAAAAAGAGGTACCCTCAACATAACAATAACAATTTTATCTCGATAAATGTATTTCTCAGGTGAAAAAATAAACTTTTAAAGGCAAGCAATCATCAAAAAAGACCTATCATTTAAAAAATTTTTTGTGTGTTAGCTGTATACATTTTTTTAATATTGTGATTTTTTTAAAAAAATCACAATCTTTATTAAAAAATAAAATTAGTAATCTTGCCATTTTCTCACTGGCCACCAGGTGAATTTTAGACTTATTCTTCTTGCCCTTTAAGGGACAGTTGTCAGCAAAGCTCTTTATAAATAGTGATGGGTTAACCTAGACTGTAAAGTATCTGTGCAACAACCCCGGGCCCGACGTTCTCAGGGAACTATCCAGGTAGTTGAAAAAAAAAGGAAAAACAAAGAAACTAGGAAGAAAGCAGGCGCATTACACTTACCAGTCTCCAATGCTGCTGTAACACTACTTCTGGGGCGGCTTATTACCCTAATACATATTCACTGCTTCCCCCTGCTCACCGTCAGTCCCAGCGTCTCTGATTGGTTGCAGTTAGACCGCACCCCCACCCTCTGTGTGACAGCATGTCTCACTGCTTGGACTGTAAAGTATCTATGCAACGACCCGGACCTGGCGTTCTCAGGAAACTATCCGGGTAGTTGAAAAAAAAAAAGGAAAACAAAGAAAATAGGAAGAAAGCAGGCTCCTTTATACTTACCAGTCTCCAATGCTGCTGTAACACTACTTCTGGGGCTGCTTATTACCCTAATACATATTCACTGCTTCCCCCTGCTCACCGTCAGTCCCAGCGTCTCTGATTGGTTAAAGTTAGACCACACCCCCACCCTCTGTGTGACAGCATGTCTCACTGCTTGGATTGTAAAGTATCTATGCAACGACCCGGGCCTGGCGTTCTCAGGAAACTATCCGGGTAGATGAAAAAAAAAGGAAAACAAAGAAAATAGGAAGAAAGCAGGCGTGTTATACTTACCAGTCTCCAATGCTGCTGTAACGTTACTTCTGGGGCTTCTCATTACCTTCAAACATATTCACTGCTTCCCCCCTGCTCACCGGCAGTCCCAGCATCTCTGATTGGTTGCAATCAGACTGCACCCCCACCCTGTGTGAAAGCATGTCTCACTACTTGTAATCACACATGATGTGTGCGTCACTATTTTGGTTAAAAAAATAAATAAATAAATTGGCATAGCGTCCCCCCATATTTTGATATCCAGCATGGATAATGCAAATGGCTACAGGCTGCGGCAACCAGCTGTTTGCTTATCTTTGCTGTGTATCAAAATAAGAGGTACGCCATGCAGATTTTTTTAATTATTTTAAAAAATAATTAAAAAGTGGGGTGCATTCTCCCCAATTTTGATACCCAACTGTAATAAAACCGACAGCAGGGCGCTTATATTCTCAGGCTGGAGAGTCTCATGGTTATTGCCCCGCCAACCTAAAAATAGCAGCCTGCAGCCGCTCAGAATTGACACATCCATGGCATTTTACATGGCTCATCCCGATTGCTTTGATACGGTGTCAAGCAGGGTAAAATGAGGGGTTAATGAAAGCTCAATGCTGTCATTAATCCCTGATATGCAAAAACCCACCCTCTTTCACTTCTTTATTATCCCCAAACACCCAGTTCAAATGCAATCCAAACAGGGTCCCACAACGATTCCAGCTTTGCTACACACTGAAGTCACAGCATGCGGCCACAGAACTTGTCCACTGTGAGCATCAAGCTGAGACTGACTGAGCTGTAGCAAAGAACAATAATATTACTCAGTTTATATGCGGTCACAGCTGGAGGTTCCCATGGTACCCTACCTGTGACCGCAGGGAAACTGACCTCAGGTGACCTCATTAAACTCAGACTTTTTTGCCAAGAAATGCAGATTTAGAGCTGAACTTTATACACCAAATCTGAATCTTGGGGCAAAAAAATGCATCAAAACCACATCATAATGCATAGTGAGGTCACTGAGTTTAATGAGTTTCCTGTGGTCAGTTTATCTGAGGTCACAGGTGAGGTACCTTGAGAACCTCAAGCTGTGACCGAAAATGAGTGAAGTCACCGCACATCGTTGCGGCCCTGTCAGTCTCTGAAGCCGCAGTGTGTGGAAATGTGCTGTGACTTCAGTATGTATGTAGCAGAACCATAATCTTTATGGTATCTCAAGTGGATTATATCAGAACTGGGAGTTTGGGAGTTAATAAAGAAGTGAAAGAGGGTGTGTTTTTTGTATTACATTTTAAATAAAGGATTTTTTTGGTGTTTGTGTCTATTTCTTTTCACTTACAAATTAGTAATGGTCGGGGGTCTCATAGACATCTCCCATTACTAATCTATGGCTTAGTTGCAGCTGTGATCTGTCATTAACCCCTGATATCACCGCTTCAGGGCAATCAGGATGAGCCAGGTATAGTGCCAGAATTGTCACTTCTAATGAACATGGCAATTCTTGGCAGCTTCAGGCTACTATTTTTAGGTTAGGGGGCCCATTACCCATGATCCTCCCAAGCCTGAGAATACCAGTCCCCAGCTGTCGGCTTTAAAATGGCTGGGCATCAAAATTTTTGGAGATCGCATGCTGTTTTTAAGAATTATTCATGTAAATAATTTTACAAAAGCCAAACGGAGTTCCCCTTATTTTAATACACAGACAAGATAAGCACATGGGGGCAGAATCTTGTAGCCATATGCTTTATCTGTGCTGAGTATCATAATCTGGGGGACCCTACATCAATTTTGTTTTATTTTTTAATTTATTTTTACACCACGATAGAAATGCACACAGCCTCTGTGATTCCAAGCAGTCAGACACATGTGAACAGCACCCAATACAAGCCATTTGTGTGCAATTTTAATACTAAACAATCACCCCCTCCAAGGATTGATAGTGTGTGGGTGGTTGCTCCATCAGTTTTTTGCACCTGTTGCCTTCATCTTTATCAGTGGGTTTTACTGAATCCTGTTTGTGCATTTATTCCTATGGCCTGGGCAGGTAAACATTGTTGCCTTTTGTTTCTGTGAATGTTTTGTCGAAAATTTAATTCCTCTTTTTGTGGTTCAGAAAGCAGTCAGACACCGCTGTCATGCAAGGTGGGGTGTGGTCTCACTGCAACCAATCACAGACACCAGAACTGCTGGTGGGTGGGGGAAGCAGTGCATATGCATGAGAGATAATGAGTGGCCCTGGAAGTTTTGTTAGAGACGCACAGGGAATGGTAAATTTAATGCGCCTGCTCTAATACTTTCTGACCTGTCTGCCATCTTTTTAAAAAGCATGATTCGTGTCCCTATAGACATATATGGGGATTGGCGTCCGGGCAAATATACAAAATTAATTCTGTGCCCAAATTTTTTTTTTTAAAATCTCATTGGACCTGTTGATCCTGGATATTTGCGGATTCACCCATCACTAGTTATAACATAGGTTCTCTTATTCAGAATTGGCAATGTTACAGAAGACCATACTCCCATCATATTTACCTTTTCACATGCTCATTAGATGCTCCAATACAAAAGAGGAGGAAATCTATTGATAGGGGCTAATGTTCATGTATTATTTAATGAAACTACAGAAGTTATAGTTTGAAATTACACAGTCACCAATAGGAAAATAACATATATTTTTAACTTTTAATGATTTTTATGATATGAACAAAAATACCAAAAAATAAAAAATAAATATTTTTGTACGTATCTTAATTATAGATTACAGTACACATTTCTTTCTTTCTATCTTTTTAATCCATAAATGGAACAGGATGGCACCAGGGGTTAGTTCTGCAGTTACAGTACTTACTAGATATTTCATTGCTGCCCCCTCTGAAAGTGTTCTGCATCTATGCTAACAGATGCAGTTAGATGTGAGTGAAGACAGCACCAACACTCTGCTCCTATTTCTGCCACTATTGCTTCTGCAAAAGAAAACATCATTAGAGGGTAGAGATAAAAGTAATGAGTGACACCAGTGCAGCCCTCTTATGATGATTAATTTAAGGGCAGTACTGGAAGCTGTGAGGTGGCACTGGTGTCACTCACTGCTTCTATCGTTGGCCCCTGATGACATTTTCTTTCACAGAAAATGTGCAATGCCAGTGCAGATAGGAGCAGAGTCCTGGTGCTGCACTCACATATCTTACATTGTCTCTCAACATGGGTTGAGGACATCTTCAGATGGTTTGGTAATTCAAGAAACTAGTAAGTAATGGCAGCACCACCCCCTGGTGACTTCCGGCTCCAGAAGGCAAGATAGACACTTCAAGAGAGTGAGTGCAGCCCCAGCCTCCTTTTGCATCATGATGACACTCCTCAAATCACAGGAAGTGCAAGTGCAGTGACAAATACACATATTAGCTATACACAGATTAGCTGGATAGGGAGAAGTTTAGGGAAATGTCTAACAAAGATCATTCTAAAATTAATTAAAGTGTAAGGATAGATATTTAGAAAAGAAAAAGAGTTCCAGCGCCAGGAATGAGAAAATAAAAAATCCATTTTATTGTGCCAATGCATATTAAAATTCCAGCAGGTACAACATATCAGTCGGATGGCAGCAGAACAACGCGTTTCGACGCCTCAGGTCTTAATCATGTTCTGAAGAACAACATTAAAGTTGTTTTAGGCCTGTCAGGAAGAGCTTAAAAATATTGTATTGCAAAGTCCAAGTTTTACTTAAATGGGTAACCTGAGGAGATAAAAAATTATTCAAATGGCCATGCGCTCAAACTAGAAAGACGATATCAACAGTGCTGTTTACCACTTTCACAGTACTTGATATTCAGTGTGATGCTGGAGTTGCTCTTTGGGGCACCCACTTTCATCTGGGACATCATACAATAGGGAGCTTGTCCCATTTCATGATGTTTGTAACAGCCTGCCCCCTGAAAATACCTGTTTCCCTGCAGTTCAAGAGCATGAAGCATGGTGGGGTTTGGCCACACCCCCTGTTTTTGGGCTTCAGGAAAACAGGTATTATCAGGGTGCTGGATGTTGGTAACAGCACGGAGTAGACCATGCCCCGTCGCACCACCTGTTCTCAGACTGCAAGGAAGCAGATATTATCAAGAGGATGGCTGTTACCAACAGCATGGTGCTAAAGTTAGGGAGAGCTCCAAGATGAAGCTCCAGCATTACATTGAATAACAAATATTGTGAGGATGGGGAACTGCACCTATACTTTAAAGGGGTATTCTGGTGACATAAGAATTATTCTAATGGCCCTGCCCTCATAATTGTCATTTATTCTTCAACTTCTAAAATGTTATTTCAAAATAAAAACAAAAGTAGAAATAATAAGATATAAAAGAATATATTATTCCTTGAAAAAATTGCCTTGAAAAATTAGATGTTAAAATTCCTTTTAAAGATTTTAAATAGGTCGACCAACATTATGAAGTCATTAGCATCACTGATGGAAAACAGTCAGTACATTTCATTTGAAAATATGATATAGCCTACAATTTGTCCTGGAAAAATCTGTGCAGGAATTAGAATTCTATATGATATTTTCCAGAATAAAAGCTTCCACTGTGGAAAAATTGGATCTCTTCAGCTTGAAAGCCTCAGAAATTTGTGCCTTGGAAAAAAAATGTATTATTTAGATGCCAATTTTTTTAATGTATATATTTGAGTCAGTAAGAATAAAGAGCAAATGAAAGAATTAGCTTTTGTCCTCTTGCAACAACATATTTTACATTAACAATAATGAAACTGCTTTGTAAAAAAATATAAAAGTATAGAAATATTTTTTTTGTTGTTTTTTTTTAAATTTCACAATATTAGAAATCAGCAGCTGGAACCCATACTGATCAAGATTTACCAACATGTCCATATTTCTAATATTTAGAAATATGTTAATTAAACAGTGTCCTTTAGCTTACATTATATAATATTGAAAGGTTATTAAAGGTGAAGGTTATACTGAACCATTTTAACAATTTTGGAGCACTAGGTGGGATTTTCAGTGTTAAGTCAATGTAGCTAATGTACTCTTAGTATTAGCAAACTTTAACGACTAAAATGTAGCCCCATTGAAATTGTCATATCCGGCCAATCTTTTATATTGTGCATGAATAAAAACACAATTATTACATAACCAAATAACTATTATAAAAATATAACAAATGTATACATCTGAGTAGAGCTCTACAAAATTATTCAAATGGAAGTTTACAAATATTCATGTTATCATGAATACAGATTTTTTTATAATTCACTGTGATTTCTGTAAGGTGGCAGCCATTTTGCTGAACTGTAGAGGACCGTCGAAAGATTTAAAAGATATACAAAAAAATAACATTCTCCTCACTGCTCACTAATAGCCACCATCAATGCACAGTCTCCCCTTACTCACCTCTGTAGCGCCTTTGCTACTTGTCCAGTGCATGTTGCATTGTATCCTTTCTTTTGAAATGTGATTCTACTTAAATTTCCTGATCCCATATTTACTATTTTATTTAATTTTTTAGAGAAAAAAAAATACAAATTTCTGAAATAGAAACAGAATTGTTTACTTTCTAAAGTGTATATATTGTTGGAAATATTTTGTTTCTCCTATTAGTCTAATATTAGATATGTACACTTGCACCTGAGTACAGTGGCATGTGCTTGCTTTATTCTACCTACATATTCAGGTCCCATTCAATTTGTAAAGACATGTGCACTTGTTTTATCCCTTAAGCGGGCTTTACATGCTACGATATATCTAACGAGATGTCAGCGGGGTCACGTCGTAACTGACGCACATCCGGCCTTGTTAGTGATATTGTAGCGTGTGACAGCAATGAACGATCAGAAATACTCACCTTCTTGTTCATCGCTGACACGTCACTCATTTTCTAAAAATCGCACGTCATGTTGTTCATCGTACCTGAGGCAGCACACATCGGTCTGTGTGACACCCCGGGAACGATGAACACAGCCTACCTGCGTCCGCCGGCAATGCTGAAGGAAGAAGGTGGGCGGGATGTTTACGTCCCGCTCATCTCCACCCCTCCGCTTCTATTGGCCGGCCGCTGTGTGACGTCGCTGTGACGCCTTCAGGAAGTGGATGTTCACCGCCCACAGCGAAGTTGTTTGGAAGGTAAGTTAGTGTGATGGGGGTTACAGGATTGTGTGACAAGAAATTGCCCGTGCCGCACAAACTATGGGGGCGGATGCGATCACAAATGCGATCGCACGAGAAATTGTAAGATGTAAAGCAGCCTTTAGACTGTGATGTAAAAGGTGGCTTTATGTATGGCAACCTTGTCTACTCTACATACAGTGCAGACCAAAAGTTTGGACACACCTTCTCATTCTTTATTTTCATGACTCTGAAAATTGTAGATTGAAGGCATCAAAACTATGAATTAACACATGTGGAATGAAATATCTAACAAAAAAATGTGAAACAACTGAAAATATGTCTTATATTCTAGGTTCTTCAAAGTAGCCACCTTTTGCTTTGATTACTGCTTTGCACACTCTTGGCATTCTCATGATGAGCTTCAAGAGGTAGTCACCGGAAATGGTCTTCCAACAGTCTTGAAGGAGTTCCCAGAGATGCTTAGCACTTGTTGGTCACTTTTGGCTTCATTCTGCGGCCCAGTTCACCAAAAACCGTCTCAATTGGGTTCAGGTCTGGTGACTGTGGAGGCAAGGTCATCTGGCGTAGCACCCCATCACTCTCACCTCATCCCTGCCCTGTCAGGTTTAATAAGTGGGATTTCTTGCCTTATACGTTGTGTTGTGCAGACGTCTGTTGGATACACAGCTGTTAGTCCTACTGAATAGACTGTTAGAATTTGTATTATGGCAAGAAATAAGCAGCTAAGTAAAGAAAAATGAGTGGCCATCATTACTTTAAGAAATGAAGGTAAGTCAGTCCGAAAAATTGGGAAAACTTTGAAAGTGTTCAAAAACCATCAAACGCTACAAAGAAATTGGCTCACATGAGGACCGCCCCGGAAAGGAAAACGAAGAGTCACCTCTGCTGCGGAAGATAAGTTTATCCGAGTCACTAGTCTCAGAAATCGCAGGTTAACAGCAGCTCAGAATAGAGACCAGATCAATGCCACACAGAGTTCTAGCAGGAGACATATCTCTAGAACAACTGTTAAGAGGAGACTTTGTGCAGCAGGCTTTCATGGTAAAATAGCTGCTAGGAAACCACTGCTAAGGACAGGCAACAAGCAGAAGAGACTTGTTTGGGCTAAAGAACACAAGGAATGGACATTAGACCAGTGGAAATCTGTGCTTTGGTCTGATGAGTCCAAATTTGAGATCTTTGGATCCAACCACCGTATCTTTGTGAACAGATGGACTCTACATGCCTGGTTCCCACCATAAAGCATGGAGGAGGAGGTGTGAATGTGTGGGGGTGCTTTGCTGGTGACACTGTTGGGGATTTATCCAAAATTGAAGGCATACTGAACCAGCATGGCTACCACAGCATCTTGCAGCGGCATGCTATTCAATCCGGTTTGCATTCAGTTAAACCATAATTTATTTTCAAACAGGACAATTACCCCCAAACACACCCCCAGGCTGTGTAAGGGCTATTTGACTAAGAAGGAGAGTGATGGGGTGCTATGCCAGATGACCTTGCCTCCACAGTCACCAGACCTGAACCCAATTGAGACGGTTTTTGGTGAACTGGGCCGCAGAATGAAGCCAAAAGTGACCAACAAGTGCTAAGCATCTCTGGGAACTCCTTCAAGACTGTTGGAAGACCATTTCCGGTGACTACCTCTTGAAGCTCATCAAGAGAATGCCAAGAGTGTGCCAAGCATAATTAAAGCAAAAGGGGGCTACTTTGAAGAACCTAGAATATAAGACATATTTTCAGTTGTTTCACACTTTTTTGTTAAGTACTTCATTCCACATGTGTTAATTCATAGTTTTGATGCCTTCAGTGTGAATCAACAATTTTTAGAGTCATGAAAATAAAGAAAACTCTTTGAATGGGAAGGTGTGTCCAAACTTTTGGTCTGTACTGTACATTACACTCCACGGCCTTACGGCTGTTATTGCCAAATATTTGTTACCGCTTGTGAACCTACTTGTATATAGGTTTCATTAACATATTTTATATTTTGGTTGAACATCATTTATTAAAAAAAAATAAATAAAAAGTAAAAAAAGAATAATAATGGATTAATGTTTTGCAACTGTTTGACTAATCACATTTAACAACCGTAGGCACCACAACAATACTGCTGGCTGCTGCCATAAAGTACTTTCTGCGGGTGTCCATACTCTTTATTTAGCATTAAGTCATTTTGTCAAGGGTGAGAATATTTGAATAATTACTTGGTTGTTAAATAGAAACAAATTCCAAAATGTATGATAAACCCAAACATCACAAAAGCAATGATCATGGCAGGGTAATAGAAAAGCTCCTAATTAGAGATGAGCGAACCGGTCGCGGTTCGGCTCGAGGTTGGTTCGCCGAACGGAGCTCCCGTTCGAGTTCGGTTCGTCGAACGTTCAACGAACCGAACTCGAACTGCATAGGAAACAATGGCAGGCATTCACAAACACATAAAAACACCTAGAAAACACCCTCAAAGGTGTCCAAAAGGTGACAAACAACTCACAACACAACACAAACACATGAGAAAGTGACAAGGACATATACTCATACGAAAACAAAAGAGCTGGACAAGGAAAAAGAGGATGAGACACAGATATAGGCATGGCATGCCCTTCTAAAATCATGTAAAACACCGCAAGGTGACTCCAAGTGGAGTCTCCCTTTTTTCCAAAAATTGGGCCACACAGACACCCCTTCAGTGGCAGCACTTGTGCCCCAGTTGTACACTTCACAGCTAGATTTGCATCAAGCACATTCAAAAATACGCTATTCATAACCGTCCCCAGGATGACACCGGGGTAGGTAGCAAAGTCTTTCCTGATCCCAGCTCTGTTCATCTTGACTTCTTTTAAAAACAATGTAAGCAAGGGTTACTCCAAGCGGAGTCTCCCTTTTTTCCAAAAATTGTGCCCCACACACACCCACCCATTCAGTGGCAGCACTTGTGCCCTAGTTGTACACTTCACAGCTAGATTTGCATCAAGCACATTCAAAAATACGCCATACTTAACCATCCCCAGGATAACACCGGGGTAGGTAGCAAAGTCTTTCCTGATCCCAGCTCTGTTCATCTTGGCTTCTTTTAAAAACAATGTAAGCAAGGGTTACTCCAAGCGGAGTCTCCCTTTTTTCCAAAAATTGTGCCCCACACACACCCACCCATTCAGTGGCAGCACTTGTGCCCTAGTTGTACACTTCACAGCTAGATTTGCATCAAGCACATTCCAAATCCACAAGCATTTACTCTCCCCAGGATGACACCGGGGTAGTATATTCCTGGTGGATCCATGACTTGTTCATTTTGATGAACGTTAGTCTGTCCACATTGTCACTGGACAGACGCGTGCGCTTATCTGTCAGCACACACCCAGCAGCACTGAAGACACGTTCAGAGACAACGCTGGCAGCTGGACACGACAAAATCTCCAAGGCGTAACTGGAGAGCTCTGGCCATTTTTCTAGATTTGAAGCCCAAAATGAGCAAGGCTCCATTTGCAAAGTCATGGCATCGATGTTCATTTGGAGATACTCCTGTGTCATCCTCTCCAGCCGTTGACTATGTGTCAGACTTGTTGTCTCTGGTGGCCTTGCAAAGGGGGCCTAAAAAAATTATGAAAAGATTCCATAAAATTGCTGTTACCAGCACCAGATACAGTCCTACTGGTACGGGTAGACTGTTGAAGATGACGAGACCGTCCCATGTTTGTCAAGTTACAACTGGGAGATTCACTCCCTGCACCTGCACGGTTGTTTGGTGGAAAAGCCGAGCTAAGATCGAGTATCAGCTTCTGCTGATACTCATGTATACGTGCGTCCCTTTCTATGGCTGGAATTATGTCACAAAATTTGGACTTGTACCGGGGATCTAATAGTGTGGCAATCCAGTAATCATCATCACTTCTAATTTTGACAATACGAAGGTCATGTTGGAGGTAGTGCAACAAGAAAGCACTCAAGTGTCTTGCGCAGCCATGCGGACCAAGTCCACACTGTGTTTGTGGCATAGAGGTGCTACCCGTTCTTTCCTCCTCTGACATCTCCCCCCAACAACTCTTTCAACTGAAATTTGACAAAGGTCTCCCTCATCCGCTGAGTCTTCCATGTCCATGGACAGTTCGTCCTCCATTTCTTTATGTTCTCCTGCACCTTCCTCAACATTTCGCCTGCTACTATGCGCCCTTGTTGATCCCTGTCCCCCATGGTCCCATGCATGCTGCGTTGGTATTGATGAACGTCTGGACCTTGGTGATGTTGTTGTCACTTGCGCATATGAATCCTCCTGTAGTTCCTCCCCTTCCTGTTGTCCCACCCCCTGACTCCGGATAGTGTTTAGCGTGTGCTCCAGCATTTAAATGACTAGAATTGTCATGCTGATAATGGCATTGTCAGCGCTAAACATATTCGTCGCCATGTCGAAACTGTGCAGAAGGGTGCATAGGTCCTTGATCTGAGACCACTCCATCAGGGTGATCTGCCCCACCTCTGCATCTCGTTGGCCCAGGCTATACATGATGACGTATTGCACCAGGGCTCGGCGGTGCTGCCACAGTCGCTTTAACATGTGGAGAGTCGAATTCCAGCGTGTCGGCACATCGCATTTCAGGCGATGAACCGGCAGGCCGAAAGTCTTCTGGAGCTATGCAAGTCGCTCAGCTGCGGCGCTTGAACGGCGGAAGTGAGCAGACAGTTTTCGTGCCCTGGTCAGAAGGCCATCTAGGCCGGGATAGTGTGTTAAAAATTGCTGGACAACAAGGTTCAACACTTGAACCATACAAGGTACGTGTGTCACCTTGCCCAGGCGAAGGGCCGCACCCAGGTTTGCAGCATTGTCGCACATGGCCTTACCAGGCTGCAGGTTGAGTGGAGACAACCATTTATTAAACTCGGACCGCAGAGCTGCCCACAACTCCTCAGCTGTGTGACTCTTATTCCCAAGACATGTCAAGCTAAAGACCGCCTGATGACGTTGCGCTCTGCTGCCAGCATAGTAATGAGGGGTGCGTGATTCCTTCTGCGCAGTGAGAACGCTGGTGGCCTGATCAGGCAGGCTTGGGGCAGAGGTGGAGGACACAGATGAGGTGGAGGAGGCAGAAGCAGTGGCGGAACTTGGACAGACAGAGGATTGACACACAAGTCGTGGGGACGGCAAGAATTGTGCAGCAGACCCTTCACCATCTATCACCATAGTTACCCAGTGCCCAGTCAGCGACATGTAACGTCCCTGTCCATGCTTACTGCTCCAAGTATCGGTGGTGAAATGCACCCGTTCACACACAGAGTTTCTCAAGGAAGCGGTGATGATGTGTGCGACATGCTGGTGTAGCGCGGGCACACCTTTCTTAGAGAAGTAGTGGCGACTAGGCATCTGGTACTGGGGCACAGCAACAGACATAAGGTCTCTAAAAGCCTGTGTGTCCACTAGGCGGAAAGGCAACATTTCGGTAGCCAAGAGCTTACAGAGGGATAGAGTCAACCTCTTAGCTTTGTCATGGGTCGCAGGAAATGGCCTTTTATTTGACCACATCTGAGGGACAGAGATCTGGCTGCTGTGTGTAGACGGTGTTGAGTAGGGTGTCCCTGGAAAAATGCAGGTTTGTGAGGAAAGTGCAGGCGGAGACATGATGTTGCCTTCATCCAACGTTGGTGTTATCGATGTCTGAGATAGCTGTACACACTCACTTGTTTCCCCTTCCAAACCAACTGACGACCTACCAAGCAAACTGCCTGTTGCGGTTACAGTGGTGGAAGTTGTGCATGGAAAACCAGGTGTGACAGCTGTCCCCACAGTCCTAGAAGATGAAGAGCGCGCGGATGCACTGGAAGGGGGAGGCCATGGATGGTTCGCTCCGCTAGGCCGCATTGCAGCACGGGGAGCTTCCCACCGGGACCTATGATTTTTATTCATGTGACGATTCATGGAAGAAGTTGTCAAACTGCTGAGGTTTTGACCTCTACTAACAGAATCACGACAAATTTTACACATCACATAATTTGGGCAATCTTTTTCTATGTCAAAAAAGGACCAGGCTAGGCAAGGCTTAGAGGGCATGCGACCTGCTGAGCCCCCCCGACTAGTGCTCAGAGGCAGAGTGGTGGCTGATGATGCAGTTGTAGACGTGCTACCAGTGCTCCGACTCTGTCCAGGAAGGCGCAAGGTAACTTCGTCGTCGGTTGCATCCTCCTCCACCGCCTCTGTTGACCTCCTCGAGTGCCTGACTGGGGGTTGACAGTAGGTGGGATCTAGAACTTCATCATCAATTGTTGTGTTTGCACTCCCCTCCCCCTCAGACTGAGCCTCTTCTTGCCCTGACCGAATATTTAAGTTGTCATCCCAATCTGGTATCTGCGTCTCATCGTCATCAGTATGTTCCTCATTGTCTATAACCACAGGTGTTACAGTTTGTGACAAAGGGTCAACATTATGCTCATAAACTTGGTCCTCACGGCCTGAATCAGAGTCACAAAGGTTCTGGGCATCACTGCAGACCATTTCCTGGTCTGTACTCACTGTAGCTTGGGAGCAGACCTCTGATTCCCAGGCTATAGTGTGACTGAACAGCTCTGCAGACTCAGCCATCTCAGTTCCACCATACTGTGCAGGGCTGATGGAGACTTCAGAGCTGGGAGAAAGCAAGTTTGATTGGGATGACAACTCAGAGGACTGGTGTTTTTTGGATGCGGTACTTGAAGTGGCTGAGAGGGCACTTGTTGGACCACTTGAGAGCCATTCAAGCATTTTCCTTTTTTGGCCATCATCTACCTTTGTTCCTGTTTTTCGTGTCCGTAAAAAAGGGAGCACATCGGATTGTCCACGGTAAGTAGTAGACATCTTACTTTTGCTGGTAGATGGTCTATCTTCAGCAGATTATAATGGAACTTTGCCACCTTCCCCACGGACAAACCCTTTTTTTCCTTTTCCACCACGCGTCTTCCCCTTTCCACCAGCATCTATCATTTTGCCACTCATGTTGATTGCGACAAGATTGTGCACTGAAAATGTGGTAGTAAAAATTGAGAGGTGGTGTAGATTGCACCGGTGGTCTAGCTTTATTAACAGCAGAATAATAAAGAATAAATATCCCTGATAATGCAACTATAGCCCTTAAACTGGCAGCATAAATTGCTAGTGTAATGGCTTAGTTATAATGAGTTGGAGTGTGCAATGCAGGCAGACGTGCTGCAAATATCTGTGCACTACTGGGACTATACAGAAGTCCAACAACCACGTTTAGGATGCCACTAGGTTCACTCACTGTTTGCTAGTATAATGGCTTAGTAACAATAAGTTTGAGTGTGCAATGCAGGCAGACGTTCTGCAAATATCTGTGCACTTCTGGGACTATACAGAAGTCCAACAGCCACGTTTAGGATGCCACTAGGTTCACTCAGTGTTTGCTAGTATAATTGCTTAGTTATAATGAGTTGGAGTGTGCAATGCAGGCAGACGTGCTGCAAATATCTGTGCACTACTGGGACTATACAGAAGTCCAATAGCCACGTTTAGGATGCCACTAGGTTAACTCAGTGTTTGCTAGTATAATGGCTTAGTTATAATGAGTTGGAGTGTGCAATGCAGGCAGACGTGCTGCAAATATCTTTGTACTACTGGGACTATACAGAAGTCCAACAGCCACGTTTAGGATGCCACCAGGTTCACTCAGTGTTTGCTAGTATAATGGCTTAGTAACAATGAGTTTGAGTGTGCAATGCAGGCAGACGTGCTGCAAATATCTTTGCGCTAGTGGGACAATACAGAAGTCCAATAGCCACGTTTAGGATGCCACTAAGTTCACTCAGTGTTTGCTAGTATAATGACTTAGTAACAATGAGTTTGAGTGTGCAATGCAGGCAGACGTGCTGCAAATATCTGTGCACTTCTGGGACTTTACAGAAGTCCAACAGCCACGTTTAGGATTATTATTATTATTATTATTATTATTATTATTATTTATTTATAGAGCACCATTAGTTCCATGGTGCTGTACATGAGAAGGGGGTTACATACAAAATACATATACAAGTTACAGTAGACAGACTAGTACAGAGGGAAGAGGGACCTGCCCTTGCGGGCTTACATTCTATAGGATTATGGGGAGGAGACAGTAGGTGGGGTGTAGATGGGGCGGCAGCTCCGCACGGTGGTGTGGCGGCAGCTCCGCACGGTGGTGGGGCGGCAGCTCCGCACGGTGGTGGGGCGGCAGCTCCGCACGGTGGTGAAGCAGTGAGGTCATTGAAGGATGCAACTAGGTTCACTCAGTGTTTGCTAGTATAATTGCTTAGTTATAATGAGTTGGAGTGTGCAATGCAGGCAGACGTGCTGCAAATATCTGTGCACTACTGGGACTATACAGAAGTCCAATAGCCACGTTGAGGATGCCACTAGGTTCACTCAGTGTTTGCTAGTATAATGGCTTAGTTATAATGAGTTGGAGTGTGCAATGCAGGCAGACGTGCTGCAAATATCTTTGCACTACTGGGACTATACAGAAGTCCAACAGCCACGTTTAGGATGCCACTGGGTTAACTCAGTGTTTGCTATTATAATGGCTTAGTTATAATGAGTTGGAGTGTGTAATGAAGGCAGACGTTCTGCAAATATCTGTGCACTACTGGGACTATACAGAAGTCCAACAACCACGTTTAGGATGCCACTAGGTTCACTCATTGTTTGCTAGTATAATGGCTTAGTAACAATGAGTTTGAGTGTGAAATGCAGGCAGACGTGCTGCAAATATCTTTGCGCTAGTGGGACAATACAGAAGTCCAATAGCCACGTTTAGGATGCCACTAAGTTCACTTAGTGTTTGCTAGTATAATGGCTTAGTTATAATGAGTTGGAGTGTGCAATGCAGGCAGACGTGCTGCAAATATCTGTGCACTACTGGGACTATACAGAAGTCCAACAGCCACGTTTAGGATTCCACTAGGTTCACTCAGTGTTTGCTAGTATAATGGCTGAGTTATAATGAGTTGGAGTGTGCAATGCAGGCAGACGTGCTGCAAATATCTGTGCACTACTGGGACTATACAGAAGTCCAATAGCCGCGTTTAGGATGCCACTAAGTTCACTCAGTGTTTGCTAGTATAATGGCTTAGTAACAATGCGTTTGAGTGTGCAATGCAGGCAGACGTGCTGCAAAAATCTGTGCACTACTGGGACTATACAGAAGTCCAACAACCACGTTTAGGATGCCACTAGGTTCACTCAGTGTTTGCTAGTATAATGGCTTAGTTATAATGAGTTGGAGTGTGCAATGCAGGCAGACGTGCTGCAAATATCTGTGCACTACTGGGACTATACAGAAGTCCAACAGCCACGTTTAGGATGCCACTAGGTTCACTCAGTGTTTGCTAGTATAATGGCTTTGTTATAATGAGTTGGAGTGTGCAATGCAGGCAGACGTGCTGCAAATATCTGTGCACTACTGGGACTATACAGAAGTCCAACAGCCACGTTTAGGATTCCACTAGGTTCACTCAGTGTTTGCTAGTATAATGGCTGAGTTATAATGAGTTGGAGTGTGCAATGCAGGCAGACGTGCTGCAAATATCTGTGCACTACTGGGACTATACAGAAGTCCAATAGCCACGTTTAGGATGCCACTAAGTTCACTCAGTGTTTGCTAGTATAATGGCTTAGTAACAATGAGTTTGAGTGTGCAATGCAGGCAGACGTGCTGCAAAAATCTTTGCACTACTGGGACTATACAGAAGTCCAACAACCACGTTTAGGATGCCACTAGGTTCACTCAGTGTTTGCTAGTATAATGGCTTAGTTATAATGAGTTGGAGTGTGCAATGCAGGCAGACGTGCTGCAAATATCTGGGCACTACTGGGACTATACTGAAGTCCAACAACCACGTTTAGGATGCCACTAGGTTCACTCAGTGTTTGCTAGTATAATGGCTTTGTTATAATGAGTTGGAGTGTGCAATGCAGGCAGACGTGCTGCAAATATCTGTGCACTACTGGGACTATACAGAAGTCCAACAGCCACGTTTAGGATTCCACTAGGTTCACTCAGTGTTTGCTAGTATAATGGCTGAGTTATAATGAGTTGGAGTGTGCAATGCAGGCAGACGTGCTGGAAATATCTGTGCACTACTGGGACTATACAGAAGTCCAATAGCCACGTTTAGGATGCCACTAAGTTCACTCAGTGTTTGCTAGTATAATGGCTTAGTAACAATGAGTTTGAGTGTGCAATGCAGGCAGACGTGCTGCAAAAATCTGTGCACTACTGGGACTATACAGAAGTCCAACAACCACGTTTAGGATGCCACTAGGTTCACTCAGTGTTTGCTAGTGTAATGGCTTAGTTATAATGAGTTGGAGTGTGCAATGCAGGCAGACATGCTGCAAATATCTGTGCACTACTGGGACTATACAGAAGTCCAACAACCACGTTTAGGATGCCACTAGGTTCACTCAGTGTTTTCTAGTATAATGGCTTAGTAACAATGAGTTTGAGTGTGCAATGCAGGCAGACGTGCTGCAAATATCTGTGCACTACTGGGACTATACAGAAGTCCAATAACCACGTTTAGGATGACACTATGTACACTCAGTGTTTGCTAGTATAATGGCTTAGTTATAATGAGTTTGAGTGTGCAATGCAGGCAGACGTGCTGCAAATATCTGTGCACTACTGGGACTATACAGAAGTCCAACAGCCACGTTTAGGATGCCACTAGGTTCACTCAGTGTTTGCTAGTATAATAGCTTAGTTATAATGAGTTGGAGTGTGCAATGCAGGCAGACGTGCTGCAAATATCTGTGCACTACTGGGACTATACAGAAGTCCAATAGCCACGTTTAGGATGCCACTAAGTTTACTCAGTGTTTGCTAGTATAATGGCTTAGTAACAATGAGTTTGAGTGTGCAATGCAGGCAGACGTGCTGCAAATATCTGTGCACTACTGGGACTATACAGAAGTCCAACAGCCACGTTTAGGATGCCACTAAGTTCACTGAGTGTTTGCTAGTATAATGGCTTAGTAACAATGAGTTTGACTGTGCAAAGGGCAGGAGGGTACAGTGGCAGGTTTGTGGGTTTCTGGGTAGAGGAATGGAAGCCTGCCTTTCTATCCCTCCTAATGGGGAAATACAGCGAGGAAATCCCTGACCTTAGCTACACAGACGCTGTCATTTTGTGTAGCTGTTAAACTTTGTTTTCACGGACCTGTCACCTATGGCTCTGACCCTGCCGGTATGAGCCCTTAAAAGGACTGATAGAAAGTGCTATCCCTAAGCTGTCCAGCGCTGTGTATGGAGCGTAATACAGCTGTATCGGCGATAGGAGCTGCGCCAGTGATGTCTGACACCAAGGACGCAGAAGGCAGATAATGGCGTGCTGGAGGAAAATGTCCGGTTTTATAATGCAGGGACATGTGACATGGACATCCTATCACACATGCCGTTGCTTCTCTGGCTAAAAGTCCACTTAGCTGTGTGTGTCTGGGATTGGCTGACATGCTGGCCCGCCCCACTACACGCGCGCGCTTAGGGAAGGAAGACAAGAAAAAAAAATAATGGCGATCGCCATTATACATACAGCAGTGATCTGAATGCGCTGTTTCCGCACACTATACACTGAAATGTCATAATAGTGTGAGTCACAGAGTGACTTACACTATTACAGAGGAAAGCCAGCTAGGACCTAGCTGTTTTTTTTGCTGCTAGAACCGTTCTCGAACGTATCTAGAACTATCGAACTTTTAGCAAAAAGCTCAAGTTCTAGTTCGATCTAGAACAGCCCCCAAAATCACTCGAGCCGCGAACTGGAGAACCACGAACCACGAACCGCGCTCAACTCTACTCCTAATATCACAGATAAGATTGTGGGTGCTCCTAGTAGCAGCTCAAATACTATTGATAGTGCCAGCACCAACTAAAACTAGTATCAAATGCAAATCATATTTGACTTTGCAAACTATAGCAAGTGTTTTAGCCAGAAGGGAGCAAAGGGCATAATTTAGTGTGTCCCATTGATCATGTCCATCATAGTCAAGTGATGTAGAGTCAGACAGCGATATTATCACCTATTATCCTAATAGTTAATGTTGTGCAAAGAGACATTTCCAATCAATTACACCTTTTTCTATTCAGTCCCACAGTCTTCTAACCCACAGCAAATTGGGAGCTAAGGAACATTCTATAGCAGAAAAAGTTCTTCCGATCGATATTTTTGAAGACATGTAAAAACAACCTTTTTCTCAGAAGATATCTTGCCAAAGGAGATGGAAAACACTATTTGCAAGCCCACGTGGTAGGCACATGGCAGTAGTACACCGAGCCAGGGCAAAACTAGATATGGACATCAGGTGTGATCAAGGAGCACTGGCCATTTCACACAGAGGCACCTCTCAGCTGAATCATGGATAATGATGAAGATAACAATAAGGGTTCTATGTTCGAGCCAAGGAGTTGAGGTTATCAAGGGAAAAGGAGGCTCGCATTAGTGATATACAACATAGACACAGTGCATTAAAAAAAATGTTCTCTGGGGCCATATCAGCTTTTTCTGCAGTCAGCTCTGGGGCAGGTAATGCCGTACATGTTGTTAGTTGACAAGGCTCTACAGAACCTGGTCACTCTTATGGCAAGTTGTACTTTTGGGCTTTTTGTGTGTGTGAATAGTTTACCACACTGCCTAAGTACCAATTTATTACATTGTGCAGGTTGTGCTGTTAAAAAATGGGCCAGTTATATCCTATCACACATCAAATGGAAACTTCATCATCCTGTTAACACATGAAATAGCATTATCCGTTTTAGTTGAAAAAGTAAATGGACCAACAAAATGAGCAAAACAATACAAAACAATGTGCATCCATAATTATGGCTTTATCATTGTCATCATCCTCATCACATACCTCCCTTACTGCTTTCCGTATATTTCCTTTTCTATATTCATTGCATGGTAAGTAGAGATGAGCGAACTCCCGAGGTTCGGTTCAGTGCTTGTTCGAGGAACATATCTGAACCCGTTACATTCAGAGGGAGATAAAAAAAATGAATGCATAGACAACACATTTATGGGGACCTAAAAGCTGCCAAAACAGCTCAAACCATTTTACAGTGGAGCCACACTGTTGTGGCACAGACATAAACACATAAACTTCCTAGTCTATTAACATAAGAAATATTTCATGTGACAGGAGTCGGACTGTTGCTCTGAGAACCCTGCAACTACAGACAAGAAACAATTTGGAAACCCATCCTGGAGCCTCCCCATTTCCAAAAAATTATGGGCAGACACCAGGACAGTGGCATCAATTGGCCCACAGTACCCATAGTTTCTTTGCATAGCAGTCAGTCATGGGCCTTGCACCACACAGGGTCTGGCCCAGTATTTAAAACTTTCAAATCAAGAGGTGGGTGGATGGAAAAGTCACAGGTGTAGGCCTGTTGCTCTGAGAAACCTGTCACTACAGACAAGATACCACTTGGAGACCCATTTTGGAGCCTCTACATTTCTTAAAATTAGAGGCTGACAGAAGGACATTGGTATCAATTGTCCCACAAAACCCATTGCATCTTAGTACTGTAATCAAGCATGGGCCATACACGACACGGTCTGGCTCAACATTTACAGCTTCCAAATAAAAAGGTGGGTGGATGTGTGAGATGGTGAAACAGCTCCCATTGTTCATGGCCAGAAATATGTACCTGGTTAAAGATGTGCATGGCAAGCCCCTGTATCACCTCACAAGCATAGTTTAGACGTATATATTTGTGTCTCATAAATGTGAACTGTATTTATTGTATGTAACTTTATAACCTGCAGCTGTCAGTAATGATGTGATAATACTCTATAAGGGACAAAAATGTCATTCAACCATAAGAGGACGCTGTTTCTCAGCACAAATGAAAGACTGCAATAGGTACCTCAGATGGGGGCGGAGCTACAGGCTGATAAAAAAAAGTACATCACAGGAAGTAGAGCAGCGGCCATCTTGGAAGCGGTTGGCAGTTGGCAGTGAATGAATACAGAGACAGAGGACGTGCAGAAGAGGGAAGAGAGAATATTTGCGAGTAGAAATCTATCATCTTTACCAGAGTTGTGGCGGAGTGGAGCTAACCGTGACTGTATCCGTATCCTTACCAGATGGGAGAAGATTGTTAAAAGGAAGCTATCGTGAAGTTGATAAGATGTTGTCAAGGAGACCAGCCATAGTTACAAACAGTATTGGTCATCTGTTGGAGAGGCCTCTCGTCTGACTGCATATTTCAGACATATTGTCCAGAGCAGACCCGGGTCGGTAAGATAAGTAAGGCCCACTGCGCCATCGCAGTGGGTAACCATGCACGCACCTCACATCAGTTTGGCGCCAGAATATTTGAGACTGAGGCAGGGCCTGTAGTTAGTTTAGTTAGGCTTAGTAACCCTGTCAGGCCACAGTTATTGCCACAATCACCATTTGGTACCAGCGTTTCCACGACTACATTATTTAAATCTTTGCCATTGAGGTTTCTCTGTGGACCACAACGACCTCACACCTGGATGTTACTAAGACCCATCATGGACTTTAAGGCATAATCGAGCTCATCCAGGAGGGAACTTGTGCTGAACAAAATATCTGTTATTTATTTAAGTTTTTATGCTCTTTGCTAAGCAGCCGTTGTATATAGTAAATTGTTTGGTTATTCAAGGTGAATCTTGGGACAAATCCTCCATTAAAGGGCACTATATTGATATTGGGGCAGGGGAATAGTCAATTGGGGGTTAGAGTAAATTTATTTTAAGTTTGTAAACTGTTGTGCTATACCGCGGGTGGATTGTATTTCACACCCATCCAATTTTTTTTCATATGTAAGGGTATTAACCCCTTCACCCCCGGCCACTAAAACACCCTAATGACCGGGCCATTTTTTGCAATTCTGACCAGTGTCACTTTGACAGGTTATAACTCTTGAACGCTTCAACGGATCCTGGCGATTCTGACATTGTTTTTTCGTGACATATTGTACTTCATGATAGTGGTAAAATTAGGCCAATACTTTTTGCATTTATTTGTGAAAATTTAGGAAATTGTGCGAAAATTTGGAAAATTTCGCAATTTTCAAACTTTGAAAATTTATGCCCATAAATCTGAGAGATATGTCACACAAAATAGTTACTAAATAACATTTCCCACTTGTCAACTTTACATCAGCGCAATTTTCGAAAGAAATGTTTTTTTCATTAGGAAGTTAGAAGGGGTCAAAGTTCATCAGCAATTTCTAATTTTTCCAACAAAATTTACAAAATATTTTTTTTAGGGACCACATCACATTTGAAGTGACTTTAAGAGGCCGAGGTGACAGAAAATACCCAAAAGTGACCCCATTCTAAAAACTGCACCCCTCACACTGCTCAAAACCACATCCAAGAAGTTTATTAACCCTTTAGGTGCGTCACAGGAACCAAAGCAATGTGGAAGGAAAAAATGAAAATTTTACTTTTTAACACAAAAATGTTACTTTAGCCATAAAATTTTCATTTTTACAAGGGAGAAAAGAGAAAGTGCACCCTACAATTTATTGTGCATTTTCTCCTGAGTACGCTGATACCCCATATGGGGTAAAAATCAATTGTTTGGGCGCACGGCAGAGGTCGAAAGGCAAGGAGCACCATTTGAATTTTTGAACACAAAATTAGCTGCACTCATTAGCGGACGCCATGTCGGGTTTGAAGACCCCCTGAGGTGCCTAAACAATGGAGCTCCCCCACAAGTGACCCCATTTTGGAAACTAGAGCCCTCAAATATTTTTTCTAGATGTTTGATGAGCACTTTGAACACCTGGGGGCTTCATAGAAGTTTATAACGTTGAGCCGTGAAAAGGAAAAAAAATTTTTTTACCACAAAACTGTTGCTTCAACTAGGTAGCTTTTTTTTCACAGGGGTATCGGGAAAAAATGCAACATAAAATGTATTGTCCATTTTCTCCTGAGTACGCAGATACCTCATATGTGGTGGAAATCAAATGTTTGGACACACGGCAGTGCTCGGAAGGCAAGGAGCGCCATTTGAATTTTTGAACGCAAAATTAGCTGCACTAATTAGCGGACGCCATGTCGGGTTTGAAGACCCCCTGAGGTGCCTAAACAATGGAGCTCCCCCACAAGTGACCCCATTTTGGAAACTAGAGCCCTCAAATATTTTTCTAGATGTTTGATGAGCACTTTGAACACCTGGGGGCTTCACAGAAGTTTATAACGTTGAGCCGTGAAAAGAAAAATTTTTTTTTTTACCACAAAACTGTTGCTTCAACTAGGTAGCTTTTTTTTCACAAGGGTATCGGGAAAAAATGCAACATAAAATGTATTGTGCATTTTCTCCTGAGTACGCAGATACTTCATATGTGGTGGAAATCAAATGTTTGGACACACGGCAGTGCTCGGAAGGCAAGGAGCGCCATTTGAATTTTTGAACGCAAAATTAGCTGCACTCATTAGCGGACGCCATGTCGGGTTTGAAGACCCCCTGAGGTGCCTAAACAATGGAGCTCCCCCACAAGTGACCCGATTTTGGAAACTAGAGCCCTCAAATATTTTTTCTAGATGTTTGGTGAGCACTTTGAACACCTGGGGGCTTCACAGAAGTTTATAACGTTGAGCCGTGAAAAGAAAAATTTTTTTTTTTACCACAAAACTGTTGCTTCAACTAGGTAGCTTTTTTTTTCACAAGGGTATCGGGAAAAAAATGCAACATAAAATGTATTGTCCATTTTCTCCTGAGTACGCAGATACCTTATATGTGGTGGAAATCAAATGTTTGGACACACGGCAGTGCTCGGAAGGCAAGGAGCGCCATTTGAATGCAAAATTAGCTGCACTCATTAGCGGACGCCATGTCAGGTTTGAAGACCCCCTGAGGTGCCTAAACAATGGAGCTCCCCCACAAGTGACCCCATTTTGGAAACTAGAGCCCTCAAATAATTTTTCTAGATGTTTGGTGAGCACTTTAAACACCTGGGGGCTTCACAGAAGTTTATAACGTTGAGCCGTGAAAAGAAAAAAAAAAATTTTAACACAAAACTGTTGCTTCAACTAGGTAGCTTTTTTTTCACAAGGGTATCAGGAAAAAATGCACCATAAAACGTATTGTCCATTTTCTCCTGAGTACGCAGATACCTCACATGTGGTGGAAAGTAATTGTTGGGTGCATTGCGGGGCTCAGAAGAGAAGGGCACCATTTGACAGCAAAATTGATTGGAATCATTAGCGGACGCCATGTCACGTTTCTAGACCCCCCCCCCATGGTGCCTAAACAGTGGAGCTCCCCCACAAATTACCCCATTTTGGAACTAGACCCATCAAGGAATTTATCTAGATGTTTAGTGAGCCCCTTGTACCCCCAGGGGCTCCACTGAAAGTTGATAACGTTGAACCGTGAAAATTATTTATTTGTTTTAAATTTTTTTTTTTTAATTTTTGCAGCAACAAGGTAGTTTTTTTTTTCTCTTTTTACAACGGTATCAGGAAAAAATGCACCATAAAACGTATTGTGCAATTTTTCCCGAGTACGCCGATACCTCACATGTGGTGGAAACCAATTGTTTGGGCGCATGGTGGGGCTCAGAAGACAAGGAACGCCATTTGACTTTTCAAACGCAAAGACGCGGTGCACTGATTGGCCGCTGCAGGAGGCACGGTCGGATGAGATACAAAAAGCGCTGGGGATACGGAAAAAAAAAAAAAGTCACGCCAAAAATTGAGCAAGGATGTTGATCCGCGCTCAGCGGGACGCACGGACAGATGCGATACTTATTTTTCCGTATCCCCGACGCTTTTTGTATTGCATCAGTCCGTGCGTCCCGCCGAGCGCTGATCAGGGATGCACATAACGGATCGGCATCCCTGCTCAATTTTTGGCGTGACTTTTTTTTCCGTATCCCCGATGCTTTTTGTCACGCCAAAAATTGAGCAGGGATGCCGATCCGTTATGTGCATCCCTGATCAGCGCTCGGCGGGACGCACGGACAGATGCGATACAAAAAGCGTCGGGAATACGGGAAAAAAAGTCCCGCCGAAAACTGACCACGGATGCAGATACGTTATCTGCATCCCTGATCAGCGCTCGGCGGGACGCACGGACGCATGAGGTGTAAAAATAGAAAGGGGATAGAGGAAAAAAAAGAAAAAAAAAAGTTATACTCACAGTACCCAGAGGATTAGCAGGAGGAACAGCTTTACAGCAGCAGCCAGCAGGCAGGAAGTTGGACAGCTCAGCAGAAGACCCAGGAAGAAGGACCCAGCGATGGAGGCAGATGTGATCGGCCGGTGAAGACAGGTAAGAGGACGTCTGGGGGACAGCAGAGGGGGATGGGGACAGCAGAGGGGGACAGCAGAGGGGGAGGGGGAGAGCAGAGGGGGAGAGCAGAGGAGGGAGATACCGGAGGAGCTGCAGAATAGAGATCACGGGGGAGGCCGGCAGATTGGGATGTCGGGGGGCAGACTGGGATGTCGGGGGGCAGACCGGGATGTCTGGGGGCAGACCGGGATGTCTGGGGGCAGGTCGGGATGTCTGGGGGAAGATCGGGATGTCTGGGGGCAGATCGGGATGTCTGGGGGAAGATCGGGCTGTCTGGGGGCAGATCGGGATGTCGGGGGGGGGCAGATCGGGATGTCGGAGGGCAGATTGGGATGTGGGGGGGCAGATCGGGATGTCGGGGGGCAGATCGGGATGGCGGGGGGCAGATCGGAGGGGGGCACGGGCAGGGGCCATTACGGGAGCGTGCAGGAGCAAATCACAAGAGCGCGCAGGGGCTGCAAGAGAGCAGGGGAGGAGGGATACCGGAGGAGCTGCAGAATAGAGATGGCGGGGGGCAGATCGGGATGTCGGGGGGGCAGATCGGGATGTCGGGGGGCAGATCGGGATGTCGGGGGGGCAGATCGGGATGTCGGGGGGGCAGATCGCAGGGGGGCACGAGCAGGGGCCATTACGGAAGCGCGCAGGGGCTGCAAGGTGAGCACAATACTCATCGCTCCTGCTCCTGCTCCGTAACGTGACAGCAGCGGCAGCAGCAGCAGTGGTGTGGTACCACTAGTACCAGCCAGTACTGCACGCTGCAGACATGTTGGGGGAGGGTCCCCAGACCAGCACAGGCCTGGGGAGGGCGGCCACCGGCAGATCAGACCGCCCCACTGCACACTGATTGGAGCGATTGCGCGTCATAGCACGATCGCTCCAATCAGTGCTGCAGGGGGGGGGCACGGTGTCTGCTTGCTTCCAGCCAATGATCGGAGCTGCTGCAGCCCCAGTCCTAGCTGGATTTTACAAGATCACACTATTTTTGGCATTTTTTTTGCCGAAAACAGCGTGATCAATGTGATTGGCGGTTCCGATTTGAACAGCCAATCACATCGATCGCCTATGGGGGGTGGCGATGCCACCCCCCCTGGGGTCAAGCAAAGGTCCCCTGCTGTAAGAAACAGCAGGGGACATCATTTGAAAGCCGTTGCTATGGCCACGGCAATCAAATGAAGTTTAGGCAGTAAAATTACGTCCCTAGTCGTTAAGTCACGTTAAAATAGGACGTAATTTTACTGCCCGCGGTCGTGAAGGGGTTAATAGGTAGTTGGAAATTGGAATATCCAGTCATGCCTGTAAGTAACATATAGTGTATATATTGTAGCAGTCTTATGTTGTAAGGCGCCACGCTGTATAGCACAAGGGTCTCAGCCTCTTCGCTGAGTGTTTGTGGATTTTCCCTGAATGTCTTCCCCTGTTTTAATTGCATTCATATTCAAATTGTAGTAAAGCACTTTTGTTAGTTAATCTAGTTTTGCGGCCGTTTATTTCTCGTTCGTGACTTCGCTGTATCCTAAAGAGCCCACCCCGGTGCACGGCTTACAGATGGATGCATGACAGGTATAGGCCTGTTGCTCTGAGAACCCTGCCACAATAGACAAGATGAAACTAGGAAACCAATCTTGGCGTCTCCAAATTTCCAAATATCAGAGGCAGACAGCAGGACAGTGGCATTAATTGCCCCACAATACTCATAGTGGTTTAACGCTGCAGTCAAGCATGGGTCAAACAAGACACAGGGTCTGGCTGAGCATTTACAGCTTTAAAATCAAGAGGTGGATAAGTGACAGGCGTAGGCCTCTTGCTCTGAGACCATGCCATTACAGACAACTCACAACTTGGATACCCATCTTGGAGTATTTACATTTCCAAAAATTAGAGAGACAGCAGCACAGTGGCATCAACTAGCCCACAGTACCCATAATGTCATAACGCTGTAGTGAGGTATGGGCCATGCACCACACAGGGTCTGGACAGAATTTACACCTTTCAAATCAAAAGATGGATGAGTGACAGGAGTAAGCCTCTTGCTGTGAGAACCTTGTCATTACAATCAACATGCAACTTGGAGACTCATCTTGGAGTCTCCAGATTTCCAAAAATTAAGGGCAGACACCATCACAATTTCATCAATTGCCCCAGAGTACCTAAAGTGTCTTTTCTCAGCAGTATGGCATGGGCCTGTCACAACATAGGGTGTGGCCAGTATTTACATTTTTCAAATTAAGAGGTAGGTAGATGAGTGACAGGTGAAGACTTCTTTAGTGTTGATATTATTACTATTTATTATTATAGCACCATTTATGCCATGGCGCTTTACATGTAAAAAAGGGGTATATGTAACAGGGACAAGTACAATAATCAAGCAATACAAGAAACAGACAGGTCTGATCTGAAACTCCTGCCACTGCAGACAAGACACATTTGGAGACCAAACTGAGAGGCTCCATATTTCCAAAATTAAGAGGCAGACACTAAGACAGTTTCATCCATTGCCCCTGAGTACCCATAGTGTCTTTTCACAGCAGTCTGGCATGGGCCATGCACCACACAGAGTGTGGCCCAGCATTTACGTTTTTCAAGTCAAGAGGTAGGTGGTTGAGTGACAGGTGTAGGCATCTTGCTCTGTAACCCCTGCCACTACAGGCAACACACAAGAAGGAGACCCAGATAAAAGGCTCTATTTAGAAGAAAAATTGGCTTGTCATGACTCAGGAAGAAAAGGTGAAGAATTGCAGGCATAGTAGGTGCTTCATATACTGTATAACAAAAAGCTAAGGTGTAAAAGTAACAGCTGTGGACACACCGCTTGATTGTTGCACCACCAAGGCACTTATTAGTGACATGAGCACCAGTAGCAACAGAAGCAACAGAAGCCAAGATAAAGGTGACACAGACTGCATTAATGTGAAATTAGTGCAGCACGCTGAAAAGTACAACATTGTCTAGTCTGCACAGTTTGCAACTGGGGTGGAAAGGTCATTGGTGATTTCTGATTTGTTCATCTTTATGAAAGTTAAGTAGTCTAGATCCATCAGGACACCACCAGCAGCGCTGAAGACACGTTCTGAGAAAACGCTGGCTGCCGAGAATGAAAAAACCTCCAAGGCCTGACTGATGAGCTCAAGCCACTGTTCCATTTTTGAAGACGAAAATGCAAAAGGGTCCGACTCACCCCTGATGGCACTGATATTGAGCTTGAGATATTCCTGAACCATCTTCTCTAGTCATTTACTATGTGTCAAACTTGTACACTGTTCTGCTGGTACACGGGATGGTGTAAAAAATTTGTTCCATAAGTTGCAGAAATAGCTTCTGCCACTTAAACTGTTGCTGCTGCTAATTTTTCTGTTATGACAACTCTACGTTCTTGATTTTTTATCTGAAGAACTGTGCCTCACTGCTGTCTTGGGGAAAAGAACTCTTAAGATTGTGTACAAGCTTGTTTCCATACTCCAGCATTGGCACGTCTCTTTACAGGAAGGGAAGCATTTGGCAAAATGTATTCTGGTACCGTAGCAACCCGGTAGTCAGCACTATTTCTAATACTAGCAATTCTGGAATCATGTTACAGAAACTGCACCAAGAAGGAACTCATGTGGCTGACGCTTCCGTGAGGTCCAAGTCCATGGTTTGTTGGTGATAGGGTAACACTTAAGCTTGCTTCCTCCGTCCCTGCCACCAACCATGGACAACAGAGAGGGGATCAATATCTTCTTCATCACCTGACTATTTTGCACCCATCACCTCTTCCTCTTTGTCCTCCCAGATTAATTCCTGGGCTTCTACACTTCCACTAACAATTTGTCTGCTACCATGAGCCCACCTCGATGGCTGTATTCCACCCTCCCTTGCCATTCACCTGTGTGACGACAGTCTGGACCTTTGAGATGTTATCATTCTCTGCTCCCTCCTGTTCCTCTGGTATCACCATTTCCTCCTGCAAACTATTCAAACTTTGCTCCAGCATGTACATGACCGGAATAATGATGTTGATGATATCCTAGTCAGCGCTAATTATTTTTGCAGCTAATTTGGAACTAAGCAAAAGGGTGCAGATGTACGTCATCTATGCCCACTCCACAACCATCATTTGCTCCATGACTGCATCGGTGGTACCTTAAGGCATACTGCACCACGGCTCATGGCTGCTGCCTATATCGCTGCAACATGTGCAGAAAAGAATTCAACCATGTCGACACGTCACATATCAACCAGTTAACTATTATGCTAAAGACCACTGTAGAGTTGCTAGTTGATCAGCCGTGAGGTGTAAATGGCAGAAGTGAGCACACAGCAACTATGCCATCTGCAGCAGCTTTTAAGGCAGGGATAGGGGACTGGAAATTGCTGTAAAACCATGGTAGGACATGAGCCATGCAAGGCACTTTTGTGAGGCTTCCCTAACATAGGGCTGCCATCAGATTTCCACCATTATCGCACACTGCCTTCCCTGGTTCCAGGATCAGTGGAAACAACAATTGCTGAAATTCGGCCAGGATAGCTGGCCACAACTCTGCATCTGTGTGACTGCATTCTCCCATGGATTTTAATTTCAACACTGCTGATTGCGTTGAGCACTGGCAGTGCTGTAGGGAGGTTGGGGCATTCTCTCTGCACTCTTAGAACACATGTTACATTAAGGGTGAGGTTGAGGGCACAAGTAGAGCCCCTAGAGAAGGTGGAGGAGACAGAAGCAGTGGTAGAAGTAATAGAGGGTTTTTTCCCACAAGCTTTGGGGATTCCAAGACTTGTGGAGCAGCCCTTTGCTCCGTCTCTCTCTGCACTGTTATGTCGCGCCCAGGGATATGGGGTACTCGGTCCCGGGCAGTGTTTATCTTGGGAATGTCATGGTGGTGGTCGTTGCCCGGTTCCGTGCCCTGGGCCCTTTTTGTAATGGGATGTATTTACAAGAGATTAGATTAGTGTTCATACTTGCGGTTTTGTGGCTATTTATATAGAGCCACCGGATTCTTAGGGTCAGCAAGGTCCTTGATGGTCCCCTCGCTGTGCAGGTTTTAACAGGTTGGCTTGGAACCCTTTCCTGTCCTAGGGTCCTGCACCCTGTTGGTGCATAGTTCTGGGAGTACTCCACCGTTACCCACTGGCAACTACTCTCTCCTGGTTACCAGGTCACTGTTAACCCTGCATCAGTAAGTTTCCTCTTGTCCACCTTCACTCCTTGACTCTCTCAGACTATCTTACTCTCTGTCCTAAGTTCACCACTCTCACCTGGGCAACTAGTGGACTGGATTGGCTTCACCTCTAGGCGGCCATCCATTGGTCCAACCGTAGCCCTGTACCATTGTATGGGGGATTGTTGGGGAAAACTCGGATTACCTGGAGTTTTTGTGTGTTACCGGCACTGGTCTCTTGGGGCCCTAGGGTGGCCTGGTGGGGATGCAGAACCTTGTAGCACCCTGATGGCTTCAGGGGCGCTACAGTTAGAACACATGTTACATTAGGGGAGAGCTTGAGGGCACAGGTAGAGACCCTATAGGAGGTGGAGGAGGCAGAAGCAGTTGAGGAAGTAATAGAGGGCTTTGTTCTGTAAGCCTTGGGGATTCCAAGACTTGTGGAGCAGTCCTTTGCCCACTTGACCCTGCAGCCACTAGAGTATCTGAGTGCCCAGTGAGTGAGATATATCACCTCTGGCCATGCTTGCTCATCCAGGTGTCAGGGATGAAATGTGCCCTGTCAGACACAGAGTTTCTCAAGGAACGGGTAATGTTGTCTGTGACTTGCTGGTGTAGCACAGGCACAGCTTTATTAGAGAATTAATGGTGACTTGGCAACTGGTACTGAGGGACTGCCACAGACATCAGGTTTTCATGGGGCGGCCAGTGGTTGGGGTGCCTGCTAGGCCACGTTTTAGCACAGTAAGATTGCCAGAGTACCATATCTTAGTAGACCATGTGGTCCTATTTAAATGCACAAATCGCAATTTGTAGCTGAAACACAGCAGTGGTTCTATTTAGCTGTACAAATTTCAATTTGAAGCTGGAACCCAGATGTTGCCATATTTGGATACAAAAATAACAGTTTTGAACTGGTACATACAATTAGCTGTAACTTGATGAAATGCCGATTTGTGGCACACAATGTTCCCTACACTGCACTTCGCTATTCCCCACTATGTCCTATCTATCTCAACTACCTATAATTAAACCCCTTGGTAAGCTATCTGTCTAGCAGCAGCAGTGGCAGCACCATCCCTATGGTTTAGCAGTCATAAAGTGGTACTGACACTGCATGTCACATTTTATATGCAGAGGGACATGTGACTTAGGCAGCCAATGACACAAGCCCTTTTGACTGAACAATGTGGATGCTTTCTGCACCCTGACTGACTGATGGAAAATCCACAAATAAAGTTAAGGGGAGAAAAAAAATTCTGCAGCTCCTCTCACCTCCCTCCACCCTCTCCCCTCATCAAACATGTCCCCTTGCTCATGATACAGCATCACTATAGTAGCCAAAGTGATAATAAAGAAATTGAAAAGCCGCAAACAGTTATAGAACAAAACCGTACATTGCCGAATTTTGAGGAAAGTGTTCGGATTACCGAGCCTGAGCCAAGCTGTCTCCTTTATCTTGGCTGGTTATAAAAATTGGGGGGGGCATTTTTTAAAAATTATTTATTTAAATAATTTAAAAAAAATCTGCATGGGGTCCCTCATTTGTTGATATACAGCCAAGATAAATCAGACAGTTGGGGGCAGGTATTCTCAGGCTGGGAAGGCCCATGGTTATTAGGTCCTCCCTAGCCTAAAAATAGCAGCTCAACCCAATTTCCCTAGTGTATTGACAATTGAAGTAATATAAAGGGTTAAAGACAGCTGTGATTTGTCAAAAGATCACAGCTGTCATCAAGCCGTGGATTAGTAAGGAGAGGGGTCTATGAAACACCCCCAATACTAATCATGTAAGTATAAAGAAATAGAAACAAAACAGGGAGACAATTCCTTTATTTTAAAAAACACCCTCTTTCCCCAATTTATTATCCCCAAAACACCCCTGCAAGTAACCCTCACAAGATCACACGATGATCCTGGCTTTCCTACATCCAGAAGCTGCAGTGATGGAAAACCGTGTCCCACAATTTGACAATCTGGCAATCCACAAGTCAAGTCACTGGAGTTCGCTCTCAGGGGCTCCCAAAAGACCTCAGTAAATTCAGTTAATCCAACTGCCAGATTGCTGGACTGCTGTGCGGCTGTGTCCTGCAATCCAACAGTCCTGCAATCCGGCAGTGTTTTCAACTGAGTTCACTGAGAGCAGTGGGGAACCCTCCAGTGTGAAATCCTATGACTTTACTGCCGGATTGCTGGACTGTCGTATTGCGGGACAGAGCACCACAACAGTCAGGTCCCCAGAGTTCACACTTGGGGCTCCCCGCTGCCCTCAGTGAAAGTTGAACTTGCTGCTCTATGTGAAAGTGGAACCCACTGCCAGATTGCCGGACTGTCGGATTGCGAGACATGGCCACATGGAAACACAGCAAATGGTTCCGCTTTCACTAAGAGCAGCAGGTTCAACTTTCACTGAGGGCAGCCGGGAGACCCAAGTGTTAACTCCAATGACCTTCCTGCTGGATTGTCAGACTGGCACTGTGTCCTGTAATCTGGCAGTTCAGCAATCCACTAGCTGGTTCACCAGTGTTCACACTTGGTACCGTGGGAACAATGCTGTGAACTCTGCTGACCTGACTAACATCACCACTTCACACAGTCAGGTCCCCCCACTGCCTTCAGTGTGTCCCAGGAGCTGCAATGAGTAGTTGCATTTTCCATCACTGCAACTTTTGGATGTAGCAGAAGCGGGGTCATCGTGGGACCTTGTATAGATTACATCAAATCTGCGGGGGTGTTTTGGGCTTTAATAAATTGGTGAAAAAGCATTTTTTATTTATTTAAAATAAAGGATTTTTGTGTGTTTGGGTTTATCTCTTTTTACTTAAAGGGTTAATAATGTAGGGTCACATTACTTTCGCATTATTAACCTCGAGCTTGATGACAGCTGTCCTTTTTTGACAAATATCAGCTGTCATTATGCCGTATATTACTCAGATTTGGGTCTTGATGGGGACTTCACACTGAAAGTGCTACTCAGTGGCCGTGTGGTCATCAAACTGTGTGAAGAAATATACTCTCATACTGTGATGGAATTATTGGGGGCTCTCACAGTGAATTGGGTGCTACAGAAGTATCTCATACTGTTCATTGGGGACATTATATTATGTTCGAGGACCTTTATACTAAATTGTAAGCTGTGGAGGATTTCATACTGCCTGTAAGTGCTAGTTCACCAATTTAGTAAATTTAAAAAATCTGGGAAGTTATCTTGATGATCCAATAGACAATGTTGCACAATGCTCATTGTTTCCTATGGAGTCTTATTCTGAGAAATTTCTCAGAATGAAGATCCATAGATTACTGCCGGTCAGCACCTTCCCTGGATTTTCCCACTTGCGCTGATGCCCGTAACCTTACATGACCTCACCACTCATGGGAAACTCTGGGTCTGTGACTGCGATACACAGCAAAAGCATTGAGAAAAAGTAAGGTTACTATTGCCATCACGGCTTTCACTGGGGGACAGCAATGCCACTACCATGATGCCAGTGATAACAGTGTGGACATCAGTAACTTTACGTGACATTACAGTTCTCACCAGATATTGCAGTTGCATAGGGCAATGCCCATGGTGCGCCAGCCAATCACAGCCATGCCAATACTTGGAAAGACTGTGATGAGGCTGTTAGTGCCCACACTAAAAAAGCTTGCTGATTGACTGCTCTGCTTTATTCAGATTTGCAAACCAACAGGAACCTGATATACAGTTGTAAGTCTTTGTTTGGGGTTCAGCATCAGACAGTAGGAGTTCGGTACGGTACAGGTTGGTTTCGCTCATATCTATTTGTGCCTTTTTTATTGAATTGTATATAGTATAGTCAGTCAAGTCACTTGCAACCACAGTAATAGAGGGTAAACATTCTCACTCTTTTAGACATTAGTGTTGACCATTAATACTGTAGGTTAGTAAAGTGTCAGATTCTCTGTAATCTCACATAGTCTTATTTTCACTCAGCTTTATGAAATGATAAAATCTTTGACTAGAACATAATTAAACTTATGAGAGGCAATTCTAAATTGGAATTTGTGAAACAAGATTTTTTTTGTAAAATGATAAAACATTTAGTTTTACAATGTTCTTTAACCTCCTGTGGCATTAGATAGGTTGCAGAATAAAAGCTTACAGGCAGATATTCATGGGAGTGTGAAATCACAATACATGTATATTCAGAATCCTGGAACTTATCTAAGCTACAATGTTTCAGGAAAGAAAAAAGATTCTCTGTGACATTTATTCAAATATTTTATAAAATCTATTATTTTGGGAATTATTAAACTTGATATAGATAAAATAAAATGTTTAGCTCTATAATATATAATAAATTACATAGAATATGATATAATTAACCCTGGAAAATTAGAAAATTATCAACAGTTGAAACCAGAAGTTTATATACACTATCTAAAGGGACACATATGTATGTTTTTCTCACTATCTGACTGAATAAGAATAAACCTTTCCCGTTTTAGGTTAATTAGGATTACCAAAATTATTTATTAAACCAAAAGAAAAAAGGGGAAGCTCCCCACGGTGTATGTAGCAGTTTCAGCCCATGAGATGGGAAATGGGGGCCAGATACTCTGATAAGGCGTCGACCAGAAAAGTAGAAAGAAATGGAGTAAAGGAACGGCATCTTCCAAGGAGCGATGATTTTACTCACCACTCCTTGGAAGATCTCATTCCTTTACTCTTTCATTTATAAAATTATTTATATGTGCCAAATTCCAGAATAATGTTAGAGAGACATAGAGAGAGAGGGAGAGAATATGTTTTATAGGCATTTTTATTACTTTCTGTAAAGTCAAAAGTTTACATACATTTCATTAGTATTTGGTACCATTGCCCTTAAACTGTATGACTTGGGTCAAATGTTATGGATATCCTTCCACAAGCTTCTCACAATAATTCGCAGGCATTTGGGCCCATTCCCAGACAGAACTGGTGTAAGTATATGTGCGCACATTGCGTCGTGTCACTGCAGAAAATTCTGCAGTGATTTGACAGCTCATGTGTGCTTCAAATCGCTGCAGAAACACTACATAAGGCTAGTTTCAGACGTCCGTGTTTAATCAGGTACCAGTCACACGCATGGTTATGGTCATACGTGTGTCATATATGTGTCATATGTGTGCCATACATGTGTTGCACATGTGTCACACGTGTGTCACACATGTGACATCCGTGTTTGCATACGTGTGACACGTACCGGGTAAAACACGTTCTCTGTAATGAAAAGATGTTCTATATTTACCTCTCCCCAGCGATGCTGTCTCAGGTAATGCTGCATCCCGCTCCTGATCCCCGCTCAATATTTTCATTGATTATTCAGTGCCTGAGGATCTGGAAGCCGGAACATCGCGGGGACAGGCTGGGTACAGCACAGTCGAGGACAGCACCGCCGGGGACATCACTGGGGACATCGCCGGTGACAGGTGAGTATACAACAGCTTGTGCAGTGACATCCAGAGACTCATCAGGGTTCCTAATGAACTCTGATGAACCCCTGGAAGTCACCATCGTGACATTCTCTGTAACACAATTGTTGCAGAGGTGTCATCAGGAGGTCATCAGAGATCATTGGGAAATCCGATGACCTCCTGGATGTCCCTGCACACACTGCTGGCAGAATACTCACCTGTCACTAGCAATGTCCCCAGCGATGATATCCTCGGTGGTGCGGTCCTCAGCGGTGCTGTCTCCTTCGCTGTCACCGCGATGCCCCAGCTCCCAGCTGCTCACTGCGGTGAATAATCAATGAAAATAATGAGCGGGGGTCAGGAGCAGGAGGCAGCAGAGCCAGAGACAGCATGGTACACAGGTAAATATAGAAAATCCTTTTAATTAAAAACCCGTGCTTTCTCCGGTACGTGTCACACTGATGTCACACAGTTCACATCAGTGTGCGGTCCGTGTGACATCCGTGCTGCTGGAGAAAAAACGGGCACGTCTCCATGTGCAATAGCAGGGCCACACAGTCCATGTGAAAACACAGCCGTGTGAGAGCACACAATAGGGTAACATGGGTACGTGTGACATCCGTGTTAAAAACGGATGTCACACGTACCTAAAACACGGCCGTCTGAAACCAGCCTAATGGATGCAGTGCTTCTGCAGAAAAAATGCTGATTTCATGCGCTCTGGATGCAGCCTCTCCCATAGACAGAGTGGGAGCTGCATCCAAAGTGCATGAAAGAAGTGATACAGTGAGGTCCAGAAATATTTGGACAGTGACACAAGTTTTATTTTAGCTGTTTACAAAAACATGTTCAGAAATACAATTATATATATAATATGGGCTGAAAGTGCACACTCCCAGCTGCAATATGAGAGTTTTCACATCCAAATCGGAGAAAGGGTTTAGGAATCATAGCTCTGTAATGCATAGCCTCCTCTTTTTCAAGGGACCAAAAGTAATTGGACAAGGGACTCTAAGGGCTGCAATTAACTCTGAAGGCGTCTCCCTCGTTAACCTGTAATCAATGAAGTAGTTAAAAGGTCTGGGGTTGATTACAGGTGTGTGGTTTTGCATTTGGAAGCTGTTGCTGTGTTCAGACAACATGCGGTCTAAGGAACTCTCAATTGAGGTGAAGCAGAACATCCTGAGGCTGAAAATAAAGAAAAAATCCATCAGAGAGATAGCAGACATGCTTGGAGTAGCAAAATCAACAGGCGGGTACATTCTGAGAAAAAAGGAATTGACTGGTGAGCTTGGGAACTCAAAAAGGCCTGGGCGTCCACGGATGACAACAGTGGTGGATGATCGCCGCATACTTTCTTTGGTGAAGAAGAACCCGTTCACAACATCAACTGAAGTCCAGAACACTCTCAGTGAAGTAGGTTTATCTGTCTCTAAGTCAACAGTAAAGAGAAGACTCCATGAAAGTAAATACAAAGGGTTCACATCTAGATGCAAACCATTCATCAATTCCAAAAATAGACAGGCCAGAGTTAAATTTGCTGGAAAACACCTCATGAAGCCAGCTCAGTTCTGGAAAAGTATTCTATGGACAGATGAGACAAAGATCAACCTGTACCAGAATGATGGGAAGAAAAAAGTTTGGAGAAGAAAGGGAACGGCACATGATCCAAGGCACACCACATCCTCTGTAAAACATGGTGGAGGCAACGTGATGGCATGGGCATGCATGGCTTTCAATGGCACTGGGTCACTTGTGTTTATTGATGACATAACAGCAGACAAGAGTAGCCAGATGAATTCTGAAGTGTACCGGGATATACTTTCAGCCCAGATTCAGCCAAATGCCGCAAAGTTGATCGGACGGCGCTTCATAGTACAGATGGACAATGACCCCAAGCATACAGCCAAAGCTACCCAGGAGTTCATGAGTGCAAAAAAGTGGAACATTCTGCAATGGCCAAGTCAATCACCAGATCTTAACCCAATTGAGCATGCATTTCACTTGCTCAAATCCAGACTTAAGACGGAAAGACCCACACACAAGCAAGACCTGAAGGCTGCGGCTGTAAAGGCCTGGCAAAGCATTAAGAAGGCGGAAACCCAGCGTTTGGTGATGTCCATGGGTTCCAGACTTAAGGCAGTGATTGCCTCCAAAGGATTCGCAACAAAATATTGAAAATAAAAATATTTTGTTTGGGTTTGGTTTATTTGTCCAATTACTTTTGACCTCCTAAAATGTGGAGTGTTTGTAAAGAAATGTGTACAATTCCTACAATTTCTATCAGATATTTTTGTTCAAACCTTCAAATTAAACGTTACAATCTGCACTTGAATTCTGATGTAGAGGTTTCATTTCAAATCCAATGTGGTGGCATGCAGAGCCCAACTCGCGAAAATTGTGTCACTGTCCAAATATTTCTGGACCTAACTGTATGCTGCTTTTCTCAACACAGAGATTTTGTCAAATGTTGGACTCTAAAATCGCTGCATTTAGAAAAGCATTGTGCGCAAGGATTATGCACAATCTTCATAGATTGTGCTGGGGACGCAGGATGCATGCATTTACGCTGCAGTGCTAGACACAGCACAAATGCTTGCAATACGCACATGTGCGCACATAGCCTTACTGAGCCATGTTTATAGGTCACATTGCTTGCACCTGCCTTTTCAGCTTTACCCATATATTTTCAATGAGATTGAGATCAGGGCTTTGTGAAGGCAGTTCTAGTGCAGACATTTCAGCACCAAATTTGCAACCTTCTGGTAGAAAACCACATCAAAATGGCGTGAAAAATGTTTTGTGCATTTCTTTGCCAAGAGATGTAGATTTTGTGCTGAAAATTTTAAACCATATTCCTGCACTCAACCTACACTTCATGGCAAAAAATTGCATTAGAACTGCATGTGTTATGTAGAGATGAGCGAACCGGTCGCGGTTCGGCTTGAGGGCGGTTCGCCGAACGGAGCTCCCGTTCGAGTTCGGTTCGTCGAACGTTCGACGAACCGAACTCGAACCAATAGGCTATAATGGGAGGCAATCACAAACACATAAAAATGCATTATAAATGTACACATACAGTAAATAAACATTGCCATAACACTTACCGGTCCCTGCGATCCCTCCTGCACTCTGTCTCCTGCCGCTATTCCATCCGATGATCGCTGAATCCTCCCGGTGACCGGCACTGCCAGCAGAGAAGCAGGACCTATCGTGACGTCAAAATAGCCATGTGACCAGTCACGTGGCTATTATCTCATTGGCTACAGACTGGTCACATGACTATGACGCATCATGTAGGACCTGCGAGTGCATCTCTCCGGTACACGGTGCAGATTTGTGTATCGCCGTGTACCGGCGATATGCTCTAGCACACGGTCGACTCCCCGTTCCGTTAGGGACCGGCTGACACAGCCGGTCATTAACGGAGATCACCGTTGCAATAGCAACGCAGTTAGCGGTGACGTCACCACTAACCGCGGCTCCGGGAGCACCGTTGCTATGGTAACGCGTCTGTCAGCGTTATCGCTGTTACCGCTAGCAGCACTGATCACCCACGGAGTGAAGGCTGCACGCTGCTATTAAAAACCTCTTATCAGCGCTGGTTTATTGGGGATTTATTGAGCTGACAGGGTGTAATAAAGATGGAGTCTCTAATGTGTCTGTGTATTTATTTCTATTAAAGTATTTTTTCTCTGTGTGGTGTCTTTTTTTAACCCTTTATTGGAGATTCTTAATGGCCGGGTCAAACGTGCCTGACATTAAGAATCTCTGGCTTAATACTGGCTAGTAAAACAAAGCCAGTATTAACTCATGATTACCCAACAAGCCACCCGGCTCCAGGGCTGTTGGAAAAGTTGGATACAGCGCCAGATGATGGCGCTTCTATGAGAGCGCCATTTTCTGGGACGGCTGCGGACTGAAATTCGCAGCAGAGGCGCCCAGAAACCTCGGGCTAACCTGTGCTGCGGATTCCAATAGCCAGCTGCCTAGTTGTACCAGGCTGGACACAAAAATGGGGCGAAGCCCACATCATTTGTTTTTTAATTATTTCATGAAATAAGTGAAATAATTAAAAAAAACGGGCTTCCCTATATTTTTGGTTCCCAGCCGGGTACAAATAGGCAACTGGGGGTTGGAGGCAGCCCGTGGCTGCCTGCTGTACCTGGCTACCATACAAAAATATGGCGAAGCCCACATAAAAATCACTATTGGTCCGTATTAAGAAAAAAAAAATTTCATAAGCATATATGTTTTTGTCCAAAACAAGTTACAAATGACGTTTCGGCCTGAGCCTTTGTCAGATTGGACTTATCTGCATGTAATCCTGAAAAATGACAATAATCAGTATCACATAAGAGTGAGAGAACAATAACAAACTCGAACAATGCAGAGGTACAATTGGGATGCAGCAAAAAAATTGCAACACAGCAAGAAATGAAACACATGATACAAATGTCATAATACAGTACAAGGACAATATAGTAATTACAAATATGGGGTCAGAGTAGGCTTAGACAGCTCTGGTACGAAAGAGATGTCAATCATAAAGTAACATGTGCAGTAGGTGTAGAGCTACACTATGCATGGCAGAGCTAATGGGTAGACCGACCATAGAAAAAGAACGGAGAAAAAGTGGAGAAAAAGTGGAGAAAAAGTGGAGAAAAAATGGAGAAAAAGTGGAGAAAAAGTGGAGAAAAAATGGAGACAAAAGTGGAGAAAAAATGGAGAAAAAATGGAGAAGAAGTGGAGAAAAAGTGGAGAAAAAGTGGAGAAAAAATGGAGAAAAAGTGGAGAAAAAGTGGAGAAAAAATGGAGAAGTGGAGAAAAAGTGGAGAAAAAGTGGAGAACAAGTGGAGAAAAAATGGAGAAGAAGTGGAGAAAAAGTGGAGAAAAAGTGGAGAAGAAGTGGAGAAAAAGTGGAGAAAAAGTGGAGAAGAAGTGGAGAAAAAGTGGAGAAAAAGTGGAGAAAAAGTGGAGAAAAAGTGAAGAAAAAGTGGAGAAGTGGAGAACAAGTGGAGAAAAAGTGGAGAAAAAGTGGAGAAAAAGTGGAGAAGAAGTGGAGAAAAAGAGGAGAAAAAGTGGAGAAAAAGTGGAGAAAAAGTGGAGAAAAAGTGGAGAAAAAATGGAGAAAAAGTGGAGAAAAAGTGGAGAACAAGTGGAGAAAAAATGGAGAAGAAGTGGAGAAAAAGTGGAGAAAAAGTGGAGAAGAAGTGGAGAAAAAATGGAGAAGAAGTGGAGAAAAAGTGGAGAAAAAGTGGAGAAAAAGTGGAGAACAAGTGGAGAAAAAATGGAGAAGAAGTGGAGAAAAAGTGGAGAAAAAGTGGAGAAGTGGAGAACAAGTGGAGAAAAAGTGGAGAAAAAGTGGAGAAGAAGTGGAGAAAAAGTGGAGAAAAAGTGGAGAAAAAGTGGAGAAAAAGTGGAGAAAAAATGGAGAAGAAGTGGAGAAAAAGTGGAGAAAAAGTGGAGAAAAAGTGGAGAAGTGGAGAAAAAGTGGAGAAAAAGTGGAGAAAAAGTGGAGAAGAAGTGGAGAAGAAGTGGAGAAGAATTGTTTGTTCATGCCAGATGGGAGATAAATAATTTTTTACCGGCGCTGTCATTTACTGTAACGTGATCATCGGTGTAGGGTGTATACCTGTGATCACGTGAGCGGGGACCGGAAAAACCGTCCTGAATCATGATCTCCAGGGTCTCAGCTAGCCTTGAAACCCCGGAGATTTTCTGACGCCGGCGGGCGTTATTCACTTATTTCTGCCTGCTATTTATAAACGGCAGATCAGAATAAGGCTACATTAACACGACCGATCCATTTTTGCGGTCTGCAAAAAACAGTCCGTTTTTTTTCACGGGTGCTTCCGTGTGGCATCCGTTTCCGTTCCGTAGACGGTCCGTATGTCATCTGTTTGTTTTCCGTGTGCCTTCCGTTTTTTTTGTGTACTGCAAAAAAACTGAAGGAGGGTAAATGCATAAATTTACCCAGGATCCATAGCTTCATCCTACATGAGGCGGTCACATGTTCACTCCAGTGCCATTTTCTACTGCTTTTCACAGCGTAGAGCGCTCTGGTGATTTTCTTGTGATTGTGCACTTCATATCAGTCTTTTCTGTCATTATAATGGCAGAAAGACACATAATGTCCCACTCTCCTGCATTTTGTAATTTTGCACCCTTTGGTGCCTTTCATGTGGCACTAAGGGGTGCTTAGCTTTGTATTTAGCCAAAAAAATGAAAAAAAAAATAATGTAGGGTTCCTCCTAGTTTTGTAGCCCGCTAGGGTAAAGCAGATGGCTGCAGCCTGCAGACCACAGCTGGCAACCTCACCTTGGCTGGTAATCCGAAACTGAGGGCACCCCACGCTGTTATTTTAAATTAAATAAATAATTTAAAAAAAAAAACACGTAGGGGTCTCCCTAAAATTGGATCACCAGCCAAGGTAAAGCAGACAGCTGGGGTCTGATATTGTCAGACTAGGGAGGTCCATGGTTATTGGACTCTCCCCAGCCTAAAAATAGCAGGCCGCAGCCGCCCCAGAAGTGGCGCATCCATTAGATGCGCCAATCCTGGTGCTTCGCCCCAGCTCATCCCGCGCCCTGGTGCGGTGGCAAACGGGGTAATATATGGGATTAATACCAGATGTGTAATGTCACCTGGCATCAAGCCCTGGGGTTGGTGAGGTCAGTCGTCTGTCAGATACCCGACATCACCAACCCAGTCAGTAATAAAAAAAAATAGACGACAAACACATTTTTATTTGAAAAAACACTCCCCAAAACATTCCCTCTTTAACCAATTTATTAGAAAGAAAAACAAATCCAGGTCTGGTGTAATCCAAGGGGTTGCCATGACGATCCACACTGTCCCAGTCAATGAAAAGCAGAATGTTCCCATTGGCTGGGAGAGCAATGCAGTGACCTGAGCTAACATCAATGGGTCAGCCGAGGTCACTGCAGGGGATAACAAGTGCTGCTGTCAGCAAGGTACATTACCTGCGCTGATCTCCAGCACACTGACAGCACCTGTCACTGAGTTCAATGACCTTCACAGCCAAGAATCGCGAGAGGCCCGTGACGTCGCCGCTAGTCAGTCTCGGGTCGGAAGCGAGAGGTGATATGACAAGCGGCGGCCATGGAGGACAGTGAGAGCGCTGAGGTCGGGATGGCGGGACTTCATCACCGCAGGTAAGCCGAGCGGGACCATGTGTGCAGAGTGTGTGTGTGTGTGTGTGTGTGTGTGTGTATGTATGTGTACATGCCGCGGGCAGGAGGGGGCGGAGCGAGCTGAGCAGGGAAGTGTGGTCTTCCTGCACGTAACTAGGATAAACATCTAGTTACTAACCAAAGCGCTTTGCTTGGATACCCGATGTTTATCTTGGTTACCAGCTTCTGGCAGGCTGCCAGCGATGGCTCCTGCACACTGTAGCTGTAAAAAGCCCTGCTTTTTGTTGCTAGAACCATTCTCGAACGTATCTAGAACTATCGAGCTTTTGCAAAAAGCTCGAGTTCTAGTTCGATCTAGAACAGCCCCCAAAATCACTCGAACCTCGAACTGGAGAACCTCGAACCGCGAACCGCGCTCAACTCAACCGTGCTATGATGTGGTATTGATGTCATTTTTTTGCCATGAGGTGTAGATTGGTTGCAGGAATGTGGCATAAATATTTGAGCACTAAATCTGCATCTCTTTGCAAAAAAACATGGTTTTCTTCCAGGAGATGCAGGTCTGTGAACTCAGTGACCTCACTGAAGTCACTAACGTTACTGAGGTTACCTGAGGTCAGGTTACCTGAGGTCAAGTTACCTGCGGTCATAGGTGGAGGACCATGGCAACCTTCAGCTGTGACTGCAAATGACCTAAGTGGCTCAGTTTTTGCCTGAAGCTGACAGCAGGCAGTCATGTTTTATGCCTGCATGTTGTGCAGATTTGGTGACCATAAGCTACAGCCACCACCAGTGGACTCTGATATACAGTGTTCAAACATGCTGTATATAAGAGCCCAGACCGCTGTGTAGAATGTAACAATCACTTTATAATACTCACCTACTGGGCGGTGCAGTGCAGACTGGTCGGATGGGTATCTCCGTTCTCCGGTACCGACGCTTCCTCTTTCGGGCACCTTTGTCCTCCTTCTTAAGCCTGAGTGCATGACACATCCTACATCATGCACACTAGCTGGTAGTGAGGTTCAGAGCAGGTACACTACAATACTTTGATCTGCTCTACTCAGGGCAGATCAAAGTGCATCTGTGCAGGACCTCAATGCCAAATAGTGTGCATGAGGTAGCTGGGCAGCTGCAGGCTGCTATTTTTAGACTTGAGGGCCCAATAAGCATAGGCCTCCCCGGCCTAAGAATACCAGTCACCAGCTGCCAAGCTTTATCAAGGTTAGGTATCAAAACTAGAAGGACCGCATGCCAGTTATTAAAATTATTTTTTTAAATAATTTTAAAAAAAGCCGCATACAGTTACTCTTATTTTGATACACAGCCACATGCACAAGGCTGAGGGCTGCAGCCTAGAGCCTTATGCTTTATCTGTGCTTAGTATCATAATGTGGGGGGACCCTACACCAATTTGTATTTATTTATTTATTTTACACCACTATAGAGCTAGAGGCAGGGTCTGTGATTGTAAACAGTCAGACCCGCTGTCACAAAGTGTGGTAGCGCATCTGACTGCAACCAATCGCAGTTACTGGGACTGCCAATGCACGTGGGAAGCAGTGAATATGTATGATGGTAAATGAGTTGCCCCGGGTGTAGAATGAGAGGCCCCAGAAATAGTTACAGCCGCATTAGAGATTGGTAGGTATAGTGTTCCTGCTTTATTCTTATTTTCTTTATTTTTCCTTTATTTTTTTTTTATTACCCAAGTTACAAGAACTGGATCATTACCCGGAGTTCCCTGAGAACTCTGGGCCCAGGCCCGGTGCTCAGGACTTTTACAATCTTGGTCCACCCACCACTAACAAAGACCTAATGGCCAACACCCTTGCTAACTCAAATAATCCCAACTGATGCAGCAAGTAGGTGCTATTAGGCCAGGTGCAGACAACTATTTTTTTCTCATTTGAGAAAATCAGATTTATTATGCTAATTACACTCTAATCTGACTCTGATCAGAGTGTGATCAGGGTGTGATCAGGGTGTGATCTCAATATCTCAGCTGTGGAGAAAATTACAAAAATGATTCTCTTTCTTCTCCATTCTGTTAGTCTGTGAAAATCAGACTGAATTTGGATGTTATCCCAGAATGGTTTCATTTTTTCCACAAATTCATGGGCTTGCCTGGCCAATTGCGATGAGATTTGCAAATACAACTTGGGCATGCAGCATTATTTTATGTGGACAAACTCGGTCTCATGGGAAAAATCATACTTGTACATGGCCGCATAAAATAACATTCGTTCGAGTGTGATCCAAAGTTTTGTCAGATCACTCTTGGGCCATAAACATGGTTGTTTGCACCTATCTTAAGACAGCATAATAAACAAAAAAAACACAGCGCATCAGAGCATCATAAAGAATATCAATGAATAAAACGACATAAGTTCAAAATGCATCTACAGTATGTAGCATTATTGTGCAAGAATGGTTTTCTTTATCCCCATCACCCCTGAGCCTGTTTTCACCTTCCTGATAAGGCAAATCGTTTCAATTCTGACCACTGTAAATTTATGTGGTAAAAACTCTGTAAAGTTTCAATTTTTTTCCAGTGATTCTGAGAATATGCTTTCATGACACATTTTGGGAACAGTTTGGTTGATGTGAATTGGATTTCTTTGTGAAAATGTAAAAAATGTTACAAGAAATAGAAATTTTAACATTTTCAAACTTTGAATGTTTATGCCCTTAAACCAAATAGTTAACTCCAATAAAATAGTAAATAAATAAGTTTGGCTACATGTCTATTTTACATCAGCACCATTTTTGAAATATATCTTTTTTGTTATAAGAGTTAAAAGTAATTTCTCATTTGTCCAACAAAATTTACTAGACTAATTTTATAGGGACCACATCACAATTGAATTTACTTTGAGAGACCTATTTAATGGACAATACAAAAAAGTGACAACATTTTAGAAACTGCACCCTCAAAGTGCTCAAAACTAGAGATGAGTGAACCTTTCAAAGTTCAGTTCGCCAAGCCTTACCAAACAAACACCACATTCGCCGAGCTGTAACTGTTCAACAAACCTTTTTGGATTCAATGGGAGGCCAAATCTAAGGCAGATAAAACAACGTAAGGGGGTTGAAAAGCTTACAAAACAACAAAAATGTTTTCCAGTACAGCCCAACTGTTTTGGCATAGCCATTAGCTTCCTAGACTATTGACATAAGAAATATAGAGGTGGATGAGAGACAAGTGTAAGGCTAAGGCTCCCATACCCCTGCCAGTACAGACAAGACACAACTTGGAGACCCATCTTGGAGTATTGAGATTTAAAAACCTTTCAGGCACAAAGCAGGACAGTGGCATCATTCTCCTTATTTTCCCCATAGTGTGTTTGCACAGCAGGGATGTATGATCCATGCAACATACAGGATGATGGCCTGACATTTTTATTTTAAATATCAAGAGATGCATGATTTACAGTCGGAGATTACAGACAAGTTGGTCTGATCAGACTGTATGAAGCTCACTGCCATGTCATAGCAAACCTCTGAGTGGGCCCCTAACTTATCTGAAGTCTTAAAGGTGCAGTGTTGCATACCAACCACTGCCACAGTGACAGTGCACCAGCAGGGCAGGTGACCTGGTGCCTCACAACAACCATGCTGCAATCCTAAATTAAAAACACCTTTGCCAAATGGGAGGAGTGCTGGTTCAAGTAAATGACAGAAAGGGAGAGACCATATAATGCAATGTAGCTGAAGAAAAAAGACATGAACCGCATATCCAAAAATCATAAGTTGATCTAATGCTGTTAGGCAAAAATTTAAATACCTGAACATGAGGTTCCTGGTTTAACATTCCAATCAGACAGTATGAAGCCCACTGCCACTTCACAGCGAACCTCTGAGTGGGTCCCTAAGTTATCTGAAGCCTTAAAGATGCGGCGCTGTGCGCCAAACACTTCCACAGCGAGAGTGCACCAGCAGAACAGGTAAGCTGGTGCCTCACAACAATCAAGCAGCAAGGCTGAGTCCCCATTACTGTAAGCCATGCCATCCCACTGAGAAGCAACACCACCACAACAACAGCCACCACACAGCACAAACACCATGTGAAAGGCGCTGACCAACACATCTTCCACAAGCTTCCATTATGTGAACTGAGAGCAAAAATGGCAGAACCCCTCTTACAGTCGCCTGCTAATTAAAACCGCTTGGGCCAAATGGAGGAGTGCGGGTTCAAGTAAAAAAAGTTAAAAAAAGTTAAACTAAGAACCTCATGTTCAGATGTATACATTTTTGCCTAGCAGCATTAGATCAACTTATGATTTTTGGATGTGTGGTTCATGTCTTTTTTCTTCATCTATGTTGCATTTAGAGATGAGCGAACTGGCCGTGGTTCGGCTCGAGTTCGGTTCATCGAACGGAGGACTCGTTCGAGTTCAGTTTGGCGAACGTTCGACGAACCGAACTCGAACCAATAGGAAATAATGGGAGGCAATCACAAACACATAAAAACGCATTATAAATGTACACATACAGTTAATAAACATTGCCATAACACTTACCGGTGCCCGCGATGCATCCTGCACTCTGTCTCCTGTCACTATTCCTTCCGAAGATCGCTGCGTCCTCCCGATAACCAGCACTGACAGGTCCTTCCGTGACGTCGTCAAAATAGCCATGTGACCAGTCACGTGGCAATTATCTCATTGGCTACAGACTGGTCACATGGCTTTGACGTCATGTCCTGTCCTAGGTCCTGTCATTGCACTCTCCGGTACACGGTGCACATTTGTGTATGGCCGTGTACCAGCAACATGCTCTAGCACACGGTCGACTCCCCGTTCCGTAAGGGACCGGCTGAAACAGCCGGTCATTAACGGAGATCACCGTTGCCATAGCAACGCAGTAAGCGGTGACGTCACCGCTAACCGCGGCTCCGGGAATCACATGATCGGAGCACCGTTGCTATGGTAACGCGTCTGTCAGCATTACCGCTGTTACCGCTAACAGCCAGCAGCACTGATCACTCACGGAGTGAAGGCTGCACGCTGCTTCCCGTGCAGCCTTCACGGAGTGAAGGCTGCACGGGAAGCAGCGTCTTCCCCCATGCAGCAGTGATGGAGCAGAGCTGCAATTGTTGAACGAGAAAGACAGAAGACCATGGATCGTGGAGGGCTGACAGGGGGTAATAAAGATGGAGTCTCTAATGTGTCTGTGTATTTATTTCTATTAAAGTATTTTTTCTCTGTGTGGTGTCTTTTTTTTAACCCTTTATTGGAGATTCTTAATGGCCGGGTCAAACGTGCCTGACATTAAGAATCTCTGGCTTAATACTAGCTAGTAAAACAAAGCTAGTTTTAACTCATTATTACCCAGCAAGCCACCCGGCTTCAGGGCTGTTGGAAGAGTTGGATACAGCGCCAGATGATGGCGCTTCTATGAGAGCGCCATTTTCTGGGGCGGCTGCGAACTGCAAATCGCAGCAGAGGCGCCCAGAAACCTCGGGCTAACCTGTGCTGCGGATTCCAATCCCCAGCTGCCTAGTTGTACCCGGCTGGACACAAAAATGGGGCGAAGCCCACGTCATTTGTTTTTTAATTATTTCATGAAATAAGTGAAATAATTAAAAAAAACGGGTTTCCCTATATTTTTGGTTCCCAGCCGGGTACAAATAGGCAACTGGGGGTTGGAGGCAGCCCATGGCTGCCTGCTGTACCTGGCTAGCATACAAAAATATGGCGAAGCCCACGTAATTTTTTTGGTGGGCAAAAAACTTCTGCATACAGTCCTGAATGGAGTATGCTGAGCCTTGTAGTTCTGCAGCTGCTGTCTGCTCTTCTCCATACAGACAGACAGCAGCTGCAGAACTACAAGGCTCAGCATACTCCATTCAGGACTGTATGCATGAGTTTTTTGCCCCTTGAAAAAATTATGTGGGCTTCGCCATATTTTTCTATGCTAGCCAGGTACAGCAGGCATGTACGGCTGCCCCCAACCCCCAGTTGCCTATTTGTACCCGGCTGGGAACCAAAAATAAAGGGAAGCCCTTTTTTTATTATTTCATGAATTTCATGAAATAATTAGAAAACAAATGACGTAGGCTTCACCCCATTTTTGTGTCCAGCCAGGTACAACTAGGCAGCTGGGGATTGGAATCCGCAGCACAGGTTGGCCTGAGCTTTCTGGGCCCCACTGCTGCGAATTGCAGTCTGCAGCCGCCTCAGAAAATGGCACTTTCATAGAAGCGCCATCTTCTGGCGCTGTATCCAACTCTTCCAGCACCTGCCTGCTATACCTGGCTAGCATACAAAAATATGGCGAAGCTCAAGTTTTTTGGCAAAAAAAAATAAAAATGCTTCCCTGGATTTTCCATTGCCAGTGAAGGTAACACCAAGCAGTGGGGGTTAGCAGCCAGTAGCTGCTTGGATTACCCTTAGCTAGCAATACAAAAAAAGCAGCGGGAGCCCATATATATTTTTTTTTAATTATTTATTTAAATAACTAAAAACAAAATGGGCTTCCCTGTCTTTTGATTGCTGGACATCACAGTGCTGTAAAGATAAATCTTTAAAAAAATTACGTAGCGCTCCGCGGTATTTTTGATTCTCAGCGCAGATAAAGCAGACAGCTATGGGTTGTCACCCACATCTGCCTGCCGTTACCTTGGTTGGCAATCAAAATACAGGGAAGCCCATTAATTTTTTCTATTTAAAAAATAGTTAAAAAAAAAATGACGTTGGGTTCCCCCATTTTTGATAGCCAGCTAGGGTAAAGCAGACGGCTGTAGCCTGAAAACCACAGCTGGCAGCTTTACCGTGGTTGGGGATCCAATGTGGAGGTCCCCCCAGGCTCTTTTTTTATAATTATGTGATAAATATTAATCATTACACAAAAAAAGTAGGGTCCCCCCCAAATTGGATCACCAGCCAAGGTAAATCGGACAGCTGTGGTCTGGTATTCTCAGGGTGGGAAGGTCCATAGTTATTGGGCCTTCACAGCCTAAAAATAGCAGGCCGCAGGCACCCCAGACGTGGCGCATCCACTAGATGCGCCAATCCTGGCGCTTCACCCCAGCTCATCCCGTGCCCTGTTGCAGTGGCAAACGGGGTAATAAATCGGGTTGATACTAGCTGTAAAGTCACCTGAGATCAAGCCCAGCAGTTTGTGATGTCATGGCGTCTATTAGATACCCAACATCATAAACTGTCAGTACTAACAAAAAAAATCGACAAAAGAAATTTATTTGAAAAAACAGTCCCCAAAACATTCCCTCTTTCACCAATTTATTGTAAGAAAAAAAAAAGGGGTCCCACGACGACTCTGTACCGTCTAGAATATGGGGGAGAGACACTCAGGGAATGTATCCCCCAATTTCTAGGAGTGCAGACCCTTCATGTGAGGAGTGTGGGTGCAATAAATCTGCACTCACTCTCCCCGGGTCCACAGCAGCAGAGTCCATGTCGTAATGGTTGCTACCAAAGCTGCAATGCCTTGCTCATGAGGTAAGCGCATGCCTAATCAGGAGAACTATTCTACATTTCCAAATATTGGTATTTGCTGTTATTATTGCTATTCCACCTACTATATATTGGGGATAGGATCTTGGAGATGGAATTCCCCTTTAAGTCCAGTTGTCCAGCTGAATGAATACTTAACAACAAAGCTCGCTATTTAGATGTGTTTTCTTGTGGCGTATAACGGACTCTCATGTTTGGTAGTCGTTCAGCAGGGAAACTATAAAAGCAAATCCCTCCATTTGGAAATGTAGTATATAGCTCTCCTGATCAATTATGTTCCTTACCTCATGAGCAGGGCATTGCAGTAATAATAATAATTTATTCATTTATATAGCGTTATTAATTCCATAGCGCTGTATGTCTTTGGAGTGTGGAAGGAAACCGGAGTACCCAGAGGAAACCTACGCAAACACGGGGAAAACATACAAACTTCTTGCAGATGGTGTCCTTGGTGGGAATTGAACCCAGGACCTCAGTGCTGCAAGACTGCAGTGCTAACCACTGAGCCACAGTGCCGCCCATTTAGCTTACAGATGAATAACCACCACTCACTGTGTCTGAACACAGGAACTTGAGCTGACAGCCGCTCTGTGCATGCGGCAGCATCTATTGTGAAGGAGAGGGCCGCGGGGGATCAACGCTGCACAGGTACCGTGGGACACCATGGAACACCGGTGAGGGTATAGGGGGTGACCTGGCAGGGCCTGGGGAGGAGTTTTCTGTCGCATGTGTCATGGCACATGCGACAGAAATCAGAAAAGTAGGGTGAATGCGGCCGGCTTGCTGCTGTGCACGCGGCCATCTTGGATTTCTGGGAGGGCATCAGGGGGGCCACTTTGGCGACAACGGGGGACCGGAGGGGACCGGGTAGGAGATTTATCATGTTTGTTTATGCCAGATGGGAGATAAATAATTTTTTACCGACACTGTCATTTACTGTAATGTGATCATTGGTGTATGGTGTATACCGGTGATCACGTGAGCGGGGACCAGAAAAACCGTCCTGAATCATGATCTCCAGGGTCTCAGCTAGCCCTGAAACCCCGGAGATTTTCTGACTCTGACGCTGGGCGGCGCTATTCACTTATTTCTGCCTGCTGTTTATAAACGGCAGATCAGAATAAGGCTACATTAACACGACCGATCCATTTTTGCGGTCTGCAAAAAACAGTCCGTTTTTTTTCACGGGTGCATCCGTGTGGCATCCGTTTCTGTTCCGTAGACGGTCCGTATGTCATCTGTTTGTCATCCGTGTGCCTTCTGTTTTTTTTGCGTACTGCAAAAAAACTAAAGGAGGGAAAATACATAAATTTACCCAGGATCCATAGCTTCAACCTACATGAGTTGGTCACATGTTCACTCCAGTGCCATTTTCTACTGCTTTTCACAGCGTAGAGCTCTCTGGTGATTTTCTTGTGCTTGTACACTTCATATTAGTCTTTTCTGTCATTATAATGGCAGAAAGACACATAATGTCCCACTCTCCTGCATTTTGTAATTTTGCACCCTTTGGTGCCTTTCATGTGGCACTAAGGGGTGCTTAGCTTTGTATTTAGCCAAAAAAATGAAAAAAAAAATGACGTAGGGTTCCCCCTATTTTTGTAGCCAGCTAGGGTAAAGCAGATGGCTGCAGCCTGCAGACCACAGCTGGCAGCTTCACCTTGGCTGGTAATCCAAAACTGAGGCACCCCACGCTATTAATTTAAATTAAATAAATAATTAAAAAAAAAAAAACCACATAGGGGTCCCCCCAAAATTGGATCACCAGACAAGGTAAAGCAGACAGCTGGGGTCTGATATTCTCAGACTAGGGAGGTTCATGGTTATTGGACTCTCCCCAGCCTAAAAATAGCAGGCCGCAGCCGCCCCAGAAGTGGCGCATCCATTATGCGCCAATCCTGGTGCTTCGCCCCAGCTCATCCCGTGCCCTAGTGTGGTGGCAAAAGGGGGTTAATGGGGTTAATACCAGATGTGTAATGTCACCGGGCACCAAGCCCTGGGGTTAGTGAGGTTAGGCGTCTATCAGATACCCGACATCACCAACCCAGTCAGTAATAAAAAAAAATAGACGACAAACACATTTTTATTTGAAAGAACACTCCCCAATACAGTCCCTCTTTAACCAATTTATTAGAAAGAAAAACAAATCCAGGTCTGGTGTAATCCAAGGGGTTGCCATGACGATCCACACTGTCCCAGTCAATGAAGAGCAGGATGTTACCCATTGGCTGGGAGAGCAGTGCAGTGACCTGAACTAACATCAATGGGTCAGCCCAGGTCACTTCAGGGCATGACAAGTGCTGCTGTCAGCTAGGTACATTACCTGCGCTGATCTCCTTCACACTGACTTCAATCACACTTCAACACAGCCAAGTATCGCGAGCGGCCCGTGACGTCACCGCTAGTCAGTCTCGGGTCGGAAGCGAGAGAAGGTGATGTGACAAGCGGCCATGGAGGACAGTGACAGTGCTGAGGTCGGGACTTCATCACCGCAGGTAAGCTGAGCGGGACGATGTGTGCAGAGTGACAGGTGGGCGGAGCCTAGCGGGAACATGTGTGCAGAGTGCCAGGTGGGCGGAGCCTAGCGAGACCATGTGTGCAGAGTGTCAGGTGGGTGGAGCCTAGCGGGACAATGTGTGCAGAGTGCCAGGTGGGCGGAGCCTAGCGGGACCATGTGTGCAGAGTGCCAGATGGGCGGAGCCTAGCGGGGTAATGTGTGCAGAGTGCCAGGTGGGTGGAGCCTAGCGGGACGATGTGTGCAGAGTGCCAGGTGGGCGGAGCCTAGCGGGGTAATGTGTGCAAAATGCCAGGTGGGTGGAGCCTAGCGGGACAATGTGTGCAGAGTGTCAGGTGGGCGGAGCCTAGCGGGACAATGTGTGCAGAGTGCCAGGTGGGCGGAGCCTAGCGGGACCATGTGTGCAGAGTGCCAGGTGGGCGGAGCATAGCAGGGTAATGTGTGCAGAGTGACAGGTGGGCGGAGCCTAGCGGGTCAATGTGTGCAGAGTGCCAGGTGGGCGGAGCCTAGTGGGACCTTGTTTGCAGAGTGCCAGGTGGGCGGAGCCATGTGTGCTGGCGGCGGAGTGCGACATGGGTGGAGCCTAGCGGGGTCATATGGCGCTGAGGACGTCAGTGTCGTGGACTGCTTGGCTGGGGACAGGTGAGTGTGAGTGTGTGTGTGTGTGTGTGTGTGTGTGTGTGTGTGTGTACATGCCGCGTGCAGGAGGGGGCGGAGTGAGCTGAGCAGGGAAGTGTCGGCTTCCTGCACACAACTAGGATAAATATCGGGTTACTAACCAAAGCGCTTTGCTTGGATACCCGATGTTTATCTTGGTTACCAGCTTCTGGCAGACTGCCAGCAATGGCTCCTGAACACTGTAGCTGTAAAAAGCCCTGCTTTTTGCTGCTAGAACAGTTCTCGAATGTATCTAGAACTATCGAACTTTAGCAAAAAGCTCGAGTTCTAGTTCGATCTAGAACACCCCCCAAAATCACTCGAACCGCGAACTGGAGAACCTCGAACCGCGCTCAACTATAGTTGCATTACATGGTCTGTCCCCCTCTGTAATTTACTTGAACCATGTCTAATTCTCCAGTTATTCTAAACAAATTTGTTTCACATTGAATTGCCCATCTTTAGTCTCTAGTTTAATATTCAAGCATAATAGTGTGCATTACTTTGAACCAGAGGCTTATACCGTATATTTTGCTTTATAAGGCGCACCTGATTATAAGACGCACCTCCAAATTTGGTGAAGGAAAATAGGAATTACTACTTACCGGTAATGATGTTTCCAGGAGCCAACATGACAGCACGGTAGGAGGAGTTGCTCCTTTGACCTTTACAGGGACAGGAAAACGCAAGAGTTTAAAAGCTCCTCCCCATCCCCCTTTCCTCAGTGATTTTTAAAGTACCACACCAGGATGGGAGATAACACCATTTTATTAATGCAGAACGTACAACAATACAAAACACACGCAACGGGAGGGAAATAAGAGTGCTGTCATGTTGGCTCCTGGAAACATCATTACCGGTAAGTAGTAATTCCTATTTTTCCAGGACGCCACATGACAGCACGGTAGGAGAATGCCAAAGTAATCCCTATGAGGGTGGGATCACAGCCTGTAGAACCTTCCTACCGAACAATGTTTGTTGCTCAGTGAGAAGATCCAGTTGATAGTGCTTACAAAACGTGTGGGGACCAGACCACGTCGCTGTACGGCATATTTGTTCTAGGGACACCCCCGCCCTTTCTGCCCATAAAGTAGACAGAGCCCTGGTGGAGTGAGCCCTAAGGAGAGTGGGGGGTTCGCGACCCGCGTACTGGTAAGTATCAGAAATAGTAGACCTAACCCACCGAGACAGAGTTGTCTTAGACACCGTCTTCCCTCGGTTTTTTCCTACAAATTGCACAAAAAGGGTGGAATCTATCCGCCAGCTCCGGGTAGCTTCCAAATAAGCGAGCACCGCTCTTCTTACATCCAGAAAGTGAAGGGAATCATCTGTGCGGGTGGAAGAATCGGAACAGACTGCTGGTAAGACCACATCTTGTTCTAGGTTAGACACAGACACCACCTTCGGTCGGAATGTGGGATCCAGCTTCAAAATAATTCTGTCGGGCAGGATCTGTAGGTACGGAGGACGAATGGATAATGCTTGTAGTTCGCCTATCCTCTTTGCGGTGGTAATGGCCACCAAAAAAGCTGTTTTGAAGGACAATTGCTGAATGGAGACCTCCTCCAGAGGCTCGAACGGTCCCTCGCAGAGTCCCTTAAGCACCAGACCCAGATCCCATGGAGGAACTGTGGATCTAATAGTAGGCCGCAATCTCTGAAGTCCTTTAACAAAACGGACAATCCAAGGATGGGAAGCGAGGGAAGTATCGAAGAAGACACTGAGCGCCGAGATCTGGACTTTAATCGTACTGGGTTTCAGGCCCTGGTGGAAACCTTCCTGAAGAAAATCAAGAATCCGAGGAATATCCGGCCGGGCACTGTCTCTTGGTTCTTCACCGAGAAAGGCACAAAATCTAGCCCAGATCCGTCGATAAATCGTTTGGGTAACCGGCTTCCTACTGGCTTGCAGTGTAGTAATAACCGCCGCAGACAAACCCTTATTCTTCAAGAACCGCCCTTCAGGATCCAAGCTGAGAGATGAAGATTGCGAAGATTGTGGTGGAACACTGGACCCTGGCTGAGTAGATCCTCCCTCAGGGGAAGGAGAACGGGCTTGTCCACTGCCATGTTGTTCAGGAGCGAGAACCAGCTCCTTCTTGGCCAAAATGGAACAATAAGGATGACTGTGGCCATGTCCTGACGGATCTTCTGAAGGACTCTGGAGATCAATGGAAGAGGGGGAAAGGCATATGCCAGTCCCATGACCCAAGGTTGAGACAGCGCATCCACTGCTGCCGGACGGTCGTGGGGATTGAGAGAGAAGAAGTTCTCGCACTTCGAGTTGGCCCTGGACGCGAACAGATCCCAATGAGGTGTCCCCCACCGGGCAATTAGCGACTGGAACACTTCGTTGTGGAGACACCAACCTGCGGGGTCGATCTGGTGTCTGCTGAGATAATCCGCCAGACAATTGTCCGATCCCTTCAGGTGCACAGCCGAAATGGACAGAACAGAGGTCTCGGCCCAGCGGAATATGAGGTGCGCTAATGTTTGCAACTGATGATGTCTCGGGCCGCCCTGGTGTCTGAGGAACGCGACCGTTGTCACATTGTCCGAGAGGATACGGACATGTCGATGAAGGAACAAGTGCTGTTTGCTGTTGAGGGCCTTCCAGACTGCGTTCAACTCCCTGTAGTTGGAAGAGCAGGCCATCAACCGGTGTGGCCATATCCCCTGGAAAGATACCTTTCCCACGTGTGCCCCCCAACCTGCCTGGCTGGCGTCGGTAATGAGCGTAACTGCCGGCGAGCAGTCCCAATGAACTCCTACCGATAAATGTTTTTCGTTTGTCCACCATCGCAGAACGTGTCGGAGCCGGACTGGAAGGACAATTTTCTGGTTCAAGGTGTGTCGGCTGGTCAGCGAGCAGTAGTGACCCCCTGGTTTGGAAAGGATCAGCTGTTGAAGCGGTCTTGAATGGAACTGGCTCCACCGGACACATGGGATACATGATGTCATCAGACCCAACACCCTCATAGCCTCCCGGATAGTGCATTTCTTTTGACTTTGGAAGGCCCGTATCTTGTGTTGAAGTGATCTTATCTTTGATGCCGGTAAGAATGACATTCTCACATCCGAGTCCAGAAGTATGCCGAGGAAAATTTTTCTGGATTCTGCCAGTAAATTTGATTTGTGAATGTTCACCATCCACCCCAGACTCTGGAGGTGGAACAGAGCGAGCTCCACCTGGTGGGACAATTCTCTTGGGTTGGCTGCAATGAGGAGGAGATCGTCCAGGTAAGGAACGACGGTGACCCCCAACGTTCTGAGGTGGGCCACTACCTCTGCCATAACCTTTGTGAAGGTTCGGGGAGCGGATGATAGGCCAAAGGGAAGACACCGGAACTGGTAGTGATAGATTACGCCCTGTTTTTCCAAAGCAAACCTCAAGAACTTTTGACTGGTCGAGTGTATAGCGATGTGATAATATGCGCTTGACAGATCTATTGTGGCCATAACTGCATGTAGACCGATGAGTGGGATAGCCGATTTGATGGATTCCATACGGAATTTTTTGTAGCGAACAAATCGATTTAGGGGTTTGAGATTGATAATCGTGCGCACATCTCCCGACGGTTTTAGGACGGTAAAGAGACTGGAGTAGTGACCCCTGAAGTGTTCCTGATGAGGAACCGGACTTATTGCTCGGATATGTAACAGATTTTGAACCTCTGCCCAGAGCTGGTAGGACGAGTCTGGGGAGCGAATCTGCGTGAGAAGAAATCTGTCGGGGGGCACCCGAGAGAATTCTATCATGAGACCTTCTGATACCACCTGGAGAACCCAAGGATTGGACGTGATACGTGCCCACTCTGCTTGAAACTCCACCAGACGGCCTCCCACCCTGGCGTCAGGACCGATTGTTGTTCTTTCTATTGTCAAAGGAGGGATTCCTCTCCTTCCCTCCTTTATAATAACTCCATCTACCCGTTTTACCCCTACTTTTGTAGTCAGGATTCCTAAAGGGACGAAACCGACGGGTAGGAGGACCCCGACGAGACCTTTCCTCGGGAAATCCCCCTTTCTTATCAGACGCTTTTTCTAGGATCTCGTCAAGAGCGGGACCAAACACTCTCACACCTGAAAAAGGGATAGCACATAATTTGTTTTTAGAGGCACAATCCCCTGACCACATTTTTAACCAAATGGCCCTGCGGGCAGCATTAGTCAATGCTTCATTTCTAGCCGAAAATCGAATTGATTCCGCTGAAGCATCTGCCATAAACCCTGTGGCAAGTTTCAGGAGGGATATAGACTCCTGGACCGACTCCATGGGAGCCCTATCCACCAACTGGGATTCTAGGTCATCCAACCACCTGGACATGGAGCGGGCCACAGACGTAGCTGCAATGTTAGTCTTAATAGTGGTGGCTGCAGCTTCCCATGCCCTTTTTAGAAGGCTGTCTGCCTTTCTGTCCATTGGGTCTTTCAACCCGGATGAGTCCTCAAATGGGATAGCAGTCTTTCTAGCTACCTTAGCCACCGGGACATCGATTTTAGGCACCTCTTCCCAGTCCTTAATATCATCCGGCTCAAATGGGAGACGAGCCCTAAATTCCCTGGGAATTACTAATTTTTTCTCAGCCTCCTGCCATTCCTCCATTATCATTGCTCTGACATGAGAATTGACGGGGAACACTCGATGACGTTGCAACCTGAGTCCACCAAACATTTCGTCCTGGACAGACCTCGGTTTCTCCTGCTCCTCCACCATCATGGTCTTTCTGACAGCTCGAAGCAGTTCATCCGTATCACAGGAGGAAAAGAGATACCTACGGCCCTCCTCCGGTGCCGGACCTGCCGTCTCCTCTTCTAACTGAGACTCAGAGTCATAAGAAATCTCTCCCTCCTCTGAAGAGAATTCTATGTCCTGACGTTGACGTTTGTGAGGCATGTCTCGACATTCCTGGTGGGATGATGTACTGGCAATGACTGACTGCACTTCCTCTCGTATCATAGCCCTCATGTCTGTTAGCAGGGAAGTTTGTTCACTGGAGACTAAGTCTGCTATGCAAGGGTCACATAACTGTTTCGTACAGGACTCTGACAGCTGTAAATGGCAGACTGCACATTTTTTTGTCCTGACAAATTTTCTCTGGGCTTTCCTAGGAATAGTGCTGGTGCGCGTGGCAGACTCCTAAAAATGAAGGGGGAGACTGAATCAGTGACCCCCCTTACCATCCCTGGTCCTAACCCAGGTACGCCTGCACTCACATGACCCTGGGATTCTGCAGGGGCTCCAGCATCTGACCGATCATCCTCCATGACGGGTGGAATACAGAGAATACAGAGCCGTCCCCCGGTACCCCGGATTTATTACCTGGTTCTGCGATGTCAGGGTCCATTCCCGCCTTCAGTGCTCTGTTCCTGAACACCTGCTGCCTCCCAGGTCACCGCCAAATTCCGAACCCGGAAATGCGGTGATCTCCGCACGGCGCATGCATCAGCGTGCGAGTCATGCTGGAACGCAAGGCCTGCGCAGACCCGGAAGTGCCCCATGGCCGGCAGCAAACAGCGGTCTGCCGAGAGCCCTCACCTGAGGGAAGCGGCATGGATACCGGGAGCCTCGCTCCACCGGTCGGCTGAGGGACCTCTGTAACAGAAGTGTCGGCCAGAGGCTGCTTGACCGGCAGGAAGGAGAGAGCAAGCCCCCCCGATCCGCCTGGACCCCATACCTCCGACGGTAAGACTTGCGTCCATCCTGTACAGGGACAGGAAAAACACTGAGGAAAGGGGGATGGGGAGGAGCTTTTAAACTCTTGCGTTTTCCTGTCCCTGTAAAGGTCAAAGGAGCAACTCCTCCTACCGTGCTGTCATGTGGCGTCCTGGAAAAGAGAAATTTTTTTTAATGCTAAATGGGGTCCGTCTTATAATGCCAGTGTCCATCTAACAAATCATATAGGGTATATGTCCCTCATAGCCCCCCATCCTAAAATTAGCCCCCTTAATCTGGATATGGCCCCCTTATATTGAATATAGCCCCTTTGTGCTGGCACACATCCCCCAGTGATGACACATGTCCCCCATTAATGACACACATCCCCTATTGCTGTCACACGTCCCCTATTGCTGGCACATGTCTCCTATTGATGAAACACGTTCCCTATTTATGGCACACATCTCCCTGTGCTGGAACACATCCCCTATTGCTGGCACATATCCCCTACAGCTGGCACAGGTCTCCTATAGATGGCACACGTCTCCTACAGCTGGCACAGGTCTCCTATGGATGGGACACATCCCCCTGTGCTGCCCATGGCCCCCTATAGATGGCACACATCCCCCTGTGCTGCTCATGGCCCCCTATTGATGGCACACCTCCCCCTGTGTTTGATATGACCCCCTATGGATGGCACACCTTCCCCTGTGTTAGATATGGCCCCCTATGAATGGCACACCTCCCTCTGTGTTAGATATGGCCCCCTATGGATGGCACACCTCCCTCTGTGTTAGATATGGCCCCCTATGGATGGCACACCTCCCCCTGCGTTAGACATGGCCCTTTATGGATGCCCCCCTTTTGTTAGATATGGCCCCTATGGATGGCACACCTCCCCTTGTGTTAGATATGGCCACCTATGGATGGCACACCTCCCCCTCTGTTAGATGTGACCCCCTATGGATAGCACACCTCCTACTGTGTTAGATAGGGCCCCTATGGATGGCACACCTCCCCCTGTGTTAGATATGGCCCCCTATGGATGGCACACCCACCCCTGTGTTAGATATAGCCGCCCATGGATGGCACACCTCCCCCTGTGTTAGATATGGCCCCCTTTGTATGGCACACCTCCCCCTGTGTTAGACATGGCCCTTTATGGATGCCCCCTTTTGTTAGATATGGCCCCTATGGATGGCACACCTCCCCTTGTGTTAAATATGGCCCCCTATGGATGGCACACCTCCCCCTGTGTTAGTTATGGCCCCCTGTGGATGGCACACCTCCCCCTGTGTTAGATACGGCCCCCTATGGATGGCACTCCTCCCCCTGTTTTAGATATGGCCCCCTATGGATGGCACACCTCCCCCTGTGTTAGATATAGCCGCCCATGGATGGCACACCTCCCCCTGTGTTAGATATGGCCCCCTTTGGATGGCACACCTCCCCCTGTGTAAGATATGGCCCCATATGGATGGTACACCTCCCCCTGTGTTAGATATGGCCCCCTATGCATGGCACACCTCCCCCTGTGTTAGATATGGCCCCATATGGATGGTACACCTCCCCCTGTGTTAGATATGGCCCCCTATGCATGGCACACCTCCCCCTGTGTTAGATATGGCCCCATATGGACGGTACACCTCACCCTGTGTTAGATATGGCCCCCATGCTGCTGCCCATAGTAAAATAAAACACTCTTTCTTTACCTTTTCCAGTGCTGTCCTCCCTTGTGTCTCCCTCCGTGCTGCTGAACCCCTGCACTTACTGGTTCTCGGTGCCGGTCATGTGATCAGCACAGCAGAGTGATATCATCTCTGCGTGCCTGACACAGTGGCAGTAGGGATACTGGGAAGATCTGGAGGAGGTAAATAGTTTTTAATTTTACTATAGGCAGCAACGTGGGGGCCATATCTAACACAGGGGGGGCATGTGCCATCAAAGGGGGGTGCAGGCAGATATAATATGCGCCGCTGCCCCAGCCCATCACCGCTGTGCGGTTTCAGCACCACAGTGATGGACAGCGGCAGTGCATATTATAGGAGAGGGAGCAGGAGATCTAATACTGCCTGCTGCAGCTTTCACCAGCCCCCAGCAGAACTCCAGAGCTGCCCACACCTCCTCTGGACTTTGTAGTGTATATATATATATATATATATATATATATATATATATATATATATACCCCCTGTATATTTGGATTATAAGACGCACCCCCTATTTTCTCCCAAAATTTGGGGGAACAAAAGTGCGCCTTATAAAGCGAAAAATATGGTACTTAGTGCTTTTAAAATTTTTTTTACACATATTTCTTACCAAAAAAGATAAACATTTATATAACTTTGTTTTTAGACTTAAAATGTTCTGTGCTTGCTTTCCAGATGTCTACTATATTTGTTGAAATGAAAAGCTGTTTATCAGGATAAATGTAGTAAAACAAAAAAATATCAAATGCTGAACTATAACTAAAGTATATTGACTGCACTATAATTTAGTTTCTTAATCAGTTATGTAAAATGTGATATTTTATGTAAATTTCTATTTATTTTTCACTTTAGCAGAAAATGTGTGGTAGATTTAAAATTTATGTAAATTTCTATTTGTTTTTCACTTTAGTTGAAAATGATTGGTAGATTTAAAATTTGAATGATGCCAAAAAGCTATAGAAATCATATATGCTAATAACCTGATTACCTTAGGACTAAGGGAGCACGCAGACAAATGGCTAGTTTACGATTTTAGCAAGACCTATAACTATCCCTTAATGACCATTCAATTTACGATCCAGTGAAAGGGTCTCATGTGAACATCTTTTGAGGGTAAGAGAAAAATTTATCAAAGCTTGTGAAATGATCAAAGAAAAAGAGTTCACATTAATATTTATCAAAGAAATGCTGGAAGCCGCATGTAAGATCTAGAAGAAGAGCACATCATGCTGTTAATAAAGACATGGTTGAAATATACCTGGAGGTGAACTGTGGGTAGATATCTGAGTTACTGCAGTTTTACAAAATTAATAAAATTATCCCTAAAATGTTAAGAGAACACCTATATTTCTACTTCTTAACAATAAAGTAAATTATTAACCACAGGGCAAATTTCTTAGTTAGTCAGATGATTCCTAGAAGAGCTTGTTAAATGATTTATTAAATATAAAGTGCATATTTTATGACATGTAATATACTCCTAACATACATTTTTTTGTACAATAATAAATGCCATGGTACCCTCAAGGCAAAACAGTAACTGCCGCAGTATACCAATGACAATCATCCAGACCACCCAAAACATTCCTAAATCACAACTTTCTTTGATATACGTGTTCTACCCACTTTTTTTTTTTTACTGATGGGTCAGGTATAAGAATATATCATAGTCTATGGAAATTATCACATCTCCATATTTGTTGCTTGAACTAACTGCCTTTTAGAAAAAATTGAGACATCTATTTTTATTTTATTTGATGATAAAAAAACACTCATTTAAGTTAAAGGATCAGTGAAAAATTGGATAGCACTCAGATGTAGGGATGTGCAGACGAAGGTTCTGTTTCCGTCGTGGCTTAGTTAAAATTTGGTTTAGGACTTAACCCCAGATCCTGAAACCCATATATGTCAATGGGAACTCGAACGTCTGTGCAGTCAAATGGCTGTAAAATGTTTGTAGTAAGGGCTAGGAGGCTGCAAATAGAAGCAAAATGAGGGCAATTGTCCTGCAAACAAATGTGGATAGGGAATAAATCAATAAAAAATTACTTGGGGATTCCCCTATTTTTGAAAACAAGCTCAGGTAAAGCAGACAATGGTGGACTGCAACCATCAGGTGTCTGTTTTATCTTGGCTGGTTATCAAAAATACAGGAGATCCCACTTTTTTCTAAATTATTTAAATAAAAATTTTTAGAAAATTATGTGGGCTCCACCCTATTTTTGATAACCAGCCAAGGTAAATCAGACAGTTGGGGGCTGGTATTATCAGGCACTAAAAGTTCATAGTTATGTGGCTACTTCCAGCTTAAAAATAGCAGTCTGAAGCTGACCCAGAAGTGGCACATCAATTAGGTGTTTTGCCAGGCTCTTCCCAATTACCCTGGCGCGGTGGAAATTGAGGTAATACTTTTGGGGTTGATGTCAGCTGTGAACTGACAGCTGGCATCAAACTTAGGGATTAGTAATAGATAGGCATCTTTCAGATATGCCCATTACTAACCCAGCAAGTGTAGAGTTAAAAATAACACACATACACAAACAAAGATTATTTGAATGAACACTTGCCAATACTCCTTTGTTCACCAATTTATTAATTGAAAAAAAATCCTAAATTCCTAATCCTTATCCTAATCCATAAATTCTTACTTAACCCAATTTTGAAATAAAGACACCCCCACACTCACTTGTTCAACAATTTATTAATTAAACATTAATCCTCAAAGTTCTGATTTAAGCCATTGGTGTAATGTCCCATGACAGAACCTCAAAACAAGGTTCCATACGTCACTCCCAGTCAGCAGAAGGCACAAAATTTGAGACATTCCATCTCTGCCGCTGACTGGCAGTGAACTATGTGGTCTCATTCTGAGAAAGACGCTTCATAGGAATCGATAGGCTTCGTGGAACATTACAGTATTGGATTGCTGTGACAATTAAAAAGGTAACAATGTTTTGAATTTTCAACTTTGAGGCTCCAAATTTCACCATTCACTACAACTTTCAGCCTGAGACTATCTTAGTTTTATAGGTAATCATCTTGGCTATCTCATACATAAATTTGACTTGCAACTATTTTGCATATGATTAGTTATGCAGATTCTTGAAATGTAATTTCATTGTTACTGTTTTGCTCCTGGTATTTGAAAAAAAAAATATTCCTGTATACTGCAAATTACAACCTGTTCTCACATTCTCTAATATCTCAGTGTTTTATTAGATTGACTCCCAAGCAAATATCACTGTTTCAAATGAAGGAGCAAACGTGAAGAAGATTTAAAAAAAAAAAGAGAAAAAGGTGAAGAAGCCTCAACTGCAAAATTCTTACAGGAAGCATTGGCTTGAGTTAGCAAATAGGTACGAAAAGTGGACAGTAGAATGTTGGGATCAGGTGACTTGGAGTGATGAGACAAAAGTCAATAGAATAGGCTCTGATGGATGCAAATGGATCTAGAAGAAAAAGGGAAAAAGGGGTTAGCAAATTAAAAAAATTATGGAACTGTCATATTCGGTAGAGGAAGCCTGATTTAAGGAACTGTCATATTCGGTAGAGGAAGCTTGATTACTTGGGGTTGTTTCAAAGCTAAAAGAAATATATACTTGACCAAGATTGATGGTGGTATCCTACAAGATGAGTTACTTTATACTTTCGAGTACTATGGGTCTGAAAAGGAAGACATAGTGTTCCAGCAGGACAGTTACCCAAAGCATATGTTGATATTGGTGAACAAAAGTTTCAATGGTAATGAAGTAGAAGTGCTGAATTAGCAAAGTCTACAGACTGCAACCAAATCAAACACTTATGGGTGGAGTTAAAGAAAAAACTGTTTACAAATCCAAGTGAGCTGACCAGTATGCACCAACACTTAGAATGTGTAGAAGAAACCTCAGCCAGTGTTGAAAGCAAACAGTGAATTTACAAAATCATAAAAATTTAGATTTTTAAGAGCAAAATAGTAACAATGCAGTGACAGGACAAGAATCTACATAACTAATCATATGCTAAATAGTTGCAAGTAAAATGTATGTATGAGATAGCCAAGATGATGTCTATAAAATAAAGGTAGTCTCATGCTCAAAACTGTAGTGGATGGGGAGATATGAAGCCTTAAAGGCAAAAGTCATCATTGCTACCATTTTGCGTATCAGTGTACATGGGAACTTGATTGCAGGATTGCTTTTTAATTAATAAATTGGTTAACAAGGGAGTGTGGGGGAGTCTTTATTCAAATAAACTATTTTCTTTTTAGTGTGTGTGTGTGTGTGTGTGTGTGTATGTGTTTGTGTGTGTGTATGTGTGTGTGTGTATGTTTTCTAACTCTACACTTGCTGGGTTGCTAATTTAGCTGTTTGAAAGACACCTCTCTATTATTAACCGCTTGGCTTGATAACAGCTATCTATTTACAGCTAACATCAAACTCAAAAGTATTATCCTGATTGCCACACACAAGGAAAACAAGATGAGCCAGAATTGGCTCATCAAATGAATTTGTCTCTATTGGGGCGACTGCGTGCTGCTTTTTTTTAGGCTGGGTTGGGGCAAATAACCAGGGGCCTTCCCAACTTGATAATACTAGCCTCCCGCTGTTTGCTTTACCTTCTCTGGTTATCAAAAATAGTTTTTTACATGCTGTGAACAATAAAAAAAGTGTGGTTTCACCTCTACTTTTGATAACCAGCAAAGGTAAAGCAGACAGCTGAGTTCTGCAGCCAGCAGTTGTCTGCCTTACCTGTGCTGGTTATCAAAAATAGGTGGTAAATAAGTGGTAGTCCACGTCCATTTTTCCTTTATTGTTCACAGCAGCATACAGGCATCTTCCAAATGCAATAATGCTTGTTGATTAGCTGTGATGCCAATCTTTTTAAAAGTCCACGTTTGAGTTCAAGCCTCAGACACCCAGTGTCCGGTATGAATCCTGTTTGGCTTCACTCATCCCTACTCAGATGCCATCGTGGTTTCAATTATTTGCTGTTTGTTCATTACTGTTGAATTTTAAAGACTGTCTGAGGCTATACTACATAAACTTTGTACTAGCAATTCAGTGTAACAGATCCCCAACCTTCACCCATTATCTCCTATATGGAGATTTTGACTTATTCAAGAGACCTTTAAATTATGTCTACACAGTAGCTACTGGTTGCCAGAAAAGCAAGTTTGGGTCAATAATAGTAAATTAGTCCGGTCAGTAACAGAAGAGACAGAACCAGGGACTGAATCAGAATGCAATACTTGTTTCATGGAATAGTAGGAGCCAAATACCAAAAGATCAGTCAAAAGCAATTTCAGCCAAACTAAGGTCAGATCTGGGGGAATCAAGAAGGCAGACGTAGTCAGTGTCACAAACCCGGTGTTACAGTTGCTGTGGCTCTGGAGACTATGTCCAGATTTCTTGCTACTGCACATGTGCAAGCGCTGGAGACTAAGTCCTATCTTGGAGCCATTGCACATGTGCGGGTGACATCATCACTGACACGAGGTCACATGTCTCTGACACCTTCTAAGCTGATTGGCTACTGGTCATGTGCTTGTGACACGTGGTCACATGTCTCTGACACCTTCTATGCCGATTGGTCGCTGGTCATGTGCTTGTGACGCTTTGCTCGGTGATAGGCCAGCGTGACATCATTGCTGTCATTCTGGCAGCGGATTGGCTCTGATGTCCTCCATCTTGGATGAGGCACAGAGTCTATATAAGACCCTGATGCACGCCGCCCGGCGCTCAGTCCTCTTGGTTCATGCATGAGGGTAGACGCTCTGTGCACGTCCCCCTAGGCATCTCTCTGTCTATGTTAGGTGAGCGCTACCGGCAGGGTAGCGTTCTTATACCTTACAGCTTCGGCTGCAGTCCGTATCCTTAGCTCTTAGTGGAGCGGACATAGGCAGGTGCCTGAGGCACATGGTCCGGCTGGGCCTTGTGATTCTACTCGTAGGTGTACGTTGCCGCTAGGGTAACGTTCCTTATACTGCGTCTGGCAGTTGTTCGTATCCTCGCACACTAGGGGAGCGAACAGAGGTAGGAGCTTTGTGCGGCTTATGCTGCTGTCCGTCTCTTTTGCACCACTAGAAGAGCGGACCTAGGCAGGTGCCATATCTAGTGGTTCGTGTCCTCGCACACTAGTGGAGCGAACGCAGGTAGGAGCTTTGTGCGGCTTGCGCTGCTGTCCGTCTCCTGGCACCACTAGAGGAACGGACCTAGGTAGGTGCTATTTCACACTCACTGCTTTCGTCTCTGTGATCTTTAACAGAGACCATTCCACACACCCTCCAAGTAAGGGAGGAATTGCTTTATTTTCTAATTATATTCCTCTTTGAGTTTAACAGAGGTATTGCACTCTGCACTTGTGCTATTATTTTTTACAGTGGCACACTTATATACCCCTTACCCTCTGCCATAGTCTGCAGCAGAGTCTTTGCACGGTGGACCCTGACTGTTTGACATTCCTTTAGGTTTTATTATCAGACAGCCCCCCGTAACACCCGGTCAGGAATAGAACAAGTACAACAAAAGAATACCATCAAAGTTCAGGGAGTAAACCAAACTCCATAACTGGCCTCTTTCATGCTTCAATCCATGGTCCAATGGCAGTGGATTAGTATGCATTATTACCTTTTTCATTTTACCCATTCATTATTTTACCCATATCCTTTAAAGTATAAAAACCCTTTAATTTTTCTTGCTTACAATGTAATGGAAAATTCATCTCAAGATAAGCTTCATTGTTCCAAAGCATCTGGTTATGATATCCCTGAGTAGTGTGTAAGTGATGTTTAGACTGCCTCTCAACCCCTATTCAAACTACAAGTGGTTTGTTGGAATGTCCACCTTGAAAACATGTGACGAGCCAGAGTCCAACGTGAAAAGGTTAAAACACCTTTACTGCAATCCTTCAGATGCAGTTTCAGCAAACGATATGAAGCACAATACTTTTGGTACACTTCTTCTGCATTACACAGAGGCACTCTTGTTATATGGAACAGACAAAATATTTTGATGGTATAATTTAACCCTCTGGTGGGAACAATATATTTAATAACGAGTTTGGCAATAATGCGCCTGTCAGGCGCAGGTTAGAAAAATACCTATAATATCTAATTTTTGCAATCTCAGTGATCTAAAAGTGATCAGAGACCTTCATAGGGATGCAGTAAAAGAAACTACACATTATCAGATGCAAAACAAAAACCCATTTACTCAACATAAAAGTAATAACTCTGAAATACACAAATTTCAAAACTCCCACCCAATAGCCCCCAGTTATAACACATAACGGTTATTTAAAAGAGAAAAATTTGGCAAAAAAACATAATTTCAAGGCACCAAAATAATATTACACACATAATTATTCATAATTAGATCCTGAAGTTTCCCCAGAAAAAAAACATTTGCAGACCAAAGAGCAAGAGCAACCTTATAAAGTGTGATGTGTTTGGGAACAATGAGCCTGAGAAGCCAGCACAGGTATATCTGCCCTCCTGAAGCTCTGAAGTTGCAGACCAACTGTGGTATCAGGTTTCACACAGCAGCTAGAGCCAGGAGACTACCTGGAGAGAGGGGATTTCCTGAAAATCTGGTGAGGAGGGAGAAATGAAAGTAAAAGAGAAGCGCCTGTCAGGCACATTAATCCCATCCGAGGGTTAATTACATAAGAGTAAAACTACTTCTCAAGCTTCCTACCTCTAGTCTTTACTTTTCATATCGACTACTGCTAGAGGTTTACCTCCATATCTCCTTTTGGTCACAATAGATAATACTATCTCCTAGGACTAGCTAACACAATTCCCTTATAGCCTACTACTTCTAGCTGCCCAGGAGAATTATGCCTCCTCCCCTAGCTACAGTACGTTATGCTTTGGCTGTACTAACTGCAAATGGAAGAGAACCTTCCTTACTCAATCTCTGCACTCCTGCCTTGTAGAAATCAGTTGCTATATATATATATATATATATATATATATATATATATATATATATATGTCACGCTCCCCGGGTCCCCTGCTCTGCTCCCCTGCTCACCTGCCACGCTCCCCGCTCTCCAGCCTCCATTGCCCGCGCTTCCCAGGCCTCCTGGTCCCCGCTCCCGGCGCCCGTCGGCTTCCCAGCCCCAGCCCGGCTCTGCTGCTTCCTCCTCACAGCTTCCTGCTCTGGCTTCTGGCACCCGGGCCGCGCGCATGCGCATTAGGGCGCGCGCGCGGTCATTGACCCTTTCTTAAAGGGCCAGCGTCCACTGACAGGAAATGAAGCACACAGGTACAGGGTATAAAGGGGTTTAGTGTCCAAGTGGGCGGGGCCTGTTCTTCGTGTTTCCCAAGCTAGGAGTCAGGTCTCCTTGTGTTCCTGTGAGATACTCACCTCTCTCTCTTCTAGAGCCGATCCTGCCTTGCCATCCGGTCCTGCCGAATCCCGAACCCCGAACGCTGTCTATCTGCCATCCTGACAGTCCGTACCATCTCTGATCCCTGCGGTGACCCGTCATCTCGCTCCAACGGTTCCGGACTCCGCCTGACATCATCTCGGCTTCCGAACCTGAGCTCCGTCACCCGGACTACCAGCAGTGACTCCGTGGTCCCAGGGACTTCTCCATTATACTCGTGTGCACGGACTGTCCTGCTACCTGTAGTGCTCCAGCTACCGGACCCCTTACCATCATCAAGGAGTTCGGTCCAGTGGATCCACCTCCTGGGTCTGCCCGTCCACCTGGCCCTAACAATATATATATATATATATATATATATATATATATATATATATATATAAATATAATATATTGCTGGTAGCTTCACACAGTCACGTAAAATTCTGAAAACCAGAATCATTTTGATGGCACTGTTAATGTCTCTACATTTATTTAGGAAATATGCTTATAGTTTGCAAAACATTCCAAGTTTTGAAAAAGATAATTAGAAATGGCACTTTACTTATAATCACACTTCTGTAACACATCCATTAATAGGTCTTCAATTAGCATTGTAGGTAATAAAAAGGCAATATATGCTCTATTGTCACGTCTTGGTTTTAATCATAAGTACCAATAATACTCTGCACATCTTAACTGAAGCAAATAAATGCAATCATAGGGTAGAATTCGAAACTGCTGCAAACCATGACAACATTCATTCTGGGATTTAGAGGAGAAAATAAAATTCTATTTGGTGATGCTCTCTTCAATCTACCTGTACTAATAACTGCTGGTCCCTGTGGAAATTTATACATATGACATATTTTCAGCAGAATGGTAGGTGATAAAAGCATTGTAATCTTGTTGATAGCATTCTATTTTTTTAGTTTTCAGTTCACTTTATTTCTCAGTTGAAGATACATATTTTAAACACTAGCCATTTATGTAATGCTCTAAAATGGTTTACTAGATAAACAAGTATAAAAGCTGGAGAAAACTAGATTTACCAGTCATAGTAACATAGTAAATGAAGACAAGTGCAAGCAAGTCTTCGTTTTTTGTTTTTTTTTATTACTACTAAAAATATTTATATAGCAGGTTAAACAACACAATATCCAAATAACCAATGAATAAAGGTGAAAGAACCTCAATAATTAGATGTAGAACAAAAATCTAAGGACATGGAATCTTAGATAGAAGGCAAACACCAGAGATGTATAAAAACAATTACTTTATTGTTGCATAAAAGCAAAAATATTAAAAAACAAAATTACGAAATAGGAAAAGATCTCCAAAAGGAGGGGAGCACAACTAAATGTGGTACATATAATGCAAGTGCATAAAATGACATGGGTATAGACACTAATAGCTGAAAAATGAAAATCCGCTAGAAAGGGTACTTCCGCAGCAACCTGAAATTATTGCTATTAGCCCTAAGGATAGGAATGTGCAGAGAATTGCAATCCCAATAAGACTACACTGACATCCCAGGGCAAGTATGAAACAGTAAGTATACAGAGGGCACCATAATAGGTGCATAGACTATGAACACATATATGCAAGGATAGGACATACATACCCAGGAATCCAAGGATATAACTTAGCGCTGTGTCTCCCACACCTGACTAGCGTTTTGTTAGCAATATAATAATAAACTCAGCACTCAAATATTTGGACAACAGATAATTTTGAAAATTTTGAATTTTTTTTTATTTTGTTTTGATAAACTGCAAAAAGTGCACATAAGGTATAGCAAACCCGATGTTTTGGCTATGTAAGCCTTTCTTGAGGTTTTGCATGGAGATGAAGGAGAAGAGACATGAATCACAGGTGAAAGGCCAAGCAAAGTAATTTCAGAGGTGCCACATTATTGCAGTGCAAAAGGTTCAACCAGGGATCATGGAACAGAATATTGAGGAAATAGTGCCACTGCCGGTGAGAGCCTAGGAAGGAGGAAGCGTCCTGGTGAAGCAATGGTGGCAGTGAAGCTCACCATGGAGTTTCCTCCTTCCCAGGCTCTCACCGGCAGTGGCACTATTTCCTCAATATTCTGTTCCATGATCCCTGGTTGAACCTTTTGTACTGCAATAATGTGGCACCTCTGAAATTATTCTGCTTGGTGGTTCGCCTGTGATTCATGTCTCTTCTCCTTCCTCTCCATGCAAAACCTCGATTACGGCTTACATAGCTGAAACGTCGGGTTTGCTATACCTTATGTGCACTTTTTGCAGTTTATCAAAACAAAAATATAAATTTTCAAAAATGTCAAAGTGATCTCTTGTTTATATATCTGAGTGCTGAGGTTATTATTATATTGCGTTATATTAGTTTACCTCAATAGCACCTACCCATTGAGTGGTAGAGCCTGACTTACCTCATTCGCGTTTTGTTAGTGCTTAATCAGCAAGGTGTGCTTTCATATGTATTATCGATAATGAGCAGCCCTGGAAGTAAAGCCGTGGGAGCGGTTACAGCTGCGGGACTAGTTACAGCTGCGTCGGAGACTCGTTAAGTATGCCTTGCTTTATTCTTTCCCTATTTTCTTTTGTTTACAGACCCCTACACCATTTTACAACACATAAGTTTGGCCTCCCATTGAATTCAATGGGTTCAGTATCTTTGCAGATATGTTCGTCAAACGGCTTGGTGAACATCGAGAAGCTCGATAAAGATCGGCGATGTGAACTTTAAGAGATTTGCTCATCTCCACTCTTCAATTAAAGAGGTCATGCACAAATTAAATGTAAAAAATTGGTTTTGAAAAACAGTATTCACATTTCATAAGATATTTAAGATTTATGCAAAGATCATGATAAGGAATCATCCCTTTTAAAAGGCACCATTAACAATTAGGCCCAAAATACATTAAGCCTGGCATTCCAATCATGAAGATGGGTGTGCTGAAGTAAAATGCACCAAATTCATTAAAAGGCATCTGCATTTTGCTTAGTTTGTCACATGTTCCAGCTGCCACTGAACGAAATATACTCCACTTGGCAACAGACTGTATTTCTCTATGCAATCAGTGTCGTATAAAATATTACATTTCTGTCAGCTTTGTCTTTCCACTCTCCCTTGTGGTGGATAAGACTTACATGTTTATAAAAATTTTAGTGGGCCTAGCGAGGACTAGCGTAAAAGTGTAAAAAAAAATCACAAAATGTTTGAACAACTGTAATTATAAAAAAATTGGGACATTTCAGTTTTTCTCCAGAAATCTGATGAAATACACTCGATGAATAAAGGCGAGTACTGAGCACCCAAGCATGGTAGGGCTCGCTCATCATTAAATGCTATTCAATAACAGAGGATTTCTTTTGCAATTTTTTTCACATTCAGAGTTTGCCCACCCTGCATAATCCTTACAATTATTACACATTGCAATAATGTTAAATATCTAGTCTTAATCTTTATCTGTTTTTGTATTTTATTAACAACTTTTAGGACCAAAGGGTAAGGCAAATGTCAGATATTATAATAATATCTTATTAGGTTAATGGAGTCAATCTATTATACATGTAAATAGCTACATTTGTTGGTAAATATTGCAAAGTAATAGCAATGTGTGACATTTATAGGGACAAGGAAAAATGGTTATATTTTTGTGAGGAAGAGAAATCTAAGCATGAGGCAGAAGAAAATATGTATTACTGTCACATTTGTATATTATAGTTCAAGATCCTGAGGCATATAAGAAACAGAGCTATCATCTTGCATTTAATAATACGTGCAAAAAAGTCATGCAGCTATAAACATTATATGCTGGTGTCAGTCTGGATATCTGCAAACATTTCACTTTTATTCCAGATTCTTAACTGATAACTGCCACATGTACACATGATGTGACAGGTCTTCATTATTGTGACAAGACACACTCTTCTAGGAGACAAAGCTGTTATTACAGAGTTTTCATATTATTTGAAGCAAAATATATTATGTACTGTATTCTTTCATTTTCTTCATATGGAGTCAGCTATTCAAGGAATATATAGATTTTTCCCAAAATAATAAAAAATACAATGTAATAGAGGATTTGGTAATCATGTGACAACCATATGCTAGCAATTTATTACCACAAGATTTAAAGGGAACCAATCACATGGATTTTCGCATATAAGCTAAAGCCAGTGCTACACTGGCACTATCAAGCTGATTCTATACATACTCAGCTGTCAGCTCAGAAGTTTAGGTTTTGAAATCCAAAAAAGTAAAGTTTAAAAAATTAGCTGCTTGTTGAGTGGCAGTTGCACTGGAGCAGATAAAATATTCAAAGGTATCCCCTCCCCCTGTTAGAATTAGTATTATACAAATGATTCACTTTGTCTGTTGAAAGACCTGTGGTGAGGTCATATGTGATGCCCTGACAAAATCAGGTTGTCAGAGGAGACTGCATCCATCTTCCAGATGCATGACTCTCTCCTCCTTGTTCTACCAACACAACCCCACACACAGGTACAAACACCAGCCACAAAGCCTAGTCACCCCCCAGGACAATAGGGACACATCAGTGGGCGGGGTCAGGCAGATGGTGAGGCCCACCTAGGGGTCCTGAGGTGTCAGGGGAGGAATCCCGTCAGTAGAGGGGAGAAGTTGAACTGAGTAGACAGAGGAAGTGAGAGGAGTGAAGTGGTAGTCGGGGGTTGTAGCTCCCGGCCTACTGGACTACCTGAGCTGACTAGGTGGCAGACGGCAGAGCAGGGCCACGGGAGACCTTAAGTGGACAGGGGCAGGTTTGTAGCCTGCCGGTGCCGACAGCGGGAATCCGGTCCGGAGGCTGTGCACAGTCGGGGTACTTGGACCCCAGGGTGAGGACAGCTGCAAGCACCTTGTCAATTAGCCAGCAGGGGACAAAGTTCCAGATCTTGTCCCAAGAGTAGCCCAGATAGAGCGAGACGGAAGCCCAGCGCAGGGGATAGGGCATCTGCAAGTGCCTGCAAAAATCCCAAGGGTCAGATCTCGCGGACGACAGCTCTCACAGCAAAGACACAGGGAGTGGACTTTTCCCGTTCCATGCGGACTAGTCAACACACGAGACACCAAACTAGAGTGCAGGAGGAAGGGCCCTGTTCTGTTCACCAGTGTGCAGGACCCGAGCACACCCCTCCGGAGGCTACCGGTATCCGGCACTTGGTTTACTACTTGGACTCTGTGTGGTTCATTCAAGAACAGTGAGTACGTCAGTACCATCTGGTCCAGCCCTGCAAACTGAGCCCCAGCACCGCACTCCACCTACACCTGGGCCCCGGGACTACACCTCCCCTACCAGTGGAGGGGATACCTTCCTGCTGCCTAGCTCCATCAGCCCCGGGTGCCCCATACCAAAGCAGTGGTGGTGTCACCAACTATCACCGCAACCCATGGGTGGCGTCACTGACAAACTCTCCCCTGTAAACAACCCCTTTATTACGTTGTGGGCGACAGGCTGCTGCAAGAGGCCCAGATCCGGCTGCCACTCGAGCCACAGCCACAATCCTGGATCTGAGCGTCTCGAGTAGCTCCCCACTAGCTATGGCCTGCGCCCCTGCCCGCGACACATACCCATGTGACCAGAAGAGGCGGGGCCTCAGCAAACAAAACTTGATACCAGGTCACATGGGTATGACCTCATACAGATCCTGCAACAAAGTGAATCGTTTGTATAATACCTATGCTAATTCTAACAGAGGGAGGGGATAAGTATGAATATATTATCTACTCCATTGCAGCTGCCACTCAAGCAGCGGACAATTTTTTTAAACTTTACTTTCTTGGATTTGAAAGTCAAAACATCCGAGCTGACAGCTACAGGTATACATAGACTCAGTCTGATAGTACCAGTACAACACTGGCTTTAGGTTTTATAGAAAACTCCTGGTGATTGGTTACCTTTAATTCTACTCTTACCATCTCTGTATAGTATTTTTTCTGTGGAAATAAGATCCATGCTGTTAATCTATGGTATATTATGTTACATTATATAAACCTTCCATTTGAATAGTTTACATCTAAGATGCCCCGTGAACTCAGACTTCTTTCACTAGCATAATTCTCAGTTATGAATGTTCCTATAATATGACTGTTTAACCCTTTTAACTTCTAGTCCTTTACGTTCTCCTTATGTCTGTCAGAAATACCACTGTTCAAAAAGTAACAAAGCACAGAGACATAGGATGTGCTGCCCTTTAATGTACTGTATTTCTGGCCCTCACAACTAAAGACGATCAAGTTTTTTAAAATTTAAATTCGCCAGCTTCAGCAATTTTTTTTAAATTGATTTGTGGCAAAGATATTTCCGCTGTCTCTTCTCTCTCACATGTATTTTCTGAGCATCTGGCTCTGATGAGATATATAATGATTCAGCACTAGTGCACGGAAAGTTACAGCACTAATGATTTGCAACATTTTCTTGCAAGGATATGCGCAGAACGATCTCATAGGGAGCATGGCCTCACAATTTACTTATTGCTGCAGCAATGAAGATGCGATAAGAGCCAGACAGGAAATGGTGAGAAGAGAGACCCAAGAAGTGAGTGGTAAGGTGTGTATAAGTTTTTATTAACAGAATAATAATCCTTATTGTTCAGAAAAAAAGGCGGTCTGTGTCAGCCCATTTTCAATTTAAGTGCGGAAACGAGCTACAATAATATCACCAATTTGGCAATTGCAATAAATTGGAGTATAATACCAAATCCACTCAATTATATTCACTCATCTCTACTGTTTGATGACATGCATTTCAATCCAGCATATTTCACTTAATGTGATGTCACTGGCCCGACTCACCTCCCAAAGCAAATATGAGCAGATCAGGAAGAACCTTTTAAGTTAAACGGTATGTGTCACGAGGTGTGATGGAATCACTACGGAAAGGGGAGCCTAAACTGGTCCTCATGTTAGGGGGACCCAATCCCAAAGATACATCATAATAATATAATGTATATATATAATAATATAATATAATGTATGTACTTTTTAATTATTATTATATTGTACAAGTTAGCATCTATCATTTTTAATTGACATCACATGCCTAATTTCTACTTCTTTACTATATACCGGCCCCATTCCACCTCCTTTCCCCCCCCTTTTCCCGCATGCTATGAATCGCATATTAACATCATGTCACTACCTGGATGTGCGCGTGAGAAACATACCCTCCGCTGATCTCCGTGACTGCCGGCAATATGATGCGCCGGAGCACTCTGCCGTCATAGCTATGATGGCATTGTGCGCCTGCGCACCGCTGACCGGCCGCCGGAGATCACATGATGCGGTCGGGATCATGTGACTTACGCGCCGACACTTCCGGGTTTACTGACGCGCCAATTTCAAAACCAGCCCCTCTCTTTATAAAACAGCACATTCCTTCTCATCCTCACCCAGCACCCCTTGAGAAAGTTACGAAACACGTGTCGGGGTTGGCAGCGGACGCACCGTCCACTTGGATTATACAGGCCTTTCATATTAAGGTAAATCTATGCAGCACCGTGCCTGGGTTTCCCAGCATATAAACCCCTTTTTGATTATAAGCCATTTCTTTGGCTTCCTATTCATACTCCTTTTATGATAGGGATTCTTGCACGGTACATTTCTTTCTTTTGCCTTTACCAGCAACATATATTTTTAGACATTACAGTACTGTACTATTTGCACTTGCTTGTCAAGATCTGTTGTCTACCATTATATGCGAGGCCCTTTATATGCACTGTCACTTTTGGATTATTGTGTTCTGCTGCCTTTATCTGGGATTGTCCCTGTCTTCTATTTTTTCCATACTATCACTATACGTTATTAACTTTTGATTCAATAAAATATAATTTTTATACACATTTTATTTGTTCTGGTCACTTTTCTTCTCCACGGGTTATATGTCTATACTCGGTGGAGGGATTATTGGATTTGATAATCATTATAGTGTCTCTATATGGAGTTTTTTGATTTGATATCATATGACAAATGCAGTAATCCACAGACTAGCAGAAATGTACTCCTAAAAGACCTATTACTAGTAGCAAGAGCATAGCTAGTCTATGCCTGAGCCTATCTGTGCAATTCAAAAGCAGTATCGCATAGAGTTTCTGACTCTGCTATGTGAACAGCATCATAAATAGTCCTGACACTGGATAAGTTTTGAGACAGACACTATGTGACAGTAGCACTGCCTCTATGAGGGGCCTTTGGATCCTCAGGACCCGGTCTCTCCATATAATGGCAATGGAATGCCCTAACCAAATGCTCTGTATGGACACCAGTGGGAGGCACTCAAGTCCTTTTCTCAAGAACATAACCCTGCCAATGAACCAGGTACTGCAAAAAGTGATGGAAGAGCTGAGAATCAACTGTTCTTGATACCTGTAACTCCAAAGAATCCTCAACCAACACCGGAGGTGCAGTAATGGGAAGAGGAGTCTTTGAACCCACAAATTTCTTTAACAGATACTCATAAAAGACATTGTGGATCTTATATGATGATGGTAAGACCAGATGGAAAGCCAAAGGGTTGATGACAGCCATAAACCTAAATGGACCGATGAAGCTAAAACCTAACTTAAGTGAGGGTACCTTAAGCTTGTTTTTTGTGGATAACCACACTAGATCACCCACACATAGGTGTGGATCCGAGTCACATCCATAGTCAGCCACTCGCTTATACCCCAGGCCCATGCTAAGCAAGTGCTGCTGACTGGTTTTCCCATGTACAGTAGATGATAATGCAGATCCCAATTGGTCTTCTTTGGTTACCCCATAAGAGTTCCCTTTCAGAAAAGTACAGAACTGGGGATGGTGACTATAACACAAAAGAAAAGAGACAGACGAAAGAACTCATAGCTGCCTTTATTGATAGCAAATTCAGCCAGAGGAAGGAACAAGGACCACTACTCCAGATTATTTGAAACAAAACAGCTCAAATATTGCTCCAAGTTCTAGTTCATGCGCTCTAATTGCCCATTAGACTGTGGATGAAATGTCGATGAGTAAGACAATTTAATCCCTAAGCAAGAGCACAATGCCCTTCGAAAATTGACAATAAATTGAGCACCCCTATCAGATACACTGTAGGACAGGAGTGGACCCCGTGAAGTTTGAAAGTTTCATGAATAAATACCAGCACTAAAGTCTTAGCATTGGGTTATGATGGTAGAGCAATAACATATGTCATCTTGGAAAATGTGTCACCCACAACAAAAATAACAGTATTACCAGCAGAGAGAGGGAGATCTGTAATAAAATCCATGGAAATATCCATCCAAGGTTTTCTGGGAACTTTGAATAGTAGCAAACAACCTGACAGACAAGAATGCAATCCTTTAGAACATGCAGAGATAGTACAGGCCACACGTAGGACATGACATTCCTCTACATTTTGGGCCACCAGAAACTACGTTGTAATGATCTGGTCACCGTGAACAATCACAAAAATCCCACCAGCAGAAAAAAACAAGAGTAGTTGGAACCTGAGCTGACTGCAATCCCCTATCTGTCAGACCACACTAGAAGTAGCCGTGGAGCGTTCCTAAACACACCTAGATGCCTTGTCACAGCCAGAGAAATTTACTACACCTCACAGATAGAAATGAGGAAACCTATCTTGCCTCAGAGTAGTCCCCAAAGGAATAGCAAGCCCCCAACATATAAAGCCAACAGTGATGTAAGAAAACACAATACACAGATAGAAAATATAGATTAGCAAAGGCGAGGCCCGACTTCCTAGATAGAACAGGACAGGACAGATAACTGACTGCAGCCACCAAAAAACCCTGCAAAAAATACCAATGTCCTGATAAAAAAAAATACTGAAAACACATGGACTCTCCAGCACTATATCAGGTACTCTTGTAAATAATGGGAGAAATAAAATACCAAAAAAGCACAAGAAATACAAAAGTTCAAATAATCAAATAGAACAGGGAAAATCTCCCTTTCCTTGCAGTGTGGCCTGCAGAGGGGGAACCCCCATGCTCATCAAAACAGAACGACAATTCCTCTCCTGCAAGAAAACAGACCTTAAGCAAAACAAAAAGAAAAACAAACACCGTTAGGTGTGGATCAGGAAATAAAGCAAATAACTTGCAACTTATCTGGAATGGTGCAGGCACAGGATAAATGAAAGGACAAACTCCAAGCCAATTCAAAGACTGAGGAAAAACATCTATCAACGGCCCCAGCCAGCAGGCACTGCTCTTCTATATAACCCAGGCTGATCTGCAATTGGGCTTCCCAAACTCCCAATTAATTCCCACACTTGTTGAGTCACAATCAGCTTCACCCCCAGTACTGACCAGCATATGGAGCTCCAAACCATCACCCCCTCGGATGACATTCACAACACTACGTAATACGAGATCCAGAGTTCCATTCACCCCAGGGTGACCAGCGAGGACCAAATGATAATGTTCCCTCAGAACATTAAGGCAAAGATTCAGAAGGACAAATCACTAGCTGGGACCCCTGATGGTTCCTCACCCTGACCTTCTGCAACATCAGATTCTACCTCTGTACTGAGCTCTGACACTCTCACTCCCTTTTCAGAATGGGATCCTGTTCCTCACAAGATTCCCTCTCAGAAAACTCCTGAATAGAACATTAGCGTTTGTGTTTTTAGAACCTGGACAATAAGTAACAAAAAAAATTAACCTATTCAAAAATAAAGACCACTAAGCTTGTCTCGGTGTGAGATGTTTTGCTGACTCAAGATACAGGAGATTGTATGGCTCATAACTGCAGTAAATAGATGATTTGCTCCATCCAAAAGTGTCACCACTCCTCAATTTACAACTTAATAGTGAATAACTTCCTATTACAAATGTCATAATTATGTTCATCCAGAGATAAAGTTTTAGAAAAGAATTCAAATGGATCAAGTTTGGCAATATACGAACTCTGAGACTCATACAGCTTTCTCCCTGACCTCTGATGTGTCAACTTCCACCATGAAGGAAAGAAATTAGTGATGAGTAAAAGCATGGATATTCATGTTAACAATATGGAAAAAAAATCGGTATCAGCCTTAGAGCTTCTAGTAATTATGGTTATTTAGCAAGTAAATGAAGAAACTCAAAATTTTCACCGTTAACCCACAGAAATTAATTTCGGACAGTCTCCAAAGATGAACAATTTATAAAAGGTCCCTTACAGAGCCTGTATTCCCAGTTCACCCACAAATTTAAGACTGCCAGGTTTCCCTCACAGAGCAATAAGTGTAACCAATTTCCTCGATATAGCCTATATCTCCAGTTCACCCACAAAGTCAATATTACTAGAGTAACCAAAAAGGGTAAATTTCAAATTGAGTCCACTACAGAGCCTATTTAAACATTTTCCCCTCACAGCCAAGATTTCCAGACTTCCCCAGAGCAAGACGTTTAACAAATTTGCCCTTTGTAGCCTGTATTTCCAGTTCCCCACAGAGCCAAGATTGACAGAGGTCCACTACAGACCACCGAATTGTTAAAAAGGCCCCTAGAGAGCCTCTTTAATAGCATCACAGCCAAGATCCACAGCAACTTATATTCAGAAAAGCCCCTTAACAGTCTGGTTACTCGGTTGACCCTCACAGCTTTCATTACCTGAAATCCAACACACAGCACCCAATTAAAATAGAGATGGGCCACATAACCCCTATCAACAGAGTGCTCAAAAACTGGAATTGACAGCTGCCTGACTTGTTGAAGTTCACACTGCTTCGCTTATTTTCAAGGGGGTGACATTGACGAAAGATGGCCAAGCTCTTAAGGTGCCAACTCTGTACTTTCGGAAGTGCACCGATTCTTTGACTGTCTGTTTTAACAGTTCCTATACAGGAGCCAATTTTCTACTAGAGTGGTGAACAATCTAGTTGCTGCATTTAAAAAGCTTGCAGTTGGATTTGAAATCGATCCAGAGATAGGCTAGCTAGACTTGCTACTTCCAGTCCCAGCCATTTACATTTGCAGCAGCTCACTCGTGCTTCTCAGTGTGTGTCCAAGGAATCCAAACCATTTATTTTGAAAAATTATTGTTCAAAGCAGGAAGCTCTATCTGAATATAGCAGCTTTGAATAGACTAATATTCTGTTTCCATTTTGGGATTCGGTAGTACTGTACAAACACTAACCTCTGATTGTCACACCCGGTCTAGATTTTGGCGGTTGGTGACTGTTCACATTAAGTCATCAGGCTTTGTCCACAGGCTATTTACTTCATGCAGCATTTGCTTGGACCTGTCCCGCCCACAGCCATGACTCAGTCATGGGTACGGGATTGAAATAGACCAGGTGAGTGCTGCTAAGAGCAGTTCTACTATTCATATGTGAGGCCGTATGGCACATTTTATAAAAATATTTTAGTGTAGGACTGCTTCAAATGAGATTTGCCGTGACGTGGCGAAACAGCTCAAGAAATTGCAATTTTTTGCCAAAAATCTCAAAATTTTTTAAAATAAGTACAGTTTGGAATGTTTAGTGCTGTAGTGCACATTTGGTGCTGATTTTGTTTTTTCTTCATTGAATTGGTCGGTGGTTGACCTCCACCTTGCTTTGCACCCCAATTTGGGATGTATTCCATCTGTCTAGATTTTGGCGGTTGGTGACTGTTCACATTAAGTCATCAGGCTTTGTCCACAGGCTATTTACTTCATGCAGCATTTGCTTGGACCTGTCCCGCCCACAGCCATGACTCAGTCATGGGTACGGGATTGAAATAGACCAGGTGAGTGCTGCTAAGAGCAGTTCTACTATTCATATGTGAGGCCGTATGGCACATTTTATAAAAATATTTTAGTGTAGGACTGCTTCAAATGAGATTTGCCGTGACGTGGCGAAGCAGCTCAAGAAATTGCAATTTTTTGCCAAAAATCTCAAAATTTTTTAAAATAAGTACAGTTTGGAATGTTTAGTGCTGTAGTGCACATTTGGTGCTGCTTTTTGTTTTTTCTTCATTGAATTGGTCGGTGGTTGACCTCCACCTTGCTTTGCACCCCAATTTGGGATGTATTCCATCTGTCTAGATTTTGGCGGTTGGTGACTGTTCACATTAAGTCATCAGGCTTTGTCCACAGGCTATTTACTTCATGCAGCATTTGCTTGGACCTGTCCCGCCCACAGCCATGACTCAGTCATGGGTACGGGAGTGCTGCTAAGAGCAGTTCTACTATTCATATGTGAGGCCGTATGGCACATTTTATAAAAATATTTTAGTGTAGGACTGCTTCAAATGAGATTTGCCGTGACGTGGCGAAGCAGCTCAAGAAATTGCAATTTTTTGCCAAAAATCTCAAAATTTTTTAAAATAAGTACTGTTTGGAATGTTTAGTGCTGTAGTGCACATTTGGTGCTGCTTTTTGTTTTTTCTTCATTGAATTGGTCGGTGGTTGACCTCCACCTTGCTTTGCACCCCAATTTGGGATGTATTCCATCTGTCTAGATTTTGGCGGTTGGTGACTGTTCACATTAAGTCATAAGGCTTTGTCCACAGGCTATTTACTTCATGCAGCATTTGCTTGGACCTGTCCCGCCCACAGCCATGACTCAGTCATGGGTACGGGATTGAAATAGACCAGGTGAGTGCTGCTAAGAGCAGTTCTACTATTCATATGTGAGGCCGTATGGCACATTTTATAAAAATATTTTAGTGTAGGACTGCTTCAAATGAGATTTGCCGTGACGTGGCGAAGCAGCTCAAGAAATTGCAATTTTTTGCCAAAAATCTCAAAATTTTTTAAAATAAGTACAGTTTGGAATGTTTAGTGCTGTAGTGCACATTTGGTGCTGCTTTTTGTTTTTTCTTCATTGAATTGGTCGGTGGTTGACCTCCACCTTGCTTTGCACCCCAATTTGGGATGTATTCCATCTGTCTAGATTTTGGCGGTTGGTGACTGTTCACATTAAGTCATCAGGCTTTGTCCACAGGCTATTTACTTCATGCAGCATTTGCTTGGACCTGTCCCGCCCACAGCCATGACTCAGTCATGGGTACGGGATTGAAATAGACCAGGTGAGTGCTGCTAAGAGCAGTTCTACTATTCATATGTGAAGGCCGTATGGCACATTTTATAAAAATATTTTAGTGTAGGACTGCTTCAAATGAGATTTGCCGTGACGTGGCGAAGCAGCTCAAGAAATTGCAATTTTTTGCCAAAAATCTCAAAATTTTTTAAAATAAGTACAGTTTGGAATGTTTAGTGCTGTAGTGCACATTTGGTGCTGCTTTTTGTTTTTTCTTCATTGAATTGGTCGGTGGTTGACCTCCACCTTGCTTTGCACCCCAATTTGGGATGTATTCCATCTGTCTAGATTTTGGCGGTTGGTGACTGTTCACATTAAGTCATCAGGCTTTGTCCACAGGCTATTTACTTCATGCAGCATTTGCTTGGACCTGTCCCGCCCACAGCCATGACTCAGTCATGGGTACGGGATTGAAATAGACAAGGTGAGTGCTGCTAAGAGCAGTTCTACTATTCATATGTGAGGCCGTATGGCACATTTTATAAAAATATTTTAGTGTAGGACTGCTTCAAATGAGATTTGCCGTGACGTGGCGAAGCAGCTCAAGAAATTGCAATTTTTTGCCAAAAATCTCAAAATTTTTGAAAATAAGTACAGTTTGGAATGTTTAGTGCTGTAGTGCACATTTGGTGCTGCTTTTTGTTTTTTCTTCATTGAATTGGTCGGTGGTTGACCTCCACCTTGCTTTGCACCCCAATTTGGGATGTATTCCATCTGTCTAGATTTTGGCGGTTGGTGACTGTTCACATTAAGTCATCAGGCTTTGTCCACAGGCTATTTACTTCATGCAGCATTTGCTTGGACCTGTCCCGCCCACAGCCATGACTCAGTCATGGGTACGGGATTGAAATAGACCAGGTGAGTGCTGCTAAGAGCAGTTCTACTATTCATATGTGAGGCCGTATGGCACATTTTATAAAAATATTTTAGTGTAGGACTGCTTCAAATGAGATTTGCCGTGACGTGGCGAAGCAGCTCAAGAAATTGCAATTTTTTGCCAAAAATCTCAAAATTTTTTAAAATAAGTACAGTTTGGAATGCTTAGTGCTGTAGTGCACATTTGGTGCTGCTTTTTGTTTTTTCTTCATTGAATTGGTCGGTGGTTGACCTCCACCTTGCTTTGCACCCCAATTTGGGATGTATTCCATCTGTCTAGATTTTGGCGGTTGGTGACTGTTCACATTAAGTCATCAGGCTTTGTCCACAGGCTATTTACTTCATGCAGCATTTGCTTGGACCTGTCCCGCCCACAGCCATGACTCAGTCATGGGTACGGGATTGAAATAGACCAGGTGAGTGCTGCTAAGAGCAGTTCTACTATTCATATGTGAGGCCGTATGGCACATTTTATAAAAATATTTTAGTGTAGGACTGCTTCAAATGAGATTTGCCGTGACGTGGCGAAGCAGCTCAAGAAATTGCAATTTTTTGCCAAAAATCTCAAAATTTTTTAAAATAAGTACAGTTTGGAATGTTTAGTGCTGTAGTGCATATTTGGTGCTACTAACCTCTGATTGTCACACCCGGTCAGCGTAGGGGTAATTATACAAACACTATTTTCCCGAAGGGCAACAAGAAGTGCCCGAACTAAACACCTAATCAAATAAACTTTATTAAACTATATAAATGGACAAGGATTAAAAATGGCAGGTGGGAGGCCAATTCCGTATTAGATGAGTGCGGCCGCGGACCGACACTGCTCTGGATAAATTCCTAACGTAATATGGCTGGCTATCACCTACAATGCCTGTTAAAAACTACCTAACAGCTAATAGTCTCCCCAACATGTTTCGCCATGACTGACTTCATCAGGGGGCTGAGGCTATAGAACGCTGAAAACCGGTTACATCCCCTTTTAAAACCTCTGATGGTGACCTCACCATAGGGCTACCAATAGTGGTGGACTCCAGTGTCCAAATCAAATTCAGGATAACTTCCATTCACACTTTAATTGGATGTGATCGAAAACTATTATGTGTTCTACATTATGATTTGCCAATATATCAATCACTCATAAGTAAGCACCTATCAAGGTGACCGATATAACTCCAGGAATTTCCACAGTTTAGTATGACTTTATGTCCCCCTCTGTAATAGGGTTGTTAGTCAGTCAGTCAGTCAATAAAGTCCATCAATGAATAGCTTCCCAGCAGGTGCACCTGCCGCCTATCAGAACAAACATCTGAGATCTAAGTTCATTGTGAACGAGATGAATGTCCCATGATCGAACTTAGATCCCGCATGTTTGTTCTGATAGGTGGCAGGTGCACCTGCTGGGAAGCTATTGAAAACAACTGAAAATACAGTATGTCTTTTATTCTAGATTCTTCAAAGTAGCCACGTTTTGCTTTGATTATTGCTTTGCACACTCTTAGCATTCTCTTGATGAGCTTCAAGAGGTAGTCACCGGAAACGGTTTTCACTTCAGAGGTGTGCCCTGTCAGGTTTAATAAGTGGTATTTCTTGCCTTATAAATGGGGTTGGGACAATCAGTTACGTTGTGCAGAAGTCTGGTGGATACACAGCTGATAATTCTACTGAATAGACTGTTAGCTGCTTTTTTCTTGCCATAATACAAATTCTAAGTAAAGAAAAACGAGTGACCATCATTACTTTAAGAAATGTGTCCCCATGTGCAGTGGCAAAAACCATCAAACGCTACAAAGAAACTGTCTCACATGAGGACCGCCCCAGGAAAGGAAGACCAAGAGTCACCTCTGCTGCGGAGGATAAGTTTATCTGAGTCATTAGCCTCAAAAATCGCAGGTTAACAGCAGCTCAGATTAGAGACCAGGTCAATGCCCCACAGAGTTCTAGCAGCAGACACATCTCTAAAACAACTGTTAAGAGGAGACTTTGTGCAGCAGGCCTTCATGGTAAAATAGCTGCTAGGAAATCTCTGCTAAGGACAGGCAACAAGCAGAAGAGATTTGTTTGGGCTAAATAACACAAGGAATGGATATTAGACCAGTGGAAATCTGTGCTTTGGTCTGATGAGTCCAAATTTGAGATCTTTGGATCCAACTACCGTGTCTTTGTGCGACGCAAAAAAGGTGAACGGATGGACTCTACATGCCTGGTTCCCACCGTGAAGCATGAAGGAGGAGGTGTGATGGTGTGGAGATGTTTTGCTGGGGACACTGTTGGGGATTTATTCAAAATTGCTATTCCATTAGTTGGACCATCATTTATTTTTCAACAGGACAATGACCCCAAACACACCTCCAGGCTGTGTAAGGGCTATTTGACAAAGAAGGAGAGTGATGGGGTGATGACCTGGCCTCCACAGTCACCAGACCTGAACCCAATCAAGATGGTTTGGGGTAAGCTGGACCGCAGAGTGAAGGCAAAAAGGCCAACAGATACTTAGCATCTCTGGGAACTCCTTTAAGACTGTTGGAAGACCATTTCTGTTGACTACCTCTTGAAGCTCATCAAGAGAATGCCAAGAGTGTGCAAAGCAGCAATCAAAGCAAAAGGTGGCTACTTTGAAGAACCTAGAATATATGACATATTTTCAGTTGTTTCACACTTTTTTGTTAAGTATTTTATTCCACATGTGTTAATTCATAGTTTTGATGCCTTCAATGGGAATCAACAATTTTTAGAGTCATGAAAATAAAGAAAACTCTATGAATGAGAAGGTGTGTCCAAACTTTTGGTCTGTACTGTAGGTACTGACTTGCGCGTGACTCTCATGAGAATTGAGTGGCATCACACGACACAGCCTGCCGATCTCTGGACAAGAGCATTCTACTGCTTGTATTTCTATGTACAGTTAGGTCCAGAAATATTTGGACAGTGACACAATTTTCGCGAGTTGGGCTCTGCATGCGACCACATTGGATTTGAAATGAAACCTCTACAACAGAATTCAAGTGCAGATTGTAACGTTTAATTTGAAGGTTTGAACAAAAATATCTGATAGAAATTGTAGGAATTGTACACATTTCTTTACAAACACTCCACATTTTAAGAGGTCAAAAGTAATTGGACAAATAAAACAAACCCAAACAAAATATTTTTATTTTCAATATTTTGTTGCGAATCCTTTGGAGGCAATCACTGCCTTAAGTCTGGAACCCATGGCAATCACCAAACGCTGGGTTTCCTCCTTCTTAATGCTTTGCCAGGCCTTTACAGCCGCAGCCTTCAGGTCTTGCTTGTTTGTGGGTCTTTCCGTCTTAAGTCTGGATTTGAGCAAGTGAAATGCATGCTCAATTGGGTTAAGATCTGGTGATTGACTTGGCCATTGCAGAATGTTCCACTTTTTTGCACTCATGAACTCCTGGGTAGCTTTGGCTGTATGCTTGGGGTCATTGTCCATCTGTACTATGAAGCGCCGTCCGATCAACTTTGCGGCATTTGGCTGAATCTGGGCTGAAAGTATATCCTGGTACACTTCAGAATTCATCCGGCTACTCTTGTCTGCTGTTATGTCATCAATAAACACAAGTGACCCAGTGCCATTGAAAGCCATGCATGCCCATGCCATCACGTTGTCTCCACCATGTTTTACAGAGGATGTGGTGTGCCTTGGATCATGTGCCGTTCCCTTTCTTCTCCAAACTTTTTTCTTCCCATCATTCTGGTACAGGTTGATCTTTGTCTCATCTGTCCATAGAATACTTTTCCAGAACTGAGCTGGCTTCATGAGGTGTTTTTCAGCAAATTTAACTCTGGCCTGTCTATTTTTGGAATTGATGAATGGTTTGCATCTAGATGTGAACCCTTTGTATTTACTTTCATGGAGTCTTCTCTTTACTGTTGACTTAGAGACAGATACACCTACTTCACTGAGAGTGTTCTGGACTTCAGTTGATGTTGTGAACGGGTTCTTCTTCACCAAAGAAAGTATGCGGCGATCATCCACCACTGTTGTCATCCGTGGACGCCCAGGCCTTTTTGAGTTCCCAAGCTCACCAGTCAATTCCTTTTTTCTCAGAATGTACCCGACTGTTGATTTTGCTACTCCAAGCATGTCTGCTGTCTCTCTGATGGATTTTTTCTTTTTTTTCAGCCTCAGGATGTTCTGCTTCACCTCAATTGAGAGTTCCTTAGACCGCATGTTGTCTGGTCACAGCAACAGCTTCCAAATGCAAAACCACACACCTGTAATCAACTCCAGACCTTTTAACTACTTCATTGATTACAGGTTAACGAGGGAGACGCCTTCAGAGTTAATTGCAGCCCTTAGAGTCCCTTGTCCAATTACTTTTGGTCCCTTTAAAAAGAGGAGGCTATGCATTATAGAGCTATGATTCCTAAACCCTTTCTCCGATTTGGATGTGAAAACTCTCATATTGCAGCTGGGAGTGTGCACTTTCAGCCCATATTATATATATAATTGTATTTCTGAACATGTTTTTGTAAACAGCTAAAATAACAAAACTTGTGTCACTGTCTAAATATTTCTGGACCTAACTGTAGCTACAAGCGGGCAGTGTCAGCTGATGCGACTCAATTCTCATTCGAGTTAAACACAAATGTTACTCTAGTCTTACACGTAGTATACAGGAGAGGTGGTACTGTGCAAGGTTTTATAAACAGAATAATGTGGAAACTAAGAATGACACCCAGTATTCAGGAGAGGAGAATTGGTGCTGTGCAGAATATTTTATATACACTGACAAGCAAAAGGGTAGCAATGTTTTGAACTTTTTAATTTCAGGCTTTATTTCTGACCAGCCACTACAGCTTGGAACGTGAGAATACCTTCATTTTATAGACAATCATCTTGGCTATCTCATATATGTATTTAACTTGAAACTATTTAGCATATAGATAGTTATGCACATTTTTGTCATCTCACTGAATTATAACCATTTTGTATCTAAAAAATATTATTATTTCTTTGTAAGTATTTTGTAAAACTGCCTTTGTCTTTCAACATTGCCTGAATCCTTCTGGGCATGCCCTCGATCAGATTCAAGCATGTATAGACTAAAATCTGATCCCGGTCTCTTCTGCACATTCTGAATGTTCGTGCTTACTGGTCGACTCACTTGGGTATGTATACAGACTTTTCTTAAACTCTACACATCTGTTCGATTGGGTGGAGGTCTGGAGGGATACTGCAGAAGCTCTACTTCATTGTGATTGAACCATTTTTTTGCCAATCTTGATGTATGCTTCAGGTCATTGTCCTTATGGTCCACTATGTCATCCATTTCATACCCATAGGGTTGTTCGTAGTAACTTGTCTTATTGGATACTCACATATAGCTTAGCAATCAGACAACCATCAATCCTGGGCAAGTATTCAATGCTTTTGCCTATGAAAGAGCCCAATTTCTTTTGGCTTCCTCCACAAACTTGACAGTTCCTCAAATTTCTTAATCCACAAGCTTTTTTCCCCTTGTTTCTTCCAAACTCATTTGCACCCATTAGAGCCTTGTCTATTGACTTTCTTCTTATCGCTACAAATCGCTTATTTTCTATCTTCTGTCCACTTTTCATCCTTTTTTCAAACTCAAGTCAAAACGTATTAGTTGAGAATTCTTCACCTTTTTTAGGCAACCATTCCAGGCTTGTGTAACGTGCATTGCTACTTGCATGCACATCTGTGATTTCTCTATTACGAAGCCTATGAGCCACCTCCACTGCCATGTCTGTCGCAACAGAACTGAAAGACCTTGTGATAGGCCAACTTGTTGTCTCTAAATTTTGCCTGGACATCAAGTTCTTGACTTTTGAGTTAATGAATTAACTTCCTTTTATATTCTTTCATCTGTTACTTGGCCCTCATGACACGGCCACGGGGTTGGGAGTTACTCGTCGCCGAGCCTATGTGATTCTCCTGGGATGCCACGATGGCCTTGCCCGGTTCCGTGACCCCAAGTGTCAATAAAATGGCTGGAGATGGGGACAATGGGGTAGTTGTTCATGGCGCCACCTGTGGTGTGCGGTCAATATCAGCCGCCGCTGCGGGACTTCTCTGCTAGGGCGGATGACAACGCAGCTCAGATGGTTCAGCTCTCCACAGGCAGAGGTGTGCCCCAGGGAGGATAGTGGTGGTAGTAGTCGCCTTATGGCGCAGGGGTGCAATGGTGTGGGTGCCGGCAGTAACGGGACAACACAAGCGGTGCAGTTCAAGATCTCTTTAATCACTGCTCACACATCCCGCTGTGATGGGCTCCAGCCGATCCCAGATACTTTGGAGGTCATGACCGGCAGTCCTTTCTGTTAGTCACCTTTCAATGGTCTCCCTCCACCCCAGCTCCTGGGCCGTGGAATGGGTCACGGGTACCTGCTGCACTTCCCATGAACTTTGGGATTCTACTTCTTTCCTAAGAAACCGGGTCGAGCCTCCAGCTCCAGACCACAGGCTGCAAACTGTTCGTTGTCTGCTTCTCCTCCAAAGTGCGACCTCACACGGACACTGTATGGTGCAGACTGCCCATTGTGTGTTGGATGGCTCCTAACATACCCCTGTAGGTGTCCCGTTTCCCGGGTTCCTCACTAGTGGTCATGAGGTCCCATACCTCATGATGGCTACTCAAGCTCCTACCCTAGTCCGGTCCCAGTGACAGAACCCCCGTGTTATGTGTTGGTTGTGGTTGTGGTTGTTACCAGGGATGACCTCCTCCGCATCCAAGATGAATACTGCACCTAAGTGAGGTGCAGTACCCTGTGGCCCCTGAAGCCACAGGGGCTCCACACTCATATGATACAGTTTAGCATTTTTCTTGGCTGAGGGATCGCTATCACTGAGCTGGAAGATGCGTTTTCTTTTTTCATTAGAAATCAACCAAGTAACATATTGAGCAATTAGGGAATGTGATATGGAAGAAGAGTTTTTTTTACAACACCAGGATCTAACAGTAATAATACAGTGACATAACAAGAACCTGCATAACTAATTATATGCTAAATAGTTGCAGGTCAAATTTATGTATGGGATTAAATGAAAGTATTCTTACATTCAAAACTGTAGTGACTGCAGTATATACATAATATGAGGCCCAGACTGGGATATTTACAGAACAGGAGATTGAGACTGATGTATACATCAGAGGAGACCAAAACTGTGGTATAAACATAACGGGAGGCTGAGACAACAGTATATACATAAAAGGAGGTTGAGACTGTGGTATATACATCATAAAAGGCCGAGATTGTGGCATGCATCATAGGAGGCTGAGATTGTGGTTTATACATAGCAGGAGGTCGAGATTGATGTTTAAATCATGGGAGACTAAGATGTATATACATAACAGAAGGCTGATACTGCAGTGTACACATAACAGGACACTGAGACTGCTGATAATAAATGATTGGAGCCGGAGACTGTGGTATATACATAATAGGAGGCTGAGGCTGCGGTATAGATGTTATAGCAGGCTGAGACTGTGGAATATACACCATGGAAAGCCGAGACTGTGGTATATACATCATAGGAGGCCGAGTGTGATATTTACATGACAAGTGTCCGAGACTGTGGTATAAATATCACTGGTGACCGAGACTACGGTATATACATAATAGGAGGCCTATAATGCGGTATGGATTAATAAAGGCTCCATATTGGGACTCACTAAGATCTTGGGGATGAGGGAAAGATTAGAGGTGAAATGAAAAGCAGCAGCACATCCAGCGGAATAAATTCTATCTCCACTACAGAACAGAGGGTAAACTCTTCCCACAAGACCCCATGGTGGTGGTATTGGCCAGCTTCAAATGCGGTAACATCTCAGTGGGCACTGCAGTGGTGTTGTGAGTGCCCACGCCCATGTCAACACTGCCTGTACTTAAAGAGCTATCAGCCAAAAATGGATTTAACTGCCTATTCAGCAGTTCAGTGCTGCGGGCCAGCGGATGTTTGCCCACTTGTGCAGATGTCCAGTCTAGGCCTGATGTAACCTTCCAAAACAACTATAAAATTTCAATTCTAAAATATTGTAAAAATGGAAAATTAAATTCAAAAATATTATCTAAAGGAAAAACAAAACAGTTTTCCAGCTCTCCAGAAACATTTTAGAAAAATATTTGTAGGTACTGTGAATTATAAGGATAGTGATTGTGTATATGCAGGTCCATAAAATGAGCTTCTATATGTATAAGTGAAAGCTTTAACCAAAATAAAAATTGGATGGAAGCTTTTCAGCTGGAGCTGACAATTCTTCTTGAATACTTGTATATATTTTGTGATTATCAAGTACAAAATACCTGATTGTCCAATTTGAAAACATGACCACGTTGGTAATATATGATAATACATGCAAATTACTGGCTGTTGAAGTTGTTGATCTTTTACACAATTGCTCTACACTGAATATTTTTTTAAGAGTCTTTCTTCCCAGCATGATTAGGTGTAAATCAGTTGTATGTCCATTTAACAAAAGCGTAGAACAATCCAATCAAGCTCTTGACCTAAATTGACTGGTACATATTCTGAGAGCCATAACTGAGTACAACCCAATTCTACTTCTTGAGTTACGTGAAGATATGGTCTAATGTGGAAAACCACTTAGCTAATGAATTGTGCTAAATATTGCACAGCTACAATATATACACTCACTCAGATGAATTCTAGTAAAAGGCAAAAACATCAGTAAGTTAAAGTTGCCTGAAAAATTAAAACAATTGATATATATGGCAGATGAGAAATTAATAAAATTTCCTATACTGACTTTTCAACAATGAATAAATTATTACATAATAAAAAACATATAAATTAATAATGTAGAATATATATTTATTTGTAAATGGTATGATCTTTAATACTATTTATCAACATTGAATACAGCAGAGTTGGAAAACCAATAGAACAGATTTGGTTTTCCAGATTCGACTGGAAATTATTGCTAATCTTTACACAGATACTAATTCTACAATAAGGTTTTAAAGGAATTCTGTCAGCAGGTTTATTGCTAAGTAATCTGAAGACAGCATGCTGTAGGGGTTAAATGGAACCAACCACCAGGAATTTACTATATAATTAAAGGCAGTATATGCCATACTGGCAATGGAATGATGAATCCAAGAACACTTTTTGTTGAAAGATCAGACTCCTGGTTCCTGAAAGATCTGTAATCAAAGCTACAAAAATGCACTGCACCTTTGATTGACGTGTGCAGTGGCGGGGGCCTTTGTGGGTTGGGCCACAAGTCCTCCTCCTCCAGGGTCCTCTATAGCATGGCCCTTTTCTTTATTTAAATATTGCACCACACCATCATTGCTGCTGTGAGCGGCACATGCACATTGCCACAGTAAAGGTGTCTTAATTAAAATGGCACTGGAATCTGTGCACATGCGTAGCATGATCTCCAGCGCACTTTAATTGAAGAAACTGTGGAGAAGACAAAAGGTATGCTTGGATTCAGCATCCTAGTGCCAGTATGACACTGCCTTTACTTTATATAGCAAAGTCCTCGTGGTTGGTTCCCTTTAACTCACAGATTTCAGAGATGTGTCCTTATCACACTCTGTGTAGTTGTTTACCTGCACTATTAGTTTTAGCTTTAGGAGATTATCATTGTAGAACTAGGTCCACAAGTCTGGCACGCCCCTTGCTGTGATTAGCAGCTCCCTGTCTATAGATATTGTATGTAGAGTGCCTGGTGTCAGTGGGGGCAGCTTTCTCGACTCTGCTGCATTGCTAAATCTAAAAACTCTGATCGTTCTGCAACTGCTGCATTCACTAAACTACTTCCAAGTTATTGAGAGCTGGATTCAGGGTCTCTTTGCCTATATCATACTACTCTCAGATGGGGTAAAAAAAAAAGAAACCTTCTGACATATTTCCATTCACTCAAACTGCTGAAGTTCACAAGAAGAGTTACTAGTCTTAAAGACTTTTCCTGTAATAGCTTTCTGATTTTTAAAGGCTAGTACTGGGTTAAAATAACAAAATAAGATGAAGGTCGACCTTCCTGGGTCTAGTGTGCCTCTAAATGCTTGCCATGACATGAAAACTATAGGATAAATTACTCTTGAGCTCAATAGGTCATGCCTTTTGTCACTATATAGGTAACTCTGGATTGGGGGAAGGTGAATCACATCTGGTTATATTATTTGAACCCAGTACTGGCCATAAGGGGTACTTTGCACGCTGCGACATCGCAAGCTGATGCTGCGATGCCGAGCGTGATAGTACCCGCCCCTGTCGCAGCTGCGATATCATTGTGATATCTGCCGTAGCGAATATTATCGCTACGGCAGCTTCACATGTAATTACCTGGTGTGCGATGTCGCTCTGGCCCGGCAAACCGCCTCCTTGTTAAGGGGAGTCACTGCGACGTCACGCGGCCAATAGGAGCGGAGGGGCGGAGATGAGCGGGATGTAAACATCCCGCCCACCTCCTTCCTTCTGCATATCCTACGGGAGCCGCGGTGACGCAGGTAGGAGATGTTCCTCGCTCCTGCGACTTCACACACAGTGATGTGTGCTGCCGCAGGAGCGAGGAACAACATCGGACCGTCGCGTCAGCGTAATTATGGAATTCGCCGACGCTGCACCGATGATACGATTAAGACGCTTTTGCGCTCGTTAATCATATCATCTAGGATTTACACACTACGATATCGACAGCGACGCCGGATGTGCGTCACTTTCAATTTGACCCCACCGACATCGCACCTGCGATGTCGTAGTGTGCAAAGTGCCCCTTATAGGTATTTTAGCATTTTGTGTCTTCAGTTTCTTTTTAAAGGGATTGATCAGGGTTAGTGCTTCACATTTTGCCTCTGGTATTGCAGATCAATTACTGTAAAGTAAATACTCATAAGGTTCAATACCAGACAAAATATGTTCTTTTAAGAAAGTAGATTTTTTTTTAGCAAACCTTTTAAACTTTTTTTTTTTTAGTAGATGTGATGAGATATGTATATGTAATGAAAATGTAGAAAATATTTCAATATGTTTTCTGGAATAATTTTTACTTGCAGCTTTCCAATAATGTAACTGTAAAACATTTCTGCATCCCTGTGTCTGTCAAATTATTGTCACAATGACTATGGGATAGCAGGGAACCGGGGCTCCTAAGTTGTTCCTAAAGCTAGGTTGCCCTATGCTATTCCTATCCTCAGGAATACTGCTGATGGTGGAGAGGCCTGAATATTTTTCCTGGCCCTGCTCCCGACCAGTCCTAATCTGATTCCCCCTTCACCCAGGTAGGGAAGGGCAGGAGTGTGATAAAGCCTTATAGGAAACCTGTTAGGTGTAATATATACCTAGAACCACTAGCAGCTCTGGGTACATGTTTCTATTCTCTGCCTAACTGTCCCTGTATCTAGTAGCAATCATAAAGAGATTTTTAACAGAAAGTATTTCTAAAGATCCTTTATGATATGCTAATGAGCGCAGGGACTAGTCACAAGGGCATTAATACCTGTGCTCATTCCGCCCTCTTAGCATGTTAGCATGCCTATAGGGCTTGTGTTGATCCTAGACACCAGAGAAACCATTGGGTGGAGTGTCAGAATCTGGAATCTGAACCGAGCCCAACACCACCATGAAAGTCGGTGAAAGTTGTGCAAATCCCAGTTTGACAATTATCCATGAATTTTGCCTGGATTATTCCCTGATAATTCTTTTAAAGATTTTTCTTTTCGGATCCAAAATCTGAGGTGATTTTTCCTTGACAAGGATGTAAACAATCCAAATTCCAATCAGCAACAGTTCACACTTTAATAGAAAAACTTGCAATATATAAAATCTGAAACTTTATTTTTTTTTTAAAAAAACACTCCATTAAGCAAGGCACCACCATAAGAAGGTTATACTTCACTGCCCCTATACATTGGGACTGTTGCCTTGTTCCATGGAGTGTTTTTAAACAAATAATAAAGTTTTACGCTTTATGGATGTGCTGGAATGACTATTGAAGCTTGGACTGTGGTGTTTTTATCCTATGGTTCCTACCCCATGTCTTATACTCTTCCTTGAGCACCTTTACCATTTATCGGCACCAGTCTAGTCCTCTGGCGCTATCTTGTGCTTGTGACTACTGACTGGCCATAAGTCAGAAGTTACGACAAATGTTCTCAATGCATCTTTATGAGATCAAGAACGAGGCCAGAACGAGGCTCTCATAGACTTGTACTGAATCATGACCTCTGGCATGCTCCATGAAACACTGGAGCTGCTGGAAGGACAGAAAGTGTCAGAGACCAATAGGAGCGGTGCTTGTAGCAGATGAAGCCACCAGTAGATTAAGCAAGTATAAGAGTAGGGGCAGGGGACTTACTCTTATTCTGAAGCGCCACTTTAAAATTGAAATTAAAAAAAAAAATACTGGAGTAGTACTTTATGGAAGGAAAAAGGTAAACTACTTTTAGGAAGGATCAGAAATAGGACCAGGGTGAAGCTGCTTAGAGAAAATGGCAGAGGCAAAAGACAATGCGCTGCGGCATTAAAACACGCAGTGCTTTTCACAATAACGCGCTTTTTTTGATAGACAATTTACCATCAGATTTTTTTGGTCAATAACACTTTTCAAGGAGACTTCCATACAGAAGATGCTTTAATTTTCTGTAAAGCTGAAGTACAATAAAATTCATAATTCTACCTAAGGCTATATTAATACCCCTAGCAATGTCTATGGTACCTTAATTTGAAAGAGTCCAAATGTTTGCAAGGTAAGATATATGAAACTTTTTACCATAAAGATTTTAACCACTACTTTTGTACACTGTGTGCAGAATTATTAGGCAAATGAGTATTTTGATCACATGATAATTTGTATACATGTTGTCAAACTCCAAGCTGTATAGGCTTGAGAGCTAACTACCAATTAAGTAAGTCAGGTGATGTGCATCTCTGTAATGAGGAGGGGTGTGGTGTAATGACATCAACACCCTATATAAGGGGTGCATACTTATTAGGCAACTTCCTTTCCTTTGGTAAAAGTGGGTCAGAAGAGAGAATTAACGGGCTCTGAAAAGTCCAAAATTGTGAGATGACTTGCAGAGGGATGCAGCAGTCTTGAAATTGCCAAACCTTTGGAGCATGATCACCGAACAATCAAGCATTTCATGGCAAATAGCCAATAGGGTCGCAAGAAGCGTGTGGGGCAAAAAAGGTGCAAAATATTTGCCCATGAATTGAGGAAAATAAAGCATGAAGCTGCCAAGATGCCATTTGCCACCAGTTTGGCCATATTTCAGAGCTGCAACATTACTGGAGTATCAAAAAGCACAAGGTGTGCCATACTCAGGGACATGGCCAAGGTACGGAAGGCTGAAAAACGACCACCTTTGAAAAAGAAACATAAGATAAAACATCAAGACTGGGCCAAGAAATATCTTAAGACTGATTTTTCAAAGGTTTTATGGACTGATGAAATGAGAGTGACTCTTGATGGACCAGAGGCTGGATCAGTAAAGGGCAAAGAGCTCCACTCCGACTCAGATGTCAGCAAGTTGGAGGTGGGGTACTGGTATGGGCTGGAATCATCAAAGATGAACTTGTGGGACCTTTTCGGGTAGGGAATAAAGTGAAGCTCAACTCTCAGACCTACTGCCAGATTCTGGAAGAAAACTTCTTCAAGCAGTGGTACTGGAAGAAGTTTGTATTGTTCAATAAAAACATGATTTTCATACAGGACAATGCTCCATCACATGCATCCAACTACTCCACAGCGTGGCTGGCGAGTAAAGGTCTAAAAGATGAAAAAATAATGACATGGCCCCCTTATTCACTTGATCTGAACCCCATAGAGAACCAGTGGTCACTCATAAAATGTGCGATCTACAGGAAGGGAAAACAGTACACCTCTCGGACCAGTGTCTGGGAGGCTGTGGTAGCTGCTGCACGCAATGTTGATTGTAAATAGATCAAGCAACTGACAGAATCTATGGATTATAAGCTGTTGAGTGTCATCATAAAGAAAGGAGGCTATATTGGTCACTAATTTTTTGGGGTTTTGTTTTTGCATGTCAGAAATGATTATTTCTAAATTTTGTGCAGTTATATTGGTTTACCTGGTGAAAATAAACAAGTGAGATGTGAATATATTTGTTTTTTTTATTAATTTTCCTAATAATTCTGCACAGCAATAGTTACCTGCACAAACAGATATCCTCTTCAAATCTAAAAAAAACCCACTCCAACTTCCAAAAATATTAAGCCTTGATATTTATGAGTCTTTTGGGTTGATAGAGAACATAGTTGTTGATCAATAATAAAAAAATCCTCTAAAATATAACTTACCTATTAATTGTTCACACGATGTATTGATGCCGTATCTTTAAGATAGGTCACCAATATCTGATTGCAGGGAGTGTGAAATTCGGCATCCACACTGATCAGCTGTTGCTGGCAGCTACCAGAAGTTCTCAGATCCTGCAGAAAATCAGCAGCTCCATCAAAGCTATAGCGGCCATAGCTGGGTACTGCAGATCCAACAATATTTTAAAGATCGGTGGAGGTGCCGGGTGTTGCACCCCTTCTGATCAGATATTGCTTTTTTATTTTATGGATAGGCCACCAAAAAAAGTACAACCAGGAGCAGAGTGTCATGCGAGTGTCACTACGACTGAGGTCCGATCATGCGATTTGACCTCTGCTGCGTGGGACGGGCCGGCTCCAAGGAGGGGAGGGCCGACGCTGAGGAGGGGAGGGCCTGTGCTGTAGAGGGGCGGGCCAGCACTGCAGAGGGTGGGAGGGATTTATGGGTGTGAGAGAAACAAGACTCGCATTACAGTAGTAGCATGCTGCGATTGTTTTCTCGGTCTGATTGGGGCTGAGAAAATAATCGCTCATGGGTGCTGGGACATAGGCTAATATTGGTCTGAGTGGAATGCGATAAAACATCGCATTTCACTCTCACCGATTTTCATGCTGTGTGGCTTAGGCCTAAAACGGATGTGTTTTAACTCACCCCTACTTTGCTATGTTTTCCTATATTTTTCCCCTCAATTAAACTGTTTTTGGCATCAGTGGCAGCCCCAGCAGTTAAATCCTCAGAGATCAGTTAATTATTACTTAGCTTGTGACAAACCCTCTAAATACAGTGCAGTAAGTTCATGGCAAATTCCTAACAAGAGGCACATGGCACATATAACACGAATAATGGCTGCAATGGTAGTGTCCAAATCAATCCAACAAATTAAATTAAGACATATTGGTCGGTTAGACCTTCTTCAGTAAACTGATAAATACATGCAAAAATAATACGTTAGTATAACAAAAATTATTCAAGAACAAAAACAGTAGGATGTGATTCAATACGATTTTTCTGTGTCACAATTCACACAAAAAATTGTAAAAAAAAAATTGTATAGAAATAAATATATCAGTATATATGACATGATAAAGAGAAAATGAATCACAAAGTCAAACGATGGAAAAGAAAATAGAACCACACAATTCAAGAGGACCAGAGAAGAATCCCTAAAAAATGTAATATGACCATAAAATTTTGATATGATCCATTTATCAGTACATGGAAAAACATACTGGGCTAATAATACACAATTGGCATTCCATGTAACCAGTAAGTAGAAAAAAACATGACCAGACAAGGATATAAAAAAAGCAGCTAAAAAAAGCCTGAGTGGTAAGAAGAAAATGCTGCTATGTACTAAGCAGTGGAAGATATGAAAAATATAATACTAAACTGTGCTGGAAGTATACAGGTAGTGAGGGATGCTGGCAGTAACGTAAGTGAACATACCGGTATAATCACTGAGTGCATTCAGCAGCTAGAAAAAAGAAAAAAACCTCAGTCTGAGCAATAAGGAGCATAAACAGTTGTGCATTCGGCCATAGGGGCCATGAGAAAGAATAATACTGTACCGTGCTGGCAGTGTACAGATTGTATGGGACGCTGGCAATAATGTATAAAGCAGTGTTCACCGCTTACAAAGAGAGCACCAGTAAAATCTGTGTAGTTCCGGATATAAGAATACGGAAGTTCGCTCAGAGCACCTATCACAGAGACTGATGACGTAGATGAGTGGGCATGACCAAAAGGAGTGTATGAGAGAGAATAGCACAAACTGCTGATCTCAACATCTACTGAGTAACTGACTGTGAGCAATGCTAACAGAAACTACCTGTCCGAGCATCCTACCTGCTCGATTCATGTACTGATCACTTGAGCATTGTAGTTCTCACTCATCACTGGTTGTGATCAGTTAATTTTTTTGTATTTTATTTTAAAAAATAATTGGAAATATAAGTAGTCTGGCCGCAATGTGTGAACATAGTCTAAATGTAATTTCACGTGAAAAAACAAATCCCTATAAAATTTTCTTTAATTATTATTCAATTGTTAAAATTGCCCAGGTGATTCACCCACACACATTAGTGTCAAAGGGAAGCTACATATAACTAAAAGGGATCAACCAAAAAACTATATTTTTTAATATTTTCTATGTATACTCATAGTAGAGGTCAAACTAAAAATGAGGAAATAATCTCCTTAAATAACTATGTGGGTCAGAAAAATTGATGAATTATTACACTCATTACCTTACTATAATGACCCTGACATATACCTAAAGCTTACCCCTACCTGCCAATGGACGGTATGACACCCTAACTTAGCTGGGCGCCCCCGTTCCTCATCAGCTATCCCTCGCTTCACCTTCACTTATCCTACCATATGAGGACACAAAAATACGCACCTAATGAACATACATTGTTTTTTTCATATATATTAATTATAAATCATGGTGATCCGGCTCTGATGTCACACTAGCATCGAATCAATACACCCAATTTAAACAATACAAGGCTCTCAACCAAATGTATCTACTAGATGTCAACCACAATAATTAGATCTTCCTTAGCATACAAATCATACCCTTAAGTGCTAGCCGTGACCAAACTGTTTCATACAATAACAACAATCATTAGATGCATATGACATACTGGTGTAATGCCAGTTCAGCATCCTTGCCTTAAGGCCGGGGCCACACGGGGCACTAGTTCGATGCTCGCATAACACTCGGCTCGCGCTGGCAGCACAGCAGGAGCTAAGTGTCATGCTAGTATCCCTGTGACTGCGGTCCAACTGTGCGAGCGGATCTCAGCTGCGGGGGGGCGGTCCGGCTCTGAGGAGGGGCGGGCCAGCGCTGCGGAGGGGTGGGCCGGCACGGAGAAGGGGAGGGAGGGATTTATCTTCCTCTTTCCTCCGTAGCCGGCTATTGCGATTCTCGCTCTGCACGCGCGGTACACCGGTGTACCGCGAGTGCAATGCGATTTTTTTCTCGCGCCATTCACTTGAATGGGTTCGAGAGAAAAGAGACTCGCATTGCAATCGCAGCATGCTGTGATTGTTTTCTCGGTCCGATTAGGGCTGAGAAAATAATCGCTTATGTGTGCTGACACACAGGCTAGAATTGGTCCGAGTGGAATGCGATTTTTAATCGCACTCCACTCGCACTGATTTTCTCGCCATGTGGCTTAGGCCTAATAGACAGTCATAAATGCTATTAAAAAAATAAATGAATAAATCACTTCCCTCAACTAGAGATGAGTGATATTCGAGTCGAATGGTTCGCCAATTTCATGTTCGAGTGATTTTGGGGGGTGTTCGAGTCGTTCGACAAACTCGAACGATTTGCTAAAAGTTCGGCAGTTGAAGTTACATTCGAGAATGGTTCGATCACCAAAAGCATGGCTTTTCACAGTATGTGCACACGTTGCATATCTCCATGCGTCCTCCGTCCCCAGCACAATCCCTCTCTCCTTCCTACTCACCGATCACGGGCGCGGCGCTGCACAGCTGTCACAAATCTCTGGCGGCTTTTCCTCTTTTGAAAATGGTTGCCGCTTCAATATTTAATCAGTTATTCTGTGCTTTCCCCGCCCACCGGCGCCCATGATTGGTTGCAGTCAGACACGCCCCCATGATGAGTGACAGCTATCTCACTGCAACCAATCACAGTCACCGGTGGGCGGGTCTATATCGTGCAGTAAAACAATAAATAAATAATGAAAAGAAAAAATGCGGTCCCCCCAATTTTGATACCAACCAAGATAAAGCCACATGGCTGGAGGCTGGTATTGTCAGGATGGGGAGTACCTCGTTATGGGGAGCCCACCACCCTAGCAATATCACCCAGCAGCCACCCAGAATTGCCGCATCTATTAGATGCGTCAGTCACGGGACTCTACATAGCTCATCCCGAATTGCCCTGGTGCGGTGGCAATCGAGGTAATAATGGGGTTAATCATGACAAGCATCTCCCCGAGATACCTTCCATGATTAACCTGTACGTGAAAGTAAATAAACAGACACAACGAAAAATCCTTTATTTGGAATAAAAGGCAAAAAGCACCTCATTTACCTCTTCATTAATCCCCAAACAACAATCCAGGTCCGAAGTAATCACACGACGCTTTCAGCTCTACTACATGAAGATGCAGGGAGCACCGTAGAACACGAGCGCTCTGTGTCCTCTCCACGTAGCACCTGAAGTGAGACGCACTGTCACTGGAGACTTCAGTCTGCAATGCAGATGTCAAGATTACCAAATCTTCCTATGTTTCCCATTAGAGGCAGTGGCACAATGGATAGAGCTACTGCCTAGTAGAGATGAGCGAGCCTCTAGAGGCTCGAGTTCGGTTCGGTTCGTCGAACGGACGCTGTGGTCGAGTTCGGTTCGGTGAGCCGTTTGACGAACCTCTCGAACCCCATTGAAAACAATGGGAGGCAATCACAAACACATAAAAACACATTATAAATGTACACATACAAATAGTAAACATTGCCATAGCACTTACCGATCCCCACGATGTGTCCTGCACTCTGTCTCCTGCCGCTATTCCTTCCGATGATTGCTGCGTCCTCCCGGTAACCAGCACTGATGATAGGATCTATCGTGACTAGAGTTGAGCGCGGTTCGCGGTTCTGCGGTTCGAGTGATTTTGGGGCTGTTCTAGACCGAACTAGAACTCGAGCTTTTTGCTAAAAGCTCGATAGTTCTAGATACATTCGAGAACGGTTCTAGCAGCAAAAAGCAGGGCTTTTTACAGCTACAGTGTGCAGGAGTCATCGCTGGCAGCCTGCCAGAAGCTGGTAACCAAGATAAACATCAGGTATCCAAGCAAAGCGCTTTGGTTAGTAACCCGATGTTTATCCTAGTTACGTGCAGGAAGCCCACACTTCCCCGCTCAGCTTGCTCCGCCCCCTCCTGCCCGCGGCATGTACACACGTACACACACACACACACACACACACACACTCTGCACATACACTCTGCACACATGGTCCCGCTCGGCTTACCTGCGGTGATGAAGTCCCGCCATCCCGACCTCAGCGCTGTCACTGTCCTCCATGGCCGCCGCTTGTCACATCACCTTCTCTCGCTTCCGACCCAAGACTGACTAGCGGTGACGTCACGGGCCTCTCGCGATACTTGGCTGTGAAGGCGGCGGTCATTGAACTCAGTGACAGGTGCTGTCAGTGTGCTGGAGATCAGCGCAGGTAATGTACCTCGCTGACAGCAGCACTTGTCATCCCCTGCAGTGACCTGGGCTTACCCATTGATGTTAGCTCAGGTCACTGCATTGCTCTTCCAGCCAATGGGGAACATCCTGCTCTTCATTGACTGGGACAGTGTGGATCGTCATGGCAACCCCTTGGATTACACCAGACCTGGATATGTTTTTCTTTCTAATAAATAGGTTAAAGAGGGAATGTTTTGGGGAGTGTTTTTTCAAATAAAAATGTATTTGTCGTCTATTTTTTTTATTACTGACTGGGTTGGTGATGTCGGGTATCTGATAGACGCCTGACCTCACCAACCCCAGGGCTTAATGCCAGGTGACATTACACATCTGGTATTAACCCCATATATTACCCCGTTTGCCACCGCACCAGGGCGCGGGATGAGCTGGGGCGAAGCACCAGGATTGGCGCATCTAATGGATGCGCCACTTCTGGGGCGGCTGCGGCCTGCTATTTGTAGGCTGGGGAGAGTCCAATAACCATGGACCTCCCTAGTCTGAGAATATCAGACCCCAGCTGTCTGCTTTACCTTAGCTGGTGATCCAATTTTGGGGGGACCCCTACGTGTTTTTTTTTTTTAAATTATTTATTTAATTTAAAATAACAGCGTGGGGTGGCCTCAGTTTTGGATTACCAGCCAAGGTGAGGTTGCCAGCTGTGGTCTGCAGGCTGCAGCCGTCTGCTTTACCCTAGCTGGCTACAAAACTAGGGGGAACCCTGCGTCATTTTTTTTTTCATTTTTTTGGCTAAATACAAAGCTAAGCACCCCTTAGTGCCACATGAAAGGCACCAAAGGGTGCAAAATTACAAAATGCAGGAGAGTGGGACATTATGTGTCTTTCTGCCATTATAATGACAGAAAAGACTGATATGAAGTGCACAAGCACAAGAAAATCACCAGAGCGCTCTACGCTGTGAAAAGCAGTACAAAATGGCACTGGAGTGAACATGTGACCGCCTCATGTAGGATGAAGCTATGGATCCTGGGTAAATTTATGCATTTACCCTCTTTCAGTTTTTTTGCAGTACACAAAAAAACGGAAGGCACACGGATGACAAACAGATGACATACGGACCGTCTACGGAACGGAAACGGATGCCACATGGATGCACCCGTGAAAAAAAACGGACTGTTTTTTGCAGACCGCAAAAATGGAGCGGTCGTGTTAATGTAGCCTTATTCTGATCTGCCATTTATAAACAGCAGGCAGAAATAAGTGAATAGTGCCCCCCAGCATCAGAAAATCTCCGGGGTTTCAGGGCTAGCTGAGACCCTGAAGATCATGATTCAGGACGGTTTTTCCGGTCCCCGCTCACGTGATCACAGGTATACACCGTACACCGATGATCACGTTACAGTAAATGACAGCGCCGGTAAAAAATTATTTATCTCCCATCTGGCATGAACAAACACTTCTCCACTTTTTCTCCACCTTTTCTCCACTTTTTCTCCATTTTTTCTCCACTTCTTCACTTTTTCTCCACCTTTTCTCCACCTTTTCTCCACTTTTTCTCCATTTTTTCTCCACTTTTTCTTCACTTTTTCTACATTTTTTCTCCACTTTTTCTCCACTTTTTCTACATTTTTTCTCCACTTTTTCTCCACTTTTTCTCCACTTTTTCTCCACTTCTCCACTTTTTCTACATTTTTTCTCCACTTTTTCTCCACTTTTTCTACATTTTTTCTCCACTTTTTCTCCACTTTTTCTCCACCTTTTCTCCACTTTTTTTCCACTTTTTCTCCACTTTTTCTCCACTTCTCCACTTTTTCCCCACTTTTTCTCCATTTTTTCTCCACTTTTTCTCCACCTTTTCTCAACTTTTTCGCCACTTTTTCTCCACTTTTTCTCCACTTTTTCTCCATTTTTTCTCCATTTTTTCTCCACTTTTTCTCCATTTTTTCTCCACTTTTTCTCCCCTTTTTCTCCATTTTTTCTCCTCTTTTTCTCCACTTTTTCTCCACTTTTTCTCCACTTTTTCTACATTTTTTCACCACTTTTTCTCCACCTTTTCTCCACGTTTTCTCCACTTTTTCTCCACTTTTTCTCCACTTTTTCTCCACTTTTTCTCCATTTTTTCTCCACTTTTTCTCCATTTTTTCTCCACTTTTACTCCATTTTTTCTCCACTTTTTCTCCACTTTTTCTCTACTTTTTCTCCACTTTTTCTCCATTTTTTCTCCACTTTTTCTCCACTTTTTCTCCATTTTTTCTCCACTTTTTCTCCACTTTTTCTCCACTTTTTCTCCATATTTTCTCCACTTTTTCTCCACTTTTTCTACATTTTTTCTCCACTTTTTCTCCACTTTTTCTCCACTTTTTCTCCACCTTTTCTCCACTTTTTCTCCACTTTTTCTCCACTTTTTCTCCACTTCTCCACTTTTTCCCCACTTTTCTCCATTTTTTCTCCACTTTTTCTCCACCTTTACTCCACTTTTTCTCTTCTTTTTCTCCACTTTTTCTCAACTTTTTCTCCATTTTTTCCCCACTTTTTCTCCACTTTTTCTCCATTTTTTCTCCACTTTTTCTCCACTTTTTCTCCATTTTTTCTCCACTTCTCCACTTTTTCTCCACTTTTTCTCCACTTTTTCTCCATTTTTTCTCCACTTTTTCTCCACTTTTTCTCCACTTTTTCTCCACTTCTTCTCCACTTTTTCTCCACTTCTTCTCCACTTCTTCTCCACTTCTTCTCCACTTCTTCTCCACTTTTTCTCCACTTTTTCTCCACTTTTTCTCCACTTCTTCTAAACTTTTTCTCCACTTTTTCTCCACTTTTTCTCCACTTTTTCTCCACTTCTTCTCCACTTCTTCTCCACCTTTTCTCCACTTTTTCTCCATTTTTTCTCCACTTTTTCTCCACTTCTCCACTTTTTCTCCACCTTTTCTCCACTTTTTCTCCATTTTTTTCTCCACTTTTTCTCCACTTTTTCTCCACTTTTTCTCCACTTTTTCTCCGTTTTATTTCTATGGTCGGTCTACCCATTAGCTCTGCCATGCATAGTGTAGCTCTACACCTACTGCACATGTTACTTTATGATTGACATCTCTTTCGTACCAGAGCTGTCTAAGCCTACTCTGACCCCATATTTGTCATTACTATATTGTCCTTGTACTGTATTATGACATTTGTGTCATGTGTTTCATTTCTTGCTGTGTTGCAATTTTTTTGCTGCATCCCAATTGTACCTCTACATTGTCCGAGTTTATGTTATTGTTCTCTCACTCTTATGTGATACTGATTATTGTCATTTTTCATGATTACATGCAGATAAGTCCAATCTGACGAAGGCTCAGGCTGAAACGTCATTTGTAACTTGTTTTGGACAAAAACATATATGCTTATGAAAATTTTTTTTTTCTTAATTCGGACCATTAAAGAGTGATTTTGCATTACTATCCGTTGTGACTTACTGACTTAGTCTGGGAGATTTAGAGTGCCCAGGTTACTCACTAATTTTATCTATTATTACCTCTGAGCACCTATATACCAGTGAGCAGAGCTTCCTCTACAGTAGTTCTCCTGATTAGGCATGCCCTTAACTCATGAGCAGGGCATTGCAGCTTTGGTAGCAACCATTACGACATGGACTCTGCTGCTGTGGACCCGGGAAGAGTCAGTGCAGATTCATTGCACCCACACTCCTCACATGAAGGGTCCGCACTCCTAGAAAATAGGGGATACGTTCCCTGAGTGTCTCCCCCCATATTCTAGATGGTCCAGAGTCGTCGTGGGACCCCTTTATTTTTTTTCTTACAATAAATTGGTGAAAGAGGAAATGTTTTGGGGACTGTTTTTTCAAATAAATTTCTTTTGTTGATTTTTTTTTTGTTAGTACTGACAGTTTATGATGTTGGGTATCTAATAGATGCCATGACATCACAAACTGCTGGGCTTGATCTCAGGTGACTTTACAGCTAGTATCAACCCGATTTATTACCCCATTTGCCACTGCACCATGGCACGGGATGAGCTGGGGTGAAGCACCAGGATTGGCGCATCTAGTGGATGCGCTACGTCTGGGGTGCTTGTGGCCTGCTATTTTTAGGCTGTGAAGGCCCAATAACTATGGACCTTCCCACCCTGAGAATACCAGACCACAGCTGTCCGCTTTACCTTGGCTGGTGATCAAATTTGGGGGGGACCCTACTTTTATTGTGTAATTATTAATATTTATAAAATAATTATAAAAAAGAGCCTGAGGGGACCTCCACATTGGATCCCCAACCACGGTAAAGCTGCCAGCTGTGGTTTTCAGGCTACAGCCGTCTGCTTTACCCTAGCTGGCTATCAAAAATGGGGGGACCCAACGTCATTTTTTTTTAACTATTTTTTTTTATTTTGATTGCCAACCAAGGTAACGGCAGGCAAATGGGGGTGGCAACCCATAGCTGTCTGCTTTATCTGTGCTGAGAATCAAAAATACCGCGGAGCGCTACGTCATTTTTTTAAAGATTTATTTTACAGCACTGTGATGTCCAGCAATCAAAATACAGGGAAGCCCATTTTGTTTTTAGTTATTTAAATAAATAATTAAAAGAAATATATATGGGCTCCGCTGCATATTTTGTATTGCTAGCTAAGGGTAATGCAAGCAGCTACTGGCTGCTAACCCCCACTGCTTGGTGTTACCTTCACTGGCAATAGAAAATCCAGGGAAGCATTTTTTATTTTTTTTGCCAAAAAACTACAAAAAAGGACGTGAGCTTCGCGATATTTTTGTATGCTAGCCAGGTATAGCAGGCAGGTGCTGGAATAGTTAGATACAGCGCCAAAAGATGGCGCTTCTATGAAAATGCCAATTTCTGAGGCGGCTGCCGTCTGCAATTCGCAGCAGTGGGGCCCAGAAAGCTCAGGCCAACCTGTGCTGCGGATTCCAATCCCCAGCTGCCTAGTTATACCTGGCTGGACACAAAAATGGGGCGAAGCCTGCGTCATTTGTTTTCTAATTATTTCATGAAATTCATGAAATAATAAAAAAAGGGCTTCCCTTTATTTTTGGTTCCCAGCCGGGTACAAATAGGCAACTGGGGGTTGGGGGCAGCCGTACCTGCCTGCTGTACCTGGCTAGCATACAAAAATATTGCGAAGCCCACATAATTTTTTCAGGGGGCAAAAAACTTCTCCATACAGTCCTGGATGGAGTATGCTGAGCCTTGTAGTTCTGCAGCTGCTGTCTGTCTGTATGGAGAAGAGCAGACAGCAGCTGCAGAACTACAAGGCTCAGCATATTCCATCCAGGACTGTATGCAGAAGTTTTTTGCCCACCCAAAAAATGATGTGGGCTTCGCCATATTTTTGTATGCTAGCCAGGTACAGCAGGTACAGCAGGCAGCCACGGGCTGCCTCCAACCCCCAATACACAGACACATTAGAGACTCCATCTTTATTACCCCCTGTCAGCCCTCCACGATCCATGGTCTTCTGTCTTTCTCATTCAACAAATGCAGCTCTGCTCCATCACTGCTGCATGGGGGAAGACGCTGCTTCCCGTGGAGCATTCACTCCGTGAAAGCTGCACGAGAAGCAGCGTGCAGCCTTCACTCCATGAGTGATCAGTGCTGCTAGCGATAACAGCGGTAACACTGACAGACGCGTTACCATAGCAACGGTGCTCCCAGAGCCGCGGTTAGCGGTGACGTCACCGCTAACTGCGTTGCTATGGCAACGGTGATCTCCGTTAATGACCGGCTGTGTCAGCCGGTCCCTAACGGAACGGGGAGTCGACCGTGTGCTAGAGCATGTCGCCGGTACATGGCGATACACAAATGTGCACCGTGTACTGGAGAGATGCACTCGCAGGTCCTACATGACGCGTCATAGTCATGTGACCAGTCTGTAGCCAATGAGATAATAGCCACGTGACTGGTCACATGGCTATTTTGACGTCACGATAGGTCCTGCATCTCTGCTGGCAGTGCCGGTCACCGGGAGGATTCAGCGATCATCGGATGGATTAGCGGCAGGAGACAGAGTGCAGGAGGGATCGCGGGGACCGGTAAGTGTTATTGCAATATTTATTAACTGTATGTGTACATTTATAATGCATTTTTATCTGTTTGTGATTGCCTCCCATTATAGCCTATTGGTTCGAGTTCGGTTCGTCGAACGTTCGACGAACCGAACTCGAACGGGAGCTCCGTTCGGCGAATTGACCTCGAGCCGAACCGCGACCGGTTCGCTCATCTCTAATCGTGAAAATAGCATGTGACCAGTCACGTGTCTATTATCTCATTGGCTACAGACTGGTCACATGGCTTTGACATCATGCTAGGACCTGTCAGTGCATCTCTCCAGTATGCGGTGATCATTTGTGTATCTCCATGTACCAGTGACATGCTCCAGCACATGGTCGGGATGCCGGTCTGCTTTCCCGTTCCGTTATTCACCAGCTGCCACAGCCGGTCAATAACGGAGATCACCGTTGCTATAGCAACGTGCCTTTCAGTGGTGACGTCACCGCTAACAGCACGCACCCTCTGATCACTCACAGAGTGAAAAGACTGCACGGGAAGCAGCACCGTCTTCTTCCAAAGCAGCGCTGCTGATGTAGCAGAGCTGCATGTGTTGAAGGAGAAAGAAGACAGAAGAGCAGGATCATGGAGGAATAAGAGGGAGTAATACACATGGAGTCTCTAAGTGTGTCTGTGTATTTATTTCTATTAAAGTATTTTTTCTCTGTGTGGTGTCTTTTTTAACCCTTTATTGGAGAATCCTAATGGCCGGGTCAAACTTACCTGACATTAAGAATCTCTGGCTTAATACTAGCTAGTAAAACAAAGCTAGTATTAACTCATGATTACCCAGCAAGCCACCCGACTCAAGGGCTGTTGGAAAAGTTGGATACAGTGCCAGATGATGGCGCTTCTATGAAAGCGCCATTTTCTGGGGCGGCTGCAGATTGCAATTCGCAGTAGAGGGGCCCAGAAAGCTTGGGCTAACCTGTGCTGCGGATTCCAATCCCCAGCTGCCTAGTTGTACCTGGCTGGACACAAAAATATGGTGAAGCCCACGTCATTTGTTTTTTAATTATTTCATGAAATAAGTTAAATAATTAAAAAAAATGAGATTCACTATATTTTTGGTTCCAAGCCAGGTACAAATAGGCAGCTGGAGGTTGGGGGCAGCCCATAGCTGCCTGCTGTACCTGGCTAGCATACAAAAACATGGCGAAGCCCACATCTTTTTTTTTGGTGGGCAAAAAACTCCTGCATAAAGTCCTGGATCGAGTATGCTGAGCCTTGTAGTTCTGCAGCTGCTGTCTGCTCTCCTGCACACATTAGTGAATGGAGCATGCTGAGCCTTGTAGTTCTGCAGCTGTTGTCTGATCTCCTCCATACAGACAGGCAGCAGACAGCAGCTGCAGAACTACAAAACTCAGCATACTCCATCCAGGACTGTATGCTGGAGTTTTTTGCCCACCAAAAAAATGACGTGGGCTTCGCCATATTTTTGTATGCTAGCCAGGTACAGCAGGCAGGTACGTCTGCCCCCAACCCCCAGCTGCCTATTTGTATCCGGCTGGGAACCAAAAATATAGGAAAGCCCTGTTTTTAATTATTTCATGAATTTCATGAAATAATTAAAAAAAAAACGACGCGGGCTTCGCCAAATTTTTATGTTTAGCCAGGTACCACTAGGTAGCTGGAGATTGGAATCCGCAGCTCAGGATGCCCAAGCTTTCTGGGCACCCCTGCTGCGAATTTCAGTCTGCAGCCGCCCCAGAAAATGGCGCTTTCATAAAAGCGCCATCTTCTCGTGCTGTATCCAACTCCTCCAGCTGCCCTGGTGACGGGTGACTTGCTGGGTAATAATGGGGTTAGGGCTAGCTGTATATTATCAACTGACCCTAAGCCCGAAATTCATGGTGTCAGGCCAATATTAGACATGGCCACCATGAATTTCTAGTACAGATAAAAAAAAACACAACACACAGAAAAATATTTTTATTACAAATAAAACACAACACAATTAGTGACTCCATCTTTATTGAAATAAAGAACCCCCCTTCGCAGTAATCCTGGGTCAAGGGTCCCGCGCCGTCCAATACGGATCCATTATCATCTGATCGGTTTGCTGGAAGGCAAAGCGATCAGATGATGTGTCAAGTTCAAGGGCCTGAATCACATGACACAGCAGCTGACTGTATAAACAGCTTTTATACAATTAGATGATGCATCAGTGCAAAAAAAAACCAAAACAAACTACACACTTCACTGCAGACTCCTGTCCGACAGCATCAGCTGATAGTTAAGCCGGCCGGGCGGTAAAAAGCCGGCCTCACCACTCGACTTATAGTGTCAGCTGATGCCGTCAGGTGACGGCATCAGCTGATCATCGCCAGGTCTGAGAAAGAGAGAGAGAGAGAAAGAAGAGAGGGAGAGAGAGAGAGAAAGAAGAGCAAGAGAGAAAGAGAGAGAGAGAAAGAAGAGAGAGAGAAAGAGAGATAGAAGAGCGAGAGAAAGAAGCGAAAGAGAAGAAAGAAGAGAAAGAGAGAAGGAAGAGAGAGAGAGAGAAATAGAGAAAGAAGAGAGAGAAAGAAGAGAGAGAGAGAAAGAGAGAAAGAAGAGAGAGAAGATAAAGAGGAGAAAGAAAAGAAAGAAGAGAAAGTAGAGAAAGAAGAGAAAGAAAGGAGAGAGAGAAAGGAGAGAAAGAAAGGAGAGAGAGAAAGGAGAGAGAGAAAGGAGAGAGAGAGAGAAAGAAGAGAGATTAAGAAAACGAGAAAGAATTGAGAGAAGAGAAAGAGGAGAAAGAGGAGAAAGAAGAGAAAGAAGAGAAAGAAAGGAGAGAAAGGAGAGAAAGAAAGGAGAGAGAGAAAGGAGAGAGAGAGAGAAAAGAGAGAGAAAGGAGAGAGAGAGAAAGGAGAGAAAGAAAGGTGAGAGAGAAAGGAGAGAGAGAGAAAGAGAAAGGAGAGAAAGAAAGGGGAGAGAGAAAGGAGGGAAAGAAAGGAGAGAGAGAAAGGAGAGAGAGAGAGTAAGGAGAGAAGAAAAGGAGAGAGAGAAAGGAGAGAGAGAGAGGTAAAGAAAGGAGAGAGCGAAAGTAGAGAGAAATTAGAGAAGGAAAGGAGAGAGAGAAAGGAGAAAAATGAAGGAAAGAGAGAAAAGAGAGAGAAAGAAAGGAGAGAGAAAGGAGAGAGATAGGGAAAGGAAAGGAAGAAAGGAGAGAGATAAAGGAGAGTGCGAGATAAAGGAGACAAGGAAAGGAGAGAGAAAAAGGAGAGAGAGAAAGTAGAGAAATATTGGAGAGAGAGAAAGGAGAGAGCGAGAAAGGAGAGAAAGAGAGAGAGAGAGAAAGAGAGAGAAAAAAAGGAGAGAGCAAAAGGAGAGAGAGAAAGCGGAGAAAGAAAGGAGAGAGAGAAAGGAGAGAAAGAAAGGAGAGAGAGAAAGGAGAGAGAGAAAGAAAGGAGAGAGAGAATGGAGTGAGAGAAAGGAGAGAAAAAAAGGAGAGAGAGAAAGGAGAGAAAGAAAGGAGAGAGAGAAAGGAGAGAGAGAAAGGAGAGAACTAGAAAGAGAGAAAGAGAGAGAAAGAAAGAAAGGAGAGAGAGAAAGGAGAGAGAGAGAAAGGAGAGAGAGAAAAAAAGGAGAGAGAAAGGAGAGAGAGAAAAAAAGGAGAGAGAAAGGAGAGAGATAGAGAGCTCACAGCTGATGTCCGGATCCTCCCCTCAGTGCATAATTAAATTATATTTAGAAATGTATTCTAAATATAATTTAAAATTAAAAAAAAAAAAATCTTTACTCGGTCTAGAACTCACAACCTTATGCTTCTTAGGTAAGTGCTCTATCCACTCAGCTATTGCCTCTAATGTGAAAGAGAACATCTCAGCTGACTACATGATTCACTTGATTGCTACGTGGAGCTCATACAAAGCACTCGTGTTCTGTAGCAGAGATGACAGTGTCATGTGGATTACGTCGGACCTGGAGGGGTATTGGAGGATTTTACTTAAATGGTGAAACTGTGTTTTTTTGTCTTTTAGTCCAAATAAAGGATTTTTCGCGGTGTGTGTTTATTTACTTTCACTTTATAAATAGATAATAATTATAATTTAAAATTAAAAGTAAAAAAACCCCCCAAAAATCTTTACCAGACTGTGACCAGAAGTCCCAACATTATGCTTCTTAGGCAGGTGCTTTATCCACTAGTCTGGTGCCTCAAATGGTATAGATAGGCAGATTTGTTGATCTTGAAGTCTGCAGTGCACTAGTGCACTGCTGCCTGAAGTCTCTGCTAACCGCGTGAGTCACTTCATTGCTACGGTGCTACTATATCTTCAGGGAGCAGAGCTGAGTGTTGTGTGGATTACTTCAGACCTGGAGGGGTATTTTTGGGATTAATAAAGGGGTAAACCAGGGTATTTTTTGTCTTTTATTGCTAATAAAGGATTTTTCGCGGTGTGTGTTACTTTACTTTAACTTTCAGTTTAATCATGAAAGGTATCTCGGGGAGACGCCTGGCATGATTAAACTCATTATTAATCCGATTGCCACTGCAGCAGGGCAATTTGGGATGAGCTAAGTGGAGTCCCCTGGGACTGTCGCACCTAATTGATTGATTGATTGATTACTGCGGAGGGGGGTTCTTTATTTCAATAAAGATGGAGTCACTAATTGTGTTGTGTTTTATTTCTAATAAAAATATTTTTCTGTGTGTTGTGTTTTTTTTTATCTGTACTAGAAATTCATGGTGGCCATGTCTAATATTGGCGTGACAACATGAATTTCGGGCTTAGGGCCAGTTGATAATATACAGCTAGCCCTAACCCCACTATTACCCAGCGAGCCACTCGTCACCAGGGCAGCTGGAGGGGTTGGATACAGCACCAGAAGATGGCGCTTCTATGAACGCGCCATTTTCTGGTGCAGCTGCGGACTGCAATTTGCAGCAGGGGTGGCCAGAAAGCTTGGGCATTCTGTGCTGCGGATTCCAATCCCCAGCTGCCTAGTTGTACCTGGCTGGACACAAAAATTGGGCAAAGCCCACATCATTTTTCTTATTAATTATTTCATGAAATTCATAAAATAATTAAAAAAAGGGCTTCCCTATATTTTTGGCTCCCAGCCAGGTACAAATAGGCAGCTGGGGGTTGGGGGCAGCCCATAGCTGCCTGCTATACCTGGCTAGCATAAAAAACATGGCGAAGCATGGGGGGGCAAAAAAATCCTGCATACAGTCCTTGATGGAGTATGCTGAACCTTGTAGTTCTGCATCTGCTTTCTACTGTCTGTCTGTATGGAGGAAAGCAGACAACAGCTGCAGAACTTCAAGGCTCCGCATTCTCTATCCAGGACTGTATGCTGGAGGGAGAGGCAGGGGGAGCAGAACTACAAGGCTCAGCATGCTCCATTCACTAGCGTATTCAGGAGAGCAGAGAGAAGCTGCAAAACTACAAGGCTCAGCATACTCCACCCATGACTGTATGCAGGAATTTTTTGCACCCAAAAAAAAATGACTTGGGCTTCGCCATATTTTTGTATGCTAGCCAGGTGCAGCAGGCAGGTATGGCTGCCCCCAACCCCCAGTTGCCTATTTGCACCCGGCTGGGAACCAAAAATATAGGGAAGCCCTTTTTTTTTTAATTATTTCACAAATTTCATGAAATAATTAAAAAAAAAATGACGTGATACCCAATTTTTGTGTCCAGCGAGATACAACTAGGCAACTGTCAATTGGAATCCGCAGCACAGGTTGGCCTGAGCTTTCTGGGCCCCTCTGCTGCGAATTGCAGTCCGCAGCCACCCTAGAAAATGGCACTTTCATAGAAGCGCCATTATCTGGCGCTGTGTCCAACTCTTCCAGCAGCCCTGAAGCCGAGTGGCTTGCTGGGTAGTAATGAGTTAATACTAGCTTTGTTTAAATAAAAGACACCACACAGAGAAAAAAAACTTTAATAGAAATAAATACACAGACACATTAGAGACTCCATGTTTATTACTCCCTGCCAGCCCTCCACGATCCTGGTCTTCTGTCTTATTTCTCCTTCAACTTATAAAGCTCTGCTACATCAGACAGCACTGCATGGGAGGAAGACGCTGCTGCTCCGTACAGTCTAATCACTCAGTGAGTGAGCAGAGGCTGCGGGCTGTAAGCAGTGACGTCACCGCTGCTACTGTTACTATAGCAATGGCAATCTCCGATCACGTGATTCCCGCTGCCGCTATTTACCGGCTGTGGCAGCCAATCCATGCATGTGGGCTGACTCTGTAAAGAGCGCCCACATGCAGGAACGGGGAAGCCGACCATGTGCCAGATCATTTCACCGGTGCATGGAGATTCTGGAACGAGCACCGCGTACCGGTGAGATGCACTAACAGGACCTAGTATGATGTCTAGCCAAGTGACCAGTCTTTAGCCAATTAGATAATAGACACGTGACTGGTCACATGCTATTTTGACGTCACGGAAGGTCCTATCTTCAGTGCTGGTTACCGGGAGGACGCAGCGATTATTGGAAGAAAAAACGGCGGGAGATAGAGTGCAGGACGCGTTGCGGAGACCTGTAAGTGTAATGGCAACGTTTATTAACTGTATGTATACATGTATAATTTGTTTTTATGTGTTTGTGTTTGCCTGCCATTGTTTTTTGTTTGTTTGTGTTTGCCAATGGGGTTCGAATTGGTTCGTCGAACGTTCTTCGAACGTTCAACAACTTGTCCTCCGTTCGACGAACCGAACTCGAACCCTAGGGGATTGGCTCATCTCTAGCCTCAACGCGTTTCTTTGCCCTTTATTCCGGATCATCAGGAGGCCTGGGAGTCTAAATGTAATAATTTTTTTCCTAGTCCAAGTTCAGTAAGCCATTCAGTGAACTCCAGTAGGCAGAACAAAGCAGAATTCTAAGAAACTGCTCCCGTGCATTTTAATGTTTGTGAAAACGGAAGTGTCAGGATAACCAGTACGTCCTCTTTAAATATGTCAGACATAATTTATGTCTGACTACACTGTATTAGTAAATTTCTCTACACTTGAAAAGACAAAAAATCAACAAAAAACCTATCATTCTGTGTTTATCATGGAGTAGGGGAACTGTGTATTTTTCTACAGTCAAACTGTGAGGCTCTGCAGGGGATTAAATGGAACAGGATCTTTTCAGATTTAGGAGCTTATGTGTTTTTATAAGATCTAAGAGCTTGGTTGAAGTACAATTTAAAGGTATCTACTGTAAACTGACTTATAGCATTCCCTGCATCACAACAAAGTCATATCTACATGGAAAATAGAAATGATGTTTCACAAATCTAAAATAAAGTATTTGTAAAAATGGACAGTATGATATCCAATTTACAACTGATACTGTATGATGAATATATTGGCTAGTATAAAAAAATAATTTTAAACTCCAACCATTCATCTAAACTAAAAATGCTAAACATTAATGTAAAATAAATACAATATTCTTAACCCCTTCTTGACCAAGAATGTAACAATATGTCCTATTTTTTGGGTGCTTACCTACCAATGATGTACCGGTAACTCTTGGCAATTGTTTGAGCACAGCACCCCGTGTCCCCACGATCGCCACCAGGAACTCGGCATTCCTAAAAGCCAAGCACCAGCCCTCACTGCCAGGAACAGTCTCCATGCCATCTCTGACTTTATAACCTCCTAAATACCGTGATCGATATCAATCGCGGCACTTATGGTATTGGGAGAGGAATTGCACTCCCTCTCCCATCCGATCAGGACCTCTACAATGTAATTGTGGGGGTCCGATCATTGTCATGGTTACCTGAGGTTACCCTGCTGCATGATCTATCAAGCTTTTTTCAGTACAGCTCAGATAGCTGCGATGTTCTGCAGTGATCAAGCACTGCAGAACATTCAATCAGAGTATTGTGGGGTAATGTCCCATAAAGGGACTAAGTGATAAAGTAAAAAAAAGTTAAAACAGAAATAATATTTAAAAAAATATAGAAAATAAAGAACAAAAAAAATAAAAAAATATTCCAATAAATTGTTAAAAAAAAGTACACATGTTTGGTATCACCGCTTCCATAGCAACCTAATCTATAAAACTGTCAAACTTGTTAACTCCTTCAGTAAACACTGTAAAAAAAATAAAAAACATGCCAAAAACTGTCTTTTCATCATACATGAACTGGGAGATGCCATGCAGTGGGGAATTACATGGTCTATTTAAAAAGCCCGCTTCCTTAATTACACAGCGCTTCTCTCCAGCACGTACCAACTGCTTATCACAGCGCTGCAAGCCAAACAGAGTCTTTTACTAGACATTCCCTGTCAGCGTCTGAGTGCGTATAATAGGCTGGCATTGCCATTTTTACCATGATATTTATTGCTAAATGTTCTTTTAGTTTCATGTAGTATTTTTCTTTAGTAAAATGTTCTGCAGAATTGAATGCTGCACACCATATCATTTTTCACTACAATTTTGTGAGTATGGCATGCATTTCCCTATTTTTACATACTTATTAACAGTAGTTCCCATCTCTCCAGATTTGATCTATCTGATGGGACAGCATGACGTGAACAGCCATTGTCTGCAGTATCTTTTGTACATTATTGTCATATTTTTTTTGTTTCTCAGACTTTTTGTATATATGATATATAATATGTTGGAAATTAGTACCATTGTGCATGTATATCCCACAATATGCCTTTTTCTCAACAAAATAGTCCTAGTGATGTCATAATTACACAGGATCTGCTTTCACAATGTTTGTGTTGTGTATATAATTCTTTATGCATTTCTGTTATCCATTTGTTTGTTGTTTTACATATTACATATTCTTGCGTGTATCTAAGAAATATTGTTTTATTATTTCTGCTTTGTAGTTCTGATGAAGGCCTATTGGCCAAAACGAGCCCAAATTTTTTCAAGTGGATGCTAAAATAAATTCTATTTTTTTCTGCATAGAAGTTTCAAGTTCTTGTTAAACATAAGGGAATTTGTCACCAAGTTTTTAACACCATCTGAGAGTAGCATAATGTAGGGGATAGAGATCCTGCTTCCAGTGGGCTGCTTTGCGTAGTTTGATAAAATCACTGTTTAATCAGAAGTGGATTATCATTAGAGGAATACTTGGCGTGTTATATTCATATTCATCAGCTCTGTATAAAATCTGGATCTGCAACAGAGAAAACATTGATTTTATCAAAAAAGACAGCAAACAGCTCAGTAAGTGACACATCACTGGAATCAGGGACTGTTTCTCTACATTATGCTGCTCTCAGATAGGGTAGCAAAAATCTGGTGACAGATTTTCTTTAACACTAGAACTACTGGACTCGTGACACCTATATAGAAATACATGGTGCAAAGTAGTCAAAATGACTACCTCAGTAGTTCTAGTGCTAAACCAGATAAGTATGTCACACAAAGTAGGTAATAAATAACATTTCCCACATGTCTACTTAACATCAGCATCAGTTTAGAAACATAATTTTATTTGTTAAGAAGCTAGAAGAGTTAAAAGATTATCAATAGAAATGAGCGGACCGACGACTAAAGTTCGATTTCTGCGTGTTGAGCTGCACTTTAGATAAAGTTCTTTTTGGACCCAAACTTGACCCAAAACCTCATTGAAGGCACTGATTGGGCAGTTCAGCTCTCCGCCCACATACAGTGAGTCTCTAACAGAGCACTTCGGGGGAGGGCGAGTTTTTTCATTTTTTTTTTTTCTATACACGCTACATCCGATGACACTAATTTTACCCCTAGCACGAGCTATTCAAACACTGCAAGCAGTTCACACTGGCCAAGCGCTGAGTGATGCTCGCTCTAGTAGTTTGCATATGTACAGCACCAACTCCAAACCAAACTCCAACACATTTTTTTGGAAGTTTGTGTTCAATACAAAAACTGAACTATAAAGTTCTGGTCCACTCTTGTCTAATTAGCTGCAATTTCTATTTTTTTTTCATCAAAATTTACAAAACCAAGTTTTTAAGGATCACATCACATTTTGAAGTTATTGAGGGGCCTATATGACAGAGATTACCTAAAAGTGACACAATTTAATAACTGCACCCCTCAAAGGGCTCAACTCCACATTCAAGAAGTTAAAACCATTAGGGGCTTCACAGGAATTAAATCAATGTGGAAGACAAAAATGAAAATCTTACTTTTTTTCAACAAAATTAAAGAATTGCATGACGTTGAGCTGTGAAAATTAAAAAAAAAATAATTCCCACAAACATTTTGCTTTTACCCAATATGTATTATTATGTATTATTATTATGTTAACAGGAGAAAATGGACAGCAAAATTTGTAGTGCAATTTCTCCAGAGTATATGGATACCCCATATGTGGTTGAAAATTACTGTTTGGGTGCAAGGCAGGGGCTTGGAAGAGAAGAGTACAATTTGGTTTTTGGAGCACAAAATTACTGAAAGAACTAAGGCCGGCTTTGCACATTACAACATCGCATGCCGATGCTGCGATGTCGAGTGCGATAGTCACCACCCCCGTTGTACGTGCGATATCTTGTGATAGCTGCCGGAGCGAACATTATCGCTATGGCAGCTTCACATGCACTCACCTGTCCTGCGATGTCACTCTGGCCGGCAAACCGCCTCCTTCCTAAGGGGGCGGGGCCGTGCGGCATCACAGCGACATCACACGACAGGTGGCCAATAGCAATGGAGGGGCAGAGATGAGAAGGATGTAAACATCCCGCCCACCTCCTTCCTTCTCATAGCAGCCGGGATGCAGGTAAGGTGATGTTACTTGCTCCAGCGGTTTTACACACAGCGATGTGTGCTGCCTCTGGACCGGCATTATGGAAATGTTGGAGACTACACCGATGATACGATAACGACGCTTATGCGCTCGTTCATCGTATCAAAAAGGTTTTACACACTACAAAAATCACAAGTGACGCCGGATGTGCGTCACTTTCGATTTGACCCCACCGACATCGCACCTGCGATGTCGTAGTGTGCAAAGCCGGCCTAACGGAAGCCATGTCGCATATGCCAAGCCCCTGTTGTGCCTAAACAGTGGAAACCCTCCACAAGTGACCCCATTTCGGAAACTATACCCCTCAATGAATTTATCTAGTGAGGTGGTGAGCAACTTAAACCCACAAATGCTTCACCGAATTTTTAATATTGAGACATGAAAATTAAAAAATAAACTTTTTCCAACAAACATGTTGCTTTTGCCCGAAATTTTAATTTTCACAAGGGCAACTTTCAGAAGTGCATAAAACTGTCCATCCATGCTTTTATTAATGTTTAGAAAGCTGGAAACTGCTAGATTACACTAACCTATAAAATATTATTTTTTGTGTTAATCACGTAAAATAGGTTGTTTTTTTCGGACAATTTGTACCCTGATTCCAAATTTGCTTTTAGACTTTTTGTATCAAACAGAGATTTTGAGTAACACACATTTACATTTTTGAAAACTTTTAACAGGACTTTGTTAATACAAAATTCTATTTTTTTTTTTATTATTTTAACAAAAGAGTTCTATTTTCTTGAATATTTAGCTACAAATGCGTCCTTTTTTTAGTCCCCAACATTAGTTTGCGAGCATTTTTGGGCTCAATTTCTCTTAACTATCCTATACCGATTTCCTAATGAAACTTGTCACTGACATCTCTAAAGTTATTGGGGAAAAAAAATCTAAATGGGAGCCCAGTAAATATACAGTAGTGACAAAAAAATGTGCATTTTTAAAAAAGTCTGATTACTTCTGTCTGGTTGTTGTGATGACATTTTCCTTAATTTTTACCAGAATGTTTTTGATTATAGGTATGGTAATTTAATTAAGGAAAACTGACTGCCAATAGTTTTGAATATACTATTTATTGATCACATCCCATGGAGTAATTCATTGTTTACAGTGCTGTAACTTAGTAATTTGTTGCATAACCTCTTGCTTTAAATACTGCACCACACTGACTTTGCATTGAACTCACTAAGGTATTCAAGACATCTTGAAGGATCTGCAAACTATTCATCTTTATTGTTATGGGTACAGGCGCCAACTCGTATGATCAGTTTTGCTCAAGTAAAATATATCTTTGTACCGTGTTAGCCAGTAGAGATAAAAAAATTGTTTAAAAGAACAGAGAGTCCTCAGTGGTTGATACCTTTTAATGGCTAACTGAAAAGATGGTAATAATTGCAAGCTTTCGAGACTACTCAGGTCTCTTCATCAGGCATGGTATAACACAAAATCTGAAGAGTCACGTATTTATACACAACATTGTGTATAAATACGTGACTCTTCAGATTTTGTGTTATACCATGCCTGATGAAGAGACCTGAGTAGTCTCGAAAGCTTGCAATTATTACCATCTTTTCAGTTAGCCATTAAAAGGTATCAACCACTGAGGACTCTCTGTTCTTTTAAACAATTTTTTTATCAGTTTTGCTCAAAAATTTTACATTTATTCTGTATTAATTTTTTATTGTGTCTTGAATGTTCTGGGGTCCTGATATATATTCCCTTCATGTTTTGCTCTCCAGTATGGTTGTCATTCTATTTTGACTTTGCTAGTAACCATTTTTATTTGATTTGTTGAAACTTCTATCTGTACTTGCTCATCTTTATTATTTGTCCTAGTTAAATACCATTTAGTTTGTTGTTTAACACCACCATAATGTGCATTTTGTGTGACATCTGTACATTGCATAATTCATTATTTATTTGTGCCTCAGCATTAACTTTGGGGACTTAACAAGGATTATTATATCCATCCCCTATCCTACTGCTGCTTCCTTTTGTAGTTATTTAAATGTTTTTAACAAGTATGTTTCTGTCAGTTTTTTGGATTTTTTGTGAATAAAAACCATATTGGAGTGCACAGTTCTTTCTATGCTACCTTTTTCTCCACAACCATTTATGGACCCCCAACTTATCATTCAAATTCATCCCAACAGTGCTCTATAGGGTGTAAATCAGGTGATTGGCTTGGCCATTGCAACATGAGAGCATTTTCTTTGCTAACCATTTTTTTTACTAAATTGGATTATTGTCTTGCTGGAATTTCCAGCCCATGCCTACTTTGGTTTTACCATATGGCAGAATTAAATTCTCCAGTATTACCTTGTACATAATAGCATTCATATTTCAATCAATTATATGCAGCTGGCCAATGACAGATGCAGAAAAGCAGCCTCACACCATGACTTTGTCACCACCATGTTTCACTGTAGGTGTTTGTTACCTTACATCATTACAATTTTCAATTTGGTGGTATGTTTAGTGCTTTTCATCACTACCAAACAGATTGAACTTGGATTCATCCGATCAAAACATCTTAGACCAATCTGTCACTTTCCATTGGCTGTGTTCTTTGGGAAACTCAAGTTGGACTTTTCGTTTCTTTGTAGAGATGACAGGCATCTTGACTTGAACTCATGCAATCAAGCCTACTGCTCTTAGCCATCGGACGGCAGTTTGACAACTTTTTTTTAACCCTATCTTCTTTGCTCATTGTGTGCAACATCTGTACAACACTGTTATGGACATCAGATACAAACTTTTCTTAATAATGGGATCAACTTTGGAGCAAGATTTCCATGGTCGTTCACTTGTAGGTTTGTCATCTGTTCGATAACCTTTCTTTTCTTTCTTTTTTATGCATGACACTTGACTCTGAGAGCAATTGAATTCCATTGCTTCCTCTTTTTAACTTTTGCCTGACTTTACACTCACAATAATAAGCTTCCTGACATCTGTTGATAAATTTGGATTTCTCTTTGCCATGTTTTATAAAAAAAAACACACACTAAAATAAAATTGTCAAAATTAGACTAACCACAGCAAAATATTAAAAACGTTTGGCACAGTAATAGTTGAAAACTAGCAAACAAAAAGAGATAACACAATGTCAAACACAATTTTTAACCTTAGATCTGACAACCATTTGCTTTTGGTTTGGTAAAATCACAAGGAAAATGGCAAGGAAAATGGCATCACAACAACCAAACAGACGTAATCACACTTTAAAAAAAATGCAAAACTTTTGGTTGCTACTGTTTCTTGAGAGACATATTGCATCCCAATTTTTTTAAACATTGTAATAACTCAGTCAGAAGAGCTCTATAGTTTGGTGCTTTATGGTTGCCTGGAAGTTCACCACTACATTTTCAAATGACTCATAATTTCCCTTATTTGTGGCCCCACAAAAATTACCTTCTTGATTTTGGCCTCACTGATTTGTGGAAACTTGTGTCTGAGATACGTATACAAACCCTCACTCTCACAATCCATCATTTTAACAGTTCTTCATCAGCCCATGTTTTATGTGGAGCTATTAGAGGATGATGCAGGACATTCTTTCTTCTAGGAGTCAAACTGTTTCTTGGTAGCCGCTATTTCTCTGATGCCTCATTGGGGGACACAGAACCATGGGTGTTATGCTGCTTATCCATAGGGGGACACTAAGTAGATGCAAAGATTTTAGCTCCTCCCCTGCAGTATACACCCCCTGGCTCAGCCAGGTTACTTCAGTTTTAGCTTAGTGTCTACAGGAGGCACATCTCTGCAGACTACTGCAGCAAGAATGTTTTGCTTTTAGAGGGCAACAGTTCCTTCGGGGACCGATTTCCCAAAGCCATCAACAGGTGGGAACGCGGAGTATCGCCTCCCCGTACCCTCTCCTGCGACGCTGGATCTTGGGCTGTTACTCACTGGATAACAGGTCTCATGGCACTGATTTTCCAGAGCCCAGAGCAGATGAAAACTTCTTCAGCCCCTCTTGCAGGCTGTGAGTTGATAAAAGTTCTGCACTAAGTGTGACCAGACTGCCATCTCCACAGGAGCTGAGGTGAGATCATTCCGATTTTTCCAGAGCACAGAGCAGATGAAAACTTCCTCACTCCCTCTGGCAGGGTCTGAGTTGATATAAGTTCTGCCAGCAGGCATCAGAATCTGCACACTGGCTACCTGACAGGAAATTGGAGCAAAGGTCACACTGACTGGATGCACATGGGCTATGATTGAAGACTCCTACATAGTTTCCACCTGTGGCGGGGGGAGGGGAGAGCTCCCTGGGCTCAGTGCAGCCGCAGCTGTGGTACACTTATAGAGGTTTTTCTGTCCACCATTGTTGTGCTGGGCTGGAGGAGGCAAGGGGAGTCCCTTCCCACCATTTTTTGTTTATTATATTTTCTCATGCCTTCTTGTCAGAGCTAAGCCCCGTCCCCTCCAACACTCGATAAGCCACGCCCCCCTCACACAGGGTGCTAGCTTCAGCAGTACATATGCTCAAATGCAGAGGTACACAGAAGATTAGCATGGCCCCTGCACAGCAGGCCAAGGATGACATGGAAATTCGTGAAACATTCAACATCCTCCTTCCCACAGGAACTGTGACACAGGAGGAGGGGCTATGAGTGTTCTGGGTGAGCTATAGCCTCACTTGCATATTAGCTGTGCAGCGCATTTCTCCCTCATTACAATCAGTTTGTGGCTCATCAGCCAGGGGCTGCAGTCACATGTTTTATGCCCTGCACAACTACAGCAACAACTATAAGACGCTGAGCTATTAGGGGATGATAGCACCTCTTCCTTCTGTGAATCCGGTGCCCCTGTAGCTTAGCCCCCCGCCACCACCGCAGCAACCGCTGCCAGCCCAGAGCCTACGGCTCCCAGTCCCCCGGAATGGGCACAGTTCCCAGAACCTGGTGCTGGCTATGCAACATCGTTCTCACACCCCTCGGGGCCCCTGGACAGAACGCAGTCTGATGACACCTCTATAGAGGGTCCTTCTGATAAGAATCAGCCCTCTGCTTCACCGGTTGCAGATCAGAAAAAGGGCATGACCCCCATGGTTTTCCCTCTGGGGTACACAGATGGGGTTCCCCCACATGTTCCGCGGTCTCTGAGGAGCCAGAGGAAGGGGAATGATGTTTGTACCAGGATGATTCCTTGGTTTCAACCTCCCCGAGCGATCAAGCTGTGATGGACTTATTGCAGCAATCAACCAAAACTCTGCATGTGGAAGATCTCCCATCCACTACTACTGACCCTGCGGTCTCCTTTTAAAAGGATGAAGAAACCTCAACAAAAAAAGGGATTTTAACGCCGCCTTGGTATCCGTAAACTCATGGAGTCCCGGTTCCCCTTTGGCTTAGCTGTCTCTAAGGGCTGGGCTGATCCGGCCTCGGTGGACCGTCACCCGGCTTCCGCCTTCCTGAAGGACCACTCCTGTCTTTTTCTTGATGGATGCTCCTTCAAGGACCCGACAGACAGACAAGTGGAGCAGCTCGATCACTCTGCCTCGAGGACGCGGGTCCCTCTCCCTTTCCGTGTGGGTCGCACAGGCACCAGGACTACCAGTTTCCCTCAGACCCTCACAGATGTAACAGTTCACATTGCTGCGGCGGCAGAGTACCTCATGCAGGCCTCCCTCGGCGCTGCTACCTGCGCAGTTATTGCCGCCTCAAATACCATAGCCATCCATAAGGCCCTCTGGTTCCGATAATGGAGAGCAGACTCGGTCTCTAAGAAGCCTCTCACAGTACTCCTTTCCAGACCGATGGTTTGCCGATCATCTGGACAGGTTCTTTTTTTCTGACGCGACGGGAGGAAAAGAGTACCTCCCTCCCCCAACTCTAGCCCAGGATGTTTTTTACTAGACACGCAGGGCCCGACCTTTTCAGCCCTCCTCGAGTCCACCTCGTCCTGGCAGTCTAGACAAAGACCAAGGAGTCTCGTCCTCCTCCATCTGGGCCGCCACCTCAGACCACAAATGGGTGTGATACCTTGTGTCTTCCGGTTACCACATTGAATTCTGGACCCGATCCCCTGGTCAGTCTTTTCTCTTAACCCTCCCAAAGGCTCCAAAACACCACGAGGTCTTCTCCTCAGCAATCCACTCCCTCCAAACGGCGGGGGTGATGGTACTTGTTCCGGACGGCGAGAGGTTCAAGGCCTTCTATTTCCAACCTCTCGTGGTCCTCAAAAAAGGACGGGTAAGTTCGTCCCATCTTGGACCTCTAACACCTGAGCAAACATGTGCACGTAAGGAGATTCAGAATGGACTTCCTAGGGTCCATTATTACCTTTATGGTCGAAGGAGAATTCCTTGCCTCCCTAGCTATCAGGGATGCGTACCTGCACATACCCATCGCTCCAGCTCACCAAAAGTTCCTCCGCTTTGCGGTTCAGGACTTCTTATTTTCATTTGTGGCCCTACCCTCAGCTCTGCCACAGCACCAAGGGTCTTAACTAAGGTCATGGCAGCCGCCATGAGTGCCCTTCACGCCAGGAGAGTGGCTGTTCTGCCTTGCTTGGATGACCTCCTCATCAAGGGCTCAACCAGCGTGCAGATCTCTGTGGGCACCCTATCCCGCTTAGGGCGGCTTCTGACTCCAGTCAAATCATCCCCGGTCCCGTCAAAATCCGTCACCTCCCTGGCCATGTCCCTGGACACTCTTCGGGGCTTTATATTTTCCCCTCAAGACAAGGCGACTGCTCTACAACAAGCGATACACTGCCCTCTACGTACTCCTCTCGCTCCATATGATTCAGTATGAGAGTGCTAGGTAGGATAGCGGCGGCTATAGAGGCAGTGCTGCTCGCTTAGCCACACCACCGCCCACTGCAGCTTGCGCTTCTAGCTGCCTGGGACAAGAGCCCCCTTTTCCTTGGACGAACTTTTCACCTGACACCTTCAGTCAGGTATGCACTTTGCTGGTGGCTTCAGTCCTCTTCCATATCGAGAAGGAGTTTTTCTCCCCCAAGTGGACTGGCTACTCCTGACCACGGATGTCAGCCTCTTAGTCTGGGGAGCAGCGTACTGCTTCAGGATGTTGGACACCCCAGGAGTCTTCCCTTCCCAGAAATCATCCTGAAAATCAGTGCGATCTTCTCGCGCTCGGGTCATTCCCCCCTTCTGCTAGAAGGTCGTTTGATTCGGGTCCAATTGGACAATGCAACAGCTGTGGCGTAGGTCAATTGGCAGGGAGGTACCAGCAGCAAGACAGCTTTTCTCGAGGTCCTCAGGATCCTCACCTGGGCCGAATCGATGGGGGTCTGTGTTTTCAGCGTTACACATACCGGGAGTAGAGAATTGGGTGGCGGACCTTATAAGTCGCCAACGACTGGCTGCCGGAGAGTGGTTTTCTCCACCCAGGAGTGTTCCCACACATCTGCACTCACTGGAGTACACCAAACATGGATCTAATGGCCTCAAGGTTGAACGCAAAGGTACCCGCGTTCTTAGCCAGGTTACGTGATTCACAGTCCATTGGCACGGATGCTCTAGTCTCCTGAAGTCGTTTCAGTCTGCCTTACATGTTTTTCGCCTCTGCCCCTGCTGTCGCGAGTAATCAGGAAGATCAAGGCAGAAGGAATCCCGGTAATTCTAATAGCACCGGACTAGCCCAGGTGCGCCTGGTATGCTGAATTAGTACAATTGCTCATGGAGCCTCGTAAGCATCCCAGACCTGCTGACCCAAGGGCCCATTTCCCATCAGAACTCCAGAGCCCTGAAGCTGACGGCCTGGCCGTTGAGACCTGGACTTTAACAAGAGTTAGATTCTCTCCTGCGGTCATCTCTACCATGTACAGTGCCCGAAAGCCGGCCTTCATCTCGTTTTTACCACCGTACGTGAAAAACTTTCCTTTCCCAGTGCAGGGAATCTAATGTCCAACCTATGCCTCTGGCAATCCCCAGAATTCTTGATTATTTTTTTTTGGCAGTCAGGTTGCAAAAGGGGTTGGCCCTCAGCTCCCTTAAGGGGCAGGTTTCATCTCTCTCGATATTCTATCAATACCGCCTAGCTTGCAATCCGCAAGTCAAGACTGTCCTCCAAGGGTGTTTCCCTTCTAGTTTCCCTGTATAAACGGTCGCTGGACCCATGGGACCTCAATCTAGCTTTGGACGGTATCCAGAGTTCCCCTTTTGAACCTCTTAAGGAATCTTATCTTGCTCTTCTCTCCTGGAAGGTAACATTCTTAGTGGCGATTACGTCCATCAGACAAGTTTCAGAACTGGCAGCACTCTCTTGCCGTGAACCCTTTCTGATCTTTCATCAGGACAAGGTGGTTCAACGCCCCCTTCCGGATTTTTTTCCGAAGGTTACTTCCCCGTTTCATATGACAAGGACATTGTTCTGCCTTCCTTTTGTCCACACCCAGTCCTTGGGGTGGAAAGGGTTCTATATTCGCTAGACCTTGTGAGGGCTCTCAGATATTACGTACCTAGGACAGCCCCTTTAGGAACATAGACTCATTGTTCGTCATTCTTGAAAGGCCTAAGAAAGGAGAGGCAGCTTCATAGGCAACGCTGGCTCGCTGGATTCGCTCTGCGATCCAGGAGGTCTACCGCTTGCAACTCAAGCCCATTCCTAGTGGGCTGCGGACTCATTAAACGCCGCGAACAGTTGGCGCCTCTTGGGCCATTAGGTATCAGGCTTCAGTGGAACAGAGGTGTAGGGCTGCGACCTGGTCTTGCCTACATACTGTTTCAGAGCATTACTGAGTCCATACCCAGGCTTCGGCTGAGGCGAACCTAGGTAGGAAAATTCTGCAAACGATAGGGGAGTACCTATCTCAGTAGGCGCTCCTGGCTATCTGGGACTGGTTCCTAGTCCTTGGGTTGCGTTGTTTATTGTTTACCCACCCATGGACTGCTTTAGGACGTCCCATGGCCCTGTGTCCCCCAATGAGGCGTCAGAGAAAAACAGATTTTTGTGTACTCACCGTAAAATCGTTTTCTATTAGCCATCATTGGGGGACACAGCACCCTCCCTTTTGCCCTGTTGGGCCTTAGTTTTTTTTCTGTCTAAGTACTTTTTTGTTATGAGTATTCACTCACGTTTTTTGTTACTTGTTCTCCTACTGCTTGTGTACTAAAACTGAAGTAGCCTGGCTGAGCCAGGGGGTGTATACTGCAGGGGAGGAGCTAACATCTTTGCATCTACTTAGTGTCCTCCTATGGATAAGCAGCATAACACCCATGGTCCTGTGTCCCCCAATGATGGCTAAGAGAAAACGAATTTACGGTGAGTACACAAAAATCTGTTTTTTTTAGTGAAATGGTTTTTCACACACAAAACAACAAAACTTTAAGTAGCCAGTCTATTCCCTTCAGATTACCATAGCTATTTCACTCTTAGTTTTCATAACAGAAGATGGATATTTTAGAAGATGGATATTTTTATATATTTCTTTCAGGTTTGCTGCATAAGCAAAAAGAACAGATGTATTTTTGTGGTCATTATGAAGAAATGACTCTTTAAACTGTTTAATAGTCTATAAACAGTTTCCTTCCTTGAGATTTGTGCTCTTGTCCCATTGCATCTAGCTGAGAGTTTGTATCATTGCAGCAAACTAGGTCCCCTTCCATTGAACATACGTGTTCAGCTGCTTATGGTGGAAAGATTGTATTTTGGTCCCTTTCACCAGCAAGTGCCAACCCTTGAGCCTCGAGGCCAAAAGCTCTACTTAACTTTTTAATAGATTTAGAACCCAAACTAAATAATTTAGATTAACCTGGGTTAGTCTGTGAGGCTCAACAGACTCATGGCCTAGAAAATCAGGATCCTCTCGATCAGCTTCTTCTTCAACCAAATCAGCATCTAAATCTTCCTCTGGATCCAAGTTCTAACATGTTTGGTAGAGTGGACAATGGCAGCTCTGAGGTATATGAGGCTGGTCTAATTGCAGAAGAAATGTTTAAATTCCTTCTTTTCCTTGATATTTCAGAAATCTTTGTCATACATCAATAGCAATCTATGCAATGGTCTCTTGGCTTCCTCCATACCACTGGAAAAGCAAATGCTATGTGCTGTGGTTTACTATTGAGCCAACCAGTTGGAAGTTTAACACAAGATTAGCAATAGAGATGAGCGAACCGGTCCCGGTTCGGCTCGAGGTCGGTTCGCCGAACGGGGGTCCCGTTCGAGTTCGGTTCGTCGAACGTTCGACGAACCAAACTCGAACGTATAGGCTATAATGGGAGGCAATCACAAACACATAAAAATGCATTATAAATGTACACAAACAGTTAATAAACATTGCCATAACACTTACCGGTCCTCGCGATCCCTTCTGCACTCTGTCTCCTGCCGCTATTCCATCCGATGATCGCTGAATCCTCCCGGTGACCTGCACTGCCAGCAGAGATGCAGGACCTATCGTGACGTCAAAATAGCCATGTGACCAGTCATGTGGCTATTATCTCATTGGCTACAGATTGGTCACATGACTATGACACGTCATGTAGGACCTGCGAGTGCATCTCTCTGGTACACGGTGCACATATGTGTATCGCCGTGTACCAGCGACATGCTCTAGCACACGGTCGACTCCCCATTCCGTTAGGGACCGGCTGACACAGCCGGTCATTAACGGAGATCACCGTTGCCATAGCAACGCTAACCGCGGCTCCGAGAGCACCGTTGCTATGGTAACGCGTCTGTCAGCGTTACCGCTGTTACCGCTGACAGCCAGCACTGATCACTCACGGAGTGAAGGCTGCACGCTGCTTCCCGATTGTAGTGAGGATTGTACTGAGGATGAGGTTCCCCAGCCCATGATGGGCTGGTGCACCTCATCCTCACTACAATCATCACTACTACTACACTAGTGAGGATTGTAGTGAGGATGAGATGCCTCAGCCCATGATGGGCTGGGGAACTTCATCCTCACTACAATCATCACTACTACTACACTAGAAAGAAAGAAGACAGAAGAGCAGGATCGTGGAGGGCTGACAGGGGGTAATAAAGATGGAGTCTCTAATGTGTCTGTGTATGTATTTCTATTAAAGTATTTTTTCTAAGTGTGGTGTTTTTTTTAACCCCTTATTGGAGATTCTTATTGGCCGGGTCAAACGTGCCTGACATTAAGAATCTCTGGCTTAATACTGGCTAGTAAAACAAAGCCAGTATTAACTCATGATTACCCAACAAGCCACCCAGCTCCAGGGCTGTTGGAAGAGTTGGATACAGCACCAGATGATGGCGCTTCTATGAGAGCGCCATTTTCTGGGACGGCTGCGGACTGAAATCCGCAGCAGAGGCGCCCAGAAACCTCGGGCTAACCTGTGCTGCGGATTCCAATCCCCAGCTGCCTAGTTGTACCCGGCTGGACACAAAAATGGGGCAAAGCCCACGTCATTTGTTTTTTAATTATTTCATGAAATAAGTGAAATAATTAAAAAAAACGGGCTTCCCTATATTTTTGGTTCCCAGCCGGGTACAAATAGGCAACTGGGAGTTGGAGGCAGCCCGTGGCTGCCTGCTGTACCTGGCTACCATACAAAAATATGGCGAAGCCCACGTCATTTTTTTGGTGGGCAAAACAATTCTGCATACAGTCCTGGATGGAGTATGCTGAGCCTTGTAGTTCTGCAGCTGCTGTCTGCTCTTCTCCATACAGATAGACAGCAGCTGCAGAACTACAAGGCTCAGCATACTCCATCCAGGACTGTATGCAGAAGTTTTTTGCCCCCTGAAAAAATTATGTGGGCTTCGCCATATTTTTGTATGCTAGCCAGGTACAGCAGGCAGGTACGGCTGCCCCCAACCCCCAGTTGCCTATTTGTAACCGGCTGGGAACTAAAAATAAAGGGAAGCCCTTTTTTTATTATTTCATGAATTTCATGAAATAATTAGAAAACAAATGACGTAGGCTTCGCCCCATTTTTGTGTCCAGCCAGGTACAACTAGGCAGCTGGGGATTGGAATCCGCAGCACAGGTTGGCCTGAGCTTTCTGGGCCCCACTGCTGCGAATTGCAGTCTGCAGCCGCCTCAGAAAATGGCATTTTCATAGAAGCGCCATATTCTGGCGCTGTATCCAACTCTTCCAGCACCTGCCTGCTATACCTGGCTAGCATACAAAAATATGGCGAAGCTCACGTCCTTTTTTTGTAGTTTTTTGGCAAAAAAAATAAAAAATGCTTTTCTGGATTTTCCATTGCCAGTGAAGGTAACACCAAGCAGTGGGGGTTAGCAGCCAGTAGCTGCTTGGATTACCCTTAGCTAGCAATACAAAAAATGCAGCGGGAGCCCATATATATTTTTTTTAATTATTTATTTAAATAACTAAAAATAAAATGGGCTTCCCTGTATTTTGATTGCTGGACATCACAGTGCTGTAAAAATAAATCTTTAAAAAAATGACGTAGCGCTCCGCGGTATTTTTGATTCTCAGCGCAGATAAAGCAGACAGCTATGGGTTGCCACCCCCATCTGCCTGCCGTTACCTTGGTTGGCAATCAAAATACAGGGAAGCCCATTAATTTCTTCTATTTAAAAAATAGTTAAAAAAAAAATGACGTTGGGTCCCCCCATTTTTGATAGCCAGCTAGGGTAAAGCAGACGGCTGTAGCCTGAAAACCACAGCTGGCAGCTTTACCGTGGTTGGGGATCCAATGTGGAGGTCCCCTCAGGCTCTTTTTTATAATTATTTTATAAATATTAATAATTACACAATAAAAGTAGGGTCCCCCCCAAATTGGATCACCAGCCAAGGTAAAGCGGACAGCTGTGGTCTGGTATTCTCAGGGTGGGAAGGTCCATAGTTATTGGGCCTTCACAGCCTAAAAATAGCAGGCCGCAGGCACCCCAGACGTGGCGCATACACTAGATGCGCCAATCCTGGCGCTTCACCCCAGCTCATCCCGTGCCCTGGTGCAGTGGCAAACGGGGTAATAAATCGGGTTGATACTAGCTGTAAAGTCACCTGAGATTAAGCCCAGCAGTTTGTGATGTCATGGCGTCTATTATATACCCAACATCATAAACTGTCAGTACTAACAAAAAAAAAAAAAAAATCGACAAAAGAAATTTATTTGAAAAAACAGTCCCCAAAACATTTCCTCTTTCACCAATTTATTGTAAGAAAAAAAATAAAGGGGTCCCACGACGACTCTGGACCGTCTAGAATATGGGGGGTGAGACACTCAGGGAACGTATCCCCCATTTTCTAGGAGTACGGACTCTTCATGTGAGGAGTGTGGATGCAATGAATCTGCATTCACTCTTCTCGGGTCTACAGCAGCAGAGTCCATGTCGTAATGGTTGCTACCAAAGCTGCAATGCCCTGCTCATGAGGTAAGGGAATGCCTAATCCGGAGAACTACTGTAGAGGAAGCTCTGCTCACTGGTATATAGGTGCTCAGAGGTAATAATAGATAAAATTAGTGAGTAACCTCGGCACTCTAAATCTCCCAGACTAAGTCAGTAAGTCACAACGGATAGTAATGCAAAATCACTCTTTATTGGTCCGTATTAAGAAAAAAAAAATGTTTCATAAGCATATATGTTTTTGTCCAAAACAAGTTACAAATGACGTTTCGGCCTGAGCCTTCGTCAGATTGGACTTATCTGCATGTAATCATGAAAAATGACAATAATCAGTATCACATAAGAGTGAGAGAACAATAACATAAACTCGAACAATGTAGAGGTACAATTGGGATGCAGAGAAAAAGTGGCGAAAAAGTGGCGAAAAAGTGGAGAAAAAATGGAGAAAAAAATGGAGAAAAAGTGGAGAAAAAGTGGCGAAAAAGTGGAGAAAAAATGGAGAAAAAAATGGAGAAAAAGTGGAGAAAAAGTGGAGAAAAAAGTGGAGAAAAAGTGGAGAAAAAGTGGAGAGAAAAAGTGGAGAGAAAAAGTGGAGAGAAAAAGTGGAGAAAAAGTGGAGAAAAAGTGGAGAAAAAAATGGAGAAAAAGTGGAGAAAAAGTGGAGAAAAAAATGGAGAAAAAGTGGAGAAAAAGTGGAGAAAAAGTGGAGAAAAAATGGAGAAAAAGTGGAGAAAAAATGGAGAAAAAAATGGGGAAAAAGTGGAGAAAAAGTGGAGAAAAAGTGGAGAAAAAAATGGAAAAAAAGTGGAGAAAAAGTGGAGAAAAAATGGAGAAAAAGTGGAGAAAAAGTGGAGAAAAAGTAGAGAAAAAATGGAGAAAAAAAATGGAGAAAAAGTGGAGAAAAAGTGGAGAAAAAGTGGAGAAAAAAGTGGAGAAAAAGTGGAGAAAAAGTGGAGAGAAAAAGTGGAGAAAAAGTGGAGAAAAAGTGGAGAAAAAGTGGAGAAAAAGTGGAGAAAAAAATGGAGAAAAAGTGGAGAAAAAATGGAGAAAAAGTGGAGAAAAAAATGGAGAAAAAGTGGGGAAAAAGTGGAGAAAAAGTGGAGAAAAAGTGGAGAGAAAAAGTAGAGAGAAAAAGTGGAGAAAGAGTGGAGAAAAAGTGGAGAAAAAGTGGAGAAAAAAGTGGAGAAAAAGTGGAGAGAAAAAGGGGAGAAAAAGTGTAGAAAAAGTGGAGAAAAAGTGGAGAAAAAGTGGAGAAAAAAATGGAGAAAAAGTGGAGAAAAAATGGAGAAAAAGTGGAGGAAAAAATGGAGAAAAAGTGGAGAAAAAGTGGAGAAAAAATGGAGAAAAAAATGGAGAAAAAAATGGAGAAAAAGTGGAGAAAAAGTGGAGAAAAAGTGGAGAAAAAAATGGAGAAAAAGTGGAGAAAAAATGGAGAAAAAGTGGAGAAAAAATGGAGAAAAAGTGGAGAAAAAATGGAGAAAAAGTGGAGAAAAAAATGGAGAAAAAGTAGAGAAAAAGTGGCGAAAAAGTGGCGAAAAAGTGGAGAAAAAATGGAGGAAAAAAATGGAGAAAAAGTGGAGAAAAAGTGGAGAAAAAAGTGGAGAAAAAGTGGAGAAAAAGTGGAGAAAAAAGTGGAGAAAAAGTGGAGAAAAAAATGGAGAAAAAGTGGAGAAAAAATGGAGAAAAAGTGGAGAAAAAAATGGAGAAAAAGTGGAGAAAAAGTGGAGAAAAAGTGGAGAATAAGTGGAGAAAAAATGGAGAAAAAGTGGAGAAAAAATAGAGAAAAAGTAGAGACAAAAATGGAGAAAAAGTGGAGAAAAAGTGGAGAAAAAGTGGAGAAAAAATGGAGAAAAAAATGGAGAAGTGGAGAAAAAGTGGAGAGAAAAAGTGGAGAAAAAGTGGAGAAAAAGTGGAGAAAAAGTGGAGAAAAAAATGGAGAAAAAGTGGAGAAAAAATGGAGAAAAAGTGGAGAAAAAATGGAGAAAAAGTGGAGAAAAAGTGGAGAAAAAGTGGAGAAAAAGTGGAGAAAAAAATGGAGAAAAAGTGGAGAAAAAATGGAGAAAAAGTGGAGAAAAAAATGGAGAAAAAGTGGAGAAAAAGTGGAGAAAAAGTGGAGAAAAAATGGAGAAAAAAATGGAGAAAAAGTGGAGAAAAAGTGGAGAAAAAGTGGAGCACCCTTTGGTGCCTTTCATGTGGCACTAAGGGGTGCTTAGCTTTGTATTTAGCCAAAAAAATGAAAAAAAAATGACGTAGGGTTCCCCCTAGTTTTGTAGCCAGCTAGGATAAAGCAGACGGCTGCACCCTGCAGACCACAGCTGGCAACTTCACCTTGGCTGGTAATCCAAAACTGAGGGCACCCCACGCTGTTATTTTAAATTAAATAAATAATTTAAAAAAAAAAAACACGTAGGGGTCCCCCAAAATTGGATCACCAGCCAAGGTAAAGCAGACAGCTGGGGCCTGATATTCTCAGACTAGGGAGGTCCATGGTTATTGGACTCTCCCCAGCCTAAAAATAGCAGGCCGCAGCCGCCCCAGAAGTGGCGCATCCATTAAATGCGCCAATCCTGTTGCTTCGCCCCAGCTCATCCCGCGCCCTGGTGCGGTGGCAAATGGGGTAATATATGGGGTTAATACCAGATGTGTAATGTCACCTGGCATCAAGCCCTGGGGTTGGTGAGGTCAGGCGTCTATCAGATACCCGACATCACCAACCCAGTCAGTAATAAAAAAAAATAGACGACAAACACATTTTTATTTGAAGAAACACTCCCCAAAACATTCCCTCTTTAACCAATTTATTAGAATGAAAAACAAATCCAGGTGTGGTGTAATCCAAGGGGTTGCCATGACGATCCACACTGTCCCAGTCAATGAAGAGCAGGATGTTCCCCATTGGCTGGGAGAGCAATGCAGTGACCTGAGCTAACATCAATGGGTCAGCCCAGGTCACTGCAGGGGATGACAAGTGCTGCTGTCAGCGAGGTACATTACCTGCGCTGATCTCCAGCACACTGACAGCCCCTGTCACTGAGTTCAATGACCGGCGCCTTCACACCAAGTATCGCGAGAGGTCCGTGACGTCACCGCTAGTCAGTCTCGGGTCGGAAGCGAGAGGTGATGTGACAAGCGGCGGCCATGGAGGACAGTGACAGCGCTGAGGTCGGGATGGCGGGACTTCATCACCGCAGGTAAGCCGAGCGGGACCATGTGTGTGTGTGTGTGTGTATATGTGTACATGCCGCGGGCAGGAGGGGGCGGAGCGAGCTGAGCGGGGAAATGTGGGCTTCCTGCACGTAACTAAGATAAACATCGGGTTACTAACCAAAGCGCTTTTCTTGGATACCCGATGTTTATCTTGGTTACCAGCTTCTGGCAGGCTGCCAGCGATGGCTCCTGCACACTGTAGCTGTAAAAAGCCCTGCTTTTTGCTGCTAGAACCGTTCTCGAACGTATCTAGAACTATCGAGCTTTTGCAAAAAGCTCGAGTTCTAGTTCGATCTCGAACAGCCCCCAAAATCACTCGAGCCTAGAACTGGAGAACCACGAACCGCGAACCGCGCTCAACTCTAATTAGCAACAAATATGGGGGCCCAAAGTTTGCCTTGATCTCCAATTTGCACTGAAAAGGTAGAAAACTAAATTATGGAAAATTCTTTCCGAATAGGAAAATTTTGGTTGCAGATTCAGAATAGCAACACAAAAAATGATTTTTCACTGAAAAATCTGATTGGCAGCTTTTTTTTTTTTTTTTTTTTTTTTGATGGATGAGATGACCTTTTCAGGGATACCATATTTATTTATGTTTGAAGTTCTTATTACGTTTTATTCCCCTTTTTTTCCATGTGTTTGATGAAAAATCTAATTTTTGCCCCTTTTTTGCGGTGTTCACTAAAGGGGTTAAAATAATGTGATTGATTTATAGATCAAGTTGTTCTGGATGCATTAATACCAAATATGTGTACTGTTTTATTTTTGTTTGTTGTTACATACAGTGCCTACAAGTAGTATTCAACCCCCTGCAGATTTAGCAGGTTTACACATTCGGAATTAACTTGGCATTGTGACATTTGGACTGTAGATCAGCCTGGAAGTGTGAAATGCACTGCAGCAAAAAAGAATGTTATTTCTTTTTTTATTTTTTTTTTAAATTGTGAAAAGTTTATTCAGAGGGTCATTTATTATTCAACCCCTCAAACCACAAGAATTCTGTTTGGTTCCCCCAAAGTATTAAGAAGTATTTCAGGCACAAAGAAAAATGAGCTTCACATGTTTGGATTAATTATCTCTTTTTCCAGCCTTTTCTGACTAATTATAACCCTCCGCCAAACTTGTGAGCAGCACTCATACTTGGTCAAAATGGGAAAGACAAAGGAGCATTCCAAGGCCATCAGAGACAAGATCGTGGAGGGTCACAAGGCTGGCAAGGGGTACAAAACCCTTTCCAAGGAGTTGGGCCTACCTGTCTCCACTGTTGGGAGCATCATCCGGAAGTGGAAGGCTTATGGAACTACTGTAAGCCTTCCACGGCCTGGACAGCCTTTGAAAGTTTCCACCCGTGCCGAGGCCAGGCTTGTCCGAAGAGTCAAGGCTAACCCAAGGACAACAAGGAAGGAGCTCCGGGAAGATCTCATGGCAGTTGGGACATTGGTTTAAGTCAATACCATAAGTAACGTACTCCACCGCAATGGTCTCTGTTCCAGACGAGCCCGTAAGGTACCTTTACTTTCAAAGCGTCATGTCAAGGCTCGTCTACAGTTTGCTCATGATCACTTGGAGGACTCTGAGACAGACTGGTTCAAGGTTCTCTGGTCTGATGAGACCAAGATCGAGATCTTTGGTGCCAACCACACACGTGACGTTTGGAGACTGGATGGCACTGCATACGAACCTCCGCTCCTGCATCAAGGATCTTAAGATGGGTCGTCATTTCATCTTCCAACAAGACAACGACCCAAAGCACACAGCCAAGAAAACCAAGGCCTGGTTCAAGAGGGAAAAAATCAAGGTGTTGCAGTGGCCTAGTCAGTCTCCTGACCTTAACCCAATTGAAAACTTGTGGAAGGAGCTCAAGATTAAAGTCCACATGAGACACCCAAAGAACCTAGATAACTTGGAGAAGATCTGCATGGAGGAGTGGGCCAAGATAACTCCAGAGACCTGTGCTGGCCTGATCAGGTCTTATAAAAGACGATTATTAGCTGTAATTGCAAACAAGGGTTATTCCACAAAATATTAAACCTAGGGGTTGAATAATAATTGACCCACATTTTTATGTTGAAAATGTATTAAAATTTAACTGAGCAACATAACTTGTTGGTTTGTAAGATTTATGCATCTGTTAATAAATCCTGCTCTTGTTTGAAGTTTGCAGGCTCTAACTTATTTGCATCTTATCAAACCTGCTAAATCTGCAGGGGGTTGAATACTACTTGTAGGCACTGTAAATATATGTGTTTATTGGTACACTATTTTTATTTTATTTTTTCCTTTTTTGTGTTATTTATTTGGGGATTTTAAAAAAATATTTTTACAATTTTTTGCTTATTTTATAGTTTACAAATATATTTTCAGAGTAAGGAAAGAAATGCAAATACTCATAAATAGAGATGGGCACACCTGCACTATAAAGTTTGAGTCTGTGATTGGTTGCAGTCAGACCGTGCCCCCGCCCTCTGTGACAGTGTCTTTGATTGATTGGAATCTCACATGCTGTCTGCGTCCCTTTAGTAGTGTGAAAATAAATTACTAAAAATGGTTTAGGGCACCCATATTGCGATACCCAGCATAAATATAGCAGACGGCTACAGGCTGCTGCCCCCACTTGTGTGCATTATCTTGGTTGTGTATCAAAAAATGAGGGATTCCATGCAGCTTTTTTTAACTATTTAAATAAATGTTTTTTTACAAATCATATATGTCATTAACCCTTTATATTACCCTGATTGCAGCCAAACTAGGGCAATCGGAATGAACCTGGTAAAGGGCTGGAATTGTCACATCTAATGGATGCGACAATTCTGGGGTGACTGCGGGCTGCTATTTTTAAGCTGGGGGGCCAATAACCATGAGCCTCCCCAGGCTCAGAATACCAGACCCCAGCTGTTGGCTTTATTTTGCCTGGGTATCAAAATTGAGGGGTGCAGATTGCAAGTCATTTTTAAAATCATTTATTTAAATCATAAAAAAATCATTGCATGAGGTCACACATATTATGATTCACGGCCAAGATAGCGCAAACAACTGGAGGCTGCAGCTGGTGGGAGTTAAAGTGTATGCATATGTGTGTATATGTGTTTAAATGAAGGCCTGTGGTTTGGGAAGAGATAGGAAGGGTGGGGCTTTGTGTGGAGGCCCATATTAGTGGAATTCCGGCAACGCAAATTATGACATTCACTTATTTTTTGTCTCGGTGGTGTCTTTTGCATGGATAACTACTGTTACTTCTTCCTTTCCCAGTTAGTAGAAAACTATATCTTCTAATTGGGTCATAGACAGGATACATAGACAGGATTCTATGAGTGCACTGACAGCTGGAAAAGATACATCTCCATGATATTATTTATGCCAATGATATACTAAAATAGCATTGACTTGACTGAATATAGTTTCATGTATTTCTAGGTAGCAGAACCAAAAGAAGAATAACCGAACAACAGGTCAGAATTTAACAATGTCTTTATTAGTATCCAATTAAAAGAACATATATTAAAGTTTTAAATGATTTTTTAAAAAACACAACCATTGGCTGGAAAAAGAAGGGCGTCATAAATGAGGTAACCCGCAAACCACATAGTATGCAAAAAAATGGGGGGGGGGGGTCAAAAATATAAATAATGGTTAAGGTACAAAATTAATAAATAATTAGACAACAATTCGGTGCCGTCTTCTTCACCCCCTGAAGAAGACGGCACCAAAACATGCGGGCGTCGGGGCGGGCGTCACACACCTGGATTTGTGCTCCATCTATACTCTGGTAAATTCCCTCATTTATCTGTATTTACTTTGTATCTACTACTGGCTCTATATGACTATTTAGCATCATGTATGCCAATTGTTTTGTGGAGCAGCTTCCCCTTACACTACATACCTTATGTGGTTAGTATATATATTATTATAGCCACATATTATTGATCATTTTGTTTGGTGCATGTTATATACATACTTTGGTAATATATGTTTGTGTTATCCCCACTGCTGCATATTATGGCAGCAATTAGGTGTATGTATTCTTCTTTAATGTAAGGTTACCCCTTCTTAGCATGTGACACTTTATCTCCCCTTGTTGTCTAATTATTTATTCATTTTGTACCTTAACCCTTATTTATATTTTTGCATCCCCCATTTTTTTTGCATACAGTGTTTTTGTGGGTCACCTCATTTGTGACGCCCTTCTTTTTCCAGCCAATGGTTGTGTTTTTTTAAAAATAATTTAAAAATTTAATATATGCGCTTTTAATCGAATACTAATAAAGTGATAAAACAAGGGTTAGCACAAGTTTAAACACAATTTTAAACAATTTTTAAATGAATGGGGACAACTTACTTGTTGTATGTGATGAGAATAATTGCAGATGAGTAGATGTGAATCTTTATCAGGGCAGGCTACGGAAGCCTGTAGCGGGCAAAAGGGGTCCCAACGCATTTCAGAGGTGCAAAACGTGCCTCCTTCATCAGCCTGCCCTGAGCCCTGTAACGTCACACGCTCCTCCACACGCACGTGTCTAAGTATCCAGGGAAGCCGCTGGCTGGGGCTCCTGGATACAGACGCCAGCTCAGACTTGCATCCCTCCCACTGGGTCACTTCTTATCCTGTGAAGCCTGCCCGCAGCACACCACAAGTCCCTGCACCCACTGGGAAGAAGCAGCTGCATTCTTGCAACTCAGCCATCCTGAAACACGCTATCCCAGCAGCGGCCCACGCTGGTCAGATAAAGATTCACATCTACTCATCTGCAATTGCTGTCATCACATACAACAAGTAAGTTGTCCCAATTCATTTAAAAATCATTTAAAATTGTGTTTAAACTTGTGCTAACCCTTACTTTATCACTTTGTAAGCGCTATAGTCATTTGTTACTTATGAATACTAATAAAGATATTGTTATTTTGGGACCTGTTGTTTGGTTATTTTTCTTTTGGTTCTGTTTGGATTTTTTCCAAATGGTCCTATTGGTCCTATATTCCCCCACACCCTCGGTTATTTTTCTTTTGGTTCTGTTATGATTTTTTCCGAATGGTCCTATTGGTCCTATATACCCCCACACCCATGACTATGATTGTATTGTAATTTACAGTTTTTACTTATCCTGTGGATGTTTGTATGGGTTTTTTTCTCTAACAAATTGGTAATTATCTATTTCTAGGTTCAGAGCAGGACTAATCTGGTTCTATTATGGTATCAAAATACTATCCTTTTCTCCGGCACAATCATAGAATTCCTCATCATTATATCCTACAATTTTAAAGCCTGCACACACAAAGGCATCAGTTAATTAAAAATATATAATGTAATTTATCTTGTAACCTGGCTGAGGGTTGTAGGCATAATTTACTAGCTTTCCATATCCCTACACGCTACAGAAATATGGGGTCCTGGATGTGTGTGTGGTGGTACTGTTGCTGCTGTGGACACCTTCAGATTCAGGTCGGTCATGCTCTGTGTGATCTTAGGGCTGGTTCACACTAAGCGACAGCGACAACGAGGTCGCTGTTACGTCACCATTTTCTGTGACGTAACAGCGACCTTGTAAGTCGCTGTTATGATCACTGCTTAGCTGTCAAACACAGCAGCCGAAGCAGCGATCATAACCGCGAGAGCAGGGAGCCGCACACACTGCTTAGCGCTGGCTCCTTGCTCTCCTAGCTACATTACACATCGGGTTAATTAACCCGATGTGTACTGCAGCTACATGTGCAGAGAGCCGGAGCCGGCAGCACAGGCAGCGTGAGAGCTGCGGAGGCTGGTAACTAAGGTAAATATCGGGTAACCACCTTGGTTACCCGATGTTTACCCTGGTTACAGCTTACCACAGCTGCCAGATGCCGGCTCCTGCTCCCTGCTCACTTCATTTCGTCGCTCTCTCGCTGCCACACACAGCGATCTGTGTGTCACAGCGGGAGAGCACCTTTGAAGAAAACGAACCAGGGCTGTGTGTAACGAGCAGCGATCTCGCAGCAGGGGCCAGATCGCTGCTCAGTGTCACACACAGCGAGATCGCTAATGAGGTCACTGTTGCGTCACCAAAACCGTGCCGTAGCAGCGATTTCGGTAGCGATCTCGCTATGTGTGAAGCACCCCTTAGACCCTTTTGTCTCCTGGATGAGGAAGCCAGATAAGTTGATAAAAACAAAGTTATCTTTACTTAAGCACAAACTCATGTCCAGAGGGTAGCAGATAGTACACTTGTAGTTATCTTCTGCATTATACAGAAGCATATACATAGTGGATTTGGGCAATGACTCTATACTTGTGAACAGTATACTGGCAGAACAGATATCGTGAACCTCCAACTTCCCAGTACAGGGTCACATGGGTGAATGTGTTACGCTGTTATCCCTGTACCAAGACAACAGTGTGGTGGTCCCTTAGAAGGGTTACTCCTAGAGTCAATGCCCTCTTCTTGTATTATGAGCTGGACAGATCCTTTTCATTCTTAAGGCCCACCATAACTGGCCAACACTTAACTGATTCCCATTAAAGTCTCTTTCTAGTAGATATCATCCACTTGCCTGTAAGGTAGATCTCTGTTGCTACAACAGTTTCCTTGCTAATGAGCTCCCTTATCCTTACACACACCCAACTCTTGTCTTCTCTCTGAAGGTAACTTACATAACTGACTTTAACCGGGAACTCTCTACACACGGGTCTCTATCACGCCTTCCTCTCCTTGGCTGACTAGGTATTAACCCTGTCTATATAAGAGTAAAAAGGAAGACAATGATTTCTTGTGGATAGTGGTTAGTACTCTAGCCCACAGGTAAATGAATCCTTGTTAGTTGTTACCACTGGAAAACATTGCAGAAATACAAACATTACACAAATATGATTGGTGTCTTAATGGGAAAACATGACAGTCTATCCACCTCCTTACAACTTTACAATTTTGAAAGGACAGGTTGATTGGAGGCTGTAAGCAACACTTGTTCAATTCATTTTAATTTACAGATATTCTCTTGCAAAAGCATCCTTGATGTATTATTGAAAAAACAAATCTGTTAAATTAAGATTATAACTTGTAAAATATAGTAACATTTCAGAGTAAATCATTCTAATCCTTGGGGGTTCCTAATGACATATGTAGATGCTGAAACAATTATTTACTTCCCTTTCCAAACTGTAATTTCTTTCTCAATTCTTAGTTATTAAATTAGAAAGAATTATTTAGCCATATATGTTAAATTAATTGTTCACTAAAATGTAAATAATTATTAACTGTTACTTGTTTAGTATATGTAAACGTAAAGAAAATATAAAAACATTAATTTTACGCTTTGTTTTCAGCTGTATTGGAAATTGAAACTTAAAAAGGTTTTCCAATAATATTGTGACCCACTTTCATTTGTCCTAACTAACAGTTTCCAAATGTAGTTCTGCTACCTACCCTGCTAAAGTAAACTCATCTCTCAGCGGCACATATATGCCTTTATTGATGTTCTAACTTTGATCCCTCTGGTCTGGAGAATATTAACAAACAAACTGGGGAGGTCACAACACTGGCAGGCTGCCTCTATGTAAGTGACAGCATTCTTCACACGCATGCACAGATTCCCCTTCTCTCTCCTCCTAGCCTGCTTCACAGTGAGGTGCTTTCATCTCACAAGTGCTGAGATGTGCCGATCATTAGATAGTATATCACTTTGATTTACTATCTAATGATCGACATATCACAGTGCTTGTTAGATGAAAGTAGCACACTTTAAAGCAGGCTGCGATCAGAGTGAAGTGTGATCTTGACATGCATGCCCAGACTGCTGTCACTCACATATTTTCCCAAGGGGCCTTGTTCTAGTGTTACTGCGTTGAGAAACACGTGATGGTGTCTCCACGATGTTGGATGTTGATCTCCCCATGGTCAACCATCCTTACCTATGTAGTCTTCTACTAGGCATTGCTCCCACTAGTCAGTTTCCTGCGCCACACTGATGAGGGGCAAATACCCCGAAACAGCTGTCTGTGGATGGATACCATGTTTTGGTAAAGGCGGTTTCCTTGACTTGAGACTGCCCTTCCTGTGGTTGTTCCTTCCCAGTGAAAGACCTGGCTAGTTTCCTGCCAGCATTGATAAACATGTGATGGTGTCTCCGCGGCATTCTTGTTTTGCATATTTTCCCAGGGGCCTTGTTCTAGTGTCACTGCGTTGAGAAACACGTGATGGTGTCTTCGCGGTGTTGGATGTTGATCTCCCCGAAGTCAACCATCCTTACCTATGTAGTGTTCTACTAGGCATTGCTCCCACTAGCCAGTTTCCTACTCCACACTGATGAGGGGCAAATACCCCGAAACAGCTGTCTGTGGATGGATACAATGTTTTGGTATAGGTGGTTACCTTGACTGGAGACTGCCCTTTCCGTGGTTGTTCCTTCCCGGTGCAAGACCTGGCTAGTTTCCTGCCAGCATTGAGAAACATGTGATGGTGTCTCCGCGGCATTCTTGTTTTGTCACTCACAGAGAGGCAACCCCACCCTCACCAGTGAGATCCCCTGCTCAGTGTGTCTGATTACAATCTCTAGACCAAAAGGATCAAAACTATAACATCAATAAAGGTATATACATGCTGCCGATAGATCAGCTTACATGAGCAGAGTAGGTAAAAAAGGTATATTGGGAAAGTGTCAGTAGGGAATAGTTAGAACAAATGAAAGGTAGTCACATTTGTAGTTGGAAACTAACTTAAAATTGGTTTCTAAGTAAAGATCTTTTACATAGGACACAAACTCAGATAGTATAAACTATATAAGCACTTCATAGCACTCTTTATTCCACGACTGGCATTGATAAAGGTGTGATTTGCTCTCAGTGCAATTAGCATTACACTGTAAGCATTATAATAAGGATATTTATTCATGTTACATTTATTTTGGAGCGAAATCAAAATGTTTTGATCAATGCCAGCATTCACTTATGATTGCATTTTACCACTTTCCTAAGAAGAATGAACATTTAGTAAAACAGTAGCAATTATTTAACATGAAGTCCATACCCATAGATGAAAATATTTTGACCCTTAAAGTGGCTAGTTACCTCCATACTTATGGTATTCATGCAGTGCACCATGTTTTCCAAATTTTTTAAAAAGAATACTGATATTAATATATTGTTACATGACTTGGAAGGTCTATTAAAAAGTTTATACCTTAACATTCATAAATAAATAAATAATAATTATTATTATTATTGTTATTATTATTACCAGTTAATACAAAATGGTTAATAGATATAGTAGTAACATACGTCAAAGTCGATTTTATATGTGCGTTTCGCTTAGAAGAGTTATTTCATCTCATGGGGATGAAAAAGAGAGAGACCCTTGATGACCAGAAGAGTTTAAGTTTCACAGGCAAGAAAGAGATGAGATGATCCTGCTGACCATAAGAGCTTACATTCTACAGGTGGTAGAGATCCCTGCTGACCATAAGATCTTACACTTCACAGGCAAACAAGAGAGGATTCTGCTCCCCATTAGAGCTTACACTTTACCAATGAGAGACTTACACAGTGACTCAGCAGATTAAAAATGATTGCCATACAAATGGTGTTCCACTTGGAACAGCTGATCTGTGATGACCTAGGTACTGACCAGCACTGTACAAGGTGTTATAATGGACTACATGTCACAACTGCAGGGTATTATGGGAAAGCCTTTTCGGAATGCAAAATAACATTTGTTTGCTTTCTGATGCTTCAGTAGTGTGGGAAATGGTGTCAGGTAAATTGTTTTACTTTAGAGCTGTGAATTAAATCTCACAATGTTCAAATCTGTATGAAAACGCTAATTTCAGGAAATTTGTTTTAAACGTCTGTGTATAGATCCATGCTCATCTTTAATCAGCATATCTCTGGGTCCCCCACTGTAGTGAAAATGAATGAGCTTTTTTGTGAAGGAGCCATTGTGTTTACTACCCTGCACCTGCAGTTTCACTCTAATAAGGCAATGCTGCAACTCCATGAACAACTAACTCAGAAGCAGATATTTTAAAGTTTACATTCACCAAATTCAACACATTTGTCAAAATAATTTGATTTGTGGGAAAAAGTTTCATCATAAATTGCAATAATGCTAAGCCTCTAATGGACTGGAAAATATATGTATAATACTCGGAGGTCTACTAGGACTGCATTGAAGTTTTTAAGAGCTTCTTAAAGTAAAAAACAAAACTCAATTAATGTCTGTGGGATCTCAACCTAACTGGCTAGGAAAAAAATCAATATGGCATGTATTGGCCCAGTGTTGGATCTGGGAGCCAAGAGTCCATCAGTACTGTTGACTCTGGAGGCCCACTTTTAAGCTCATGTAAATATTACAATACCCTCATTCTCAAATTTATTGTTGTACACAAAAATCAGATTAGCCTTGTGTTACCTTTAGTGGGAATGAGCTATGTCCCCTTATTCCAATGCTGTAAAATCCTAAAATTGTGCTTGGTATGCCCTCGTTTTTAGAATCAAAGTGATAGGCCTTTCTTATTTCACTAGACCATGTGATGTGATAGGTGCAAGGCACTATAAAGAAGTCTACTCGATCGAGTCTGGCATTATTTGACCACTTTCTGAGTTTTCATTAGTGTGTAAAATAGCAAAGGAAATTTCTTTTAATTTGCAACTCAAGCAAATCAAAAAGTGTGTGAATTTTATAGCCCTACAAATTTAAGGAAATTTGACTCCTTTGCAGGTTGATCCACTCACTTATATACATTATTAATTGCATCATGCATTTTTCAGTCATTCAGAAAACTTCTTTGAAAATCTAAAAATCATTTGTCAAATAAGCATAAATTGAAACAATATTTCTGGAAGGAATTTATACATTTATACAGCAAAACAATAATATAAAATGCATAAACAAATCTACATTTCTGTAACTGAGGAGAATCAAATAATTTGTTAGAATAACGTAAACATTCAAATTTAGCTTTCAAGCCTATAAGGACGCTGTAGCAAGACCTAACAAGAGATGATCCTATCATGCATAATTCGAGTACCTCAATTCCTGTGGATTTTGGTACAGAATTTTGTAAAATTTGAGTGGATTTCAATTACACATATTTATTTGCTCATCTCTAATAACAAGGTGTTCTTCAAAGAACAGTGGGTAACAGTTTGTCAATTTCATACTAAGGATATATCATAAATAATTTTAGTGATAGTATGGTTTGAAAAGTTCATGTAATTCCGGCTATGTCTAATAGGTTTTTGCTTAAAAAAACCCAAAACATTTAATGTGGCAAGAATGTGGTAATAAGAAAGATAAGAAAATGGATATTACTTTTTGACAGTACTAAGATAATACAAATAATCGATTGACTAAAAGAAATGCTCAGATTTTTAGTGCATTCTATTTTTAATAAATGTAGAAAATTGCATTCTTCAACTAAAACAACAAACATTTTACCATTGAACTGGTAAAAGGTAATATATTTGGCACACAAGCTAAAAATGAACAGGCCACAGCTAAAGTGCTCGATTTACTTTAGTAGCTCCCAGGGCACTTTATAGAACATCAGGTCAGGTATAGTAAGATATTGAGAAAATGTACAATTATTTTCCCACTGAGCTGTCAAGCTACTTCATGCTGCGAATTTCTAACAACCTTGTCTGACAGCCAAGAAATGGCTTCAAGTTTCCTCCATCCTTGAGTTTCCTCTAGACATAATGGCTGATTCTGTGCCTCACCAGGGTTTACAGCACATACAGATTTTGTTATGTTGTTTTTTTTATACAAATCAAGTCTCAATGTAATGCTAGATATTGCCTAAGTAACTTTCAGAAATAGCCTCATTTTTATCTTTAGCACTAGTCACAAAATGTGATGATATTTTTAGCAAATATGAAGCTGACATGTAGCCACATTTTGAATTGTGGTACATTGAACGTGTTCCAAAAAATACTGGATTTTCTATTTTTGTGTAAGCAGTACAAAAAATATAAATGAAAAATGTTATCTGCATGCAGTAATTTTCTTGAATTAGTCACCCTACCAACTTTCAGTCTGATACCACAGCTGAGGTCCATAATAATTGAGTCTCAATTCTAGTCACTCTTTAGATAGCTTTGCCTTAAGGTGGCTTTACACGCTACGACATCGCTAATGCGAAGTCGTTGGGGTCACAGAATTGGTGACGCACATTCAGTCGCATTAGCGATGCCGTTGCGTGTGACACCTATGAGCGATTTTGCATCGTCGCAAAAAACGTGCAAAATCGCTCATCGTTGACATGGGGATCCATTCTCAAATATCGTTACTGCAGCAGTAACAAAGTTGTTCCTTGTTCCTGCGGCAGCACACATCGCTCCGTGTGACACCGCAGGAACGAGGAAACTCTCCTTATCTGCCTCCCGGCCGCTATGCGGAAGGAAGGAGGTGGGCGGAATGTTACGTCCTGCTCATCTCCGCCCCTCCGCTTCTATTGGGCGGCGGTTCAGTGACGCAGCTGTGACGTCGCTGTGACTCTGAACGAACCGCCCCCCTTAGAAAGTTCGCCGGTCACAGCGACGTCGCCGGGCAGGTAAGCACGTGTGATGGGTCTGGGCGATGTTGTGCGGCACGGGCAGCGATTTGCCCGTGTCGCACAACAGATGGGGGCGGGTACCCATGCTAGCGATATCGGTACTGATATCGCAGCGTGTAAAGCCCGCTTTAGACCTGGCTTTCCTTAAGCTGTTCAAAAAACCTAAAATTAGCTTTGAATTTTTATTTACTATATGTATAACTGCTTGATTTCACATTTGTTCTTCAGTTCCAGAGTGATGTCCATGGACGGATATATATATGTATATCTATATCTATCTATATCTATATCTATAGATATTTATATATAGATATGTCTATCTATCTATCTATCTATCTAGCTATCTATATATATATATATATATATATATATATATGTTCATATATATATATATATATATATACATATATAAATTATTTCCATAATATGCTTTCAAGCCCAATATAAGATTTATGGCACGATTCTATATTTGAACATTTTCCCCTTTTCCTGGCCAGGAACTTTATCTTTTTTCTTCGTAAATGCAGTTTTAAGAGCTTCAAGGTTTTCTCTCAGTTAGATATTCAAATACAGTATATTTTGCATTTTTTTGTGTTACATGAGGGCCTTAATATTATGTTATTTTGATATCTGAGGAGAAAAATAAGGAAATATGTGTCTGTTTTCCATGTTTCTTTGCTTTCTTTATGACGACTAATGACCACTAAAATATATTTGAAAATGTGTTTCCCATTCTGTAACAGTTATTTTTCGAAATTGGATATTTTTTGTTTATGCCAAGAGTGGTTTAAAAACAAAAAAAATAAATAAATATAGGAAACATGAAACTTTTCCATTCTTTTGTTTTGACTATTCCATTTGGCTCAAGAAATTATTGTGTTCTTACTGTTTTGTAGCAACAATTTGTAGGAATGGAGAATGGTTGGAGATGATATAGACCCCATTTATCCATACAGAAGAAAAAAATGATATGCAAAAACTTTTCCCAGATTAATTTATGAAATAAATATTAATTTGGATTTATTGCTATTGACAGCAAAGGATAGGTAAAAAAATGAGATAACACGTGAAAAGTACTATATCCATAACTTACTATAATTGGAAGAATCAGAATTGATTGGGAATCCTCCACTTATTAAAGAAAGCATAAATGCTTTGTCATTGTATATCTCAGGAACATCACATGGATCAATGTAAAGAAGGGCTCCTCCAAATCCAGTTTCTTCCAACATTGAAAGCTAGGTTGAAAGCAAAGACAAAAGCTTAATTAACTTTACTAACTTTTGCAAAACATTTTATGCCTGGAAAAAAAAAAAAGGCTAGGCATACACACACATAGTCACAGCGCACATTATGACATCATCATTTTATGACCTCCTGAGTGCATATGTAGAACAGTCTCAGGCCTCATCAGAGCCATCTGTCCTTGCCTAGCATGAAAAGAGGTTCAGGGGTTCGATGCTTGTACAAGCAATCAAAAGATCCAATGAGGACCAGACAAGTGACAGTAAGGAGTAGAGGGGAAAGAGAGATGAACTGTAATGCGGGCTTTACACGAGACGACTGATCGTGCGATGCATCGTCAGGGTCACGGTTTTCGTGATGCACATCCGGCATCATACACGATGTCGTCTCGTGTAACACCTGCTAGCAACGCAGTATCGCTCACAAATTGTGAGTCGTGTACTCATCGCTAGGTTTCATAAAATTGTTTAATTAAAATGGCAGCGGTTGTTCATCGTCTCCGTGGCATCACACGTTGCTCCATATGACACCACGGGAACGATGAACAGCAGATTACCTTCCTCCTACGGCTCCTGCCGGCTATGTGGGCCTCTCCATTTCTATTGGCCGGCTGCCATGTGACGTCGCTGTGACGCCGAACGTTCCTCCCACTCCAGGAAGTGGACGTTCGTCGCCCACAGCGAGGTTGTCCGGAAGGTAAGTACATGTGACGGGGGTTAAACGATGCGCCACGGGCAGCGATTTGCCCGTGACGCAAAAACGACGGGGTGGGTACGATCAATCATGCTATCGCACAATTGGTCATCTCGTGTAAAGCAGGCTTTAGATAAGTACAAAGATTTTCCTATGCTCTTCATCTTACGTTTATTATGCTATCAGGTCTAACAAGGCCCCAAAGCATAAAAAGGGACAATAAAGGTCACCTGAGAGCAGATACATGTTCTTCCAATCCACAAGCAGAATGTATCAGGCACTGGCTGTAAAATCACACACAGGTATGTCTGAAACGCTGCATCATCACTTTAAATTTATAGAGAATAACTTTTGGGTCAATCAAATATCCTGTGAAAATCTTCTGAAACAGTTAAATTCAGATATTGTCTAGTTCACTCATTCTTAATGCCCATGTCAACCACACTCAGTAATATTCTGAAGTTTCCACAGTGTTAGATGAGTGACGTCCTGTTCCTGTAGATTGATGTGGTCCCAGAGGAGGAACCAACATCTAGTAGACATTTATGGACTTTTTCCCTGCAGAAACAATCTTTTATTTGTAATTATTGCTTACAAGAGCTCAGAGATGGGAGAAGCCCACAATAAAATTATCAAACCAGACTGGCTGTTGAAGGTACACTGATACAGTAAGCAATAAACTGGTACACATACATTTATGAGAACCAGAAAAATTAAACTTGACCTAGAAATACATGACCAGGATAGCACCAAGAATTCACAAAACAGCATGGTCCAAGGGCAAAGCCCAATGAATAAAACTATGAAAACGATGAAAAAAAAATCTGTGATTATGAAAAAACAACATTTATTTATATACATTAAAATAAGAAGTAAAAGGTAAAGTATGCAAGAAATAAAATAGAGGTGTGATATCCAGACCAATTATTAAACTAGCAATTGAGATTTAACCAAAGCTAAAATACTGGGTTACAGGTCAGTAAGTAACAGTGATTTAAGAATAGCAGTGTGCAAAACAATACAAAACCACAATCAATTGATAAAAATGCCTGAAGGGGCTGGAAACAGTTAAACATTTGTTGCCTATAGTATGTATAATGCCACAAAAGACAACAAAACTAACAGCTGCCTAAAATAATAATAGAAAATGTAAGTGAAATATTAGAAGCATATATGGGCAATAGGACTGTTTAATTAGCAAGGTGCAATAAAGGCATCCAAGTGTGAGATTGCAATTGTGGCATCAAGAACTGATTAGTTTAAGTGCTTGAGCATGAATGGATACCAGTTGCTAGTAGTGCCTATATTTAATATCAACAAGAGCTATAAAGACTAAAAGCCCGAGATGCCCAAACAAATAGTGAAAATAATATACCTGTAACAGGTTGTCCAGAATATGGAAACCTGTGCCCCAACGCGCATTTCACCCTTCTTCCATACATATCTCCTGAGGAAGCAGGATGAAATGGAACATTGGGGCATGGGGTTCCATATGCTGAACAACCTATTGTGGATATGCTATTTTCACTGTTTGCTCGGTGATCTCAGGCTTTTAGTCTATGTAGTGCTTGTATTATTTATATATACTACAAGCAACTGGTAACTATTAAAACACTAGCACTTTATTTCTTGATGCCACTATTGAAACCTCACACTTGGATACCATTATTGCACCTTGTTAATTACCCAGTCATATTGCCCATGTATGCTGCTTTTATTTCACTTGCCTTTTGTATTATTATTTTAGGCAGCTGTCAGTTTCATTCTCTTTTGTGGCATTATTGGTACTAAAGACAGAAACTATCTGTTTCTAGCAGGTTTTGACATGCTTCTAAATTGATTGTGGTTTTATATTGCTTTGCATACTATTGTCATTAAATCACTGTTACTTACTGATCTGTAATGTTTGGGTAAATTTCTCCTGCTAGTCTAATAATTCATCTGGACCCTTCTAAATTATTCCTTGCATATTTTACCTTTTACTTCTTATTTTTAATTTAAATTAATAAATATGTTTTTTAATAGTTGTGTTTTTTTGCCACCTCTTTCTATTCTTTGACCTTTTCCCTTGAACCATGCTATTTCATATATACAATTAATTTAAAGGGGGTATAGGCAAACCATTTATATCACTAGCTAACATTTTATAATGCAAAATAATTGCAGTTTCAACATTTTGTGAAGTATCAAGGAGCGTCACAAATTAATGATCTATTATGTCCTATACAATTAGAGAAGTGTGTCTACCATTTTTACAATATATCTAAAGCATAAAAAAGTTCAATTAAAATATCTTTATGAATGTAAGAGCAATTAGCACTTAAGATATCTTGTGGCTTTAAAATGTGATAAATGTTCACTGGCCAGCAAACTTTAATATTTAATGGACACAGGATTAATATTTTATAACATCATAAATTTTTATGCTTTAGGTATGTTAAATACCATGACACACATAAAAATTTCCACTAAATTCTCATTTTAGAAATATAGGTTGGCACTTAGACCTAGGCCAAATATTATTGTGGACACATGAATTTTCATTGTGTGTTTCTTTAAGGCAATAAATGATACATACAATAGTAAAATGTTATTTTCTTGCTCGTTATTTTACAGGTTCTCTGAAATAAAGGTAACTGACCATTAAAACGAAGACTTTCATTATAGTTTTTGATTTACTGATGACATGAGTTACAGTACAGTTTAAGATGTTAAGATGTAATGTAAAAGTGTTCCCTTCTGAACTCCAAAGCATGTGCTATTTTATATATTGTAACCTACAAAAAGAAAAATGTGTTCTTTATTGGAGAAAGTGTTTTTATAGATTGCTATTATAATCCAAATAAAAAAATTAGGCCATCAAGTATTGGATTGGAAACACAGATGTGATTTTGTTTTTATGTTTATGTATTGAAAGGGTAAATCCATACAGGCCCAAAATTGTAACATTTAAATTTGGCATACTTGAACATGTGGTTGAGAAGATAATTTTTAGCACAGACTATTTTAGAACAAAATAGTTGAAATATATTAATAATGTATTTAATTTAGACAGTTTACTATTAGACTAGAAACGCTGAATTTTCACAATGATTCATACATGATAAATGTCGTACATCTTGGGATACTTTAGTCTAACTTTATTTAATCTCTCGATTATCTTAGTTTATACAATTTTTATGGCAATATTTTAGTGTAAATTATTATTATTATTATTATTATAGCGCCATTTATTCCTTGGCGCTTTACATGTGAAAAGGAGTATACATAATACAGATAAGCACAATATTCATGAACAATACAAGTCACAGACAGGTACAGGAAGAGAGAGGACCCTGCCCGTGAGCGCTCATGGTCTACAGGGGATGGGTGAGGATATAGTAGGTGAGGGTAGAGATGGAGGATAGACCAACTTCAGCAGCACCAATTTCCACTTAACCGTATTCCTTTTATTTGATTAGCTATAAAAAGTGTCTGAAATGTTTCGTAAATATAATGCAACTCACATATGCTAGAAATCCTTCATAATTTAAAAAGGACTGATCAGCTAAAAAGTAATATGTTAGCTTTCCTTGTTAAATGCATACTTACTGCTTTGAAAGTCAGTATCTACCTTACAACATTTATTATTTGTACTTATTTTGCAATGGAAGTACGCTGCCATCAGGGGGGTTGCAAAGTGTCTCATTGACCCCTCTGCAACGCTCATGCTTCAAATGCACACATGTAGACAGAGAGACCAGACGTGCGCTGCTCCTTGTGACATACTGCTACTTCAGCATAAGCATGTTCCCTGCCTGTCTGTAGATTCACTATCTGATCGTAGTGAAAATGCTCCCATCTGAGCAAAAACAAGTGAAATAGGGATAGACACAGAAGCAGGGACAACTGGAATAATTTTGTTATTGAGCTGGAGTGGCAGTGAACAGTCTAAGTTAGTAAGATTCGAAGCTGGATGTGAAAAGTAGATTGGGCGCATTTTCTTTGATAGGTAAATTGCACTTCATGCCACTGTGCGTTAGTATCATTATGTGAACTTTCATATGATATTATTCTCTCCTTGTTTACTTGTATGTAATTTAAATGGTTTTAACTTCCACAGCACTTGCAATTTTAAATTGTATATTTTGAGTGTCCCTCCTCAATACTGTGATTGCACTTTCTGTAACATGCATTGATTTGTATTCACACAATGGAGTTTTTTTTATTATCACTTTACCTATTTTTATTTATTTTTTAGGCCTAAATCTGAATATGTGTTAAACCTTTCAGATCAATTTTTTTATGATTTTTAAAAACACATGGTTAGCTAAGGAACTGAAAAAGTACAATCTGTGCTATCAGCTGACTAAAGTGACTACAAATGAGAATAGATGCCACCCCAAAAAAGTTCAGACATCTTCCAAATTCAGAACAAAACAAGAAAATTATAATCTCAGGAAAGATTTTATGTTGAATCATAAAGGGTTAAAGAGTTTAAAATTCTAGGTACAGGTCTAGAAGACTTCAGTGTTTTACACTTTTTTGGGGGAAAAAGGAGACTGTAGTTTTTGCAATTTTTTGAAAATGTAAATTTAAGAAAAATTTGAGTAAGAATGTGAATTTGAATTTGAAAAATTCTGGTCATATCTAATGAATAATATAATTTATATATTTATTGACTAAAATATATGATTTTTTCCATAGGTGTAGAAAGTTATCCTGTATGGAGCTATGTTCGGCAAGTCTAAATATGCTGAACAAAGCTTTATTCTCCTACTATGTAGTTATTTTTTTACATTTGGTTTGTGTTTGAGGCTCTGTACTTTCACTGCACCAAATATACACCATCTTACAGTTGCAGGCAAGTGGATGAGATTTCTAGAAATTTCATGTCCACTGAGATTTTCCTTTTTGCTCCCTAAATTTACCTGCACTGGATTTTTAAAACCATAACATGTCAATTGCTCTTGTGAGTGCCTTGAGTTTAATTTGCATATTTTTTTCATAGACTTGTATTAAAGGAAGAAAATACGAAAGTAAAAAAATATATATGTTTTTAGTCCATTTCAGCTGCAGAAAAGTAATAAAAATGCATGATATCCACATATGAGTGTGTCAATAAAGCATATTAATTTAAAATGTTTCCAGGAGACATGCAGATATCCCAGCGCTGCCACCAATTTGCCATGAACAGCGCTCCATTACCTCCAATCATCAGGGCAATACACAAATAATTGCAAAATGAGGCAACGGCTGCTTTCGCTACTAGGCTGATTACTTAGTTATTGCACAAGTTAAATATACATATACACAATTGTTTCAACATGATATATACAGGTACATCTCAATAAATTAAATTAACTTTTTGATGATATTCTATTTCAGTAATTCAATACAAAAAGGGAAACACATATGTTATATAGAGTCATTACAAATAGAGTGATCTATTTCATGTGTTTATTTCATTAATGTCGATGACTATGGCTTACAGCCAATGAAAACCCAAAAGTTATTATCTCAGAAAATTAGAATACTTACCACAAAACACCTGCAAAGGATTCCTAAGCATTTAAAATGGGCCCTTAGTCTGGTTCAGTAGGCTACACAATCGTGGGGAAGACTGCTCATTTGACAAATGTCCAGAAGGCAGTCATTGACACACTCCACAAGAAGGGTAAGCCACAAAAGGTCATTGCTAAAGAAGCGGGCTGTTTACAGAGTGCTGTATCCAAGCATATTAATGGAACATTGAGTGGAAGGAAAATGTGTAGTAGAAAAAGGTGCACAATCAACTGGGATAACTGCAGCCTTGAAAGGATTGGTAAGAAAAGACCATTCAAAAATTAGAGGTGAGATTCACAAAAAGTGGACTGCTCCTGGAGTCGGTGCTTCAAGAGCCACCACACACAGATGGGTTATGATATGGTAACTGTGGACGATCACAAAAACTCCCATTAATAAGGCAAAAACAAAACTACAAGAGTAGTTGGAAACTGAGCTGATCGCAATTTCCTATATATCAGACAACACTAGAAGTAGCAGTGGGATGTTCCTAACACACCTAGACACCTGGTCACTGCCTGGGAAACTCGCTGCACCTCAAAGATAGCAGTGAGGAATCCTAACTTGCCTCGGAGCAGTCCCCAAACAAATAGGAAGCCCCCAACATGCAACAACGGTGATGTAAGAAAACACAATACATAGATAAAAAATATAGATCAGCAAAGGTGAGGCCTGACTTACTAGATAGAACAGGACAGAACAGATAACTGATTGTGGCCAGTAAAAAACCCTGAAAAAATACTAATCTCCTGATAATAAAAAATACTGAGACCACACGGACTCTCCCCACTATATTAGGTACTCTTGTGCTTGACACTTTAAATAGAACAGCAGATATAATGGAAAGAAACAAAATCACACAACAAGTAATATTCTAAAGTGCAAATAATCCAAAACTGACCATGGAGCAAGCTCCCTTTCTTGCTGGAGGGACTGCCCTGCTCACAAAAGCAGAAAGACAGATCCTCACATACAAGAAACCAAACCCTGAGCCAAATGGAATATGCAGAAACACTCTTAAGTGAAAATCAAGCAATTAAGCACAGAAACAGTAAACTTATCTGCAGTAGATTTAGGCACCAAATAAATGGGAAAATCAGAAAGGAAAATTCACAGCCATCATCAGAAGCAGGCAGGAACATTTATCACCGGCAAACACCAGGCACACAATGCTCTCCTAAATAAACTAGGCTGATCTGCAATAGGATTTCCTGCATGCCCAATTAATTCCATCACCTGCCTGAATCAAAAATTCCAACTCAGCTTCACTACCATTCCGGGCCACCAGAGGGAGCTCCACACCAGTACCCACTCAGATGTCATTCACGACACAGATATATTCAGGACATGGGCTACAAGAGTCACATTCCTTGTTTCAATCCACTCATGACCAATAGACAACGCCAGAAGCGTCTTACCTAGGCCAGGGAGAAAAATAACTAGACCGTTGCTCAACAATCCAAAGAGGTGTTTTCAGATGAAAGTAAATTTAGCATTTCCTTTGGAAATCAAGGTCCTAGAGTCTGGAGGAAGAGTGGAGAGGCACACAATCCAAGCTGTTTGAGGTCTAGTGGGAAGTTTCCACAATGGGTGATAGTTTGGGGAGCCATGTAATCTGCTGGTGTAGGTCCACGGTGTTTTATCAAGACCAAAGTCAGCTCAGCCGTCTATCAGGACATTTTATAGCACTTCATGCTTCCCTCTGCCGACAACCTTTTCAGAGATGGACATTTCATTTTCCAGCAGTACTTAGCACTTGTCCACACTGCCAAAGTACCAATTTCTGATTTAATAGCCACAGTATCACTATGCTTGACTGGCCAGCAAACTCATCTGATCTAAACCCCCTAGAGAATCTATGGGGTATTGTTAAGAGGAAGATGAGAGACACCAGACCCAACTATGCAGACAAGTTGAAGGCTGCTATCAAACCAACCTGGGCTTCCATAACACCCCAGCAGTGCCACAGGCTGACCGCCTCCATGGCATGCCTCATTGATACAGTAATTCATGCAAAAGGAGCCCTGACCAAGTATTGAGTGCATTTACTTTACATACTTTGCAGTAGGCCAACATTTCTGAGTTTAAAATCATTTTTTTCAGTTGGTCTTGTATAATATTCAAAATTTCTGAGATAATGATTTTTGGGGTTTTCTTGTGCTGTAAGCCATAATCATCAACATTAACAGAAATAAACACTTGAAATAGATCACTCAGTTTGTAATGACTCTATATAACATCTGTATTTCCTTCTTGTATTGAATTATTTAAAGAAATTAACTTTTTGATGATATTCTAATTTATTGAGATGCACCTGTACATATAATTTGGTATGGTTACTGCCAAGCCCTGCAATAACATCAAGAAATCTAGCTACCACCACAAATCATTTATACAGGCCAATTAGACACCCGTACTGGTAACATTTGACCTTAGAATGCTTCAGGGATGTAGTTTATAGAGAAAGAAGAACAAAGCAATGCAATTTTATATATTTGATATGACAATTAGGCAGATTTTCTAAAAATATACAAAATATGTTACAAAAGACAAAAAAAAATACAATATATAAAGTTACATCATAATAAACTGGATAAACCAAAGAAAAGTCCTAGACATGATGTCATGGAAATTGCACAGATCTGTGGAGGGAAGAACTCCAAGGAAATATGGAATAATTTTACAGAGACCTGTATCTTCCAATAATGAACAAATTGCATCCCCTCCAAATCTGTATTTATTAAAGCACAGTCATTCCCGCATACCTACCCTATTTGACTTCAGATGGGACTGATCCTGGGATAGGGCTCTTGTTTCTAGAAATGTATTGCATTCCCAATTTTTAAGATACCTTAGTCCCTAAAGGTCTCAGGTGAAAAATTTAATGTCATATTTCCTATCACAGGGATGTGATTAGATGCATTGTGTATGCCAATTTTACTCAACGCCGAAAATTTATCTCCCATAACAGTATATGCCACAAGAACCCCAATATTCATAATAGGACATTGGCTCCAAAAGATCTGGTTTCAGTCCTTTGAAATCAAGCAGAGCTGAGTCCAGAGGTGATACATTTGTCACTTCTATTCTTTGGTATATACAGACCCCAGCAGACCCCAGACCTTGTGTCTGTTTTACATCAGATGTATCAGTTCAATTATTTCACACAAAGGTGTCCAAGCTGAACAGGGACCAGATATTAATTTAGAGTACTAGCACATTTTAATAGATTAGTCCTCTTTTACCATTATATTATGACAATATGACACACCAACAAGACACCAAAAAATAGCAGTGTCAAACGTGTGATAAAAATTGAAAGTTGAAAACCCCACCAAATACTAAATTTGTGCATGTCATCTAATAGGTGCAGAAAAGCTGCAAAAATTTGCAAAATCAAATATTCACTAAATATTCATTGTAAAAAATGAAGAGAAAAAGTGGATGTGATCCACACTGCCAGCAGTACAAGAAGGCTCAAAAGACATGGTGTGCAGGATATGCAGTTTATTGGACTTTAAACACTTTGAAACCCACCGGTTTCTTAATCAGAACAAACCACATTGTCCCATTGAAGAAACTGGTGTATTTCGAAAACACGTTGACTCCAATAAACTGCATGTCTTGCGCTCCATGTCTTCTGAGTCTTCTGGTACTACTGACAGCTAGGCTAGGATCACATCCACTTTCTCCACTTATTGCATCAAACAGTGGACCTGCAGCAGACATCCTCATTGCAGCCTACACAGGTGATGGGCTGTCTCACCCAATTCAGGTGAGTGAGTGTATTAGCAATTCTTTATCATCGTCTCTACACAGTTAAGACCCTATTGAGCTCTTTTGTGTTTCCAGCTTTACTATACAATAAATACTCATTGTGGGAACGTAGCCATACACATTCCCATATAAATTGTGTTCCTTTTAATCTCTAAGCTTTTTAATTACAAACCAATCACCGTATTTGTATAGGAAGCAGATAATTGTTTTAATAATGTTTACAGAGATGTCAAATAAAACAGATTGTTGGCATTTTGCATTACAGATTGGCAGTGAAAAGGTCAGACTGAGTTTAAGTAACTAAAATAGGACCTGATCACTGCCAGAAAACCCACGAGGAAGATTTACAGCATTCAAATAAATCAAACAGAGCTTATTTTAGCAGAGCTTTAAAATATGGGTAAATTACATGTTTTGTTCAAGTTTTTAAGGTTATTTAGTCTGACAATTTATGGTTATATTTTTAATACATATAAATAATGATAAAAAATAAGTAAATGCTATTTCTAAAAATTTCATAGGGTCTAATTCTAGTGTCTTACTCAAATCATGCTTGACCATTCATCCAGATGCACACACAGGCTTGCTCATATTAGTTTTACGTCTAAAGCTCTGACATATTCTGCAGAAGTTAGGGGTCAGAAGAGTAAGGGGTCAGTTTAAACTATGAAAGGGAGTGGCCGCAAGGGGCAATAGCTGAGATTAAAGCTATATGGAATCTCAGGAGAATCAAAAAGGAACTCTTAACCCCTTCCACCTAATGAAAATAAATCTTCTCTACTCATGTTAAAGATGACTTATGATATGATTATTATTATTATTATTTATTATTATAGTGCCATTTATTCCATGGCGCTTTACAAGTGAGAGAGGGTATACGTACAACAATCATTAACAGTACAAGACAGACTGGTATAGTAGGAGAGAGGACCCTGCCCGCGAGGGCTCACAGTCTACAGGGGATGGGTGATGGTACAAGAGGTGAGGACAGAGCTGGTTGTGCAGTGGTCTACTGGACTGAGGGCTAATGTAGGTTGTAGGCTTGTTGGAAGAGGTGGGTCTTAGGTAGAGATGAGCGAACCAGTCGTGGTTCGGCTCGAAGTCGGTTCGCCGAACGGAGGTCCCGTTCGAGTTCGGTTCGTCGAACGTTCGACGAACCAAACTCGAACCAATAGGCTATAATGGGAGGCAATCACAAACACATAAAAATGCATGATAAATGTACACAAACAGTTAATAAACATTGCCATAACACTTACCGGTCCCCGCGATCCCTCCTGCACTCTCTGTCTCCTGCCGCTATTCCATCCGATGATCGCTGAATCCTCCCGGTGACCGGCACTGCAAGCAGTGATGCAGGACCTATTGTGACGTCAAAATAGCCATGTGACCAGTCAGGCGGCTATTATCTCATTGGCTACAGACTGGTCACATGACTATGACGCGTCATGTAGGACCTGCGAGTGCATCTCTCCAGTACACGGTGCACATTTGTGTATCGCCGTGTACCGGCGACATGCTATAGTACACGCTCGACTCCCCGTTCCGTTAGGGACCGGCTGACACAGTCGGTCATTAACGGAGATCACCGTTGCCATAGCAACGCAGTTAGCGGTGACGTCACCGCTAACCGCGGCTCCGGGAGCACCGTTGCTATGGTAACGCGTCTGTCAGCGTTACCGCTGTTATCGCTAGCAGCACTGATCACTCACGGAGTGAAGGCTGCACGCAGCTTCTCGTGCAGCTTTCACAGAGTGAATGCTCCACGGGAAGCAGCGTCTTCCCCATGCAGCAGTGATGTAGCAGAGCTGCATTTGTTGAACGAGAAAGACAGAAGAGCATGGATTGTGGAGGGCTGACAGGGGGTAATAAAGATGGAGTCTCTAATGTGTCTGTGTATTTATTTCTATTAAAATATTTTTTCTCTGTGTGGTGTCTTTTTTTTAACCCTTTATTGGAGATTCTTAATGGCCGGGTCAAACGTGCCTGACTTTAAGAATCTCTGGCTTAATACTGGCTAGTAAAACAAAGCCAGTATTAACTCATGATTACCCAACAAGCCACCCGGCTCCAGGGCTGTTGGAAGAGTTGGATACAGCGCCAGATGATGGCGTTTCTATGAGAGCGCCATTTCCTGGGATGGCTGCGGACTGAAATTCGCAGCAGAGGCGCCCAGAAACCTCGGGCTAACCTGTGCTGCGGATTCCAATCCCCAGCTGCCTAGTTGTACCCGGCTGGACACAAAAATGCCACGTCATTTGTTTTTAAATTATTTCATGAAATAAGTGAAATAATTAAAAAAAAAGGGCTTCCCTATATTTTTGGTTCCCAGCCGGGTACAAATAGGCAACTGGGGGTTGGAGGCAGCCCGTGGCTGCCTGCTGTACCTGGCTAGCATACAAACATATGGCGAAGCCCACGTCATATTTTGGTGGGCAAAAAACTTCTGCATACAGTCCTGGATGGAGTATGCTGAGCCTTGTAGTTCTGCAGCTGCTGTCTGCTCTTCTCCATACAGACAGACATATTACAGACACAGTCCGTATTAAGAAATTTTTTTTTTTCATAAGCATATATGTTTTTGTCCAAAACAAGTTACAAATGACGTTTCGGCCTGAGCCTTCGTCAGATTGGACTTATCTGCATGTAATCATGAAAAATGACAATAATCAGTATCACGTAAGAGTGAGAGAACAGTAACATAAACTCGAACAGGGTAGAGGTACAATTGGGATGCAGCAAAAAAATTGCAACACAGCAAGAAATGAAACACATGATACAAATGTCATAATACAGTACAAGGACAATATAGTAATGACAAATATGGGGTCAGAGTAGGCTTAGACAGCTCTGGTACGAAAGAGATGTCAATCATAAAGTAACATGTGCAGTAGGTGTAGAGCTACACTATGCATGGCAGAGCTAATGGGCAGACCGACCATAGAAAAAGAACGGAGAAAAAGTGGAGAAAAAATGTAGAAAAAATGGAGAAAAAGTGGAGAAAAAATGGAGAAAAAGTGGAGAAAAAGTGGAGAAAAAATGGAGAAAAAGTGGAAAAAAAATGGAGAAAAGGTGGAGAAAAAGTGGAGAAAAAGTGGAGAAAAAGTGGAGAAAAAATGGAGAAAAAATGGAGAAAAAGTGGAGAAAAAGTGGAGAAAAAGTGGAGAAAAAATGGAGAAAAAGTGGAGAAAAAGTGGAGAAAAAGTAGAGAAAAAAATGGAGAAAAAGTGGAGAAAAAGTGGAGAAAAAAGTGGAGAAAAAGTGGAGAAAAAGTGGAGAAAAAATGGAGAAAAAGTGGAGAAAAAGTGGAGAAAAAATGGAGAAAAAGTGGAGAAAAAGTGGAGAAAAAGTGGAGAAAATGTGGAGAAAAAGTGGAGAAAAAATGGAGAAAAAGTGGAGAAAAAGTGGTGAAAAAATGGAGAAAAAGTGGAGAAAAAATGGAGAAAAAGTGGAGAAAAAGTAGAGAAAAGGTGGAGAAGAAGTGGAGAAAAAGTAGAGAAAAAGTGGAGAAAAAGTGGAGTAAAAGTGGAGAAAAAGTGGAGAAGAAGTGGAGAATAAGTGGAGAAAAAGTGGAGAAAAAGTCGAGAAAAAGTCGAGAAAAAGTCGAGAAAAGGTGGAGAAAAAGTGGAGAAAAAATGGAGAAAAAGTGGAGAAAGAGTGGAGAAAAAGTGGATAAAAAGTGGAGAAAAAGTGGAGAAAAAATGGAGAACAAGTGGAGAAAAAGTGGCGAATTGGAGAAGAAGTGGAGAAGAAGTGGAGAAGAAGTGTTTGTTCATGCCAGATGGGAGATAAATAATTTTTTACCGGCGCTGTCATTTACTGTAACGTGATCATCGGTGTATGGTGTATACCTGTGATCACTTGAGCGTTGGGTCGTTATTCACTTATTTCTGCCTGCTGTTTATAAACGGCAGATCAGAATAAGGCTACATTAACACGACCGATCCATTTTTGCGGTCTGCAAAAAACAGTCCGTTTTTTTTTCACGGGTGCATCCGTGTGGCATCCGTTTCCGTTCCGTAGACGGTCCGTATGTCATCTGTTAGTCATCCGTGTGCCTTCCGTTTCTTTTTGTGTACTGCAAAAAAACTGAAGGAGGGTAAATGCATAAATTTACCCAGGATCCATAGCTTCATCCTACATGAGGCGGTCACATGTTCACTCCAGTGCCATTTTGTACTGCTTTTCACAGCGTAGAGCGCTCTGGTGATTTTCCTGTGCTTGTGCACTTCATATCAGTCTTTTCTGTCATTATAATGGCAGAAAGACACATAATGTCCCACTCTCCTGCATTTTGTAATTTTGCACCCTTTGGTGCCTTTCATGTGGCACTAAGGGGTGCTTTGCTTTGTATTTAGCCAAAAAAATGAAAAAAAAAATGACGTAGGGTTCCCCCTAGTTTTGTAGCCAGCTAGGGCAAAGCAGACGGCTGAAGCCTGCAGACCACAGCTGGCAACCTCACCTTGGCTGGTAATCCAAAACTGAGGGCACCCCACGCTGTTATTTTAAATTAAATAAATACCTTAAAAAAAAAACACGTACGGGTCCCCCCTAAAATTGGATCACCAGCCAAGGTAAAGCAGACAGCTGGGGTCTGATATTCTCAGACTATGGAGGTCCATGGCTATTGGACTCTCCCCAGCCTAAAAATAGCAGGCCGCAGCCGCCCCAGAAGTGGCGCATCCATTAGATGCACCAATCCTGGTGCTTCGCCCCAGCTCATCCCGCGCCCTGGTGCGGTGGCAAATGGGGTAATATATGGGGTTAATACCAGTTGTGTAATGTCACCTGGCATTAAGCCCTGGGGTTGGTGAGGTCAGGCGTCTATCAGATACCCGACTTCACCAACCCAGTCAGTAATAAAAAAAAATAGACGACAAACACATTTTTATTTGAAAAAACACTCCCCAAAACATTCCCTCTTTAACCAATTTATTAGAAAGAAAAACAAATCCAGGTCTGGTGTAATCCAAGGGGTTGCCATGACGATCCACACTGTCCCAGTCAATGAAGAGCAGAATGTTCCCCATTGGCTGGGAGAGCAATGCAGTGACCTGAGCTAACATCAATGGGTCAGCCCAGGTCACTGCAGGGGATGACAAGTGCTGCTGTTAGCAAGGTACATTACCTGCGCTGATCTCCTGCACACTGACAGCACCTGTCACTGAGTTCAATGACCGCCGCCTTCACAGCCAAGTATCGCGAGAGGCCCGTGACGTCACCGCTAGTCAGTCTCGGGTCGGAAGCGAGAGAAGGTGATGTGACAAGCGGCGGCCATGGAGGACAGTGACAGCGCTGAGGTCGGGATGGCGGGACTTCATCACCGCAGGTAAGCCGAGCGGGATAATGTGTGCAGAGTGTGTGTGCAGAGTGTGTGTGTGTGTGTGTGTGTTTGTGTACGTGTGTACATGCCGCGGGCAGGAGGGGGCGGAGCGAGCTGAGCGGGGAAGTGTCGGCTTCCTGCACGTAACTAGGATAAACATCGGGTTACTAACCAAAGCGCTTTGGTTGGATACCCGATGTTTATCTTGGTTACCAGCTTGTGGCAGGCTGCCAGCGATGGCTCCTGCACACTGTAGCTGTAAAAAGCCCTGCTTTTTGCTGCTAGAACCGTTCTCGAACGTATCTAGAACTATCGAGCTTTAGCAAAAAGCTCGAGTTCTAGTTCGATCTAGAACAGCCCCCAAAATCACTCGAGCCCCGAACTGGAGAACCTAAAACCGTGTTCAACTTTAGTCTTGAGGTTCCTCTTGAAGCTTTCCACGGTAGTGGAGAGTCTGATGTGCTGAGGTAGAGCGTTCCAGGGTATGGGGGATGCACGGAAGAAATCTTGTACGCGATTGAAGGGGAAGAGGAGATAAGAGAGGAGCAGAGAAGGAGATCTTGTGAGGATCTGAGGTTGCGTGCAGTTAGGTACCGGGAGACTAGGTCACAGATGTAGGGAGGAGACAGGTTGTGCATGGCTTTGTATGTCATGGTTAATGTTTTGAACTGGAGTCGTTGGGCGATGTGAAGCCAGTGAAGGGATTGGCAGAGTGGCGAGGCTGGGGAGTAGCAAGGGGAGAGGTGGATTAAGCGGGCCGCAGAGTTTAGGATAGATTGGAGGGGTGCAAGAGTGTTGGAAGGGAGGCCAGAGAGCAGGAGGTTGCAATAGTCGAGGCGGGAGAAGATGAGGGCATGCACTAATGTTTTTGCAGATTCTTGGTTAAGGAAAGCATGGATCCGGGAGATATTTTTGAGTTATAATCGGCATGAGTTGAAGAGGGCTTGGATGTGTGGCTTGAAGGATAGAGCAGAGTCGAGGGTTACTCCAAGGCAACAAGCTTGTGAGACAGGGGTGAGTGAGAAACCATCAAGTTTGATGGAAAGGCTTGTTGGAGGAGATGAGTGAGGAGGAGGAAAGACAATGAACTCTGTTTTGTCCATGTTAAGTTTTAGGAATCGTGCAGAGAAGAAGGATGAAATAGCAGACAGACATTGTGGAATTTTGGTTAGTAGAGAGGTAATGTCAGGTCCAGAGAGGTAGATCTGTGTGTCATCGGCATAGAGATGATACTGGAAGCCGTGGGACTCTATGAGCTGTCCCAGGCTGAAGGTGTAGATGGAGAACAGCAGGGGTCCAAGAACTGAGCCTTGGGGGACACCGACAGATAGGGGGCGAGATGAGGAAGTGGTGTGAGAATGGGAGACGCTGAAAGTTCGGTCGGTTAGGTATGAGGAGATCCAAGATAGGGCCAAGTCTGTGATGCCCAGAGATGAGAGAATCTGTAGTAGGAGGGAATGGTCTACTGTGTCGAAGGCAGAGGACAGGTCCAGGAGGAGGAGGATAGAGTAGTGTTGCTTGGCTTTGGCGGTTAGTAGATCATTGGTGACTTTGGTTAGGGCAGTTTCAGTAGAGTGATGAGGTCGGAAGCCAGATTGAAGCCGGTCAAAGAGGGAGCAGGAGGAGAGGTATGAGGACAACTCAAGATGGACATGCTGTTCCAGTAGTTTTGAGGCGTAGGGGAGAAGGGATATGGGGCGATAGTTTGACACAGAGGATGGGTCAAGGGAGGGCTTTTTGAGGATGGGTGTAATAGAGGCATGTTTAAAGCATGAAGGGAATACACCAGTTGTTAGTGATAGGTTGAAGAGATGGGTTAGGGCTGGGATGAGGACTGCGGTGATGTTGGGGATGAGGTGCAATGGGAGCGGGTCCAGTGCACAGGTGGTGAGATGTGATCTTGAGAGTAGAGTGGAGAGATTGTTTTCTGTCATGGTGGAGAAGCTGGATTTGGAGGAAGAGGAATGAGTAGCTATGATGAGGGGCTGTGGTGATTGTGGGCCAAAGCTTCCTCTGATGTTGTCAATCTTCCGCTTGAAGAAAGAGGCAAAGTCTTCAGCTGAGAGGAGAGGAGAGGGAGGTGGTGCCGGAGGACGGAGGAGAGAATTGAAAGTGTTGAATAGCTGTTTAGGGTTGTGAGAGAGAGAAGATATGAGGGATGAGAAGTAGGTTTGTTTTGCAGCAGTGAGTGTGGACTTGATCAGGGACTCTTTTTATGCAATGAAGTGCTCAGTGGAATGAGACCTCTTCCATCTGCGCTCAGCAATTCTGGAAGCCCGTCTTAGTTCTTTAGTCTGGCTTGTGTGCCAGGGTTGCCTGTTGATTGTGCGGGTTTTGGTGTGTGTGAGGGGGGCAGCTGATTCGATAGCTGCAGAGATTGTAAAGTTGTATAAAGTTGCAGCGGCATCTGCATCATGTAGAAATGTAATGTCTGTGAGGGGTAGAAGGGACTGAGAAAGGGCGTGTAAATCAATATGTTTGATATTTCTGCGAGGGTGTGGAAGTTTGTGGAGGGGGGGTGCATACTTGGAGAATTGCCGTGACCTTCTAATCCCAGATACCACAAAAGTATCAGCTAGATGCAATATATTTGTGACAATGAATCAATATTGTGTGAAACAAATAAAAACAATATTACAGGTATTAACCCTTTTATCAACAAAATAATGTAAATTTACATCATATGGTCATTGTGGGTTTTGTAGCTGGCTTAGGTTCTGAGCTTGTACCATTCTTGGCAGATGCCAGCTTTGCTACAGAGCTAGAATATGGTCGCAACAATTTAAGTATAGTCATTGTTAGTTCATGCACCCACCAGTTTCCATCAGAGCTGGGGGTCTGCTAAATGCTTTGTAATTGCCATCTTAGTTGTTCTGTGAAGCTTACCAAAAGGCTGAGATTCATAGCAGAACTGATTTCACTGTGTAATGCAATAAAGTGGTATTACAGTATACAGTGTAACCAAACAAGTCACCACAGATTCAAATCCTGTGAGAGGGTTAAATAAAGTAAAAAATAGGAAAAAAAGTTATTAAAAATATTTTAAAAATGAAAAATCATAACGAGATGAGCTGATCTGATGAATTTTGATTTCATCAAATCACGAGGATTTTGCCAGGTAGTTCAATTTTCAGCAAATAGAATTCTCAGCCTCTCATCTTACTGCCACTAGGTGCTAAAACACTAAACATTATCAAACAAAGCTGGGACTTCTGAAACTGGACCCAGAACATACTTGCTCATGTGCAGGAACATTCTGGGCCTAGTCACAGTTTGACCCTAGCTTAACATGTGCATCGTAAGTTTATGGTATGTATCAAAATATTAAGTCGTCACTGCAATTCTTTAAAGCACACGCACAGATACATACCAGGCCTAGTTGTGGCCAGAAATTCTGGCCTATAGTGTGTGTTGTAAGGTCACAGCACACATGACGATGCTTAGAGTTTCAGCAGTAAGAGTCACCGGGGACCTTTTAGGTAGCGCAAGCAGTGAAGGTAGTTGACGAGCTGAGAATTTTATTTTTTTTTAAACCTGCAGCTGTCCCTGTATGGTGCAATGAAATGGTGGCTAGACATTCTAGTTAAATCCAAGTAGAATTCAATGAAACAGAAATATATTTGCTCAACAACAATCATAACTGTTTAACACTAGAAGTCCCAAAAATTTCGAGCTCCCCCCTGAAGTCCCGGAAGAGAGTCAAATGACCCTTAGTCCAAACTGAATAGAACTAACTAGAAGCTAAATGGCTAAACGCAATGGAAAACAACAACCTCCTGTGGTGCGACAGTAATGGCCTTAATTGCAGAACAAAAGACGGTGATTAGAGGATGTTAGCTAAAATCCTTCAGGTCATTCCTCATTCGACCCGTCTCTGGGTTCTAAAGTAGAAATGTTAAATGACCCATCTCTGGGACTTCTAGTGTTAAATTAACCCTCTTTTCCCAGTTGAAAGAAATAAAATTTTATTTTTTTTATACTATACTATATATATATATGTATATATATATATATATGTTACAGGCAGTGTTTAAAAACCCGGCATTCTCTAGAATACGAAGAAATTCAGCTCACCCGTATATGTATTCCCTCAGTTCAGATGGGATGCAGGATGTCCACCGGACAGGCAGGTCCGAAGAGGCAATAGCAAGGAGTAAGGACGGGACTCAGCACCAATTCCAGGATAGAAAAAATATAAATCCAACGAAAAATATATAAAAGTGTAGAAACTTTATTCAACAATTAAAAATCCAAGAAAAACATCATCGATTCCATGAAAACATGAAGCAATGATGTTTTCATGGAATCGATGATGTTTTTCTTGGAGTTTTAATCGTTGAATAAAGTTTCTACACTTTTATATATTTTTCGTTGGATTTATATTTTTTCTATCCTGGAATTGGTGCTGAGTCTCCTCCTTACTCATTGCTATTCTCTAGAATACCTAGACAGTGTATACAATCCCTGTCGTTTTCAGGCAAGGTATGAAATATTCGCGTTGTTCTATATTTTTCCTAGGCATTACATAAAATGTCTAGGTATTATTAGGAATGACAAGAACTGCTCAGGGCAAAGTCTGATATAATGCCTTGATTGGAAAAGTATTTAGTAACAAACAGTCAAAAAACTAATGAAAGAAGTAACAAACAGTCAAAAAACTAATGAAAGAAGAAATCCTAAATGAACAACAGGATATTTTTACTGGAAAAAACACAAAGCAACAGAAGTGTCATTCCTGACTAGAGTTGAGCGCGGTTCGTGGTTCTCCAGTTCGTGGTTCGAGTGATTTTGGGGGAAGTTCTAGATCGAACTAGAACTCGAGCTTTTTGCTAAAAGTTTGTTAGCTCGAGTTACGTTCGAGAACGGTTTTATCAGCAAAAAGCCTAGCTAATTACTAGCTGGCTTTTCATTGTAATAGTGTAAGTCACTCTGTGACTCAAACTATTATGAAATTTCAGCGTATAGTGTGCGGGGGCTGCGCGTTCAGATCACTGCTGCAGGGATAATGGCGATCGCCATTTTTTTTTTCTTCCTTCCCTAAGTACGCGTGTAGTGGGGCGGGCCAGCATGTCAGACAATCCCAGACACACACACAGTTAAGTGGACTTTTTGCCAGAGAAGCAAGGGAATGTGTCATAGGCTGTCCATGTCACATGTCCTTGCATTATAAAAACGGACATTTTGTTCCAGCACGGCATTATCTGCCTTCTGCGTCTGGGTGTCAGTCACCTCTCTCGCAGCTCCTGTCGCTGGTCCTGCTGTGTACGCTATACACACAGCGTTCTACAGATTAGAGACAGAATTTTATTTCAGCCCTTTTAAGGGCTAATTACAGCTGGCTCAGAGCCACAGGTGACAGTCAGGTCCATGGAAACGCTTTTTACAGCTACAGATAACAGCGTCTGTGTAGCTAAGCTCAGCTAAGCTTCCTTGCAGCATTTCACCATTAGGAGGGATAGAAAGTGAGGCTTCCTTTCCTCTACACTGACCCACAACCTGGCCACTGTACCTTCCTGCACTTTTTAGCAAAGCCATTTTATATGCAGAGTGCTGCCAGTTAGTGCCCTCCAAAGACTGGCTGCTGTCCTCCATTATTGTGGCACTTGCGCCAATCAAGTCCCACCACCTCTGCATTCTCCCCTCCTGCACATTTTTGCAAAGCCATTTTAATTTGAAATAGTGATGCCAGTTAGTGGCATCCTAAAAGTGGCTGTGTGACTCCATTAGTGTCCCACTGGTGCCAAGCAATTTCCAGCACCTCTGCATTGCACCCTCAAACTCATTTTTCCTAAGCTATTATAATAGCAAACACTGAGGAAAATTAGTGGCATCCAAAAAGTGGCAGTTGGACTTCATTAGTGTCCCACTAGTGCCAAGCAATTCCCAGCACCTCTGCATTGCACCCTCCTGCTCATTTTTACTAAGCCATTATAATAGCAAAACACTGAGGAAACTTAGTGGCATCCAAAAAGTGGCTGTTGGACTTCATTAGTGTCTCACTGGTGGCAAGCAATTTACAGAACCTCTGCATTGCACCCTCAAGCTCATTTTTACTAAGCTATTATAATAGCAAACACTGAGGAAACTTAGTGGCATCCAAAAAGTGGAAGTTGGACTTCATTAGTGTCCCACTGGTGCCAAGCAATTTCCAGCACCTCTGCATTGCACCCTCAAGCTCATTTTTACTAAGCCATTATAATAGCAAACTCTGAGGAAACTTAGTGGCATCCAAAAAGTGGCTGTTGGACTTCATTAGTGTCCCACTGGTGCCAAGCAATTTCCAGCACCTCTGCATTGCACCCTCAAGCTCATTTTTACTAAGCTATTATAATAGCAAACACTGAAAGAACTTGGTGGCATCCAAAAAGTGCTAGTTGGACTTCATTAGCGTCCCACTGGTGCCAAGCAATTTCCAGCACCTCTGCATTGCACCCTCCTGCTCATTTTTACTAAGCCATTATAATAGCAAACACTGAGGAAACTTAGTGGCATCCAAAAAGTGGTTGTTGGACGTCATTAGTGTCCCACTGGTGCCAAGCAATTTACAGAACCTCTGCATTGCACCCTCAAGCTCATTTTTACTAAGCTATTATAAAAGAAAACACTGAGGAAACTTAGTGGCATCCAAAAAGGGGCAGTTGGACTTCATTAGTGTCCCACTGGTGCCAAGTAATTTCCAGCACCTCTGCATTGCACCCTCAAGCTCATTTTTACTAAGCCATTATAATAGCAAACACTGAGGAAACTTAGTGGCATCCAAAAAGTGGTTGTTGTACTTCATTAGTGTCCCACTGGTGCCAAGCAATTTACAGAACCTCTGCATTGCACCCTCAAGCTCATTTTTACTAAGCTATTATAATAGCAAACACTGAGGAAACTTAGTGGCATCCAAAAAGTGGCAGTTGGACTTCATTAGTGTCCCACTGGTGCCAAGCAATTTCCAGCACCTCTGCATTGCACCCTCAAGCTCATTTTTACTAAGCTATTATAATAGCAAACACTGAAAGAACTTAGTGGCATCCAAAAAGTGCTAGTTGGACTTCATTAGCGTCCCACTGGTGCCAAGCAATTTCCAGCACCTCTGCATTGCAATCTCAAGCTCATTTTTACTAAGCCATTATAATAGCAAACTCTGAGGAAACTTAGTGGCATCCAAAAAGTGGCTGTTGGACTTCATTGGTGTCCCACTGGTGCCAAGCAATTTCCAGCACCTCTGCATTGCACCCTCAAGCTCATTTTTACTAAGATATTATAATAGCAAACTGTGCTGCCAGTTTAAGGGCCATAGTTGCATTGTCAGGGATAGTAATTGTTGTTTCCTCTGCTGTCAATAAAGCTAGACCACCTCTGCAATCTACACCACCTCTCAATTTTTACTACCACATTTTAAGTGGACAATCTAGTCGCAATCAAAATGAGTGGTAAAATTACAGATGCGGGTGGAAAGGGGAACAGGCATGTTGGAAAAGGAAAATAAGTTTGTGTCTGTGGGGAAGGTGGCAAAGCTCCATTAACATCAGCTGAAGATAGGCCTTCTTCCAGCAAAAGTAAGATGTCTACAATTTTCCGTGGACAATCCGATGTGCTCCCTTTTTTAAGGGCACGAACAACTGGAACAAAGGTAGATGATGGCCAAAAAAAGAAAATGCTTGAATGGATATCAAGTGCTCCAACAAGTGCACTCTCCTCCACCTCAACTACCGCATCCAAAAAAAAACCAGTCCTCGGAGTTGTCATCCCAATCACACTTGCTTTTTCCCAGCTCTCAAGTCTCCACCCGCCCAGCACAGTATGGTGGAACTGAGATGGCTGAGTCTGCAGAGCTGTTCAGTCACACTATAGCCTGGGAATCAGAGGTCTTCTCCCAAGCTACAGTGAGTACAGACCAGGAAATGGTCTGCAGTGATGCCCAGAACCTTTGTGACTCAGATTCAGGCCGTGATGACCAAGTTTCTGAGCATAATGTTGACCCTTATTCACAAACTGTAACACCTGTTGTTATAGACAATGAGGAACATACTGATGATGATGAGACGCAGATACCAGATTGGGATGACAACTTAAATATTCGGTCAGGGCAGGAAAAAGCTCAGTCTGAGGGTGGGGGGAGTACAAACACAACGCTTGATGAGGAAGTTCTAGATCCCACCTACTGTCAACCCACAGTTAGGCACTCGAGGAGGTCAACAGAGGCAGTGGAGGAGGATGCAACTGATCACTAAGTTACCTTGCGCCTTCCTGGACAGATGAGGAGTACTGGTAGCACATCTACAACTGCATCCTCAGCCACCACTCTGCCTCTGAGCAGTAGTCGGGGTGGCTCAGCAGGTCGCATGCCCTCTAAGCCTTGCCTAGCCTGGTTCTTTTTTGACCTTGCAAAGGATCGCTTAAATCATGTGATCTGTATAATTTGTCGGGAATCTGTTAGTAGAGGCAAAAACCTCAGCAGTTTGACAACGTCTTCCATGAATCGTCACATGACTAAATATATTTCACAGTGGGAGGATCACCGTGCTGCAATGCGGCCTAGTGGATCGGACCATCCACCGCCTGCCCCTTCCAGTGCATCCGCGCGCTCTTCATCTTCTAGGACTGTGGGGACAGCTGTCACACCTGGTTTTCCATGCACAACTTCCCCCACTGTAACCGCAACAGGCAGTTTGCTTGGTAGGTCGTCAGTTGGTTTGGAAGGGGAAACAAGTGCGTGTGTACAGCTCTCTCAGACATCGATCGCACCAACATTGGATGAAGGCAACATCATGTCTACGCCTGCACGTTCCTCACAAACCTGCATTTTTCCAGGGACATCCTACTCACCACCGTCTACACACAGCAGCCATATCTCTGTCCCTCAGATGTAAACAAATAAAAGGCCATTTCCTGTGTCCCATGACAAAGCTAAGAGGTTGACTTTATCCCTTTGAAAGCTCTTGGCTACCGAAATGCTGCCTTTCTGCCTGGTGGACACACAGGATTTTCGAGACCTTATGTCTGTCGCTGTGCCCCAGTACCAGAAGCCCAGTAGCCACTACTTCTCTAAGAAAGGTGTGCCTGCGCTACATCAGCATGTCGCACACAACATCACCGCTTCCTTGAGAAACTCTGTGTGTGAACGGGTACATTTCACCACCAATATTTGGACTAGTAAGTATGGACAGGGACGTTACATGTCGCTGACTGGGCACTGCGTAACTATGGTGATAGATAGTGAAGGGTCTGCTGCACAAGTCTTGCCGTCCCCGCGACTTGTGTCAATCCTCTGTCTGTCCAAGTTCCTCCACTGCTTCTGCCTTCTTAACCTCGTCTGGTTGCTCCACTTCCGCCCCAAGCCTGCCTGGTTAGGCCACCAGCATTGTAACTGCGCAGAAGGAATCACGCACTTCTCATTACTATGCTGGCAGCAGAGCACAACGGCATCAGGCGGTCTTTATCTTGAAATGTCCTGGAAATAAGAGTCACACAGCATCTGAGTTGTGGGCAGCTCTGGATATTGAGTTTGGTAAATGGTTGACTCCACTCATTCTGCAGCCTGGTAAGGCCGTGTGCGACAATGCTGCAAACCTGGGTGCGGCCCTTTGCATGGGCATGGTGACACACGTGCCTTGTATGGCTCACGTGTTGAACCTTGTTGTCCAGCAATTTTTAACACACTATCCTGGCCTAGATGGCCTTCTGCACAGGGCACGAAAACTGTCTTCTCACTTTCGCCGTTCAACCAGCGCTGCTGAGTGACTTGCATTACTCCAGAAGTCTTTCGGCCTGCCGGTTCATCGCCTGAAATGCGATGTGCCGAAACGCTGGAATTCTACTCTCCACATGTTACAGCGACTGTGGCAGCACCGCCGAGCCCTGGTGCAATACGTCATGATGTATAGCCTGGGCCAACGAGATGCAGAGGTAAGGCAGATCAATCTCATGGAGTGGTCTCAGATCAAGGACCTATGCACCCTTCTGCACAGTTTCGACATGGCGACGAATATGTTTAGCGCTGACAATGCCAGACATTCATCATCACCAATAAAAATAACTGAGATTTTTCTATATATAGAAAATCTCAAAAACCAGCGCTGAATAGTAAGATTAATTAATATTTTAATACTAACCGCAAGTTTAAGATAATTTCTACAAGGGTCAAACAAAAAACAAAATGTATATACAAACACTAAGAAGCATAATCAAGATTATTAATTATAAATTGTAAAATGAATACTCGTGGGGCCCCGGCCGGTGGCGATCACAAATATTAAAAAATTAAAATAAATTGTTAAGGAGGGTAGTTGTCCAAATAAAAGAAGAAAACTTCCTCAGAAAAAAATATTTGCAAAAGTTTTTCCTAGGGGGGTGCCACATCCGTGCCAGTCCATATATAATGGCAATATTCCTTCTAGCAAGTATTTGTAGCGAAAAAGATACTTTAGTGCTAGTTAGATGAATACTAAGAACCACACTGCACACTTCCACAGTCCCTGATTAAGGTTTACAAATACTTGCTAGAAGGAATATTGCCATTATATATGGACTGGCACGGATGTGGCACCCCCTAGGAAAAACTTTTGCAAATATTTTTTTCTGAGGAAGTTTTCTTCTTTTATTTGGACAACTACACTCCTTAATAATTTATTTTAATTTTTTAATATTTGTGATCGCCACCGGCCGGGGCCCCGCGAGTATTCATTTTACAATTTATAATTAATAATCTTGATTATGCTTCTTAGTGTTTGTATATACATTTTGTTTTTTGTTTGACCCTTGTAGAAATTATCTTAAACTTGCGGTTAGTATTAAAATATTAATTAATCTTACTATTCAGCGCTGGTTTTTGAGATTTTCTATATATAGAAAAATCTCAGTTATTTTTATTGTTTGTATCCAGGCAATTTGTGGGGTTTTTTTGCCTATAAACCAGCTGCAGGATTTAAAGTAAGTCTCAGTCAAGCGCTCACCTTTGTCTTAGGACATTTTTTCAACTCATTCATCATCACCAAGGCGGCAGGCATGGGACCATGGGTGACAGGGATCAACAAGGGCGTATGGTAGCAGGCAAAATGTTGAGGAAGGTGCAGGAGAACATGAATAAATGGAGGACAAACTGTCCATGGACATGGAAGACTCAGCGGATGAGGGAGACCTTGGTCAAGTTTCAGTTGAAAGAGGTTGGGGGGAGATGTCAGAGGAGGAAAGAACGGTTAGCACCTCTATGCCACAATCACAGAGTGGACTTGGTCCGCATGGCTGCGCAAGACACATGAGTGCCTTCTTGCTGCACTACCTCAAACATGACCCTCGTATTGTCCAAGTTAGAAGTGATGATAACTTCTGGCTTGCCACACTATTAGATCCCCGGTACAAGTCCAAATTTTGTGACATAATTCCAGCCATAGAAAGGGACACACGTATGCAGGATTAACAGCAAAAGATGTTACTCGATCTTAGCTTGGCTTTTCCACCAAACAACTGTGTTGCAGGGAGTGAATCTCCCAGTTGTAACTTGACAAACATGGGACGGTCTCGTCATCTTCAACAGTCTACCCGTACCAGCAGCACCGCATCTGGTGCTGGTAACAGCAATTTTATTGAATCTTTTCATAGTTTTTTTAGACCCTCCTTTGCAAGGCCACCAGAGACAACAAGTCTGACACACAGTCAACGGCTGGAGAGGATGATACAGGAGTATCTCCAAATGAACATCGATGCCATGACTTTGCAAATGGAGTCTTGCTCATTTTGGGATTCAAATCTTGAAAAATGCCCAGAGCTCTCCACTTACACCTTGGAGATCTTGTCGTGTCCAGCTGCCAGCGTTGCCTCTGAACGTGTCTTCAGTGCTGCTGGGTGTGTGCTGACAGATAAGCGCATACATCTGTCCAGTGACAATGTGGATAGACTAGCATTCATCAAAATGAACAAGTCATGGATCCACAAGGAATTTACTACCCCGGTGTCATCCTAAGAAGAGTAAATGCTTGTGGATTTGGAATGTGCTTGATGCAAATCTATCTGTGAAGTGTACAATTGGGGCACAAGTGCTGCCACTGAAGGGGTGTCTGTGTAGCCCAATTTTTGGAAAAAGGAGAGACTCTGCTTGGAGTAACCCTTGCTGTGTTTTTTTTTTAAAGAAGCCAAGATGAACACGTCATAATTCAGCAAAGACTTTGCTACCTACCTCGGGGTCATCCTGGGGACGGTTAAGGAGGGCGTATTTTTGAATATGCTTGATGCAAATCTACCTCTGAAGTGTACAACTGGGGCACAAGTGCTGCCACTGAAGGGGTGTCTGTGTAGCCCAATTTTTGGAAAAAATGGAGACTCTGCTTGGAGTAACCCTTGCTGTGTTTTTTAAAAGGAGCCAAGATGAACAAGTCATGGTTCAGCAAAGACTTTGCTACCTACCCCGGGGTCATCATGGGGACGGTTAAGGATGGCGTATTTTTGAATGTGCTTGATGCAAATCTACCTGTGAAGTGTACAACTGGGGCACAAGTGCTGCCACTGATGGGGTGTCTGTGTGGCCCAATTTTTGGAAAAAAGGGAGACTCTGCTTGGAATAACCCTTGCTGTGTTTCTTAAAAGGACCCAATATGAACAAGTCATGGTTCAGCAAAGACTTTGCTACCTACCCCGGGGTCATCATGGGGACGGTTAAGGATGGCATATTTTTGAATGTGCTTGATGCAAATCTACCTGTGAAGTGTACAACTGGGGCACAAGTGCTGCCACTGATGGGGTGTCTGTGTGGCCCAATTTTTGGAAAAAAGGGAGACTCTGCTTGGAATAACCCTTGCTGTGTTTCTTAAAAGGACCCAATATGAACAAGTCATGGTTCAACAAAGTCTTTGCTACCTACCCCGGTGTCATCCTGGGGACGGTTAAGTATGGCGTATTTTTGAATGTGCTTGATGCAAAACTACCTGTGAAGTGTACAACTGGGGCTTAACCTCTTAAGGACAAAGCCAGATTTGTACTTAATGCCCAGGCCATTTTTTGCAATTTTGACCAGTGTCACTTTATAAGGTTATAACTCTGGAACGCTTCAATGGATCCCGGTGATTCTGAGATTGTTTTTTCGTGACATATTGGGCTTCATGTTAGAGGTAAATTTAGGATGATATTTTTTTATTTTATTTGTGAAAAAATCTGAAATTTGACAAAAAAATTAAAAATTTTGCAAGTTTCAAACTTTTAATTTTTATGCCCATAAACCGGAGAGCTATGTCACACAAAATAGTTAATAAATAACATTTCCCACTTGTCTACTTTAGATCAGCGCAATTTTTGAAACAAAATTTTTTGGGGTTAGGAAGTTAGAAGGGTTCAAAGTTCATCAGCAATTTCCCATTTTTTCAACAAAATTTACAAAACCAATTTTTTAGGGACCACATCCCATTTGATGTGACTTTGAGAGGCCTGGGTGATAGAAAATACCCAAAAGTGACACCATTCTAAAACCTGCACCCCTCAAGGTACTCAAAACCACATTCAACAAGTTTATTAACCCTTCAGATGCTTCACAGGAACTAAAGTAATATGGAATGAAAAAAATAAAAATTAACATTTTACCTAAAAATGTTACTTTAGCACTAATTTTCTTACTTTTTCAAGAGGTAACACCAAAAATTGGACCTCACACTTTGTTACCCACTTTCTTATGAGCGCGCCGATACCCCACATGTGGTCAGAAACCTTTGTTTGGGTAAATGGGAGGGCTTGGAATAAAAGGAGCAATATTTGAATTTTGGAAAGCAAAGTTGGCTGAAACAGATTGCGGGCACCATGTTGCTTTTACAGATCCCCTAAGGTACCTAAACAGCAGGAACCCCCCTCAAGTGACCTTATTTTGGAAACTAGACCCCTTAAGGCTTCTATTGAGGGGTATACTGAGCATTTTGGACCCACAGGTACTTCACAGATTTTGATAACGTTACTTTGTCATATTGAAAATTGTAATTTTTTTCTCAAAAATGTTGCTTTAGCATCAATTCTCTCACTTTTTCAAGAGGTAATTCCAAAAATTTGACCCATATGTTTGTTACCCACTTTTTTATGAGCGCGGTGATACCTCACATGTGGTCTGAAACCTTTGTTTGGACAAATGGGAGGGCTTGGAACGAAAGGAGCAAAATTTGAATTTTGGAAAGGAAATTTGGCTGAAAAAGATTGCGGGCACCATGTTGCATTTGGAGGACCCCTAAGGTACGTAAACAGCACAAAACCACCACAAGTGACCCCATATTGGAAACTAGGCCTCTCAAGGAATTTATCTAGATGTTTGGTGAGTACCCTGAACCCCCAGGTGCTTCACAGACGTTTATAACGTTGAGCCATGAAAATCAAAAAATAAAATTTTACCACAAAATTGTTACTTTAACCAGGTAGCTTTTTTTTTCACAAGGGTAACAGGAAAAAAATCACCATGAAATGTATTCTGCAATTTCTCCTGAGTTTGGTGATATCTTATATGTGGTGGAAATCAACTGTTTGGGCATACGGCAGGTCTTGGAAGGGAAGGAGTGCAATTTGACTGAACATTTGGCTGGAATAATTAGTGGACGCTATGTCGCATTTGGAAAGCCCCTAAAGTGCCTAAACAGTGGAGGCCCCCCACAAGTGACCCCATTCTGGAATCAAGAAACCTCAAGGCTTTTATCTAGGTGTATATTGAGCATTTTGAATCCATGAATACTTCACAAAATTTGATAAGCTTAGGTTGCCATATTGAAAATTTTCATTTTTTTCACAAAAATGTTTCTTTAGCATCACATTTCTCACTTTTTCAAGAGGCAACAACAAAACGTGGACCCCACAGGTTGTTATCCAATTTCTTGTGAGCGCAGGGATACCCCATATGTGGCCAAAAACCTCTGTTTGGATATATGGGAGGGCTTGGAATGGAAGGAGCACCATTTGAATTTTGGAAAAGTTGAAATAAATTGCGCGCACCATGTCACATTAGCAGGGCCTCTTGGGTACCTATACATTAGAAACCCCCCACAAGTGACTCCATTTTGGAAACTGGACCCCTCAAGGATTTTATTCAGAAGTATAGTAAGCATTTTGAATCCACAGGTACTTCACAAAAATGTTGCTGTAGCAACAAATGTCTCACTTTTAGGCTATGTGGCCATGATCCAGCGACACGGCGTCTAGTACACAGTGCCAGCCTTCCTGCAGAGATGTGAGTGTTGTCCACGGGAGAACGCAGCTGCCCATGCCCACGATTTGGGTTCAGGCTGCTGTGGAGCTCTATGATACCTGCAGAGCACACTCATCTCCGCAGCATAAATTGACATGCTGAGGCTTGGGAAGCTGCGCCACAGGTCGGTTTATGCTGCGGAGAAAAGAAGCACAGTGGGCATGGGATCTCCAAAAATCCTTCCACTGTGCTTCTACTGCACAACGCAGCGTTATGGATGCAGGGAAAACACTCTGCGTCCAAAACGCTGCAAACCCTGATTGTGGGCACATAGCCTAAAATTCTACAATGGATGAATGGATAGATGTCAAACATATATAACGTCCCACCCCCCTGCATATTCTAAGCTGGCGCCCTTTAGTGCCTTTCATGTGGCACTAAAGGGTGCCTAGCCTTGTATTTAGCCCAAAAAGAAAAAAAAATAATTACAATAAATGACGTGGGGTCCCCCCTATTTTTGATAGCCAGCTAGGGTAAAGCAGACAGCTGTAGCCTGCAAACCACAGCTGACAGCTTCACCTTGGCTGGTGATCAATTTGGAGGGCTCCCCAAGCTGTTTTTTTTTTTTAATTATTTATAAATAAATAATTAAAAAAAAAAAAACAAACGTGGGGTCCCCCCAAATTAGATCACCAGCCAAGGTGAAGCTGACAGCTGGGGTCTGGTATTCTCAGGATGGGAAGAGCCATGGTTATTGGACTCTTCCTAGCCTAAAAATAGCAGGCCGCAGCCGCCCCAGAAGTGGCGCATCCATTAGATGCGCCAATCCTGGCGCTTTGCCCCAGCTCATCCCGCGCCCTGGTGCGTTGGCAAACGGGGTAATAAATGGGGTTGACGCCAGGTGTGTAATGTCACCTGGCATCAAGCCCAGCAATTAGTTATGTCACGGCGTCTATCAGATACCCGACATAACTAATTGACAGTAATAAAAAAAAAAAATTGACAACAAAAAAAAATTTATTTGAAAAAACACTCCCCAAAAAATTCCCTGATTAGCCAATTTATTGAAAAGAAAAAAAAATCCGCTGTAATCCATTTGGACGTCCCACGTCGACTCTGGACCTTCTAGAATATGGGGGACACGTTCAGGGAACGTATCCCCCATTTTCTAGGTGTGAGGACCCTCCATTTGAGGAGAGTGGGTGCAATGAATCTGCACCCACCCTCCCCGGGTCACAACTGCAAAGTGCCGAGCAGCAGCAGCAGCCAGCGTCCTGAACACAGGAAGCTGTCAGCTGCTCTGCACATGTGACCGCACTCACCAGCGTCTGCGGAGAAGGAGCCGGAGGAGGGGGCCGCGGGGGATCAGCGCTCCGACAGGTACGTATGACACCGGGGAACACCGGGGGGATAGGGGTGGATAGGGGGGGACCCGGCAGGGCCTGGGGAGCAGGTTTCTGTCGCATGTGTTATGGCACATGAGACAGAAACCATAGGAAAGGGGGAAATGCGGCCGGCGCGCTGCTGTGATCGCTGGTGCGCGCGGCCATCTTGGATTTTCGGGAGGGGGTTGGGGGTCGGGGGGGGCACTTTGGGGATACCGAGGGGACCGGAGGGAACCGGGAAAAAGATTTATCTCCCATCTGACATGTTTGATCATGCCAGATGGGAGATAAATCATTTTTTACCGGCGCGGTCATTTACTGTAACCTGATCATCGGTATACGGTGTATACCGGTCATCAGGTGAGCGGGGACCGGAAAAACCGGCCAGAATCATGATCTCCAGGGTCTCAGCTACCCCCGGCAGCTGAGACCCCGGAAATTTTCTGACTCTGGGGGGCGCTAGACCCTTTTTTCCGACCGCCGTTAAAAAGCGGCGGTTTGGAAGAAGTAACCTAATTTGTCGCCGTTAAAAGGCGTATCGGCGGTCGTTAAGGGGTTAAGTGCTGCCACTGAAGGTGTTACAGTGGGCTGTCTGATAATAACCGAAAGGAGTATAAGACAGTCAGGGTCCACCGTGCAAAGACTTTGCTGCAGACTATGGCAGAGTGCAATACCTCTGTTAACTCACAGAAGGATATAATAAGTAAGTAAGCAATTCCTCCCTTACTTGGAGGGTGTGTGGAATGATCTCTGTTAATAATCACAGAGACAAAGGCAATGTGTGCGAAATGGCACCTACCTAGGTCCGCTCTTCTAGTGGTGCAAAAGAGACGAACAGCAGCGTAAGCCGCACAAAGCTCCTACCTACGTTCGCTCCACTAGTGTGCGAGGACACGAACCACTAGATATGGCACCTGCCTAGGTCCGCTCTTCTAGTGGTACAAAAGAGACGAACAGCAGCGTAAGCCGCACAAAGCTCCTACCTCTGTTCGCTCCCCTAGTGTGCGAGGATACGAACAACTGCCAGACGCAGTATAAGGAACGTTACCCTAGCGGCAACGTCCACCTATGAGTAGAATCACAAGGCCCAGCCAGACCATGTGCCTCAGGCACCTGCCTATGTCCGCTCCCCTAAGAGGTAAGGATACGGACAGCAGCCGAAGCTGTAAGGTATAAGAACGCTACCCTGCCGGTAGAGCTCACCTAGCATAGACAGAGGAATGCCTAGAGGAATGCGCACAGAGCGTCTACTCATATGCATGAACCAAGAGGACTGAGCACCATGCGGCGTGTGTCAGGGTCTTATATAGACTCTGTGCCTCATCCAAGATGGAGGACACCAGAGCCAATCCGCTGCCAGAACGACAGGAGTGACGTCATGCTGGCCTATCACCGAGCAAGGCGTCACAAGCACATGACCAGCGACCAATCGGCATAGAAGGTGTCAGAGACATGTGACCTCGTGTCAGCGATGATGTCACCCGCACATGTGCAATGGCTCCAAGATTGGACTTAGTCTCCGGCGCTCGCACATGTGCAGTAGCAAGAAATCTGGACTTAGTCTCCAGCGCTCGCACATGTGCAGTAGCAAGAAATCTGGACTTAGTCTCCAGCGCTCGCACATGTGCAGTAGCAAGAAATCTGGACTTAGTCTCCAGCGCTCGCACATGTGCAGTAGCAAGAAATCTGGACATAGTCTCCAGTGCTCGCAGCAACCGTAACAGAAGGGTTGTCTGTGTAGCCCAATTTTTGGAAAAAGGGAGACTCCCCTTGGAGTCACCTTGCGATGTTTTACATGATTTTAGAAAGGCATGCCATGCCTATATCTGTGTCTCGTCCTCTTTTTCCTCGTAACGCTGTTTTGTTTTCGCATATGAATTTTTTCTTGTCACTTTCCCATGTGTTTGTGTTGTGTGGTGAGTTGTTTGTCACCTTTTGGACACCTTTGAGGGTGTTTTCTAGGTGCTTTTATGTGTTTGTGATTGCTTCCTATTGTTTTCGATGGCTTCGGTTTGCTGAACCGGTTCGCCAAACCGAACTCGAACTAGACCACTGTTCGACGAACCAAGCTCGAGCCGAACCGCGACCGGTTTGCTCATCTCTATTCCTGACTCCAAGGGGCACTTTGCACACTACGATATCTCAAGCCGATGCTGCGATGCCGAGCGCTATAGTCCCCACCCCCGTCGCAGCTGCAATATCATGGTGATAGCTGCCGTAGCAAACATTATCGCAACGGCATCTTCACATGCACTCACCTGCCCTGCGACGTCCCTCTGGCCGTTGACCCGCCTCCTTCCTAAGGGGGCACGTCATGCGGCGTCATAACAATGTTACACGGCAGGCGGCCAATAGAAGCAGAGGGGCGGAGATGAGCGGGACGTAAACATCCCGCCCACCTCCTTCCTTCCGTATAGCCGGCCGGGACGCAGGTTGTAGATGCTCCTCGCTCCTGCGGCTTCACACAGAGCGATGTGTGCTGCCGCAGGAACGAGGAGCAACATCATAACATCGGTCTTTCCCAATTCATAGAAATGACTGACGCTACGCCGATGTTACGATTACGATACTTTTGTGCTTGTTAATCGTATAAAAAATGTTTTACACACTACGATATCAAGAGCGACACCGGAAGTGCGTCACTTTCGATTTGACCCCACCGACATCGCACATGCGATGTCGGAGTGTGCAAAGTGCCCCTTAGGAGTACTTTGCACACTACGACATCGCAGGTACGATGTCGGTGGGGTCAAATTGAAAGTGAAGCACATCCGGCATCGCAGGCGACATCGTAGTGTGTAAAGCCTAGATGATACGATTAACGAGTGCAAAAGCGTCATAATCGTATCATCGGTGTAGCGTCAGCGTAATCCATAATTATGCTGACGCGATGGTCCAATGTTGTTCCTCGCTCCAGCAGCAGCACACATCGCTGTGTGTGCAGCCGCAGGAGCGAGGAACATCTCCTACCGGCGTCACCGCGGCTCCCGTAGGATATGCGGAAGGGAGAAGGTGGGCGAGATGTTTACATCCCGCTCATCTCCGCCCCTCCGCTCCTATTGGCCGCCTGCCGTGTGATGTCGCAGTGATGCCGTACGACCCGCCCCCTTAATAAGGAGGAGGGTCGCCGACCAGAGCGACGTCCCAGGACAGGTGAGTCCATGTGAAGCTGCCGTAGCGATAATGTTCGCTACGGCAGCTATCACAAGGATATCGCAGCTGCGACGGGGGCAGGGACTATCGCGCTCGGCATCGCAGCATCGGCTTGCGATGTCGCAGCGTGCAAAGTACCCCTTAGTCTTTAGTAACAAACAGTAAAAACATGAAAGATGAAATGCAAAATGAACAAAAGGATATCTTTGCTGGAAAAAAAAAAGGAATCAGAAGTGTCATTCCTGACTATTTGTTGCAGCACAGGAGGCTAGAATGGCATTTTAATGCTAAGGGCAACTGAGCTAGTTTCACAGATCTGCTGCTGTCTGCTCTGTCCACCTACTTTTGGATGCTAAGGGAAACTGAGACAGTTTTACAGATCTGCTTCTGCCTGCTCGGTCAACCTACTTTTGGACAGACCACCTCTATAGTATTCTACACTCCGCCTGTTTGTCATTTAGGTATTCTATAGAATGACTAGGAAATGTATGAACATCTGATGTATTTCATACTTCGACGATCCATTTCCGGCATTGTATACATTGCCTATGTATTCTATAGAATGCCTGTTTTTACACATTGATGGGTAATATACAGTATATATATATATATATATATATATATATATATATATATATATATATATGTCTATATATATATATATATATATATATATATATATATATATATACAGTTAGGTCCAGAAATATTTGGACAGTGACACAATTTTCGCGAGTTGGGCTCTGCATGCCACCACATTGGATTTGAAATGAAACCTCTACAACAGAATTCAAGTGCAGATTGTAACGTTTAATTTGAAGGTTTGAACAAAAATATCTGATAGAAATTGTAGGAATTGTACACATTTCTTTACAAACACTCCACATTTTAGGAGGTCAAAAGTAATTGGACAAATAAACCAAACCCAAACAAAATATTTTTATTTTCAATATTTTGTTGCGAATCCTTTGGAGGCAATCACTGCCTTAAGTCTGGAACCCATGGACATCACCAAACGCTGGGTTTCCTCCTTCTTAATGCTTTGCCAGGCCTTTACAGCCGCAGCCTTCAGGTCTTGCTTGTTTGTGGGTCTTTCCGTCTTAAGTCTGGATTTGAGCAAGTGAAATGCATGCTCAATTGGGTTAAGATCTGGTGATTGACTTGGCCATTGCAGAATGTTCCACTTTTTTGCACTCATGAACTCCTTGGTAGCTTTGGCTGTATGCTTGGGGTCATTGTCCATCTGTACTATGAAGCGCCGTCCGATCAACTTTGCGGCATTTGGCTGAATCTGGGCTGAAAGTATATCCCGGTACACTTCAGAATTCATCCGGCTACTCTTGTCTGCTGTTATGTCATCAATAAACACAAGTGACCCAGTGCCATTGAAAGCCATGTATGCCCATGCCATCACGTTGCCTCCACCAGGTTTTACAGAGGATGTGGTGTGCCTTGGATCATGTGCCATTCCCTTTCTTCTCCAAACTTTTTTCTTCCCATCATTCTGGTACAGGTTGATCTTTGTCTCATCTGTCCATAGAATACTTTTCCAGAACTGAGCTGGCTTCATGAGGTGTTTTTCAGCAAATTTAACTCTGGCCTGTCTATTTTTGGAATTGATGAATGGTTTGCATCTAGATGTGAACCCTTTGTATTTACTTTCATGGAGTCTTCTCTTTACTGTTGACTTAGAGACAGATACACCTACTTCACTGAGAGTATTCTGAACTTCAGTTGATGTTGTGAACGGGTTCTTCTTCACCAAAGAAAGTATGCGGCGATCATCCACCACTGTTGTCATCCATGGACGCCCAGGCCTTTTTGAGTTCGCAAGCTCACCAGTCAATTCCTTTTTTCTCAGAATGTACCCGACTGTGGATTTTGCTACTCCAAGCATGTCTGCTATCTCTCTGATGGATTTTTTCTTTTTTTTCAGCCTCAGGATGTTCTGCTTCACCTCAATTGAGAGTTCCTTAGACCGCATGTTGTCTGGTCACAGCAACAGCTTCCAAATGCAAAATCACACACCTGTAATCAACCCCAGACCTTTTAACTACTTCACTGATTACAGGTTAACGAGGGAGACGCCTTCAGAGTTAATTGCAGCCCTTAGAGTCCCTTGTCCAATTACGTTTGGTCCCTTTAAATAGAGGAGGCTATGCATTACAGAGCTTTGATTCCTAAACCCTTTCTCCGATTTGGATGTGAAAACTCTCATATTGCAGCTGGGAGTGTGCACTTTCAGCCCATATTATATATATAATTGTATTTCTGAACATGTTTTTGTAAACAGCTAAAATAACAAAACTTGTGTCACTGTCCAAATATTTCTGGACCTAACTGTATATAGGTAAGGATGGTTGACCTCGGGGAGATCAACATCCAACACCGCAGAGACACCATCACGTGTTTCTCAACGCAGTGACACTATAACAAGGCCCCCTGGGAAAATATGCAAAACAAGAATGCAGCGGAGACACCATCACATGTTTCTCAACACTGGCAGGAAACTAGCCAGGTCTTTCACCGGGAAGGAACAACAACGGGAAGGGCAGTCTCCAGTCAAGGAAACCGCCTATACCAAAACATGGTATCCATCCACAGACAGCTGTTTCAGGGTATTTGCCCCTCATCAGTGTGGAGTAGGAAACTGGCTAGCGGGAGCATTGCCTAGTAGAAGACTACATAGGTAAGGATGGTTGACCTCGGGGAGATCAACATCCAACACCGCGGAGACACCATCACGTGTTTCTCAACGCAGTGACACTAGAACAAGGCCCCCTGGGAAAATATGCAAAACAAGAATATATATATATTCTATATATAAATATATGTATGTATATATATATATATATATATATATATATAAAAGTCATAGCTGAAAGTGTTGGATAATCTCACCATTAGAGGCTCCAGTGAAGACTGGGTACACACTTTGTCATGCCCCTCTGAGGGTAAGCGTGTTTCTTGAAGCTATTACTCTTTGTACCTCTCTCCTCTCCATCTGGTAGCATGACACTGGTGCAAACAGCTCTAATACCACCTGGTATAAACAACTCTGATACTGCCTGGTTCAAACAGCTCTAATATAGCCTGATGTTATACTGCTCTAATACTGACTGCGTCAAACAGCTATAATACTGGCTAATTTAAAGCACTCTAATACTGGCTTGTTTAAACAGCTCTAATACTTCTTGGGGCTAACAGCTTTACTGCGAACTGGTTCAAACAGCTCAAATACCACCTGGACCAAACAGCTCTAATATTGGCTGGTATAAACAGGTCTAATACTACCTGGTGAGAACAGCTCTAATACAGCCTGGTGCAATACTGCCTTAATACCACCTGGTAAAAACATAATACGTGTGCAAACAGCTCTATATTACTAGCTGCTTTAAACAGCTCTAACACCGCCTGGTGCAATCAGCTCTAAAATAACCTGGTGCGATACTGCTCTAATACCACCTGGAGCAGAGAGCTCTACGATACCCTAATGCATAATGTGCTATTACAACCTGATGCATACTGGTCTATTCTAGCCTCATGCATACAGCCCTAATACAACCTCTTCCCTACTTTATTTTTTTTGTGAGGTAAAGCCATGAAGAGAGCAATAAATATGCAACGTGGACATGGTCATTGTGCTGCTTGTGGTAGTGCTGGAGCTGCTGCAGGGAGAAGATGTGGTCAATCTGTGTCTGCTACATGTTCAAATGAAACACCTTCCTGTTGTTCTGGTGTAAACTTTAGACAGATTGTTCTGCGTAATTTCGTAGCCATGAGTACTGCACAAATATTGAGGCCAGAACAAGTAGAGATGGTTTTAGATTTGTTGACTGAGATTGCTTCCAGTTCCTTTGCTTTGTCTTGTGCCTGGTCCTCTGTTAAAAGAGCAGAGTTGGCATCTAAGTACCATGGGCATCTTTCTTCCACCTCTAGCCCTTTCAAATTAGCCAAGAAGTTTGAGCCTCAAGTCATGCAGCAGTCACTTCTGCTTTTTGATGACTCTGCTGGCTGGTGTTCTGTGGTGGTATGAGTATGTGGGAGAGCTAATGCACATGATCAGACGACCACTGCAGCACATCTCGGAGGATGAAGATACACAGATGCCAACTGCAGACTGGCAAGGAAGGCAAGGGTGAGTAGTGGTTGGAAGATAAAGTGGGGGATGATGAGGCCCTAGACCCCGCATGGAAAAAAGGCCATCCTACTGATAAGCGCAGTTCAATGGAAAAGGAGGTGGTCACACTGATACAGCAGCACAGTGAAAGAGGGAGAAGGATGCAAAAGCATAGCAGCCAGCCCCTAACCAGTATATCATCTGCTACCACCCACTGTGCCAACAAAATGAGCTCAACAAAGTAAGTTCTAAAGAGGTCCCTTGCATGGCATTTCTTCAGGCAATGCACTGATGACAAGACAAGGGCGATTTGCACACTGTTCTGTCAGGGCCTTAAGCAAGGCATAAATGTTCTGAAAATGAGCACCACCTGCATGGCAAGGCATGTGAATTCCAAGCATGAGCTGGAATTTTAGGAAAGGTCTGAGGCTCCTCCTGTTTCCTCTTCTGCTGTGGCCTTGGCTTCTTCCACTGCTCAAGATCAAGTTGGTCACTTTCCTTCCCTCAAAGAAAGGATGTGACAGCACCACCGCAGCCAGCAGTGTCACTGAGCATCTCCATACCATCCCAAAGAAGTGTTAAGCTAGCCATAGAGCAAACCCTGGAGAGAATGAGTAAATATTTTCTTACCCACAAAAAATCTCTGCCCCTGAATGACAGAATTTAAAAATTCCTGAACTTTGAAATGCTGCCATGCCAACCATGAGCTGCAGTGGTGTAGACACCTGAAAAAAAAAAGGAAAAAAAACTGTAGGTCCTCTTGCTCCCTCTTCTGCTGCAGTCTTGGCCTCTTTCTCCCATTCATGATTAACATGGCCACCTGCCTTCCCACAAATAGAGGATGTCAGAGCACCACGACCACCATTGGCAGTGTCACTAAGAATCTCCTCACCAACCCTTGTAAATTTTCAGCTCTCTAGCCCCCAAACTCTGGAGAGAAAGAGAGAATACTGTTATGATTCAGGGACCGAGGAGGATCAAAAATGCGGAATCCCAAATGGTAACAGAGAAGTTGGAACCTAAACGGATTGCAGACCTAATCCTGATACACAACTAGAAGTAGCCATGGGACGAACCTACGATGACCTAGTTGTCTCGACTAGAGATGAGCGAACCGGTCCCGGTTCGGCTCGAGGCCGGTTCGCCGAACGGGGGTCCCGTTCGAGTTCGGTTCGTCGAACGTTCGACGAACCGAACTCGAACGTATAGGCTATAATGGGAGGCAATCACAAACACATAAAAATGCATTATAAATGTACACAAACAGTTAATAAACATTGCCATAACACTTACCGGTCCTCGCGATCCCTTCTGCACTCTGTCTCCTGCCGCTATTCCATCCGATGATCGCTGAATCCTCCCGGTGACCTGCACTGCCAGCAGAGAAGCAGGACCTATCGTGACGTCAAAATAGCCATGTGACCAGTCACGTGGCTATTATCTCATTGGCTACAGACTGGTCACATGACTATGACACGTCATGTAGGACCTGCGAGTGCATCTCTCCGGTACACGGTGCACATATGTGTATCGCCGTGTACCGGCGACATGCTCTAGCACACGGTCGACTCCCCGTTCCGTTAGGGACCGGCTGACACAGCCGGTCATTAACGGAGATCACCGTTGCCATAGCAACGCAGTTAGCGGTGACGTCACCGCTAACCGCGGCTCCGGGAGCACCGTTGCTATGGTAACGCGTCTGTCAGCGTTACCGCTAGCAGCCAGCAGTGATCACTCACGGAGTGAAGGCTGCACGCTGCTTCCCGATTGTAGTGAGCATTGTAGTTAGGATGGAGGTTCCCCAGCCCCAAGTGATGCCCCTCACTACAATCGTCACTACTACTACACTAGAAAGAAAGAAGACAGAAGAGCAGGATCGTGGAGGGCTGACAGGGGTAATAAAGATGGAGTCTCTAATGTGTCTGTGTATTTATTTCTATTAAAGTATTTTTTCTCTGTGTGGTGTCTTTTTTTAACCCTTTATTGGAGATTCTTAATGGCCGGGTCAAACGTGCCTGACATTAAGAATCTCTGGCTTAATACTGGCTGGTAAAACAAAGCCAGTATTAACTCATGATTACCCAACAAGCCACCCGGCTCCAGGGCTGTTGGAAGAGTTGGATACAGCGCCAGATGATGGCGCTTCTATGAGAGCGCCATTTTCTGGGACGGCTGCGGACTGAAATCCGCAGCAGAGGCGCCCACAAACCTCGGGCTAACCTGTGCTGCGGATTCCAATCCCCAGCTGCCTAGTTGTACCCGGCTGGACACAAAAATAGGGCGAAGCCCACGTCATTTGTTTTTTAATTATTTCATGAAATAAGTGAAATAATTAAAAAAAACGGGCTTCCCTATATTTTTGGTTCCCAGCCGGGTACAAATAGGCAACTGGGGGTTGGAGGCAGCCCGTGGCTGCCAGCTGTACCTGGCTAGCATACAAAAATATGGCGAAGCCCACGTCATTTTTTTGGTGGGCAAAAAACTTCTGCATACAGTCCTGGATGGAGTATGCTGAGCCTTGTAGTTCTGCAGCTGCTGTCTGCTCTTCTCCATACAGACAGACAGCAGCTGCAGAACTACAAGGCTCAGCATACTCCATCCAGGACTGTATGCAGAAGTTTTTTGCCCCCTGAAAAAATTATGTGGCTTTGCCATATTTTTGTATGCTAGCCAGGTACAGCAGGCAGGTACGGCTGCCCCCAACCCCCAGTTGCCTATTTGTACCCGGCTGGGAACCAAAAATAAAGGGAAGCCCTTTTTTTATTATTTCATGAATTTCATGAAATAATTAGAAAACAAATGACGTAGGCTTTGCCCCATTTTTGTGTCCAGCCAGGTACAACTAGGCAGCTGGGATTGGAATCCGCACCACCGGTTGGCCCGAGCTTTCTGGGCCCCACTGCTGTGAATTGCAGTCTGCAGCCACCTCAGAAAATGGCATTTTCATAGAAGCGCTATCTTCTGGCGCTGTATCCAACTCTTCCAGCACCTGCCTGCTATACCTGGCTAGCATACAAAAATATGGCGAAGCTCACGTCCTTTTTTTGTAGCTTTTTGGCAAAAAAAAAAAAAAAATGCTTCCCTGGATTTTCCATTGCCAGTGAAGGTAACACCAAGCAGTGGGGGTTAGCAGCCAGTAGCTGCTTGGATTACCCTTAGCTAGCAATACAAAAAATGCAGTGGGAGCTAACATATATTTTTTTTAATTATTTATTTAAATAACTAAAAATAAAATGGGCTTCCCTGTATTTTGATTGCTGGACATCACAGTGCTGTAAAAATAAATCTTTAAAAAAATGACGTAGCGCTCCGCGGTATTTTTGATTCTCAGCGCAGATAAAGCAGACAGCTATGGGTTGCCACCCCCATCTGCCTGCCGTTACCTTGGTTGGCAATCAAAATACAGGGAAGCCCATTAATTTTTTCTATTTAAAAAATAGTTAAAAAAAAAAATTACGTTGGGTCCCCCCATTTTTGATAGCCAGCTAGGGTAAAGCAGACGGCTGTAGCCTGAAAACCACAGCTGGCAGCTTTACCGTGGTTGGGGATCCAATGTGGAGGTCCCCTCAGGCTCTTTTTTATAATTATTTTATAAATATTAATAATTACACAATAAAAGTAGGGGACCCCCCAAATTGGATCACCAGCCAAGGTAAAGCGGACAGCTGTGGTCTGGTATTCTCAGGGTGGGAAGGTCCATAGTTATTGGGCCTTCACAGCCTAAAAATAGCAGGCCGCAGGCACCCCAGACGTGGCGCATCCACTAGATGCGCCAATCCTGGCGCTTCACCCCAGCTCATCCCGTGCCCTGGTGCAGTGGCAAACGGGGTAATAAATCGGGTTGATACTAGCTGTAAAGTCACCTGAGATCAAGCCCAGCAGTTTGTGATGTCATGGCATCTATTAGATACCCAACATCATAAACTGTCAGTACTAACAAAAACAAAAAATCGACAAAAGAAATTTATTTGAAAAAACAGTCCCCAAAACATTTCCTCTTTCACCAATTTATTGTAAGAAAAAAAATAAAGGGGTCCCACGACGACTCTGGACCGTCTAGAATATGGGGGGGAGACACTCAGGGAACGTATCCCCCATTTTCTAGGAGTGCGGACCCTTCATGTGAGGAGTGTGGGTGCAATGAATCTGCACTCACTCTCCCCGGGTCCACAGCAGCAGAGTCCATGTCGTAATGGTTGCTACCAAAGCTGCAATGCCCTGCTCATGAGGTAAGGGCATGCCTAATCAGGAGAACTACTGTAGAGGAAGCTCTGCTCACTGGTATATAGGTGCTCAGAGGTAATAATAGATAAAATTAGTGAGTAACCTCGGCACTCTATATCTCCCAGACTAAGTCAGTAAGTCACAACGGATAGTAATGCAAAATCACTCTTTATTGGTCCGTATTAAGAAAATTTTTTTTTCATAAGCATATATGTTTTTGTCCAAAACAAGTTACAAATGACGTTTCGGCCTGAGCCTTCGTCAGATTGGACTTATCTGCATGTAATCATGAAAAATGACAATAATCAGTATCACATAAGAGTGAGAGAACAATAAAATAAACTCGAACAATGTAGAGGTACAATTGGGATGCAGCAAAAAAATTGCAACACAGCAAGAAATGAAACACATGATACAAATGTCATAATACAGTACAAGGACAATATAGTAATGACAAATATGGGGTCAGAGTAGACTTAGACAGCTCTGGTACGAAAGAGATGTCAATCATAAAGTAACATGTGCAGTAGGTGTAGAGCTACACTATGCATGGCAGAGCTAATGGGTAGACCGACCATAGAAAAAGTAGAGAAAAAGTGGAGAAAAAGTGGAGAATAAGTGGAGAATAAGTGGAACATAAGAGGAGAAAAAGTGGAGAAAAAATGGAGAAAAAAGTGGAGAAAAAGTGGAGAAAAAGTGGAGAAAAAGTGGAGAAAAAGTGGAGAAAAAGTGGAGATTAAGAGGAGAAAAAGTGGAGAAAAAAGTGGAGAAAAAGTGGAGAAAAAGTGGAGCATAAGTGGAGAAAAAGTGGAGAAAAAGTGGAGAAAAAGTGGAGCATAAGAGGAGAAAAAGTGGAGAAAAAAGTGGAGAAAAAGTGCAGAAAAAGTGGAGCATAAGAGGAGAAAAAGTGGAGAAAAAGTGGAGAAAAAGTGGAGCATAAGAGGAGAAAAAGTGGAGAAAAAGTGGAGAAAAAGTGGAGCATAAGAGGAGAAAAAGTGGAGATTAAGAGGAGAAAAAGTGGAGAAAAAGTGGAGCATAAGAGGAGAAAAAGTGGAGAAAAAGTGGAGAAAAAGTGGAGAAAAAGTGGAGAAAAAGTGGAGCATAAGAGGAGAAAAAGTGGAGATTAAGAGGAGAAAAAGTGGAGAAAAAGTGGAGAAAAAGTGGAGAAAAAGTGGAGAAAAAGTGGAGCATAAGAGGAGAAAAAGTGGAGAAAAAAGTGGAGAAAAAGTGGAGAAAAAGTGGAGAAAAAGTGGAGAAAAAGTGGAGATTAAGAGGAGAAAAAGTGGAGCATAAGAGGAGAAAAAGTGGAGAAAAAAGTGGAGAAAAAGTGGAGAAAGTGGAGAAAAAAATGGAGAAAAAGTGGAGAAAAAGTGGAGAAAAAGTGGAGAATAAGAGGAGAAAAAGTGGAGAAAAAGTGGAGCATAAGAGGAGAAAAAGTGGAGAAAAAAGTGGAGAAAACGTGGAGAAAACGTGGAGAAAAAGTGGAGAAAAAGTGGAGCATAAGAGGAGAAAAAGTGGAGATTAAGAGGAGAAAAAGTGGAGAAAAAGTGGAGAAAAAGTGGAGAAAAAGTGGAGCATAAGAGGAGAAAAAGTGGAGAAAAAAGTGGAGAAAAAGTGGAGAAAAAGTGGAGAAAAAGTGGAGATTAAGAGGAGAAAAAGTGGAGCATAAGAGGAGAAAAAGTGGAGAAAAAAGTGGAGAAAAAGTGGAGAAAGTGGAGAAAAAAATGGAGAAAAAGTGGAGAAAAAGTGGAGAATAAGAGGAGAAAAAGTGGAGAAAAAGTGGAGAAAAAGTGGAGAATAAGAGGAGAAAAAGTGGAGAATAAGTGGAGAAAAAAATGGAGAAAAAGTGGAGAAAAAGTGGAGAAAAAGTGGAGCATAAGAGGAGAAAAAGTGGAGAAAAAGTGGAGAAAAAGTGGAGAAAAAGTGGAGCATAAGAGGAGAAAAAGTGGAGAAAAAAGTGGAGAAAAAGTGGAGAAAAAGTGGAGCATAAGAGGAGAAAAAGTGGAGAAAAAGTGGAGAAAAAGTGGAGCATAAGAGGAGAAAAAGTGGAGAAAAAGTGGAGAAAAAGTGGAGAAAAAGTGGAGCATAAGAGGAGAAAAAGTGGAGAAAAAAGTGGAGAAAAAGTGGAGAAAAAGTGGAGAAAAAGTGGAGAAAAAGTGGAGAAAAAGTGGAGATTAAGAGGAGAAAAAGTGGAGAAAAAGTGGAGAAAAAGTGGAGCATAAGAGGAGAAAAAGTGGAGAAAAAAGTGGAGAAAACGTGGAGAAAACGTGGAGAAAAAGTGGAGAAAAAGTGGAGAAAAAGTGGAGAAAAAGTGGAGCATAAGAGGAGAAAAAGTGGAGATTAAGAGGAGAAAAAGTGGAGAAAAAGTGGAGAAAAAGTGGAGAAAAAGTGGAGAAAAAGTGGAGAAAAAGTGGAGCATAAGAGGAGAAAAAGTGGAGAAAAAAGTGGAGAAAAAGTGGAGAAAGTGGAGAAAAAAATGGAGAAAAAGTGGAGAAAAAGTGGAGAAAAAGTGGAGAATAAGAGGAGAAAAAGTGGAGAAAAAGTGGAGAAAAAGTGGAGAATAAGAGGAGAAAAAGTGGAGAATAAGTGGAGAAAAAAATGGAGAAAAAGTGGAGAAAAAGTGGAGAGAAAGTGGAGAAAAAAATGGAGAAAAAGTGGAACACCCTTTGGTACCTTTCATGTGGCACTAAGGGGTGCTTAGCTTTGTATTTAGCCAAAAAAATGAAAAAAAAATGACATAGGGTTCCCCCTAGTTTTGTAGCCAGCTAGGGTAAAGCAGACGGCTGCAGCCTGCAGACCACAGCTGGCAACCTCACCTTGGCTGGTAATCCAAAACTGAGGGCACCCCACGCTGTTATTTTAAATTAAATAAATAATTAAAAAAAAAAACACGTAGGGGTCCCCCAAAATTGGATCACCAGCCAAGGTAAAGCAGACAGCTGGGGCCTGATATTCTCAGACTAGGGAGGTCCATGGTTATTGGAATCTCCCCAGCCTAAAAATAGCAGGCCGCAGCCGCCCCAGAAGTGGCGCATCCATTAGATGCGCCAATCCTGGTGCTTCGCCCCAGCTCATCCCGCGCCCTGGTGCGGTGGCAAACGGGGTAATATTTGGGGTTAATACCAGATGTGTAATGTCACCTGGCATCAAGCCCTGGGGTTGGTGAGGTCAGGCGTCTATCAGATACCCGACATCACCAACCCAGTCAGTAATAAAAAAAAAATAGACGACAAACACATTTTTATTTGAAAAAACACTCCCCAAAACATTCCCTCTTTAACCAATTTATTAGATTGAAAAACAAATCCAGGTCTGGTGTAATCCAAGGGGTTGCCATGACGATGCACACTGTCCCAGTCAATGAAGAGCAGGATGTTCCCCATTGGCTGGGAGAGCAGTGCAGTGACCTGAGCTAACATCAATAGGTCAGCCCAGGTCACTGCAGGGGGGTGACAAGTGCTGCTGTCAGTGAGGTACATTACCTGCGCTGATCTCCAGCACACTGACAGCCCCTGTCACTGAGGTCAATGACCGGCGCCTTCACATCAAGTATCGCGAGAGGTCCGTGACGTCACCGCCAGTGTCAGTCTCGGGTCGGAAGCGATAGGTGATGTGACAAGCGGCGGCCATGGAGGACAGTGACAGCGCTGAGGTCGGGATGGCGGGACTTCATCACCGCAGGTAAGCCGAGCGAGCGAGCGAGCGAGCGGGCGGGCGGGCGGGTGGATGTGTGTGTGTGTGTGTGTTTGTGTATGTGTATGTATGTGTACATGCCGCGGGCAGGAGGGGGTGGAGCGAGCTGAGCGGGAAAGTGTGGGCTTCCTGCACGTAACTAAGATAAACATCGGGTTACTAACCAAAGCGCTTTGCTTGGATACCCGATGTTTATCTTGGTTACCAGCTTGTGGCAGGCTGCCAGCGATGGCTCCTGCTCACTGTAGCTGTAAAAAGCCCTGCTTTTTGCTGCTAGAACCGTTCTCGAACGTATCTAGAACTATCGAGCTTTTAGCAAAAAGCTCGAGTTCTAGTTCGATCTCGAACAGCCCAAAAATCACTCGAGCCTAGAACTGGAGAACCACGAACCACGAACCGCGCTCAACTCTAGTCTCGACACAGCCGGATAACTAAATATTCTCACAGAAAGAGATATAAAAAAGCTAATCTGCCTCATAGCAGTCCCCAAAGATAGATAGAAAGCCCCCCACATGTAAAGGCTACGGTGATATAGAAAAAAACAATACAAAGCTAGAAAAGACAGATTCAGCAAAGGTGAGGCCCAAACTATCTTTATAGGAAAGGATAGATAGGAGCAATGTCTGCAACACTAAAAAACCCTATTATATACCAGCACTTCTGATATGGAAAAATCCTGAAGTCACACATCCTCTCTCCCACTGTATCAGCACTCTGATGTTACTGGGATCCAAAAACACTAATATAGATGAGGGACTGAATTAATACCAAACATGACAAACACATTACCTTGCAGAATCATGGAGCTAAGTAAACAGACACTCCCAGCAGGGAATAATCCCATTCCACCAAGAACTCCACACAGACAAAATAGGAATAAAGCATTAGTATAAAAGCAGAAAAAACAACAAGAAATGGAAAACAAACAGCAGAGGTACAAAGACCACTTATCTGAGAGGAGTTCTGGTAGTAAGCAGAGCTGGTTACAGAATGTCCTTAACACACATGAGACCATTGAGCACTGGCAAGTAACAGGAGAGAACTTCTCAGTTATATAGTCTTAATTTGACCCTGATAGCCAGTCCTCTACAGGTGTGTTGCTTTCATTACACAAATCAACTGCGCCCATAGCACTGACCACAAGAGGGAGTCCCAAACTGAAAAATGTATTCACAACAGAATACACACATACACATCCATGGCCCTGAAAAACAGTATTAAAAATTCAAGGCTTTGAAATGCTGCTATCATGGCTTTTCAAGACAGACAGTTTTAAAAGATAATGATGTTTGTAGCTGTCCCAAAATAGGTTGTTTCCAGCTGCTGCTACATTTGCAGGTGAGCAATCCCTGTACCACACTCATGTTGTGGATCAAACCAGGTGTGCACTGCACAACATGATCAGTGGTAAGCGCCACATAACCACCGATGCATGGACTAGTAAGAATGGGCAAGGAAGGCATACCTCCTTAACTGCCCACTACGTAAATTTAGTGGTGGCTGAGAAACAGTTGGAAGGCATTCCAAAACATACCTAGCACATCAAGGAATATGTGATGTTTCACTATCCATGTTGCTTCCTCCTTCTACTCTACTTCCTCCATCAGGTCAGAATAAGACCTGCACCACCAACATTGGCACAGCCAGGAGGAAATTACAGCTGGCTGTTCTAAAACTCATTTATCTGTGGGGACAAATCCTATACACACAGAAGCTGTGGAAGGGTATCAAACAACAGACAGATGAGTGCTTGGTGCTGGAAAACCTCAAGCTCAGCCTGTGGTGTGCGATACCAGGCAAAATTTCATAGCAGCTGTGAGCCTAGGCCGTTTGATGCACATTGCTTGTCTGGCACCTGTGAGTAATATGTCAGAACTGCTGTTGAAAGTGCAAACAGTCTCTGAGCACTTTCACTGTTCTCACTCTGCTGCTGCCTGCCTGTCTGCTCTGCAGCATCATTTCGGTCTCCCTGCTCACTGCCTCATATGTAACATACTAACAAGATGGAACTCCACTTGCTTGTGCTGAAGAGACTGTGCAAGCAGCAGCAAGCAATAGTGGAGTTTCAGCTGCAGAACACATCCCTTCACCACGTGGGACCTTTGTGCGATGTTGAGCTACTTCAAATACTCCCCCAACATGGCCAGCGCTGCTGTCACCATCATCAGCATTGCTATCCTGCTTGTTCATTTCTTGATAAAATGTTTCAGGCAATGATGGATTAGGTGGTTGCACAGAGGAAGAGGAGCAGGAGGAAAAGGGAACTTTGACATTATCAAGGAGTTATGAACACAGGGCTCCAAGGGTGGGTGTACTGAATGCAGGCATGTACAAAATTTTCCAACAGGGGACAGTTTTAGAGGATCAGGAGGAAGAACCATCTTCACTGCAGGGTGGCACTGAAATTTGTTCAGGGGCGTCATTGGAGCGCCGCTGGGGGACACAGAGGATCAAGCCGACACACCTACAACTGAGGGCAGCTTGTCACCTCTCGATAGCCTGGCATACATGCACCAATACATGCTGTTGTGCCTGTTCAACGACCGTCAAGTTGCCAGGATTGTGACCATGCTGATTACCTGGGTGAATACCCTTCTGGATCCATGTTATTAGGACTATGTACCATTGTTACTTCCATCACTGGAGCAGGATCAGAAAATGCATGAATCCAAGTGCATACAGATAGAAACACTACTAACATTGTTCCCACCTGACAGCAGGGTCTCAGTAGAAGAATAAAGTAGAGAAGTAGAGGAGGAGGAAATAGGCAATGGAGCTGGTGCTTTTGCAGTATCTTGGAAAAAAGTTATCATGTTAAAACTGTGGAAAAAATTAATCAACAGCACACCACATCTGGAACGATCATCTAATATGATCTGAATTAGCAGGAGGCAGCACTTCAACATCATGGTGGAAGAGTATGTGTCCACATATCTATGCATCATGAGTGATGAGTCTGCCCCATTTAACTTCTGGTTCTCCAAATTGGACTCATGGCATGAGTTTGCTCTTTACACCTTGGAGATGCTGGACTGCTCTGTGGCAAGTGTACTGTCAGAACATGTGTTTAGCAAGGCAGGGCTTGTTATCACAAACAGGCTCATCTGCCTGTCCACAGCCAACATGGGCAAGATCACAATCATTAAAATGAATCAGGCGTGGATCACATAGGACTTGTCTGTACCATTGGCTGATTAGATAAATATAGTAACTGCTCCCACCCATTGGTATACTGTATTTGCCATTCAGAATGTTTTGGGCCCATCAAAATAACATAAATAAAAAAACTAAAATAAAAATGGTTGCCATTGTCTGCTTCTTCTACCTACACTGCCATGTCCACCTCAACCTCCACTTAGACTTCCAATTCCTAATTCCAGACTTTTTTCTTACTTTGTCATTTTTCTTATATAGAATAAAAAAAATGGTGTTTGCTACCTCCTACCCATCTTCCACCTACCACACCACCTCCACTTTGACCACTGCATCATGGTTGATTTTTTTTTTTTATTGTAATGGGGTAACTGGGAAAACTGCCTATGTAGGTGCCTTTTGTTAAACCTCTTGCTCTGTGAGGGAACTCTAACAATCTTGACTGAGTGGGTCAACTGAGAAAACAGGCTCTGTAGGGTTGTTTTTTTTTTTTTTTTTTACAATTGTTGCTCTGTGGGGAAACTCTAAAATCAGTATCTGTGGGGGTACTCCTAGAAATTTTAGTTTATTTATTTAGTTCCTATGTAACGATGATTGCTATGGTGACAGAACCCCTTTAAGTAATTTACCTATCTACATTTGTTTGCATGGCAGTTCTGCTCTTTCCCTCATTTTACTTTCTTTTGCATCCACCTAGCCCTTATTATGACTATTTTAAAGCCATTTTACAGCACACAAGTATAAGTATCCATTGACATCTATGGGGTTTGGCCTCCGGGGTCAAGTTTGGGTCCCGAACTAAACTTTTTTTATAGTACAGGTGAACCCGGCGCACCATTCACAGGTCCATTCATCACTAATCTAGATATATTCCTTAATAAGTTGTTTCAGATAGAGTTACATCAGGGGCTCTGCAAATGTGACATGGCATAGAAAATCAATCCCATCCAATTTTGAGTTCCAAGTGGTGTTCCAAGTCTTGTATGTTCTCTAGTAACCCTTGTGAAAATGAAACAAATTGGGGCTAAATTTACATTTTTGAAGAAAAAGTAAAATTTAAATGTTTTCCTTTCATTTTGTTTTATTTCATATGAAGCATCTAACTTATTAATAAACTTTTTGAATGTGATTTTGAGATTTTGAACATTTTGAGGGGTGGAGTTTTTAAAATTGTTTGACTTTAAGGTATTTTCTGTCATGTAGGCCCCTCAAAGTCACTTCAAACGGGATATGGTCCTTAAATAACAGGTTTTTTTTGTAAATTTAGTTGGAAAATTAGAAATTGCTTATTAGTATTTAACTCTTGTAACTTCCTATCAAACAAATTGAGTTTAAAAAATAATGCTATTGCAAAATAAACATGTGGAAAATATTATTTCTTAACTGATTTCTGTAACATAATTCTCTGGATTAAGGATATGAAAATTAACGGTGTGAAAAATGTGACATTTTCTGAAAATTAGCAATATTTTCACAAAAAAATGCAAACAATATAACCCGAAGTCTACCACTTTCATGAAGTACAATATGTAATTTAAAAAAGAAAAATCTCAAAATCATTGGGATCTGTTGAATCATTGCAGAGTTATACCCCATAAACTGGTCAGAATTGAAAAAACTGGCTGATCAAAAAGGTGACAACAGGCTTCAGGATGAATGGGTTAATTTCAAGGTTTGTTTTTTCTTTTGGGAAATAGTTTTTCATCATTTAGCTATTGGTAGCTAATGCTCTCTTCCTCTATGTTCTAGTTAGACAAAAGCTCAGATCTAGGTCCTTAACCCCTTACTTAAAGAGCAAATTTTGTCCTTAATGCCCAGGCTGTTATAACTCTGGAACTCTTCAATAGATCCCATGGATTCTGAGAGCGGTTTTTTTTTAGACCTATTGTACTTCATAATAGTGGTAAATTTTATAGGATATCTTTTACGAATAAATTGGAAAGTTGGCTAAGGTTTTGAAAATTTAGCAAACTAGAATTGTTATGCCATTGGACCAGAGAGTTGTCACACAAAATAGTTACTAAATCACATTTCCCACATATCTACTTCATATTAGCCCAATTTTGAAGTATATTTTTTTTTTTCGGACGTTAGAAGGGTTCAAAGTTCATCAGCAATTTCTCATTTTTCCAACAAAATTTACAAAACTATTTTTTTATGGACTACATCACATTTGAAGGGACTTTGAGAGGCCTAGGAGACAGAAAATACGCAAAAGTCACACCCTCAAAGTACTCAAAACCATATCCAAGAAATGTATTAATCTTTCAGGTGCTTCACAGGAATGAAGAATGCAAAGTGCAATGAAGAAATAAATAAATTTACATTTTACCTAAAAATATTGCTGTAGCCTCAATTTATTCACTTTTTCAAGGAATAACATGACAAAATGGACCACAAAATTTGTTACCCAGTTTTTTTTTGAGTGCACTGAAACCCCACATGTGGATGTAAACCTCTGTTTTGACAAACTAGAAGGCTCACAACTAGAGATGAGCGAACCGGTCGCGGTTCGGCTCGAGGTTGGTTCGCCGAACGGACCTCCCGTTCGAGTTCGGTTCGTCGAACGTTCGACGAACCGAACTCGAACTGCATAGGAAACAATGGCAGGCAATCACAAACACAGAAAAACACCTAGAAAACACCCTCAAAGGTGTCCTAAAGGTGACAAACAACTCAAACACATTGGAAAGTGACAAGGACATATACTCATGCGAAAACAAAACAGCTGGACAAGGAAAAAGAGGAGGACACACAGATATAGGCATGGCACGCCCTTCTAAAATCATGTAAAACACCGCAAGGTGACTCCAAGCGGAGTCTCCATTTTTTCCAAAAATTGGGCCACACACACACCCACCCCTTCAGTGGCAGCAGTTGTGCCCCAGTTGTACACTTCACAGCTACATTTGCATCAAGCACATTCAAAAATACGCCATTCTTATCCATCCCCAGGATGACACCGGGGTAGGTAGCAAAGTCTTTGCTGACCCATGACTTGTTCATCTTGGCTTCTTTTAAAAACAATGTAAGCAAGGGTTACTCCAAGCGGAGTCTCCCTTTTTTCCAAAAATTGGGCCACACAGACACCCACCCCATCAGTGGCAGCACTTGGGCCCTAGTTGCAAACAGGATGTTTTGATTTGCATCAAGCACATTCAAAAATACGCCATTCTTATCCGTCCCCAGGATGACACCGGGGTAGGTAGCAAAGTCTTTCCTGATCCCAGCTCTGTTCATCTTGGCTTCTTTTAAAAACACATCAAGCAAGGGTTACTCCAAGCGGAGTCTCCCTTTTTTTCCAAAAATTGGGCCACACAGACACCCACCCCATCAGTGGCAGCACTTGGGCCCTAGTTGCAAACAGGATGTTTTGATTTGCATCAATCACATTCAAAAATACCCCATAATTAACCGTCCCCAGGATGACACCGGGGTAGGTAGCAAAGTCTTTGCTGACCCATGACTTGTTCATCTTGGCTTCTTTTAAAAACAATGTAAGCAAGGGTTACTCCAAGCGGAGTCTCCCTTTTTTCCAAAAATTGGGCCACACAGACACCCACCCCATCAGTGGCAGCACTTGGGCCCTAGTTGCAAACAGGATGTTTTGATTTGCATCAAGCACATTCAAAAATACGCCATTCTTATCCGTCCCCAGGATGACACCGGGGTAGGTAGCAAAGTCTTTGCTGATCCCAGCTCAGTTCATCTTGGCTTCTTTTAAAAACACATCAAGCAAGGGTTACTCCAAGCGGAGTCTCCCTTTTTTTCCAAAAATTGGGCCACACAGACACCCACCCCATCAGTGGCAGCACTTGGGCCCTAGTTGCAAACAGGATGTTTTGATTTGCATCAAGCACATTCAAAAATACGCCATTCTTATCCGTCCCCAGGATGACACCGGGGTAGGTAGCAAAGTCTTTCCTGATCCCAGCTCTGTTCATCTTGGCTTCTTTTAAAAACACATCAAGCAAGGGTTACTCCAAGCGGAGTCTCCCTTTTTTTCCAAAAATTGGGCCACACAGACACCCACCCCATCAGTGGCAGCACTTGGGCCCTAGTTGCAAACAGGATGTTTTGATTTGCATCAATCACATTCAAAAATACCCCATAATTAACCGTCCCCAGGATGACACCGGGGTAGGTAGCAAAGTCTTTGCTGACCCATGACTTGTTCATCTTGGCTTCTTTTAAAAACAATGTAAGCAAGGGTTACTCCAAGCGGAGTCTCCCTTTTTTCCAAAAATTGGGCCACACAGACACCCACCCCATCAGTGGCAGCACTTGGGCCCTAGTTGCAAACAGGATGTTTTGATTTGCATCAAGCACATTCCAAATCCACAAGCATTTACTCTCCCCAGGATGACACAGGGGTAGTAAATTCCTTCTGGATCCATGACTTGTTCATTTTGATGAACGTCAGTCTGTCCACATTGTCACTGGACAGACGCGTGCGCTTATCTGTCAGCACACACCCAGCAGCACTGAAGACACGTTCAGAGACAACGCTGGCAGCTGGACACGACAAAATCTCCAAGGCGTAACTGGAGAGCTCTGGCCATTTTTCTATGTTTGAAGCCCAAAAGGAGCAAGGCTCCAGTTGCACAGTCATGGCATCGATGTTCATTTGGAGATACTCCTGTATCATCCTCTCCAGCCGTTGAGTATGTGTCAGACTTGTTGTCTCTGGTGGCCTTGCAAAAGAGGGTCTAAAAAAATTATGAAAAGATTCCATAAAATTGCTGTTACCGGCACCAGATACGGTCCTACTGGTACGGGTAGACTGGTGAAGATGACGAGACCGTCCCATGTTTGTCAAGTTACAACTGGGAGATTCCCTCCCTGCACCTGCACGGTTGTTTGGTGGAAAAGCCGAGCTAAGATCGAGTAACAGCTTCTGCTGATACTCCTGCATACGTGCGTCCCTTTCTATGGCTGGAATTATGTCACAAAATTTGGACTTGTACCGGGGATCTAATAGTGTGGCAATCCAGTAGTCATCATCACTTCTAATTTTGACAATACGACTGTCATGTTGGAGGTAGTGCAACAAAAAGGCACTCATGTGTCTTGCGCAGCCATGCGGACCAAGTCCACGCTGTGTTTGTGGCATAGAGGTGCTACCCGTTCTTTCTTCCTCTGACATCTCCCCCCAACCTCTTTCAACTGAAATTTGACCAAGGTCTCCCTCATCCGCTGAGTCTTCCATGTCCATGGACAGTTCGTCCTCCATTTCTTCATGTTCTCCTGCACCTTGCTCAACATTTCGCCTGCTACTATGCGCCCTTGTCGATCCCTGTTCCCCATGGTCCCATGCCTGCTGCGTTGGTGATGATGAACGTCTGGACCTTGGTGATGTTGTTGTCCCTTGCACATATGAATCCTCCTGTAGTTCCTCCCCTTCATGTTGTCCCACCCCCTGACTCCGAATAGTGTTTAGCGTGTGCTCCAGCATGTAAATGACTGGAATCGTCATGCTGATAATGGCATTGTCAGAGCTAAACATATTCGTCGCCATGTCGAAACTGTGCAGAAGGGTGCATAGGTCCTTGATCTGAGACCACTCCATCAGGGTGATCTGCCCCACCTCTGCATCTCGTTGGCCCAGGCTATACGTCATGACGTATTGCACCAGGGCTCTGCGGTGCTGCCACATTCGCTGTAACATGTGGAGAGTTGAATTCCAGCGTGTCGCCACATCGCATTTCAGGCGATGAACCGGCAGGCCGAAAGACTTCTGTAGCGATGCAAGTCGCTCAGCTGCGGCGCTTGAACGCCGGAAGTGAGCAGACAGTTTTCGTGCCCTGTTCAGAAGGCCATCTAGGCCGGGATAGTGTGTTAAAAATTGCTGCACGACAAGGTTCAACACGTGAGCCATACAAGGTACGTGTGTCACCTTGCCCAGGCGAAGGGCCGCACCCAGGTTTGCAGCATTGTCGCACACGGCCTTACCAGGCTGCAGGTTGAGTGGAGACAACCATTTATTAAACTCGGACCGCAGAGCTGACCACAACTCCTCAGCTGTGTGACTCTTATTACCAAGACATGTCAAGCTAAAGACCGCCTGATGCCGTTGCGCTCGGCTGCCAGCATAGTAATGAGGCGTGCGTGATTCCTTCTGCGCAGTGAGAACGCTGGTGGCCTGACCAGGCAGGCTTGGGGCGGAGGTGGAGGACCCAGATGAGGTGGAGGATGCAGAAGCTGTGGCGTAACTTGGACAGACAGAGGATTGACACACAAGTCGTGGGGACGGCAAGACTTGTGCAGCAGACCCTTCACCATCTATCACCATAGTTACCCAGTGCCCAGTCAGCGACATGTAACGTCCCTGTCCATGCTTACTGGTCCAAGTATCGGTGGTGAAATGCACCCGTTCACACACAGAGTTTCTCAAGGAAGCGGTGATGTTGTGTGCGACATGCTGGTGTAGCGCGGGCACACCTTTCTTAGAGAAGTAGTGGCGACTAGGCATCTGGTACTGGGGCACAGCGACAGACATAAGGTCTCTAAAATCCTGTGTGTCCACTAGGCGGAAAGGCAGCATTTCGGTAGCCAACAGCTTACAGAGGGATAGAGTCAACCTCTTAGCTTTGTCATGGGTCGGAGGAAGTGGCCTTTTATTTGACCACATCTGAGGGACAGATATCAGGCTGCTGTGTGTAGACGGTGTTGAGTAGGGTGTCCCTGGAAAAATGCAGGTTTGTGAGGAAAGTGCAGGCGGAGACATGATGTTGCCTTCATCCAACGTTGGTGCTATCGATGTCTGAGAGAGCTGTACACACTCACTTGTTTCCCCTTCCAAACCAACTGACGACCTTACAAGCAAACTGCCTGTTGCGGTTACAGTGGTGGAAGTTTTGCGTGGAAAAACAGGTGTGACAGCTGTCCCCACAGTCCTAGAAGATGAAGAGCGCGCGGATGCACTGGAAGGGGCGGGCGGTGGATGGTTCGCTCCGCTAGCCGGCATTGCAGCACGGTGAGCTTCCCACCGGGACTTATGATATTTATTCATGTGACGATTCATGGAAGAAGTTGTCAAACTGCTGAGGTTTTGACCTCTACTAACAGAATCATGACAAATGTTACATATCACATGAGTTGGGCGATCTTTTTCGATGTGAAAAAAGGCCCAGGCTAGGCAAGGCTTAGAGGCCATGCGACCTGTTGATCCACCCCGAATAATGCTCATAGGCAGAGTGGTGGCTGAGGATGCAGTTGTAGACGTGCTACCAGTGCTCCGACTCTGTCCAGGAAGGCGCAAGGTAACTTCGTCGTCGGTTGCATCCTCCTCCACCGCCTCTGTTGACCTCCTCGAGTGCCTGACTGGGGGTTGACAGTAGGTGGGATCTAGAACGTCATCATCAATTGTTGTGTTCGCACTCCCCTCCCCCTCAGACCGAGCCTCTTATTGCCCTGACCGAATATTTAAGTTGTCATCCCAATCGGGTATCTGCGTCTCATCTTCATCAGTATGTTCCTCATTGTCTATAACCACAGGTGTTACAGTTTGTGACAAAGGGTCAACATTATGCTCAGAAACTTGGTCCTCACGGCCTGAATCTGAGTCACAAAGGTTCTGGGCATCACTGCAGACCATTTCCTGTTCTGTACTCACTGTAGCTTGGGAGCAGACCTCTGATTCCCAGGCTATAGTGTGACTGAACAGCTCTGCAGACTCAGCCATCTCAGTTCCACCATACTGTGCAGGGCTGATGGAGACTTCAGAGCTGGGAGAAATCAAGTGTGATTGGGATGACAACTCAGAGGAATGGTGTTTTTTGGATGCGGTACTTGAAGTGGCTGAGAGGGCACTTGTTGGACCACTTGAGATCCATTCAAGCATTTTCCTTTTTTGCCCATCATCTACCTTTGTTCCTCTTGTTCGTGTCCGTAAAAAAGGGAGCACATCGGATTGTCCACAATAAGTAGTAGACATCTTACTTTTGCTAGTAGATGGTCTATCTTCAGCAGATGATAATGGAGCTTTGGCACCTTCCCCACTGACAAAACCTTTTTTGCCTTTTCCACCACGCCTCTTCCCCTTTCCACCAGCATCTGTCATTTTGCCACTCATGTTGATTGCGACAAGATTGTGGACTGAAAATGTGGTAGTAAAAATTGAGAGGTGGTGAAGATTGCAGTGGTGGTCTAGCTTTATTAACAGCAGAATAATAAAGAATAAATATCCCTGACAATGTAACTTAGTTATAATTCGTTGGAGTGTGCAACGCAGGCAGACGTGCTGCAAATGTCTTGGCACTAGTGGGACTATTGCAAAGTCCAATAGCCACGTATAGGATGCCACTAGGTACACTGAGTGTGTGCTAGTATAATGGCTTAGTTATAATTAGTTGGAGTGTGCAACGCAGGCAGACGTGCTGCAAATGTCTTGGCACTAGTGGGACTATAGCAAAGTCCAATAGCCACGTATAGGATGCCACTAGGTACACTGAGTGTGTGCTAGTATAATGGCTTAGTTATAATTAGTTGGAGTGTGCAACGCAGGCAGACGTGCTGCAAATGTCTTGGCACTAGTGGGACTATAGCAAAGTCCAATAGCCACGTATAGGATGCCACTAGGTACACTGAGTGTGTGCTAGTATAATGGCTTAGTTATAATTAGTTGGAGTGTGCAACGCAGGCAGACGTGCTGCAAATGTCTTGGCACTAGTGGGACTATAGCAAAGTCCAATAGCCACGTATAGGATGCTACTAGGTACACTGAGTGTGTGCTAGTATAATGGCTTAGTTATAATTAGTTGGAGTGTGCAACGCAGGCAGACGTGCTGCAAATGTCTTGGCACTAGTGGGACTATAGCAAAGTCCAATAGCCACGTATAGGATGCCACTAGGTACACTGAGTGTGTGCTAGTATAATGGCTTAGTTATAATTAGTTGGAGTGTGCAACGCAGGCAGACGTGCTGCAAATGTCTTGGCACTAGTGGGACTATAGCAAAGTCCAATAGCCATGTATAGGATGCCACTAGGTACACTGAGTGTGTGCTAGTATAATGGCTTAGTTATAATTAGTTGGAGTGTGCAACGCAGGCAGACGTGCTGCAAATGTCTTGGCACTAGTGGGACTATAGCAAAGTCCAATAGCCACGTATAGGATGCCACTAGGTACACTGAGTGTGTGCTAGTATAATGGCTTAGTTATAATTAGTTGGAGTGTGCAACGCAGGCAGACGTGCTGCAAATGTCTTGGCACTAGTGGGACTATAGCAAAGTCCAATAGCCACGTATAGGATGCCACTAGGTACACTGAGTGTGTGCTAGTATAATGGCTTAGTTATAATTAGTTGGAGTGTGCAACGCAGGCAGACGTGCTGCAAATGTCTTGGCACTAGTGGGACTATAGCAAAGTCCAATAGCCACGTATAGGATGCCACTAGGTACACTGAGTGTGTGCTAGTATAATGGCTTAGTTATAATTAGTTGGAGTGTGCAACGCAGGCAGACGTGCTGCAAATGTCTTGGCACTAGTGGGACTATAGCAAAGTCCAATAGCCACGTATAGGATGCCACTAGGTACACTGAGTGTGTGCTAGTATAATGGCTTAGTTATAATTAGTTGGAGTGTGCAACGCAGGCAGACGTGCTGCAAATGTCTTGGCACTAGTGGGACTATAGCAAAGTCCAATAGCCACGTATAGGATGCCACTAGGTACACTGAGTGTGTGCTAGTATAATGGCTTAGTTATAATTAGTTGGAGTGTGCAACGCAGGCAGACGTGCTGCAAATGTCTTGGCACTAGTGGGACTATAGCAAAGTCCAATATCCACGTATAGGATGCCACTAGGTTCACTGAGTGTGTGCTAGTATAATGGCTTAGTTATAATTAGTTGGAGTGTGCAACGCAGGCAGATGCGCTCGTCAAATGTCTTGGCACTAGTAGGACTATAGCAAAGTCCAATAGCCACGTATAGGATGCCACTAGGTACACTGAGTGTGTGCTAGTATAATGGCTTAGTTATAATTAGTTGGAGTGTGCAACGCAGGCAGACGTGCTGCAAATGTCTTGGCACTAGTGGGACTATAGCAAAGTCCAATAGCCACGTATAGGATGCCACTAGGTACACTGAGTGTGTGCTAGTATAATGGCTTAGTTATAATTAGTTGGAGTGTGCAACGCAGGCAAACGTGCTGCAAATGTCTTGGCACTAGTGGGACTATAGCAAAGTCCAATAGCCACGTATAGGATGCCACTAGGTACACTGAGTGTGTGCTAGTATAATGGCTTAGTTATAATTAGTTGGAGTGTGCAACGCAGGCAGACGTGCTGCAAATGTCTTGGCACTAGTGGGACTATAGCAAAGTCCAATATCCACGTATAGGATGCCACTAGGTTCACTGAGTGTGTGCTAGTATAATGGCTTAGTTATAATTAGTTGGAGTGTGCAACGCAGGCAGATGCGCTCGTCAAATGTCTTGGCACTAGTAGGACTATAGCAAAGTCCAATAGCCACGTATAGGATGCCACTAGGTACACTGAGTGTGTGCTAGTATAATGGCTTAGTTATAATTAGTTGGAGTGTGCAACGCAGGCAGACGTGCTGCAAATGTCTTGGCACTAGTGGGACTATAGCAAAGTCCAATAGCCACGTATAGGATGCCACTAGGTACACTGAGTGTGTGCTAGTATAATGGCTTAGTTATAATTAGTTGGAGTGTGCAACGCAGGCAGACGTGCTGCAAATGTCTTGGCACTAGTGGGACTATAGCAAAGTCCAATAGCCACGTATAGGATGCCACTAGGTACACTGAGTGTGTGCTAGTATAATGGCTTAGTTATAATTAGTTGGAGTGTGCAACGCAGGCAGACGTGCTGCAAATGTCTTGGCACTAGTGGGACTATAGCAAAGTCCAATAGCCACGTATAGGATGCCACTAGGTACACTGAGTGTGTGCTAGTATAATGGCTTAGTTATAATTAGTTGGAGTGTGCAACGCAGGCAGACGTGCTGCAAATGTCTTGGCACTAGTGGGACTATAGCAAAGTCCAATATCCACGTATAGGATGCCACTAGGTTCACTGAGTGTGTGCTAGTATAATGGCTTAGTTATAATTAGTTGGAGTGTGCAACGCAGGCAGATGCGCTCTGCAAATGTCTTGGCACTAGTAGGACTATAGCAAAGTCCAATAGCCACGTATAGGATGCCACTAGGTACACTGAGTGTGTGCTAGTATAATGGCTTAGTTATAATTAGTTGGAGTGTGCAACGCAGGCAGACGTGCTGCAAATGTCTTGGCACTAGTGGGACTATAGCAAAGTCCAATAGCCACGTATAGGATGCCACTAGGTACACTGAGTGTGTGCTAGTATAATGGCTTAGTTATAATTAGTTGGAGTGTGCAACGCAGGCAGACGTGCTGCAAATGTCTTGGCACTAGTGGGACTATAGCAAAGTCCAATAGCCACGTATAGGATGCCACTAGGTACACTGAGTGTGTGCTAGTATAATGGCTTAGTTATAATTAGTTGGAGTGTGCAACGCAGGCAGACGTGCTGCAAATGTCTTGGCACTAGTGGGACTATAGCAAAGTCCAATATCCACGTATAGGATGCCACTAGGTTCACTGAGTGTGTTCTAGTATAATGGCTTAGTTATAATTAGTTGGAGTGTGCAACGCAGGCAGATGCGCTCTGCAAATGTCTTGGCACTAGTAGGACTATAGCAAAGTCCAATAGCCACGTATAGGATGCCACTAGGTACACTGAGTGTGTGCTAGTATAATGGCTTAGTTATAATTAGTTGGAGTGTGCAACGCAGGCAGACGTGCTGCAAATGTCTTGGCACTAGTGGGACTATAGCAAAGTCCAATAGCCACGTATAGGATGCCACTAGGTACACTGAGTGTGTGCTAGTATAATGGCTTAGTTATAATTAGTTGGAGTGTGCAACGCAGGCAGACGTGCTGCAAATGTCTTGGCACTAGTGGGACTATAGCAAAGTCCAATAGCCACGTATAGGATGCCACTAGGTACACTGAGTGTGTGCTAGTATAATGGCTTAGTTATAATTAGTTGGAGTGTGCAACGCAGGCAGACGTGCTGCAAATGTCTTGGCACTAGTGGGACTATAGCAAAGTCCAATAGCCACGTATAGGATGCCACTAGGTACACTGAGTGTGTGCTAGTATAATGGCTTAGTTATAATTAGTTGGAGTGTGCAACGCAGGCAGACGTGCTGCAAATGTCTTGGCACTAGTGGGACTATAGCAAAGTCCAATAGCCACGTATAGGATGCCACTAGGTACACTGAGTGTGTGCTAGTATAATGGCTTAGTTATAATTAGTTGGAGTGTGCAACGCAGGCAGACGTGCTGCAAATGTCTTGGCACTAGTGGGACTATAGCAAAGTCCAATAGCCACGTATAGGATGCCACTAGGTACACTGAGTGTGTGCTAGTATAATGGCTTAGTTATAATTAGTTGGAGTGTGCAACGCAGGCAGACGTGCTGCAAATGTCTTGGCACTAGTGGGACTATAGCAAAGTCCAATAGCCACGTATAGGATGCCACTAGGTACACTGAGTGTGTGCTAGTATAATGGCTTAGTTATAATTAGTTGGAGTGTGCAACGCAGGCAGACGTGCTGCAAATGTCTTGGCACTAGTGGGACTATAGCAAAGTCCAATAGCCACGTATAGGATGCCACTAGGTACACTGAGTGTGTGCTAGTATAATGTCTTAGTTATAATTAGTTGGAGTGTGCAACGCAGGCAGACGTGCTGCAAATGTCTTGGCACTAGTGGGACTATAGCAAAGTCCAATAGCCACGTATAGGATGCCACTAGGTACACTGAGTGTGTGCTAGTATAATGGCTTAGTTATAATTAGTTGGAGTGTGCAACGCAGGCAGACGTGCTGCAAATGTCTTGGCACTAGTGGGACTATAGCAAAGTCCAATAGCCACGTATAGGATGCCACTAGGTACACTGAGTGTGTGCTAGTATAATGGCTTAGTTATAATTAGTTGGAGTGTGCAACGCAGGCAGACATGCTGCAAATGTCTTGGCACTAGTGGGACTATAGCAAAGTCCAATAGCCACGTATAGGATGCCACTAGGTTCACTGAGTGTGTGCTAGTATAATGGCTTAGTTATAATTAGTTGGAGTGTGCAACGCAGGCAGATGCGCTCTGCAAATGTCTTGGCACTAGTAGGACTATAGCAAAGTCCAATAGCCACGTATAGGATGCCACTAAAAAACACTTAGTGTGTGTAAGTATAATGGCTTAGTTATAATTAGTTGGAGTGTGCAACGCAGGCAGATGCGCTCTGCAAATGTCTTGGCACTAGTGGGACTATAGCAAAGTCCAATAGCCACGTATAGGATGCCACTAGGTACACTGAGTGTTTGCTAGTAAAATTGCTTAGTTTAAAAAAGTTGTAGTGTGCAATGCAGGCAGACGTGCTCTGCAAATGTCTTTGCACTAGTGGGACTATAGCAAAGTCCAATAGCCACGTATAGGATGCCACTAGGTACACTGAGTGTTTGCTAGTAAAATTGCTTAGTTTAAAAAACTTGGAGTGTGCAATGCAGGCAGATGTGCTCTGCTAATGTCTTTGCACTAGTGGGACTATAGCAAAGTCCAATAGCCACGTATAGGATGCCACTAGGTACACTGAGTGTGTGCTAGTATAATGGCTTAGTTATAATTCGTTGGAGTGTGCAACGCAGGCAGATGCGCTCTGCAAATGTCTTGGCACTAGTGGGACTATAGCAAAGTCCAATAGCCACGTATAGGATGCCACTAGGTACACTGAGTGTTTGCTAGTAAAATTGCTTAGTTTAAAAAAGTTGTAGTGTGCAATGCAGGCAGACGTGCTCTGCAAATGTCTTTGCACTAGTGGGACTATAGCAAAGTCCAATAGCCACGTATAGGATGCCACTAGGTACACTGAATGTTTGCTAGTATAATGGCTTACTTAGAATGAGTTGGAGTGTGCAGAGGACAAGAGGGTACAGTGGCAGGATTGTGGTGCTCTGGGTAGAGGAATGGAAGCCTGCCTTTCTATTCCCTCCTAATGGTGAAATGCAGGGAGGAAATCCCTGTCCTGGGCTACACAGACGCTGTTGCTGTTTGCAGGACCTGTCACTTATGGCTCTCTGACCCTGCCTCTTTGAGCCCTTAAAAGGACTGCTAGAATGTGCTCTCCCTAAGCTGTCTAACGCTGTGTATGCAGCGCATACAGCTGTATCGGCTATAGGACTCAGGAGGACGGAGCTGCGACACTGATGTCTGACACCAAAGACGCAGAAGGCAGATAATGGCGTTCGTGAAGAAAATGTCCGGTTTTATAATGCAGGGACATGTGACATGCAGATCCTATCACTCATGCCGTTGCTTCTCTGGCTCAAAGTCCACTTAGGTGTGTGTGTGTCTGTGATTGGCTGACATGCTGGCCCGCCCCACAAGACGCGCGCGCTTAGGGAAGGAAGACAAGAAAAAAAAAAAAAAATGGCGATCGCCATTATAGAAAAAGCAGTGATCTGAAGGCGCTGTTCACGCACACTATACACTGAAATGTGATAATAGTTTGATTCACAGAGTGACTTACACTATTACAGCAGAAACCAAGCTAGGATTTAGCTGTTTTTTGGCTGCTAGAACCGTTCTCGAACGTTTCTAGAACTATCGAGCTTTTGCAAAAAGCTCGAGTTCTAGTTCGATCTAGAACATGCCCCAAAATCACTCGAGCCGCGAACTGGAGAACCACGAACCACGAACCGCGCTCAACTCTACTCACAACAGAAAGAGCCATATTTGAAATTTAGAACACAAGTTTGGTTGAAATATATTGCGGGCCCCAGGTCACGTTTGCAGGACCCTTAAGGTAAATAAACAGCAGAAACCCCCTTCAAGTGACCCCATAATCTAAACTAGACCCCTCAAGGATTTTATTCAAGGGTTTAGTGGGCAATATGTGCTTCACAGAATTAGATAACATTAGTTGGTCATATTGAAAAAAAATTCATTGTTTCCACAAAAATGTTGCTTTAGCATTAAATTTCTCACTGTTTCAAGAGGCAACATCAAAAAGTGGACCCCACAGTTTGTTACGCAATTTCCTAAGAGTGTAGTAATACCCCACTTGGGATCAGCAGAGATCATCATTTAGAAAGACTCTGCTACTCCCTGTAGCTGAGACTACAAAGGTTTTCTGACACTGGGGGGTGCAGTACCCTTTATGCTTAAGTATGCTTACTTGCCATAGTTTTAAAACATATTACAGTTGTTAAATGGTTACAGACCACAACTTTCTGACTTTTGACTAGTATAAAATTTAAAAGTAAATTTAGTAGCTTAAAAAAACAATTATAATTATTTTTCATAACTGATAAACAGAATGCATTTTCTTAAATTAATGCATAAAAGTTTATAAAAAGACAAACATTTGTATCTTGTTAGCATACTTTCTATTCTAATAATATCTTGTAAGCATTTTCTCCTGCATTGTAAGCAGTTCAATTATTTGTTTCTGAAATAAATTAAGAAAAGGTTATTGACTTCAATCAGTTTTTGTTTCTAGGGAATTGTAGTTCAATTTTACTTAATTAGAATTGGACATTTTTGAATTTCGCAGCAGTGATGGGAAAACACTTGAATACATACACAGTGTCTTGTGAAAGTTTTGACCCTCCTTGGCATTTTTAATGTTCTGCTACCTCCCAACCTGTAATTCACAGGTTTTTGAGGGTTTGCATCAGTTCATGTAAAGAACATGCCTACAATCAGGAACATTGGTTTTCTTTTTAGTGTGAAACAAACAACAAACACAGCAAAAAAACTGAAAACTTCATAGTGCATAACTTTTCATCTCCCTAAAGTCAGTAGTTTGTCAAGCCTTCTTGTACTGCAATTACAGCTGCAAGTTGCTTTCAAGGTATGGTTCCAATTGCACTTTGCATGGACGAGTGCAATCCAATAAAACATTGGACTGCACTTGCACCAATGCAAAACTATAAGGCAGTGTCCCTCTGCATTTGATTTCTCATGCCATGTTGGCCTAAGACATGAATCACAGCATGCTGTGTTTGGCAGCAATTCTCGGCTCACGCACCCCCTTATAAGTCTATGGTACCTTGTGAAACATCGCACTGCACTCGCATGTCATCCAACTGTAGTGCGATGCATGCAGAAACAGGCAGTGGAGGAGAAGGGGAGAAAGTGTTCCCTCCCTCTTCTCTGCCGGTGGGATACGACTGCAAGCTGGCATCACAGTTGCATGACCCTCGGCTGATGCTCGCAGCAGAGGGTCATTAATAGAGTTGAGCGCGGTTCGCGGTTCAAGGTTCTCTTGTTCGAGTCTCGAGTGATTTTGGGGGCTGTTCTAGATCGAACTAGAACTCGAGCTTTTTGCTAAAGCTCGATAGTTCTAGATACGTTCGAGAACGGTTCTAGCAGCAAAAAGACAAGCTAATTACTAGCTGGTGTTCCGCTGTAATAGTGTAAGTCACTCTGTGACTCACACTATTATGAAATTTCAGCGTATAGTGTGCGGGAACAGCGCATTCAGATCACTGCTGTTTGGATAATGGCGATCGCCATTTTTTTTTTTTCCTTGTCTTCCTTCCCTAAGCGCGCGCGTGTAGTGGGGTGGGCCAGCATGTCAGCCAATCCCAGACACACACACAGCTAAGTGGACTTTTAGCCAGAGAAGCAATGGCATGTGTGATAGGATGTCCACGTCACATGTCCCTGCATTATAAAAACAGACATTTTCCTCCATCACGCCATTATCTGCCTTCTGCGTCTTGGTGTCAGTCACCGCTGGCGTAGCTCCTGTCTCCGATACTGCTCTGTACACTCTATACACAGCGCTATACAGAATAGGGATGGAAGTTTCTTTCAGCCCTTGTAAGGGCTAATACCGGCAGGGTCAGAGCCATAGGTGACAGTCAGGTCTGTGAAAACAGATTTTAACAGCTACACAAGATGACAGCGTCTGTGTAGCTAAGGTCAGGGATTTCCTTGCTGCATTTCCCCATTAGGAGGGATAGAAAGGGAGGCTTCCTTTCCTCTACCCAGACCCACAACCCTGCTACTGTACCCTCCTGCCCTTTGCACACTCAAACTCATTGTTACTAAGCCATTATACTAGCAAACACTGAGTAAACTTAGTGGCATCCTAAAAGTGGCTGTTGGACTTCCATTAGTGTCCCACTGGTGCAAACCTGTGTGCAGCACCTCTGCATTGCACACTCAAACTCATTGTTACTAAGCCATTATACTAGCAAACACTGAGTAAACTTAGTGGCATCCTAAAAGTGGATGTTGGACTTCCATTAGTGTCCCACTGGTGCAAACCTATGTGCAGCACCTCGGCATTGCACACTCAAACTCATTGTTACTAAGCCATTATAATGCCAAACACTGAGTAAACTTAGTGGCATCCTAAAAGTGGCTGTTGGAATTCCACTAGTGTCCCACTGGTGCAAACCTATGTGCAGCACCTCTGCATTGCACACTCAAACTCATTGTTACTAAGCCAATATACTAGCAAACACTAAGGAAACTTAGTGGCATCCTAAACGTGGCTGTTGGATTTCCATTAGTGTCCTACTAGTGCAAATCTAATTGCAGCACCACTGCATTGCACACAAAAACTCATTGTTACTAAGCCATTATACTAGCAAACACTGAGTAAACTTAGTGGCATCCTAAAAGTGGCTGTTGGACTTCCATTAGTGTCCCACTGGTGCAAACCTATGTGCAGCACCTCTGCATTGCACACTCAAACCCATTGTTACTAAGCCATTATAATACCAAACACTGAGTAAACTTAGTGGCATCCTAAAAGTGGCTGTTAGACTTCCATTAGTGTCCCACTGGTGCAAACCTGTGTGCAGCACCTCTGCATTGCACACTCAAACTCATTGTTACTAAGCCATTATACTAGCAAACACTGAGTAAACTTAGTGGCATCCTAAAAGTGGCTGTTGGACTTCCATTAGTGTCCCACTGGTGCAAACCTATGTGCAGCACTTCGGCATTGCACACTCAAACTCATTGCTACTAAGCCATTATACTAGCAAACACTAAGGAAACTTAGTGGCATCCTAAAAGTGGCTGTTGGATTTCCATTAGTGTCCTACTAGTGCAAATCTAATTGCAGCACCACTGCATTGCACACTCAAACTCATTGTTACTAAGCCTTTATACTAGCAAATACTGAGTAAACTTAGTGGCATCCTAAAAGTAGCTGTTGGACTTCCATTAGTGTCCCACTGGTGCAAACCTATGTGCAGCACCTCTGCATTGCACACTCAAACTCATTGTTACTAAGCCATTATAATACCAAACACTGAGTAAACTTAGTGGCATCCTAAAAGTGGCTGTTGGACTTCCATTAGTGTCCCACTGGTGCAAACCTATGTGCAGCACCTCTGCATTGCACACTCAAACTCATTGTTACTAAGCCATTATACTAGCAAACACTGAGTAAACTTAGTGGCATCCTAAAAGTGGCTGTTGGACTTCCATTAGTGTCCCACTGGTGCAAACCTGTGTGCAGCACCTCTGCATTGCACACTCAAACTCATTGTTACTAAGCCATTATACTAGCAAACACTGAGTAAACTTAGTGGCATCCTAAAAGTGGCTGCTGGACTTCCATTAGTGTCCCACTGGTGGAAACCTATGTGCAGCACCTCGGCATTGCACACTCAAACTCATTGTTACTAAGCCATTATAATACCAAACACTGAGTAAACTTAGTGGCATCCTAAAAGTGGCTGTTGGACTTCCATTAGTGTCCCACTGGTGCAAACCTATGTGCAGCACCTCTGCATTGCACACTCAAACTCATTGTTACTAAGCCATTATAATACCAAACACTGAGTAAGCTTAGTGGCATCCTAAAAGTGGCTGCTGGACTTCCATTAGTGTCCTACTAGTGCAAATCTAATTGCAGCACCACTGCATTGCACACTTAAACTCATTGTTACTAAGCCATTATACTAGCAAACTATGCTGCCAGTTTAAGGGCCGTAGTTGCATTGTCAGGGATAGTTATTGTTGTTTATTCTGCTGTTAATAAAGATAGACTACCGCTGCAATCTACACCACCTCTCAATTTTTACTACCACATTTTAAGTGCACAATCTTGTCGCAATCAAAATGAGTGGCAAAATGACAGATGCTGGTGGAAAGGGGAAGAGGCGTGTTGGAAAAGGAAAAAAAGGGTTTGTCTGTGGGGAAGGTGGCAAAGCTCCATTAACATCTGCTGAAGATAGACCATCTTCCAGCAAAAGTAAGATGTCTACTACTTACCATGGACAATCCGATGTGCTCCCTTTTTTACGGACACGAACAACTGGAACAAAGGTAGATGATGGCCAAAAAAAGAAAATGCTTAAATGGATCTCAAGTGGTCCAACAAGTGCCCTCTCCTCCACCTCAACTACTGCATCCAAAAAACACCAGTCCTCTGAGTTGTCATCCCAATCACACTTGCTTTCTCCCAGCTCTGAAGTCTCCATCCGCCCTGCACAGTATGGTGGAACTGAGATGGCTGAGTCTGCAGAGCAGTTCAGTCACACTATAGCCTGGGAATCAGAGGTCTGCTCCCAAGCTACAGTGAGTACAGACCAGGAAATGGTCTGCAGTGATGCCCAGAACCTTTGTGACTCAGATTCAGGCCGTGATGACCAAGTTTCTGAGCATAATGTTGACCCTTATTCACAAACTGAAACACCTGTTGTAATAGACAATGAGGAACATACTGATGACGATGAGATGCAGATACCAGATTGGGATGACAACTTAAATATTCGGGCAGGGCAAGAAGAGGCTCGGTCTGAGGGTGTGGGGAGTGCAAACTCAACAATTGATGATGAAGTTCTAGATCCCACCTACTGTCAACTGTCGAGGAGGTCAACAGAGACGGTGGAGGAGGATGCAACTGACGACGAAGTTACCTTGTGCCTTCCTGGACAGAGTCGGAGTACTAATAGCACGTCTACAACTGCATTCTCAGCCACCACTGTGCCTCTGAGCACTAGTCGGGGTGGATCAGCAGGTCGCATGCCCTCTAAGCCTTGCCTAGCCTGGTCCTTTTTTGACATAGCAAAAGATCGCCCAAATTATGTGATCTGTAAAATTTGTCGTGATTCTGTTAGTAGAGGGCAAAACCTCAGCAGTTTGACAACTTCTTCCATGAATCGTCACATGAATAGATATCATATGTCCCAGTGGGAAGCTCACCGTGCTGCAATGCGGCCTAGCAGAGCGAACCATCCACCGCCTGACCCTTCCAGTGCATCCGCGCGCTCTTCATCTTCTAGGACTGTTGGGACAGCTGTCACACCTGGTTTTCCACGCACAACTTCCACCACTGTAACCGCAACAGGCATTTTGCTTGGTAGGTTGTCAGTTGGTTTGGAAGGGGAAACAAGTGAGTGTGTACAGCTCTCTCAGACATCGATAGCACCAACGTTGGATGAAGGCAACATTATGTCTACGCCTGCACTTTCCTCACAAACCTGCATTTTTCCAGGGACACCCTACTCAACACCATCTACACACAGCAGCCAGATCTCTGTCCCTCAGATGTGGACAAATAAAAGGCCATTTCCTGCGACCCATGACAAAGCTAAGAGGTTGACTTTATCCCTCTGTAAGCTCTTGGCTACCGAAATGCTGCCTTTCCGCTTGGTGGACACACAGGATTTAGAAACCTTATGTCTGTCGCTGTGCCCCAGTACCAGATGCCCAGTTGACACTACTTCTCTAAGAAAGGTGTGCCCGCGCTACACCAGCATGTCGCACCCAACATCACCACTTCCTTGAGAAACTCTGTGTGTGAACGGGTGCATTTCACCACCGATACTTTGACCAGTAAGCATGGACAGGGACGTTACATGTCGCTGACTGGGCACTGGGTAACTATGGTGATAGATGGTGAAGGGTCTGCTGCACAAGTCTTGCCATCCCCACGACTTGTGTGTCAATCCTCTGTCTGTCCAAGTTCCGCCACTGCTTCTGCCTCCTCCACCTCATCTGGATCCTCCACCTCCGCCCCAAGCCTGCCTGGTCAGGCCACCAGCGTTCTCACTGCGCAGAAGGAATCACGCACCCCTCATTACTATGCTTGCAGCAGAGCGCAACGGCATCAGGCGCTCTTTAGCTTGACATGTCTTGGAAATAGGAGTCACACAGCAGATGAGTTGTGGGCAGCTCTGGAGACTGAGTTTAATAAATGGTTGTCTCCACTCAACCTGCAGCCTGGTAAGGCCGTGTGCGACAATGCTGCAAACCTGGGTGCGGCCCTTCACCTGGGCAAGGTGACACACGTGCCTTGTATGGCTCATGTGTTGAACCTTGTTGTCCAGCAATTTTTAACACACTATCCCCGCCTAGATGGCCTTCTGAACAGGGCACGAAAACTGTCTGCTCACTTCCGCCGTTCAACCACCGCTGCTGAGCGACTTGCATCGCTCCAGAAGTCTTTCGGCCTGCCGGTTCATCGCCTGAAATGCGATGTGGTGACACGCTGGAATTCGACTCTCCACATGTTACAGCGACTGTGGAAGCACCGCCGAGCCCTGGTGCAATACGTCATGACGTATAGCCTGGGCCAACGAGATGCAGAGGTGGGGCAGATCACCCTGATGGAGTGGTCTCAGATCAAGGACCTATGCACCCTTCTGCACAGTTTCGACATGGCGACGAATATGTTTAGCGCTGACAATGTCATTACCAGCATGACAATTCCAGTCATTTACATGCTGGAGCACACGATAAACACTATTCGGAGTCAGGGGGTGGGACAACAGGAAGGGGAGGAACTACAGGAGGATTCATATGCGCAAGACACAACAACATCACCAAGGTCCAGACGTTCATCATCACCAACGCGGCAGGCATGGGACCATGGGGGACAGGGATCAACAAGGGCGCATGGTAGCAGGCGAAATGTTGAGGAAGGTGCATGAGAACATGAAGAAATGGAGGACGAGCTGTCCATGGACATGGAAGACTCAGTGGATGAGGGAGACCTTGGTCAAATTTCAGTTGAAAGAGGTTGGGGGGATGTCAGAGGAAGAAAGAACGGTTAGCACCTCTATGCCACAAACACAGCGTGGATTGGTCCGCATGGCTGCGCAAGTTACATGAGTGCCTTCTTGCTGCACTACCTCCAACATGACCCTCGTATTGTGAAAATTAGAAGTGATGATGACTACTGGCTTGCCACACTATTAGATCCCAAAGTCCCACAAGTCCAAATTTTGTGAAATAATTCCAGCCATAGAAAGGGACGCACGTATGCAGGAGTATCAGCAGAAGCTGTTACTCGATCTTAGCTCGGCTTTTCCACCAAACAACCGTGCAGGTACAGGGAGTGAATCTCCCAGTTGTAACTTGACAAACATGGGACGGTCTCGTCATCTTCAACAGTCTACCCGTACCAGTAGCACCGTATCTGGTGCTGGTAACAGCAATTTTATTGAATCTTTTCATAATTTTTTTAGACCTTCCTTTGCAAGGCCACCAGAGACAACAAGTCTGACACATAGTCAACGGCTAGAGAGGATGATACAGGAGTATCTCCAAATGAACATCGATGCCATGACTTTGCAAATGGAGCCTTGCTCATTTTGGGTTTCAAATCTTGAAAAATGGCCAGAGCTCTCCACTTACACCTTGGAGATCTTGTTGTGTCCAGCTGCCAGCGTTGCCTCTGAACGTGTCTTCAGTGCTGCTGGGTGTGTGCTGACAGATAAGCGCATACGTCTGTCCAGTGACAATGTGGATAGACTAACATTCATCAAAATGAACAAGTCATGGATCCACATGGAATTTACTACCCCGGTGTCATCCTAAGGAGAGTAAATGCTTGTGGATTTGGAATGTGCTTGATGCAAATCTATCTGTGAAGTGTTCAACTGGGGCACAAGTGCTGCCACTGAAGGGGTGTCTGTGTAGCCCAATTTTTGGAAAAAGGAGAGACTCTGCTTGGAGTAACCCTTGCTGTGTTTTTTTTTTTTAAAGAAGCCAAGAAGATGAACACGTCATAATTCAGCAAAGACTTTGCTACCTACCTCGGGGTCATCCTGGTGACGGTTAAGGAGGGCGTATTTTTGAATATGCTTGATGCAAATCTACCTCTGAAGTGTACAACTGGGGCACAAGTGCTGCCACTGAAGGGGTGTCTGTGTAGCCCAATTTTTGGAAAAAATGGAGACTCTGCTTGGAGTAACCCTTGCTGTGTTTTTTAAAAGGAGCCAAGATGAACAAGTCATGGTTCAGCAAAGACTTTGCTACCTACCCCGGGGTCATCATGGGGACGGTTAAGGATGGCGTATTTTTGAATGTGCTTGATGCAAATCTACCTGTGAAGTGTACAACTGGGGCACAACTGCTGCCACTGATGGGGTGTCTGTGTGGCCCAATTTTTGGAAAAAAGGGAGACTCTGCTTGGAATAACCCTTGCTGTGTTTTTTAAAAGGACCCAATATGAACGAGTCATGGTTCAGCAAAGACTTTGCTACCTACCCCGGGGTCATCATGGGGACGGTTAAGGATGGTGTATTTTTTAATGTGCTTGCTTACGCCTTGGAGATTTTGTCGTGTCCAGCTGTCAGCGTCGTCTCTGAACGTGTCTTCAGTGCTGCTGGGTGTGTGCTGACAGATAAGCGCACGCGTCTGTTCAGTGACAATGTGGACAGACTAACGTTCATCAAAATTAACAAGTCATGGATCCACAACGAATTTACTACGCCTGTGTCATCCTGGGGAGATTAAATGCTTATGTATTTTGAATGTGCTTGATGCAAATCTAGCTGTGAAGTGTACAACTAAGGCACAAGTGCTGCCACTGATGGGGTGTCTGTGTGGCCCAATTTTTGGAAAAAAGGGAGACTCCGCTTGGAGTAACCCTTGCTTACATTGTTTTTAAAAATGATCAAAGATGCACAGAGCTGGGATCAGGAAAGACTTTGCTACCTACCCCGGTGTCATCCTGGGGACGGTTAAGTATGGCGTATTTTTGAATGTGCTTGATGCAAATCTAGCTGTGAAGTGTACAACTGGGGCACAAGTGCTGCCACTGAAGGGGTGGGTGTGTGTGTGGCCCAATTTTTGGAAAAAAGGGAGACTCCGCTTGGAGTAACCCTTGCTTACATTGTTTTTAAAAATGATCCAAGATGCACAGAGCTGGGATCAGGAAAGACTTTGCTACCTACCCCGGTGTCATCCTGGGGACGGTTAAGTATGGCGTATTTTTGAATGTGCTTGATGCAAATCTAGCTGTGAAGTGTACAACTGAGGCACAAGTGCTGCCACTGAAGGGGTGGGTGTGTGTGTGGCCCAATTTTTTGAAAAAAGGGAGACTCCGCTTGGAGTAACCCTTGCTTACATTGTTTTTAAAAATGTTCCAAGATGCACAGCGCTGGTATCAGGAAAGACTTTGCTACCTACCCCGGTGTCATCCTGGGGACGGTTAAGTATGGCGTATTTTTGAATGTGCTTGATGCAAATCTAGCTGTGAAGTGTACAACTGAGGCACAAGTGCTGCCACTGAAGGGGTGGGTGTGTGTGTGGCCCAATTTTTGGAAAAAAGGGAGACTCCGCTTGGAGTCACCTTGCGGTGTTTTACATGATTTTAGAAGGGCGTGCCATGCCTATATCTGTGTCTCCTCTTTTTCCTTGTCCTGCTCTTTTGTTTTCGCATGAGTATATGTCCTTGTCACTTTCCCATGTGTTTGTGTTGTGTTGTGAATTGTTTGTCACCTTTTGGACACCTTTGAGGGTTTTTCTAGGTGTTTTAATGTGTTTGTGATTGCCTGCCATTGTTTCTTATGTGGTTCGAGTTCGGTTCGTCGAACCTTCACTGAACCGAACTCGAACAAGACGTCCGTTCAGCGAACCAAACTCGAGCCGAACCGCGACCGGTTCGCTCATCTCTAGTCATTAACATATCGCTTCAGATGCTCTCGCATCGGAAGCTAAGCACAAATGCAACCGTACCCTAAGAGATACAGTTAGGTCCAGAAATATTTGGACAGTGACACAAGTTTTGTTATTTTAGCTGTTTACAAAAACGTGTTCAGAAATACAATTATATATATAATATGGGCTGAAAGTGCACACTCCCAGCTGCAATATTAAAGTTTTCACATCCAAATCGGAGAAAGGGTTTAGGAATCATAGCTCTGTAATGCATAGCCTCCTCTTTTTCAAGGGACCAAAAGTAATTGGACAAGTGACTCTAAGGGCTGCAATTAACTCTGAAGGCGTCTCCCTCGTTAACCTGTAATCAATGAAGTAGTTAAAAGGTCTGGGGTTGATTACAGGTGTGTGGTTTTGCATTTGGAAGCTGTTGCTGTGACCAGACAACATGCGGTCTAAGGAACTCTCAATTGAGGTGAAGCAGAACATCCCGAGGCTGAAAAAAAAGAAAAAATCCATCAGAGAGATAGCAGACATGCTTGGAGTAGCAAAATCAACAGTCGGGTACATTCTGAGAAAAAAGGAATTGACTGGTGAGCTTGGGAACTCAAAAAGGCCTGGGCGTCCACAGATGACAACAGTGGTGGATGATCGCCGCATACTTTCTTTGGTGAAGAAGAACCCGTTCACAACATCAACTGAAGTCCAGAACACTCTCAGTGAAGTAGGTGTATCTGTCTCTAAGTCAACAGTAAAGAGAAGACTCCATGAAAGTAAATACAAAGGGTTCACATCTAGATGCAATCCATTCATCAATTCCAAAAATAAACAGGCCAGAGTTAAATTTGCTGAAAAACACCTCATGAAGCCAGCTCAGTTCTGGAAAAGTATTCTATGTACAGATGAGACCAAGATCAACCTGTACCAGAATGATGGAAAGAAAAAAGTTTGGAGAAGAAAGGGAACGGCACATGATCCAAGGCACACCACATCCTCTGTAAAACATGGTGGAGGCAACGTGATGGCATGGGCATGCATGGCTTTCAATGGCACTGGGTCACTTGTGTTTCTTGATGACATAACAGCAGACAAGAGTAGCCGGATGAATTCTGAAGTGTACCGGGATATATGTTCAGCCCAGATTCAGCCAAATGCCGCAAAGTTGATCGGACGGCGCTTCATAGTACAGATGGACAATGACCCCAAGCATACAGCCAAAGCTACCCAGGAGTTCATGAGTGCAAAAAAGTGGAACATTCTGCAATGGCCAAGTCAATCCCCAGATCTTAACCCAATTGAGCATGCATTTCACTTGCTCAAATCCAGACTTAAGACGGAAAGACCCACAAACAAGCAAGACCTGAAGGCTGCGGCTGTAAAGGCCTGGCAAAGCATTAGGAAGGAGGAAACCCAGCGTTTGGTGATGTCCATGGGTTCCAGACTTAAGGCAGTGATTGCCTCCAAAGGATTCGCAACAAAATATTGAAAATAAAAATATTTTTTTTGGGTTTGGTTTATTTGTCCAATTTCTTTTGACCTCCTAAAATGTGGAGTGTTTGTAAAGAAATGTGTACAATTCCTACAATTTCTATCAGATATTTTTGTTCAAACCTTCAAATTAAACGTTACAATCTGCACTTGAATTCTGTTGTAGAGGTTTCATTTCAAATTCAATGTGGTGGCATGCAGAGCCCAACTCGCGAAAATTGTGTCACTGTCCAAATATTTCTGGACCTAACTGTAGGTCTCTATGAGCTTTCAACATCTTTCCACTTTGATTTTTGCCCATTCATCAAGGCAACAATGCTCCAGCTTTTTCAAATTAGATGGTTTCCTCTTGTGTGCAGCAATGTCTGGCCACAGATTCTTAATTGGATTAAAGTGAACCTGTCAGGTGCTATATGCATCCAGAACCACAAGCAGTTCTGGGTGCATTTTGCAAATCCCTGCCTAATCATTCCTGTGTACACTAGCATAGATAAAGAGATGTTTAGATAAAGTATTTCTAAAGATCTTTTACTGTATGCTGATGAGCAAGGGCACTAGCCCCCTGGGCGTTAGTTCCAAAGCCAGTCGCCCCCATTAGCATGTTAGTACGCCCCTGTGGGTATGCTAACATGTTAATGAATATGCAGCGTCACAGGATGATCTCACTCACCTCTCTGCCGCCCATCGCATCCGACGAGGAATTTCGGCTGAGTGCGCATGTCTCCGGAGTTTGGGTCATGCGCACTATGAAGCCGGGTGTACGCATCCTGGCTCCAAACTGCATATGCATATGCACTATGCACTTAACTACCATTGCTTCTTATAGGCACTATGCTCTCGGTGCTCATTGCTACTTTTAACCATTACTACTCATGCACACTGTACATTTGGTAATGAGCAGTGATGGGCGATCCCCCCGATGGTCGGGATCGGAAGCCTTGCTCGATCGTTTTGTAAAGATCGGGATCGAGATAACGTGAACTTGCATTTGATCACCGAACTCGAGCTTTACCGTTATGGTATGGGGCGAGGGGCGGACTGTAAAATAAAGAATATAGTTAATAATAAACATTGTCATTATGCTTACAGGTCCCGTGATGTGTCCTGCAGACTCTGTCTCCCAGCCGCTTTTGCTTCCGAGTCCGATCATTGCCGTGTCTCGGGTTAAAGGACCTTCCGTGACGAAATAGCCATGTAACCAGTCTGGTGTGAATGTTGTACAGACATTGGCTTACTGATTGGTCTTATGACTATGATGTAATCGAAGGTCTTGTTAACTGAACGTTGACTGTAACTGTGTGAGTGTCGCGTTGCATCACGGCGAACAATCTCCCAACAAGAGCGGGTCAGCTGCATGTATTTCCATGGAGCTGAGGCACTCGTGTCCAGAGAGTATCCGGCCATGCGGCGTCATGCAAAGCGAAACGCAAGTGCAATCATACCCTCACTGTCAGCCTGCTTCTTGCTCTCCCTGTGGACTATGTCAGACTAAGGAGTTTTTTATAATAAAGATGGAGTCTCTAAATGGGTTTTTTTTTTGTTTTTTTTCTAATAAAATTTTTTTTATGTGTTGTGTTTTTTTTACTGTTTATTAGAAATTCATGATGGCCATGTCTAATTTGGTGTGACACCATGAATTTTAGGCTTAGTACCATCTGAGAATACAAAGCTGGTATTAACACCTTTATTACCAAGCATGCCACGGCCACCAGGGCCACTGCACGAGCCAGGTTAAGCGCCTGGAAATGGTGCTAAGATACAATGCGCCATTTCCAGTGGCGGCTGTGGGCTGCCGAGAATCCCAGCTCCCGGCTGCCTGGTTTTACTTGACTGGTTTGCAGATCACCGCACCACAGCTCAGATGATGGTGAAACACAGGTGCCAACTGCTGTGGCTTTTGTCAGTGTGGAGACTGAGAAGGAAGCTGAGGAATAGGTGGAAGATGATGCGAGGGATGAAAACGATATGATTGACCCCATCAGGAGCGAAAGCCTTGATAGTGATGGATGCAATTATGATAAAGAGGAGGTGTTCTGCAGATGAATTAGCAGCAAAGCAAAAATAAGTCGGCTCATACCACCCATCAGGCCAATGAAAACCTCCCAGCAAAACCAGCTCAAAACATCTCACTGGCATGGAATTTCTTCCCAAAATGTGCTGATGACAAGAGAGTGCTGGTTTTCAAGATGTGACATCAGAGCATGAAGCGAAGGAAAAATCTTCTCAAACTGAGCACCACCTGTATGATGCATCATATGACTTCCAAGCTGCAGTGGAGTAGACTCTAGAGAAATCAGCAAAAAACTCTGGCTCTTCTTTCTTCCTCTTCTGCTGCAGAGTTGGCCTTTAGAGCTGCGGTGCTAGCATTTTGCATCCACTCATGATCACCAGCGCCCCCTTCCTCCTCACAATCAGATGATGTGACAGCAATAGCACCGCCTCCACCACCAACACCACCACCACCATGACCACCACCTGTTATATCCACACCATCCCATGGATGTTTGCAGCTCTCTAACTCTCAAACCCTTGATTGAAAGAGGAAATACATCCTTAGACACCCATGTTCCTTGGCCTTGAATTACAGCATTTTTAAAATGCTTGCCTTTGAAATGCTCCCATTCGGGCGGATGGAGATGGACAGTTTTCAATAAATGATGTCTGTGGCTGTACAGCAGTATGTTGTTACCAAGCACCACTATTTTTTCAGGTGTGCCATCCCTGTTATGCACACACATGTAGTGGAACAAATCCGTTGTTCACTGCGCAACACCATAAGAGGAAAGGTTCATGCAACTATGGATACTTGAACCAGTAAGCATGCGCAGGGATGGCATATGTCTCTAACTACACACTGGGTAAATGTAGTGGTGGCTAGGCATGAGTCTCTTGTAGTTCAAGAGCATGTTCCACCACCACCTTGCATCATTGGATGTGTGTTGGTCAGTGTTGCTTCCTCCTCCTACTCTGCTTCCGCCTCCTCCACCTCCTTCTTATCTTTTCAGAATATGACCTGCATCACAACTTCAGCACATCTAGGAGTAAATGACAGCAGGCTGGTCTTAAACTCATCTAAACGTGAAGATGTAAACCGCTCACCAGACTGTTGAATGAGGGTGCGGTGCCCGGAAACCTAACAGGCAGTCAGGTGGAACCTGAGAAAAAAGTGAAGGAAAGTCCAGCATCCGCATATAAAATGAAAACATGGCTTTATTGAAAAAATTAAAAAATAGAAAAATCCATGTTAATATTCCAAGTAAACTAGATAGTCCGTCAAATCTGAGCTGAAATCTCACAGCAGCTTTGGGCATAGGCGGCTGCACACACATCCCTTGCCTGGCGCATGTGCTCAATTTGGTGGTGCAGAGTTTCCTCAAAAATCAAACTCAAATGTCAAAGCTTCTGCTGAAAGTGCGGACAGTGAGTACATTTTTTTGGCATTCTCACTATAATGCTGCTTGTTTGTCTGCACTGCAAAGTCACTTCGGCCTTCCCACTCACCACCTCATATGCAATGCACCAACAAGGTGGAAATCTACGTTTTCATATGGTGGAGAGACTATTCGAGCAGCATCAGGCAATAATGGAACTTTAGCTGCAGCACGCAAGGCAGAATCGCTTTGTGTGCTCTAACACCATTTAACTACTGAGTGGGCCTCCACGCAAAATCTGTGTGCCGCGTTGCACTGCTTTGAATACTCTACCATTATGGCTAGCACTGATATTACCATAATCAAAAAAGTAAGAACAGTTATGTAATGCATATATATATATATATATACATATATGTACACACACACACACACACACATACACACACACACACACACACACACAGTATAAGGCACCAAAGTAACCCTAAACAGTAAATGCAATAAAAGGCAAGGATGGAGGCTGCTGAATAGCTGACACAAGAGCAATCATGTATATCAGATGAAATAGACAAAAATCTACCCATGTGTGCCAATAATAGTGCTGGGATAATAGCCTGCAATGAAACTGGAAAACACTCATGTTGTAAAACGCAGTGAATGGTGCAGAATTGAAAATTGCAAATAAGCCAATGTAATGCCCAGTACATTGTAATGCCCGTAAATTGTTCTCAGCTTGTGCTTCTGGAAACCTGTACCTCTTAAATTAAGCAGGCCTTCCTCAAAAAAACAATGCAAGCATGCTAATAATAAAAAATATTTGAGAGAAAACGTCTTAGATCTTTCAATTCAGCTTATGAAAAATGGGAGCAAAAAAAAATGTATTTATATTTTTGATCAGTTTATGTTTTTCTATGTATCTATTTTTTCACTTTCTATTTTATGTAATACTTGTCTTTTATGCATGCTACACTTCATATTTGCCCAGTAGGGTGTGTCTTTGAATATTATCCTTCCCTCATTGTGTATTTAAAGTTCACACTGTTAAATGTATCTCTGTATGTAGTCAATTTTTGAAAAAGAGCTTTTTATGAAATTGAAAAGCATAATAAAGCCACTATCAAATATATACTACAAAAGCATGGAATAACTATTTTTTCCAGCAGCAACGCGGTCAACCAGAAAACATCCATCTCCTTTTACTCCTTAAGTTTTACATCTACTTATCTATGGTATAGGATCCAGCTTTGGCACCTACCCACCAAAAGCGCTGTGAATTTCTTTTTTTTTTTATTATTATTATTATTATTATGTAAACTTAAAACAGTAATTTTGTTTTAAAACATACACACACACAAAATAACAGAGTCTAATATCCATATTGTAGAAAGGATCATAAAAATTTTTAATTTTTATTCCAGGCTGTGACATGCCATGTGACATCAGGAGATACAGGTGAGGGTGGATATCTGTTACAGTAGAAAGTGTGTCATTTTTTACATCTAGTTGTTGTTGCTAAAATCTTCAAAATTGGTCACATGGAAATATTTAAGTCAATCTTGAATCTTCCCCATTCACTATAGTAGGAGATGAGACACCAAAAATTAACTAAGCCATGTGCTTGGTGTTACGAACCGGCGCCGCCATAGCCGCAAGCAGTCTGCTGCAGTTCCTGTTGCGCCCAGGCGCTGGCTGCCGTTCTTGGTCGTGCCTCGAGTCGTCCAGTTGGCTGTTCCTTCCACCACGTCTAAGTGTGGAGAAGCGGCTAGTGCGCATGCATGCGCCGATTTACCCCAGCCAGAGTCTAAGCCCGGTGTTTTGCCTAGTGAGCATGCTCAGCCTGTTTGTGTTATGTCTGAGACTAAGTCCTCAGTTCAGGCTACTGAGCATGCTCCCACAATTAACCCTAACAGCCTCTTTGCACAGGTACTTGGACTTCGTGCTGTGTCTAAGTTCTGGGATGTGCCTACTGAGCATGCTCAAACTGATAGTCTGCTTTCTAAGCCTGTTGCTTAGGCTACTGAGCATGCTCAGGCACTTAGTGCATCAGAGGCTAGGTCCGGTAAGGACCTCACTGAGCATGTCCGTGAGGTGGCAGGCCCTGATAGGGCAGAGGGTGTCAGGTGTCCTGATGACGTGGCAACTCCGGACTGGCTCACAGAGGCCCGCCCCTATGATCTGGCACCTCACCATTGGTCGTAAGACGATGACTGGTGAAGTGTTTGGGGCGTGGCTGCCATGAGGTCATCAATGACGTGGTGTTTCCGGATAGGTTGCATGTGACGTCACTGATGACATGGCACTCTGCTATTGGACCTTGGTGGTTCCACCCTGGGTAGGGGCGGACCCAGGTTATAAAAGGGGCTGGAGTCAACATGGAGGTGAGCAGTCTTCATTTAGAGTTCTTGGTGGCATAAGCCTTGTTGGAAGCGGTAGGTAGGGCTAGGCGAACGGTGCCTGTCACGCCAAGATTCGTGGCTCAGCACATGAGGGTCAGGCACCGTGCTTCCTTGCTACCGTTCCTGTTGTGCTAGAGCAGTCCAGTGGCGTTAACTGGGCTGCGGCTGCTGCATCACCTGTTCAGTTGTGCCTCCTACGCACACGGACAGAATACCTGTTGCGTCACCTGTCCGAGAGTGCCCTCTACGCACACAGACAGTGTACCTGCTGCGCCACCTATCCGGTTGTGCCCTCTACGCGCATGGACAGCGCACCCCAGAACCCCTGTGAAGTTAACAGGGTGTTCCTGGATTGGGTGTGTGAACCCTATTATCCTCCTCGGCTTCCCAGTCAAATGCTACTGGTGTGACTACCTGGTCTGACGTGTCCTTTACACACATGCCCAGTCGAGTGGTGGCCAGAAACGCTAATCGGAGGACCGCTTGGCCTGACGTGTCTTACACACGTGGCCAACAGGGCGCTGTCGCAGCGGTCTTCTCAGTCAACGCTAACTGGTTACCATCCGGCCTGACGTGTTGTTACACATGTGGTCAGAGCAGTGTCCGCTCCACCGAAACGCTAACTGGATTGTCGTCCGGTCTGACGTGTCCCTACACACGTGACAGTTTTCTTGAGTTATCTCAGAGCCATCCAGCTCTATAGTTTCCGCCTAACCCACAGGGTGCCAGCAGCTCCATTACCATCTGGAGCACGGTGGGCCCCGACTGGCGATTGGGATATATACCCCTGGTCCTAATCTGCCGGTTCCCCCGTAACACTTGGCCCCTTATTAACTCATCGTCTAGTTATAAATCTAAGCGCCAACATTTCTGAGTACATAATAATTTTTTCAGTTGGTCTTTTATAATATTCTAATTTTCTGAGATAATGACTTTTGGGTTTTCATTGGCTGCAAGTCATAATCATCAACAATCAACATTAACAGAAATGAACACTTGAAATAGATCCCTCTGTGTGTAATGACTCTACATAAATATGTTTCCCTTTTTGTATTGAATTCTCGAAATAAATTAACTTTTGATGATATTCTAATTTATTGAAATGTACGTGTACTTTTAGGGAATTTGTGAGCCCCAATGGGCACAATGATGATGTTGCTTGTAAAATACCGTGTAAATTTATAATGCTTAATGTGCAAGTAAAATAAAATAAATTTGTTTTTTTACTGGTGGTATGTGATTTATGTGATTTATGATTAGTTTATAGCATGAGTAGAAGTTGAGTGCAAGTTTGAGCGGATGCTCATAGATTAATCCTGGCAATTGCGCATAGCAGCTTTATTATGACTTAATGATCTTTATCACAGTCACCTGCATACTTTGCTTTTCTAGCCAATTTTCCCAAGGAATTGTTATAGCCATCGCCAGTCTAAATCCTAACTTCAACACATTAAAATTATCACCTAAGGATTGATTTGAACATAAAAACATAAAATACAGCTAATAATATTGGGATATTTAAGTCGGGACAATGGCTTTCATATGAGACAGGCATGTAGGATGTAATAGAAAGAGTTTAAAGCGGATCATTTTTTTTTCCAGATAAACATAGATGTTATCTGACGGATGAGCTCAGGGGAAAGTAGTTTATATCATACAACCATCATATGAAAGTGATTGTTATAACGGGAACATTGTTATCTCAGCACTCTGTGGAATCTCAAAACTCTATTGGAACTAAAGAAACAAAGCTAGTTCTCAATTTTCCAAAGGTCAGAACGAGGTTATTACTGCAGTGGTCAGCAAGAGCTAGTACTGTAAATCTCCTCAAAATAGCTCGCCTTTTAAATACCATATATAGAAAAGCCTGTGCTTAAAAGCAGAGATAAGAGTACCATTGCCTTTAACACATTTTCAGATAAACTGCATAGTATCATTGTAGTAAAATTGAAATAATCCAGTTATCCAATGTCATAGCAAGATTGTTTTAATTTCTGAATTCTTAAGCTCTGCAAAATATGTTGGAGCTAAATAAAAAAATATTAATACTGTATATTTGTCGGTGACATTTTAGGATGCTTTTAAATTAGAGAAATATAAAAATAATAAAAATACAAAAATGTTATATTTTGAAGAAGACCTACCAAAAAATGATCAAATCTTTTGCAGTTCAAAGGTTTGTAAAATTAAAGTTCAACTGCTCAGCCTCAAATTGCCCTTAAGAAGCATATCCAACACTCTAAGGTCTCCTATGAGTGTACCCAACCATTTTTAAAATTCGGAGAGCAAACATTGCCAGAGTTGTCAAAGTGAGTTCACCATAGAAACCTGGCAGTAGATAACAGCCCTTTTAATAGCAAAGCACACTTATAGACTTCAGATATTTTTTTAATTAAAAAAACTGTCCAAAAATTATCCCTCTTAGTCATTTGTGATCATGGAGACCATTCTGTGAAGGCGTCAGAAGTAACATTATTTGATATGACTAAGATGAATGATATGCTATGTATTTCATAATGCACTCTATTTTCTATCCATTAATATACAGGGTGGGCCATAAGTATGGATACACCCTGGGTGCTTATATCACCTTACCGTTTGTGGCATATTACTACATGGGAGGGGCAAAAAATTTGAGGCCAGGTGACACCCATGGCGGCCATCTGCAAAGCCGCCATTTTTAATTCAACTTTACACATCTTTTTATCAAGGTGTATCCATACTTATGGCCTACCCAGGGTGTATCCATACTTATTGCCCACCCTGTAGTTGCAAGAGGCAATGGAGGTCAATTGGGACCTGCATGTTTTAGTTCTACTCCCCATTCAGATACTGCCTGTGGCTGTGTTTTTATCTTTTCAATTCCAATTAATCATTTCTTGCCAAGAGGATAGAACAAAAAATACTAAATGAATAGGTACACATAAAGAAAGCAAATTGAGGCAGCAGGCAACATTATAGGTGTGGCATGTAATGTTCTCAATTTGAGCTGTATCCATAATCAGTGAGCAAAATCACATATGAGGGTAAAATTGCAAAGGTTTCCATAACTGAAAACCCACTGAAGTGTTGTGCTCCCTAAATTATGGATATATCATATTCATGTGTGGTATGTATTGATTTCTAGAAGGATGTTCAGTAAGATGACAGCCATATTGTTTCTCAAGGAGGTTCCTGGAGAAAAATCTGACCCACTCTATAAATAAGAACTAAAACTGTATCAGAAGCAAATCTAATTAGTTCTTCCACTCTCGCCTCAACTGAGGGAAGAGCGAAGGGTCTGTTGAGACTCTTTATAATATATCTTCTACCAAATAACAGTGTCAGATCAGAAACAATCAGATGTACATGGTCATTCACAACTAGAGTTGAGCGCGGTTCGTGTTTCGTGGTTCTCCAGTTCTAGGCTCGAGTGATTTTGGGGCCTGTTCTAGATCGAACTAGAACTCGAGCTTTTTGCAAAAGCTCGATAGTTCTAGAAACGTTCGAGAACGGTTCTAGCAGCAAAAAAACAGCTAAATCCTAGCTTGGTTTCTGCTGTAATAGTGAAAGTCACTCTGTGAATCACACTATTATGACATTTCAGTGTATAGTGTGCGTGAACAGCGCCTTCAGATCACTGCTGTTTTTATAATGGCGATCGCCATTTTTTTTTTTTTTTCTTGTCTTCCTTCCCTAAGCGCGCGCGTCTTGTGGGGCGGGCCAGCATGTCAGCCAATCCCAGACACACACACAGCTAAGTGGACTTTGAGCCAGAGAAGCAACGGCATGTGTGATAGGATGTCCATGTCACATGTCCCTGCATTATAAAACCGGACATTTTCTTCCAGGACGCCATTATCTGCCTTCTGCGTCTTTGGTGTCAGACATCACTGTCGCAGCTCCGTCCTCCTGAGTCCTATCGCCGATACAGCTGTATGCGCTGCATACACAGCGTTAGAAAGCTTAGGGAGAGCACTTTATAGCAGTCCTTTTAAGGGCTCAAACCGGCAGGGTCAGAGAGCCATAGGTGACAGGTCCTGAAAACAGCAACAGCGTCTGTGTAGCCAAGGTCAGGGATTTCCTCCCTGCATTTCACCATTAGGAGGGAATAGAAAGGCAGGCTTCCATTCCTCTACCCAGACCACCACAATCCTGCCACTGTACCCTCTTGTCCTCTGCACACTCCAACTCATTATAACTAAGACATTATACTAGCAAACACTCAGTGTACCTAGTGGCATCCTAAACGTGGCTATTGGACTTTGCTATAGTCCCACTAGTGCAAAGACATTTGCAGAGCACGTCTGCCTGCATTGCACACTCCAACTTTTTTAAACTAAGCAATTTTACTAGCAAACACTCAGTGTACCTAGTGGCATCCTAAACGTGGCTATTGGACTTTGCTATAGTCCCACTAGTGCAAAGACATTTGAACAGCACGTCTGCCTGCATTGCACTCTCCAACTTTTTTAAACTAAGCCATTATACTAGCAAACACTCAGTGTACCTAGTGGCATCCTAAACGTGGCTATTAGACTTTGCTATAGTCCCACTAGGGCAAAGACATTTGCAGAGCACGTCTGCCTGCATTGCAGACTCCAACTCTTTTTAGCTAAGCCATTATACTAGCAAACAGTCAGTGTACCTAGTGGCATCCTAAACGTGGCTATTGGACTTTGCTATAGTTCCACTAGTGCAAAGACATTTGCAGAGCACGTCTGCCTGCATTGCACACTCAAACTTTTTTAAACTAAGCCATTATACTAGCAAACACTCAGTGTACCTAGTGGCATCCTAAACGTGGCTATTGGACTTTGCTATAGTCCCACTAGTGCAAAGACATTTGCAGAGCATGTCTGCCTGCATTGCACACGCCAACTTTTTTAAACTAAGCAATTTTACTAGCAAACACTCAGTGTACCTAGTGGCATCCTAAACGTGGCTATTGGACTTTGCTATAGTCCCACTAGAGCAAAGACATTTGCAGAGCACGTCTGCCTGCATTGCACACTCCAACTTTTTTAAACTAAGCCATTATACTAGCAAACACTCAGTGTACCTAGTGGCATCCTAAACGTGGCTATTGGACTTTGCTATAGTCCCACTAGTGCAAAGACATTTGCAGAGCACGTCTGCCTGCATTGCAGACTCCAACTCTTTTTAACTAAGCCATTATACTAGCAAACAGTCAGTGTACCTAGTGGCATACTAAACGTGGCTATTGGACTTTGCTATAGTCCCATTAGTGCAAAGACATTTGCAGAGCACGTCTGCCTGCATTGCACACTCAAACTTTTTTAAACTAAGCCATTATACTAGCAAACACTCAGTGTACCTAGTGGCATCCTAAACGTGGCTATTGGACTTTGCTATAGTCCCACTAGTGCAAAGACATTTGCAGAGCACGTCTGCCTGCATTGCACACTCCAACTTTTTTAAACTAAGCCATTTTACTAGCAAACACTCTGTGTACCTAGTGGCATCCTAAACGTGGCTATTGGACTTTGCTATAGTCCCACTAGTGCAAAGACATTTGCAGAGCACGTCTGCCTGCATTGCACACTCCAACTTTTTTAAACTAAGCCATTATACTAGCAAACACTCAGTGTACCTAGTGGCATCCTAAACGTGGCTATTGTACTTTTGTCTATTCACACTATTGTAAACATATTTGCAGCACGTCTGCCTGCATTGCACACTCAAACTTTTTTAAACCAAGCCATTATACTAGCAAACACTCAGTGTACCTAGTGGCATCCTAAACGTAGCTATTGTACTTTTGTCTATTCACACTATTGTAACGATATTTGCAGCACGTCTGCCTGCATTGCACACTCCAACTTTTTTAAACTAAGCCATTATACTAGCAAACACTCAGTGTCCCTAGTGGCATCCTAAACGTGGCTATTGTACTTTTGTCTATTCACACTATTGTAATGATATTTGCAGCACGTCTGCCTGCATTGCACACTCAAACTTTTTAAACTAAGCCATTATACTAGCAAACAGTCAGTGTACCTAGTGGCATCCTAAACGTGGCTATTGTACTTTTGTCTATTCACACTATTGTAAACATATTTGGAGCACGTCTGCCTGCATTGCACACTCCAACTTTTTTAAACTCAGCCATTATACTAGCAAACACTCAGTGTACCTAGTGGCATCCTAAACGTGGGTCATCAGGCTTTGTCCACAGGCTATATATATACTTCATGCAGCATTTGCTTGGACCTGTCCCGCCCACAGCCATGACTCAGTCATGGGTACGGGACTGCAATAGACCAGGTGAGTGCTGCTGAGAGCAGTTCTGCTATTTATATGTGAGGCCGCATGGCACATTTTATAAAAATATTTTAGTGTAGGACTGCTTCAAATGAGATTTGCCGTAACGTGGCGAAGCAGCTCAAGAAATTGCAATTTTTTGCCAAAAATCTCAAAAAAATTTTTTATAATGCAGTTTGGAATATTTGATGCCTTAGTGCACATTGGTGCTGGCTCTTTGTTGTTTCTTTGTTGAATTGGTCGGTGGTTGACCTCCACCTTGCTATGCACCCCAATTTGGGATGTATTCCATCTGTATAGATTTTGGCGTTTGGTGACTGTTCACATTGGGTCATCAGGCTTTGTCCACAGGCTATATATATACTTCATGCAGCATTTGCTTGGACCTGTCCCGCCCACAGCCATGACTCAGTCATGGGTACGGGACTGCAATAGACCAGGTGAGTGCTGCTGAGAGCAGTTCTGCTATTTATATGTGAGGCCGCATGGCACATTTTATAAAAATATTTTAGTGTAGGACTGCTTCAAATGAGATTTGCCGTGACGTGGCGAAGCAGCTCAAGAAATTGCAATTTTTTGCCAAAAATCTCCAAAAAAATTTTTATAATGCAGTTTGGAATATTTGATGCCTTAGTGCACATTGGTGCTGGCTCTTTGTTGTTTCTTTGTTGAATTGGTCGGTGGTTGACCTCCACCTTGCTATGCACCCCAATTTGGGATGTATTCCATCTGTATAGATTTTGGCGTTTGGTGACTGTTCACATTGGGTCATCAGGCTTTGTCCACAGGCTATATATATACTTCATGCAGCATTTGCTTGGACCTGTCCCGCCCACAGCCATGACTCAGTCATGGGTACGGGACTGCAATAGACCAGGTGAGTGCTGCTGAGAGCAGTTCTGCTATTTATATGTGAGGCCGCATGGCACATTTTATAAAAATATTTTAGTGTAGGACTGCTTCAAATGAGATTTGCCGTGACGTGGCGAAGCAGCTCAAGAAATTGCAATTTTTTGCCAAAAATCTCAAAAAAATTTTTTATAATGCAGTTTGGAATATTTGATGCCTTAGTGCACATTGGTGCTGGCTCTTTGTTGTTTCTTTGTTGAATTGGTCGGTGGTTGACCTCCACCTTGCTATGCACCCCAATTTGGGATGTATTCCATCTGTATAGATTTTGGCGTTTGGTGACTGTTCACATTGGGTCATCAGGCTTTGTCCACAGGCTATATATATACTTCATGCAGCATTTGCTTGGACCTGTCCCGCCCACAGCCATGACTCAGTCATGGGTACGGGACTGCAATAGACCAGGTGAGTGCTGCTGAGAGCAGTTCTGCTATTTATATGTGAGGCCGCATGGCACATTTTATAAAAATATTTTAGTGTAGGACTGCTTCAAATGAGATTTGCCGTGACGTGGCGAAGCAGCTCAAGAAATTGCAATTTTTTGCCAAAAATCTCAAAAAAATTTTTTAGAATGCAGTTTGGAATATTTGATGCCTTAGTGCACATTGGTGCTGGCTCTTTGTTGTTTCTTTGTTGAATTGGTCGGTGGTTGACCTCCACCTTGCTATGCACCCCAATTTGGGATGTATTCCATCTGTATAGATTTTGGCGTTTGGTGACTGTTCACATTGGGTCATCAGGCTTTGTCCACAGGCTATATATATACTTCATGCAGCATTTGCTTGGACCTGTCCCGCCCACAGCCATGACTCAGTCATGGGTACGGGACTGCAATAGACCAGGTGAGTGCTGCTGAGAGCAGTTCTGCTATTTATATGTGAGGCCGCATGGCACATTTTATAAAAATATTTTAGTGTAGGACTGCTTCAAATGAGATTTGCCGTGACGTGGCGAAGCAGCTCAAGAAATTGCAATTTTTTGCCAAAAATCTCAAAAAAAATTTTTATAATGCAGTTTGGAATATTTGATGCCTTAGTGCACATTGGTGCTGGCTCTTTGTTGTTTCTTTGTTGAATTGGTCGGTGGTTGACCTCCACCTTGCTATGCACCCCAATTTGGGATGTATTCCATCTGTATAGATTTTGGCGTTTGGTGACTGTTCACATTGGGTCATCAGGCTTTGTCCACAGGCTATATATATACTTCATGCAGCATTTGCTTGGACCTGTCCCGCCCACAGCCATGACTCAGTCATGGGTACGGGACTGCAATAGACCAGGTGAGTGCTGCTGAGAGCAGTTCTGCTATTTATATGTGAGGCCGCATGGCACATTTTATAAAAATATTTTAGTGTAGGACTGCTTCAAATGAGATTTGCCGTGACGTGGCGAAGCAGCTCAAGAAATTGCAATTTTTTGCCAAAAATCTCAAAAAAATTTTTTATAATGCAGTTTGGAATATTTGATGCCTTAGTGCACATTGGTGCTGGCTCTTTGTTGTTTCTTTGTTGAATTGGTCGGTGGTTGACCTCCACCTTGCTATGCACCCCAATTTGGGATGTATTCCATCTGTATAGATTTTGGCGTTTGGTGACTGTTCACATTGGGTCATCAGGCTTTGTCCACAGGCTATATATATACTTCATGCAGCATTTGCTTGGACCTGTCCCGCCCACAGCCATGACTCAGTCATGGGTACGGGACTGCAATAGACCAGGTGAGTGCTGCTGAGAGCAGTTCTGCTATTTATATGTGAGGCCGCATGGCACATTTTATAAAAATATTTTAGTGTAGGACTGCTTCAAATGAGATTTGCCGTGACGTGGCGAAGCAGCTCAAGAAATTGCAATTTTTTGCCAAAAATCTCAAAAAATTTTTTTATAATGCAGTTTGGAATATTTGATGCCTTAGTGCACATTGGTGCTGGCTCTTTGTTGTTTCTTTGTTGAATTGGTCGGTGGTTGACCTCCACCTTGCTATGCACCCCAATTTGGGATGTATTCCATCTGTATAGATTTTGGCGTTTGGTGACTGTTCACATTGGGTCATCAGGCTTTGTCCACAGGCTATATATATACTTCATGCAGCATTTGCTTGGACCTGTCCCGCCCACAGCCATGACTCAGTCATGGGTACGGGACTGCAATAGACCAGGTGAGTGCTGCTGAGAGCAGTTCTGCTATTTATATGTGAGGCCGCATGGCACATTTTATAAAAATATTTTAGTGTAGGACTGCTTCAAATGAGATTTGCCGTGACGTGGCGAAGCAGCTCAAGAAATTGCAATTTTTTGCCAAAAATCTCAAAAAAAATTTTTATAATGCAGTTTGGAATATTTGATGCCTTAGTGCACATTGGTGCTGGCTCTTTGTTGTTTCTTTGTTGAATTGGTCGGTGGTTGACCTCCACCTTGCTATGCACCCCAATTTGGGATGTATTCCATCTGTATAGATTTTGGCGTTTGGTGACTGTTCACATTGGGTCATCAGGCTTTGTCCACAGGCTATATATATACTTCATGCAGCATTTGCTTGGACCTGTCCCGCCCACAGCCATGACTCAGTCATGGGTACGGGACTGCAATAGACCAGGTGAGTGCTGCTGAGAGCAGTTCTGCTATTTATATGTGAGGCCGCATGGCACATTTTATAAAAATATTTTAGTGTAGGACTGCTTCAAATGAGATTTGCCGTGACGTGGCGAAGCAGCTCAAGAAATTGCAATTTTTTGCCAAAAATCTCAAAAAAATTTTTTATAATGCAGTTTGGAATATTTGATGCCTTAGCGCACATTGGTGCTGGCTCTTTGTTGTTTCTTTGTCAAACACTCAGTGTACCTAGTGGCATCCTAAACGTGGCTATTGTACTTTTGTCTATTCACACTATTGTAACGATATTTGCAGCACGTCTGCCTGCATTGCACACTCAAACTTTGTTAAACTCAGCCATTATACTAGCAAACACTCAGTGTACCTAGTGGCATCCTAAACGTGGCTATTGTACTTTTGTCTATTCACACTATTGTAACGATATTTGCAGCACGTCTGCCTGCATTGCACACTCAAACTTTTTTAAACTCAGCCATTATACTAGCAAACACTCAGTGTACCTAGTGGCATCCTAAACGTGGCTATTGTACTTTTGTCTATTCACACTATTGTAACGATATTTGCAGCACGTCTGCCTGCATTGCACAGTCAAACTTTTTAAACTAAGCCATTATACTAGCAAACACTCAGTGTACCTAGTGGCATCCTAAACGTGGCTATTGTACTTTTGTCTATTCACACTATTGTAACGATATTTGCAGCACGTCTGCCTGCATTGCACACTCAAACTTTTTAAACTAAGCCATTATACTAGCAAACACTCAGTGTACCTAGTGGCATCCTAAACGTGGCTATTGTACTTTTGTCTATTCACACTATTGTAAACATATTTGCAGCACGTCTGCCTGCATTGCACACTCAAACTTTTTTAAACTAAGCCATTATACTAGCAAACACTCAGTGTACCTAGTGGCATCCTAAACGTGGCTATTGTACTTTTGTCTATTCACACTATTGTAACGATATTTGCAGCACGTCTGCCTGCATTGCACACTCAAACTTTTTTAAACTAAGCCATTATACTAGCAAACAGTCAGTGTACCTAGTGGCATCCTAAACGTGGCTATTGTACTTTTGTCTATTCACACTATTGTAAACATATTTGCAGCACGTCTGCCTGCATTGCACACTCCAACTTTTTTAAACTCAGCCATTATACTAGCAAACACTCAGTGTACCTAGTGGCATCCTAAACGTGGCTATTGTACTTTTGTCTATTCACACTATTGTAACGATATTTGCAGCACGTCTGCCTGCATTGCACACTCAAACTTTGTTAAACTCAGCCATTATACTAGCAAACACTCAGTGTACCTAGTGGCATCCTAAACGTGGCTATTGTACTTTTGTCTATTCACACTATTGTAATGATATTTGCAGCACGTCTGCCTGCATTGCACACTCAAACTTTTTTAAACTCAGCCATTATACTAGCAAACACTCAGTGTACCTAGTGGCATCCTAAACGTGGCTATTGTACTTTTGTCTATTCACACTATTGTAACGATATTTGCAGCACGTCTGCCTGCATTGCACACTCAAACTTTTTTAAACTAAGCCATTATACTAGCAAACAGTCAGTGTACCTAGTGGCATCCTAAACGTGGCTATTGTACTTTTGTCTATTCACACTATTGTAAACATATTTGCAGCACGTCTGCCTGCATTGCACTCTCCAACTTTTTTAAACTCAGCCATTATACTAGCAAACACTCAGTGTACCTAGTGGCATCCTAAACGTGGCTATTGTACTTTTGTCTATTCACACTATTGTAAACATATTTGCAGCACGTCTGCCTGCATTGCACACTCAAACTTTTTAAACTAAGCCATTATACTAGCAAACACTCAGTGTACCTTGTGGCATCCTAAACGTGGCTATTGTACTTTTGTCTATTCACACTATTGTAAACATATTTGCAGCACGTCTGCCTGCATTGCACACTCAAACTTTTTAAACTAAGCCATTATACTAGCAAACACTCAGTGTACCTAGTGGCATCCTAAACGTGGTTATTGTACTTTTGTCTATTCACACTTTTGTAAACATATTTGCAGCACGTCTGCCTGCATTGCACACTCAAACTTTTTTAAACTAAGCCATTATACTAGCAAACACTCAGTGTACCTAGTGGCATCCTAAACGTGGCTATTGTACTTTTGTCTATTCACACTATTGTAACGATATTTGCAGCACGTCTGCCTGCATTGCACACTCAAACTTTTTTAAACTAAGCCATTATATCAGCAAACAGTCAGTGTACCTAGTGGCATCCTAAACGTGGCTATTGTACTTTTGTCTATTCACACTATTGTAAACATATTTGCAGCACGTCTGCCTGCATTGCACACTCCAACTTTTTTAAACTCAGCCATTATACTAGCAAACACTCAGTGTACCTAGTGGCATCCTAAACGTGGCTATTGTACTTTTGTCTATTCACACTATTGTAACGATATTTGCAGCACGTTTGCCTGCATTGCACACTCAAACTTTGTTAAACTCAGCCATTATACTAGCAAACACTCAGTGTACCTAGTGGCATCCTAAACGTGGCTATTGTACTTTTGTCTATTCACACTATTGTAACGATATTTGCAGCACGTCTGCCTGCATTGCACACTCCAACTTTTTTAAACTCAGCCATTATACTAGCAAACACTCAGTGTACCTAGTGGCATCCTAAATGTGGCTATTGTACTTTTGTCTATTCACACTATTGTAACGATATTTGCAGCACGTCTGCCTGCATTGCACACTCAAACTTTTTTAAACTAAGCCATTATACGAGCAAACAGTCAGTGTACCTAGTGGCATCCTAAACGTGGCTATTGTACTTTTGTCTATTCACACTATTGTAAACATATTTGCAGCACGTCTGCCTGCATTGCACACTCCAACTTTTTTAAACTCAGCCATTATACTAGCAAACACTCAGTGTACCTAGTGGCATCCTAAACGTGGCTATTGTACTTTTGTCTATTCACACTATTGTAACGATATTTGCAGCACGTCTGCCTGCATTGCACACTCAAACTTTTTTAAACTCAGCCATTATGCTAGCAAACACTCAGTGTACCTATTGGCATCCTAAACGTGGCTATTGTACTTTTGTCTATTCACACTATTGTAAACATATTTGCAGCACATCTGCCTGCATTGCACACTCAAACTTTTTTAAACTCAGCCATTATACTAGCAAACACTCAGTGTACCTATTGGCATCCTAAACGTGGCTATTGTACTTTTGTCTATTCACACTATTGTAAACATATTTGCAGCACGTCTGCCTGCATTGCACACTCAAACTTTTTAAACTAAGCCGTTATACTAGCAAACACTCAGTGTACCTAGTGGCATCCTAAACGTGGCTATTGTACTTTTGTCTATTCACACTATTGTAAACATATTTGCAGCACGTCTGCCTGCATTGCACACTCAAACTTTTTAAACTAAGCCATTATACTAGCAAACACTCAGTGTACCTAGTGGCATCCTAAACGTGGCTATTGTACTTTTGTCTATTCACACTATTGTAAACATATTTGCAGCACGTCTGCCTGCTTTGCACACTCAAACTTTTTTAAACTAAGCCATTATACTAGCAAACACTCAGTGTACCTAGTGGCATCCTAAACGTGGCTATTGTACTTTTGTCTATTCACACTATTGTAACGATATTTGCAGCACGTCTGCCTGCATTGCACACTCAAACTTTTTTAAACTAAGCCATTATACTAGCAAACAGTCAGTGTACCTAGTGGCATCCTAAACGTGGCTATTGTACTTTTGTCTATTCACACTATTGTAAACATATTTGCAGCACGTCTGCCTGCATTGCACACTCAAACTTTTTTAAACTCAGCCATTATACTAGCAAACACTCAGTGTACCTAGTGGCATCCTAAACGTGGCTATTGTACTTTTGTCTATTCACACTATTGTAACGATATTTGCAGCACGTCTGCCTGCATTGCACACTCAAACTTTTTTAAACTCAGCCATTATACTAGCAAACACTCAGTGTACCTATTGGCATCCTAAACGTGGCTATTGTACTTTTGTCTATTCACACTATTGTAAACATATTTGCAGCACGTCTGCCTGCATTGCACACTCCAACTTTTTTAAACTCAGCCATTACACTAGCAAACACTCAGTGTACCTAGTGGCATCCTAAACGTGGCTATTGTACTTTTGTCTATTCACACTATTGTAACGATATTTGCAGCACGTCTGCCTGCATTGCACACTCAAACTTTTTTAAACTCAGCCATTATACTAGCAAACAGTCAGTGTACCTATTGGCATCCTAAACGTGGCTATTGTACTTTTGTCTATTCACACTATTGTAAACATATTTGCAGCACGTCTGCCTGCATTGCACACTCAAACTTTTTAAACTAAGCCATTATACTAGCAAACACTCAGTGTACCTAGTGGCATCCTAAACGTGGCTATTGTACTTTTGTCTATTCACACTATTGTAAACATATTTGCAGCACGTCTGCCTGCATTGCACACTCAAACTTTTTAAACTAAGCCATTATACTAGCAAACACTCAGTGTACCTATTGGCATCCTAAACGTGGCTATTGTACTTTTGTCTATTCACACTATTGTAACGATATTTGCAGCACGTCTGCCTGCATTGCACACTCAAACTTTTTTAAACTAAGCCATTATACTAGCAATCACTCAGTGTACCTAGTGGCATCCTAAACGTGGCTATTGTACTTTTGTCTATTCACACTATTGTAAACATATTTGCAGCACGTCTGCCTGCATTGCACACTCAAACTTTTTTAAACTCAGCCATTATACTAGCAAACACTCAGTGTACCTAGTGGCATCCTAAACGTGGCTATTGTACTTTTGTCTACTCACACTATTGTAACGATATTTGCAGCACGTCTGCCTGAATTGCACACTCAAACTTTTTTAAACTCAGCCATTATACTAGCAAACACTCAGTGTACCTATTGGCATCCTAAACGTGGCTATTGTACTTTTGTCTATTCACACTATTGTAAATATATTTGCAGCACGTCTGCCTGCATTACACACTCAAACTTTTTAAACTAAGCCATTATACTAGCAAACACTCAGTGTACTTAGTGGCATCCTAAACGTGGCTATTGTACTTTTGTCTATTCACACTATTGTAAACATATTTGCAGCACGTCTGCCTGCATTGCACACTCAAACTTTTTAAACTCAGCCATTATACTAGCAAACACTCAGTGTACCTAGTGGCATCCTAAACGTGGCTATTGTACTTTTGTCTATTCACACTATTGTAACGATATTTGCAGCACGTCTGCCTGCATTGCACACTCAAAATTTTTAAACTAAGCCATTATACTAGCAAACAGTCAGTGTACCTAGTGGCATCCTAAACGTGGCTATTGTACTTTTGTCTATTCACACTATTGTAACGATATTTGCAGCACGTCTGCCTGCATTGCACACTCAAACTTTTTTAAACTCAGTCATTATGCTAGCAAACACTCAGTGTACCTATTGGCATCCTAAACGTGGCTATTGTACTTTTGTCTATTCACACTATTGTAAACATATTTGCAGCACGTCTGCCTGCATTGCACACTCCAACTTTTTTAAACTCAGCCATTATACTAGCAAACACTTAGTGTACCTAGTGGCATCCTAAACGTGGCTATTGTACTTTTGTCTATTCACACTATTGTAACGATATTTGCAGCACGTCTGCCTGCATTGCACACTCAAACTTTTTTAAACTAAGCCATTATACTAGCAATCACTCAGTGTACCTAGTGGCATCCTAAACGTGGCTATTGTACTTTTGTCTATTCACACTATTGTAAACATATTTGCAGCACGTCTGCCTGCATTGCACACTCAAACTTTTTAAACTAAGCCATTATACTAGCAAACACTCAGTGTACCTAGTGGCATCCTAAACGTGGCTATTGTACTTTTGTCTATTCACACTATTGTAACGATATTTGCAGCACGTCTGCCTGCATTGCACACTCAAACTTTTTTAAACTTAGCCATTATACTAGCAAACACTCAGTGTACCTATTGGCATCCTAAACGTGGCTATTGTACTTTTGTCTATTCACACTATTGTAAACATATTTGCAGCACGTCTACCTGCATTGCACACTCAAACTTTTTTAAACTCAGCCATTATACTAGCAAACACTCAGTGTACCTAGTGGCATCCTAAACGTGGCTATTGTACTTTTGTCTACTTACACTATTGTAACGATATTTGCAGCACGTCTGCCTGAATTGCACAATCAAACTTTTTTAAACTCAGCCATTATACTAGCAAACACTCAGTGTACCTATTGGCATCCTAAACGTGGCTATTGTACTTTTGTCTATTCACACTATTGTAAATATATTTGCAGCACGTCTGCCTGCATTACACACTCAAACTTTTTAAACTAAGCCATTATACTAGCAAACACTCAGTGTACTTAGTGGCATCCTAAACGTGGCTATTGTACTTTTGTCTATTCACACTATTGTAAACATATTTGCAGCACGTCTGCCTGCATTGCACACTCAAACTTTTTAAACTCAGCCATTATACTAGCAAACACTCAGTGTACCTAGTGGCATCCTAAACGTGGCTATTGTACTTTTGTCTATTCACACTATTGTAACGATATTTGCAGCACGTCTGCCTGCATTGCACACTCAAACTTTTTTAAACTCAGCCATTATGCTAGCAAACACTCAGTGTACCTATTGGCATCCTAAACGTGGCTATTGTACTTTTGTCTATTCACACTATTGTAAACATATTTGCAGCACGTCTGCCTGCATTGCACACTCCAACTTTTTTAAACTCAGCCATTATACTAGCAAACACTCAGTGTACCTAGTGGCATCCTAAACGTGGCTATTGTACTTTTGTCTATTCACACTATTGTAACGATATTTGCAGCACGTCTGCCTGCATTGCACACTCAAACTTTTTTAAACTAAGCCATTATACTAGCAAACACTCAGTGTACCTATTGGCATCCTAAACGTGGCTATTGTACTTTTGTCTATTCACACTATTGTAAACATATTTGCAGCACGTCTGCCTGCATTGCACACTCCAACTTTTTTAAACTCAGCCATTATACTAGCAAACACTTAGTGTACCTAGTGGCATCCTAAACGTGGCTATTGTACTTTTGTCTATTCACACTATTGTAACGATATTTGCAGCACGTCTGCCTGCATTGCACACTCAAACTTTTTTAAACTAAGCCATTATACTAGCAATCACTCAGTGTACCTAGTGGCATCCTAAACGTGGCTATTGTACTTTTGTCTATTCACACTATTGTAAACATATTTGCAGCACGTCTGCCTGCATTGCACACTCAAACTTTTTAAACTAAGCCATTATACTAGCAAACACTCAGTGTACCTAGTGGCATCCTAAACGTGGCTATTGTACTTTTGTCTATTCACACTATTGTAACGATATTTGCAGCACGTCTGCCTGCATTGCACACTCAAACTTTTTTAAACTTAGCCATTATACTAGCAAACACTCAGTGTACCTATTGGCATCCTAAACGTGGCTATTGTACTTTTGTCTATTCACACTATTGTAAACATATTTGCAGCACGTCTACCTGCATTGCACACTCAAACTTTTTTAAACTCAGCCATTATACTAGCAAACACTCAGTGTACCTAGTGGCATCCTAAACGTGGCTATTGTACTTTTGTCTACTCACACTATTGTAACGATATTTGCAGCACGTCTGCCTGAATTGCACAATCAAACTTTTTTAAACTCAGCCATTATACTAGCAAACACTCAGTGTACCTATTGGCATCCTAAACGTGGCTATTGTACTTTTGTCTATTCACACTATTGTAAATATATTTGCAGCACGTCTGCCTGCATTACACACTCAAACTTTTTAAACTAAGCCATTATACTAGCAAACACTCAGTGTACTTAGTGGCATCCTAAACGTGGCTATTGTACTTTTGTCTATTCACACTATTGTAAACATATTTGCAGCACGTCTGCCTGCATTGCACACTCAAACTTTTTAAACTCAGCCATTATACTAGCAAACACTCAGTGTACCTAGTGGCATCCTAAACGTGGCTATTGTACTTTTGTCTATTCACACTATTGTAACGATATTTGCAGCACGTCTGCCTGCATTGCACACTCAAACTTTTTTAAACTCAGCCATTATGCTAGCAAACACTCAGTGTACCTATTGGCATCCTAAACGTGGCTATTGTACTTTTGTCTATTCACACTATTGTAAACATATTTGCAGCACGTCTGCCTGCATTGCACACTCCAACTTTTTTAAACTCAGCCATTATACTAGCAAACACTCAGTGTACCTAGTGGCATCCTAAACGTGGCTATTGTACTTTTGTCTATTCACACTATTGTAACGATATTTGCAGCACGTCTGCCTGCATTGCACACTCAAACTTTTTTAAACTAAGCCATTATACTAGCAAACACTCAGTGTACCTAGTGGCATCCTAAACGTGGCTATTGTACTTTTGTCTATTCACACTATTGTAAACATATTTGCAGCACGTCTGCCTGCATTGCACACTCAAACTTTTTAAACTAAGCCATTATACTAGCAAACACTCAGTGTACCTAGTGGCATCCTAAACGTGGCTATTGTACTTTTGTCTATTCACACTATTGTAACGATATTTGCAGCACGTCTGCCTGCATTGCACACTCAAACTTTTTTAAACTCAGCCATTATACTAGCAAACACTCAGTGTACCTATTGGCATCCTAAACGTGGCTATTGTACTTTTGTCTATTCACACTATTGTAAACATATTTGCAGCACGTCTGCCTGCATTGCACACTCAAACTTTTTTAAACTCAGCCATTATACTAGCAAACACTCAGTGTACCTAGTGGCATCCTAAACGTGGCTATTGTAATTTTGTCTACTCACACTATTGTAACGATATTTGCAGCACGTCTGCCTGAATTGCACACTCAAACTTTTTTAAACTCAGCCATTATACTAGCAAACACTCAGTGTACCTATTGGCATCCTAAACGTGGCTATTGTACTTTTGTCTATTCACACTATTGTAAACATATTTGCAGCACGTCTGCCTGCATTACACACTCAAACTTTTTAAACTAAGCCATTATACTAGCAAACACTCAGTGTACCTAGTGGCATCCTAAACGTGGCTATTGTACTTTTGTCTATTCACACTATTGTAAACATATTTGCAGCACGTCTGCCTGCATTGCACACTCAAACTTTTTAAACTCAGCCATTATACTAGCAAACACTCAGTGTACCTAGTGGCATCCTAAACGTGGCTATTGTACTTTTGTCTATTCACACTATTGTAACGATATTTGCAGCACGTCTGCCTGCATTGCACACTCAAAATTTTTAAACTAAGCCATTATACTAGCAAACAGTCAGTGTACCTAGTGGCATCCTAAACGTGGCTATTGTACTTTTGTCTATTCACACTATTGTAAACATATTTGCAGCACGTCTGCCTGCATTGCACACTCCAACTTTTTTAAACTCAGCCATTATACTAGCAAACATTCAGTGTACCTAGTGGCATCCTAAACGTGGCTATTGTACTTTTGTCTATTCACACTATTGTAACGATATTTGCAGCACGTCTGCCTGCATTGCACACTCAAACTTTTTTAAACTCAGCCATTATACTAGCAAACACTCAGTGTACCTATTGGCATCCTAAACGTGGCTATTGTACTTTTGTCTATTCACACTATTGTAAACATATTTGCAGCACGTCTGCCTGCATTGCACACTCCAACTTTTTTAAACTCAGCCATTATACTAGCAAACACTTAGTGTACCTAGTGGCATCCTAAACGTGGCTATTGTACTTTTGTCTATTCACACTATTGTAACGATATTTGCAGCACGTCTGCCTGCATTACACACTCAAACTTTTTTAAACTCAGCCATTATGCTAGCAAACACTCAGTGTACCTATTGGCATCCTAAACGTGGCTATTGTACTTTTGTCTATTCACACTATTGTAAACATATTTGCAGCACGTCTGCCTGCATTGCACACTCAAACTTTTTAAACTAAGCCATTATACTAGCAAACACTCAGTGTACCTAGTGGCATCCTAAACGTGGCTATTGTACTTTTGTCTATTCACACTATTGTAACGATATTTGCAGCACGTCTGCCTGCATTGCACACTCAAACTTTTTTAAACTCAGCCATTATACTAGCAAACACTCAGTGTACCTATTGGCATCCTAAACGTGGCTATTGTACTTTTGTCTATTCACACTATTGTAAACATATTTGCAGCACGTCTGCCTGCATTGCACACTCAAACTTTTTTAAACTCAGCCATTATACTAGCAAACACTCAGTGTACCTAGTGGCATCCTAAACGTGGCTATTGTACTTTTGTCTACTCACACTATTGTAACGATATTTGCAGCACGTCTGCCTGAATTGCACACTCAAACTTTTTTAAACTCAGCCATTATACTAGCAAACACTCAGTGTACCTATTGGCATCCTAAACGTGGCTATTGTACTTTTGTCTATTCACACTATTGTAAATATATTTGCAGCACGTCTGCCTGCATTACACACTCAAACTTTTTAAACTAAGCCATTATACTAGCAAACACTCAGTGTACCTAGTGGCATCCTAAACGTGGCTATTGTACTTTTGTCTATTCACACTATTGTAACGATATTTGCAGCACGTCTGCCTGCATTGCACACTCAAAATTTTTAAACTAAGCCATTATACTAGCAAACAGTCAGTGTACCTAGTGGCATCCTAAACGTGGCTATTGTACTTTTGTCTATTCACACTATTGTAAACATATTTGCAGCACGTCTGCCTGCATTGCACACTCCAACTTTTTTAAACTCAGCCATTATACTAGCAAACACTCAGTGTACCTAGTGGCATCCTAAACGTGGCTATTGTACTTTTGTCTATTCACACTATTGTAACGATATTTGCAGCACGTCTGCCTGCATTGCACACTCAAACTTTTTTAAACTCAGTCATTATGCTAGCAAACACTCAGTGTACCTATTGGCATCCTAAACGTGGCTATTGTACTTTTGTCTATTCACACTATTGTAAACATATTTGCAGCACGTCTGCCTGCATTGCACACTCCAACTTTTTTAAACTCAGCCATTATACTAGCAAACACTTAGTGTACCTAGTGGCATCCTAAACGTGGCTATTGTACTTTTGTCTATTCACACTATTGTAACGATATTTGCAGCACGTCTGCCTGCATTGCACACTCAAACTTTTTTAAACTAAGCCATTATACTAGCAATCACTCAGTGTACCTAGTGGCATCCTAAACGTGGCTATTGTACTTTTGTCTATTCACACTATTGTAACGATGTTTGCAGCACGTCTGCCTGCATTGCACACTCAAACTTTTTTAAACTCAGCCATTATACTAGCAAACACTCAGTGTACCTATTGGCATCCTAAACGTGGTTATTGTACTTTTGTCTATTCACACTATTGTAAACATATTTGCAGCACGTCTACCTGCATTGCACACTCAAACTTTTTTAAACTCAGCCATTATTCTAGCAAACACTCAGTGTACCTAGTGGCATCCTAAACGAGGCTATTGTACTTTTGTCTACTCACACTATTGTAACGATATTTGCAGCACGTCTGCCTGAATTGCACAATCAAACTTTTTTAAACTCAGCCATTATACTAGCAAACACTCAGTGTACCTATTGGCATCCTAAACGTGGCTATTGTACTTTTGTCTATTCACACTATTGTAAATATATTTGCAGCACGTCTGCCTGCATTACACACTCAAACTTTTTAAACTAAGCCATTATACTAGCAAACACTCAGTGTACTTAGTGGCATCCTAAACGTGGCTATTGTACTTTTGTCTATTCACACTATTGTAAACATATTTGCAGCACGTCTGCCTGCATTGCGCACTCACACTTTTTAAACTCAGCCATTATACTAGCAAACACTCAGTGTACCTAGTGGCATCCTAAACGTGGCTATTGTACTTTTGTCTATTCACACTATTGTAACGATATTTGCAGCACGTCTGCCTGCATTGCACACTCAAACTTTTTTAAACTCAGCCATTATGCTAGCAAACACTCAGTGTACCTATTGGCATCCTAAACGTGGCTATTGTACTTTTGTCTATTCACACTATTGTAAACATATTTGCAGCACGTCTGCCTGCATTGCACACTCCAACTTTTTTAAACTCAGCCATTATACTAGCAAACACTCAGTGTACCTAGTGGCATCCTAAACGTGGCTATTGTACTTTTGTCTATTCACACTATTGTAACGATATTTGCAGCACGTCTGCCTGCATTGCACACTCAAACTTTTTTAAACTAAGCCATTATACTAGCAAACACTCAGTGTACCTATTGGCATCCTAAATGTGGCTATTGTACTTTTGTCTATTCACACTATTGTAAACATATTTGCAGCACGTCGGCCTGCATTGCACACTCAAACTTTTTTAAACTCAGCCATTATACTAGCAAACACTCAGTGTACCTATTGGCATCCTAAACGTGGCTATTGTACTTTTGTCTATTCACACTATTGTAAACATATTTGCAGCACGTCTGCCTGCATTACACACTCAAACTTTTTAAACTCAGCCATTATGCTAGCAAACACTCAGTGTACCTATTGGCATCCTAAACGTGGCTATTGTACTTTTGTCTATTCACACTATTGTAAACATATTTGCAGCACGTCTGCCTGCATTGCACACTCCAACTTTTTTAAACTCAGCCATTATACTAGCAAACACTCAGTGTACCTAGTGGCATCCTAAACGTGGCTATTGTACTTTTGTCTATTCACACTATTGTAACGATATTTGCAGCACGTCTGCCTGCATTGCACACTCAAACTTTTTTAAACTCAGCCATTATACTAGCAAACACTCAGTGTACCTATTGGCATCCTAAATGTGGCTATTGTACTTTTGTCTATTCACACTATTGTAAACATATTTGCAGCACGTCTGCCTGCATTGCACACTCAAACTTTTTTAAACTCAGCCATTATACTAGCAAACACTCAGTGTACCTATTGGCATCCTAAACGTGGCTATTGTACTTTTGTCTATTCACACTATTGTAAACATATTTGCAGCACGTCTGCCTGCATTACACACTCAAACTTTTTAAACTAAGCCATTATACTAGCAAACACTCAGTGTACCTAGTGGCATCCTAAACGTGGCTATTGTACTTTTGTCTATTCACACTATTGTAACGATATTTGCAGCACGTCTGCCTGCATTGCACACTCAAAATTTTTTAAACTCAGCCATTATGCTAGCAAACACTCAGTGTACCTATTGGCATCCTAAACGTGGCTATTGTACTTTTGTCTATTCACACTATTGTAAACATATTTGCAGCACGTCTGCCTGCATTACACACTCAAACTTTTTAAACTAAGCCATTATACTAGCAAACAGTCAGTGTACCTAGTGGCATCCTAAACGTGGCTATTGTACTTTTGTCTATTCACACTATTGTAAACATATTTGCAGCACGTCTGCCTGCATTGCACACTCCAACTTTTTTAAACTCAGCCATTATACTAGCAAACACTCAGTGTACCTAGTGGCATCCTAAACGTGGCTATTGTACTTTTGTCTATTCACACTATTGTAACGATATTTGCAGCACGTCTGCCTGCATTGCACACTCAAACTTTTTTAAACTCAGCCATTATGCTAGCAAACACTCAGTGTACCTATTGGCATCCTAAACGTGGCTATTGTACTTTTGTCTATTCACACTATTGTAAACATATTTGCAGCACGTCTGCCTAAATTGCACACTCCAACTTTTTTAAACTCAGCCATTATACTAGCAAACACTTAGTGTACCTAGTGGCATCCTAAACGTGGCTATTGTACTTTTGTCTATTCACACTATTGTAAACATATTTGCAGCACGTCTGCCTGCATTACACACTCAAACTTTTTAAACTAAGCCATTATACTAGCAAACACTCAGTGTACCTAGTGGCATCCTAAACGTGGCTATTGTACTTTTGTCTATTCACACTATTGTAACGATATTTGCAGCACGTCTGCCTGCATTGCACACTCAAAATTTTTAAACTAAGCCATTATACTAGCAAACAGTCAGTGTACCTAGTGGCATCCTAAACGTGGCTATTGTACTTTTGTCTTTTCACACTATTGTAAACATATTTGCAGCACGTCTGCCTGCATTGCACACTCCAACTTTTTTAAACTCAGCCATTATACTAGCAAACACTCAGTGTACCTAGTGGCATCCTAAACGTGGCTATTGTACTTTTGTCTATTCACACTATTGTAACGATATTTGCAGCACGTCTGCCTGCATTGCACACTCAAACTTTTTTAAACTCAGCCATTATGCTAGCAAACACTCAGTGTACCTATTGGCATCCTAAACGTGGCTATTGTACTTTTGTCTATTCACACTATTGTAAACATATTTGCAGCACGTCTGCCTGCATTGCACACTCCAACTTTTTTAAACTCAGCCATTATACTAGCAAACACTTAGTGTACCTAGTGGCATCCTAAACGTGGCTATTGTACTTTTGTCTATTCACACTATTGTAACGATATTTGCAGCACGTCTGCCTGCATTGCACACTCAAACTTTTTTAAACTCAGCCATTATGCTAGCAAACACTCAGTGTACCTATTGGCATCCTAAACGTGGCTATTGTACTTTTGTCTATTCACACTATTGTAAACATATTTGCAGCACGTCTGCCTGCATTGCACACTCAAACTTTTTAAACTAAGCCATTATACTAGCAAACACTCAGTGTACCTAGTGGCATCCTAAACGTGGCTATTGTACTTTTGTCTATTCACACTATTGTAACGATATTTGCAGCACGTCTGCCTGCATTGCACACTCAAACTTTTTTAAACTCAGCCATTATACTAGCAAACACTCAGTGTACCTATTGGCATCCTAAACGTGGCTATTGTACTTTTGTCTATTCACACTATTGTAAACATATTTGCAGCACGTCTGCCTGCATTGCACACTCAAACTTTTTTAAACTCAGCCATTATACTAGCAAACACTCAGTGTACCTAGTGGCATCCTAAACGTGGCTATTGTACTTTTGTCTACTCACACTATTGTAACGATATTTGCAGCACGTCTGCCTGAATTGCACACTCAAACTTTTTTAAACTCAGCCATTATACTAGCAAACACTCAGTGTACCTATTGGCATCCTAAACGTGGCTATTGTACTTTTGTCTATTCACACTATTGTAAATATATTTGCAGCACGTCTGCCTGCATTACACACTCAAACTTTTTAAACTAAGCCATTATACTAGCAAACACTCAGTGTACTTAGTGGCATCCTAAACGTGGCTATTGTACTTTTGTCTATTCACACTATTGTAAACATATTTGCAGCACGTCTGCCTGCATTGCACACTCAAACTTTTTAAACTCAGCCATTATACTAGCAAACACTCAGTGTACCTAGTGGCATCCTAAACGTGGCTATTGTACTTTTGTCTATTCACACTATTGTAACGATATTTGCAGCACGTCTGCCTGCATTGCACACTCAAAATTTTTAAACTAAGCCATTATACTAGCAAACAGTCAGTGTACCTAGTGGCATCCTAAACGTGGCTATTGTACTTTTGTCTATTCACACTATTGTAAACATATTTGCAGCACGTCTGCCTGCATTGCACACTCCAACTTTTTTAAACTCAGCCATTATACTAGCAAACACTCAGTGTACCTAGTGGCATCCTAAACGTGGCTATTGTACTTTTGTCTATTCACACTATTGTAACGATATTTGCAGCACGTCTGCCTGCATTGCACACTCAAACTTTTTTAAACTCAGTCATTATGCTAGCAAACACTCAGTGTACCTATTGGCATCCTAAACGTGGCTATTGTACTTTTGTCTATTCACACTATTGTAAACATATTTGCAGCACGTCTGCCTGCATTGCACACTCCAACTTTTTTAAACTCAGCCATTATACTAGCAAACACTTAGTGTACCTAGTGGCATCCTAAACGTGGCTATTGTACTTTTGTCTATTCACACTATTGTAACGATATTTGCAGCACGTCTGCCTGCATTGCACACTCAAACTTTTTTAAACTAAGCCATTATACTAGCAATCACTCAGTGTACCTAGTGGCATCCTAAACGTGGCTATTGTACTTTTGTCTATTCACACTATTGTAAACATATTTGCAGCACGTCTGCCTGCATTGCACACTCAAACTTTTTAAACTAAGCCATTATACTAGCAAACACTCAGTGTACCTAGTGGCATCCTAAACGTGGCTATTGTACTTTTGTCTATTCACACTATTGTAACGATATTTGCAGCATGTCTGCCTGCATTGCACACTCAAACTTTTTTAAACTCAGCCATTATACTAGCAAACACTCAGTGTACCTATTGGCATCCTAAACGTGGCTATTGTACTTTTGTCTATTCACACTATTGTAAACATATTTGCAGCACGTCTACCTGCATTGCACACTCAAACTTTTTTAAACTCAGCCATTATACTAGCAAACACTCAGTGTACCTAGTGGCATCCTAAACGTGGCTATTGTACTTTTGTCTACTCACACTATTGTAACGATATTTGCAGCACGTCTGCCTGAATTGCACAATCAAACTTTTTTAAACTCAGCCATTATACTAGCAAACACTCAGTGTACCTATTGGCATCCTAAACGTGGCTATTGTACTTTTGTCTATTCACACTATTGTAAATATATTTGCAGCACGTCTGCCTGCATTACACACTCAAACTTTTTAAACTAAGCCATTATACTAGCAAACACTCAGTGTACTTAGTGGAATCCTAAACGTGGCTATTGTACTTTTGTCTATTCACACTATTGTAAACATATTTGCAGCACGTCTGCCTGCATTGCACACTCAAACTTTTTAAACTCAGCCATTATACTAGCAAACACTCAGTGTACCTAGTGGCATCCTAAACGTGGCTATTGTACTTTTGTCTATTCACACTATTGTAACGATATTTGCAGCACGTCTGCCTGCATTGCACACTCAAACTTTTTTAAACTCAGCCATTATGCTAGCAAACACTCAGTGTACCTATTGGCATCCTAAACGTGGCTATTGTACTTTTGTCTATTCACACTATTGTAAACATATTTGCAGCACGTCTGCCTGCATTGCACACTCAAACTTTTTAAACTAAGCCATTATACTAGCAAACACTCAGTGTACCTAGTGGCATCCTAAACGTGGCTATTGTACTTTTGTCTATTCACACTATTGTAACGATATTTGCAGCACGTCTGCCTGCATTGCACACTCAAACTTTTTTAAACTCAGCCATTATACTAGCAAACACTCAGTGTACCTATTGGCATCCTAAACGTGGCTATTGTACTTTTGTCTATTCACACTATTGTAAACATATTTGCAGCACGTCTGCCTGCATTGCACACTCAAACTTTTTTAAACTCAGCCATTATACTAGCAAACACTCAGTGTACCTAGTGGCATCCTAAACGTGGCTATTGTACTTTTGTCTACTCACACTATTGTAACGATATTTGCAGCACGTCTGCCTGCATTGCACACTCAAACTTTTTTAAACTCAGCCATTATACTAGCAAACACTCAGTGTACCTATAGGCATCCTAAACGTGGCTATTGTACTTTTGTCTATTCACACTATTGTAAACATATTTGCAGCACGTCTGCCTGCATTACACACTCAAACTTTTTAAACTAAGCCATTATACTAGCAAACACTCAGTGTACCTTGTGGCATCCTAAACGTGGCTATTGTACTTTTGTCTATTCACACTATTGTAAACATATTTGCAGCACGTCTGCCTGCATTGCACACTCAAACTTTTTAAACTCAGCCATTATACTAGCAAACACTCAGTGTACCTAGTGGCATCCTAAACGTGGCTATTGTACTTTTGTCTATTCACACTATTGTAACGATATTTGCAGCACGTCTGCCTGCATTGCACACTCAAAATTTTTAAACTAAGCCATTATACTAGCAAACAGTCAGTGTACCTAGTGGCATCCTAAACGTGGCTATTGTACTTTTGTCTATTCACACTATTGTAAACATATTTGCAGCACGTCTGCCTGCATTGCACACTCCAACTTTTTTAAACTCAGCCATTATACTAGCAAACATTCAGTGTACCTAGTGGCATCCTAAACGTGGCTATTGTACTTTTGTCTATTCAAACTATTGTAACGATATTTGCAGCACGTCTGCCTGCATTGCACACTCAAACTTTTTTAAACTCAGCCATTATACTAGCAAACACTCAGTGTACCTATTGGCATCCTAAACGTGGCTATTGTACTTTTGTCTATTCACACTATTGTAAACATATTTGCAGCACGTCTGCCTGCATTGCACACTCAAACTTTTTTAAACTCAGCCATTATACTAGCAAACACTCAGTGTACCTATTGGCATCCTAAACGTGGCTATTGTACTTTTGTCTATTCACACTATTGTAAACATATTTGCAGCACGTCTGCCTGCATTACACACTCAAACTTTTTAAACTAAGCCATTATACTAGCAAACACTCAGTGTACCTAGTGGCATCCTAAACGTGGCTATTGTACTTTTGTCTATTCACACTATTGTAACGATATTTGCAGCACGTCTGCCTGCATTGCACACTCAAAATTTTTAAACTAAGCCATTATACTAGCAAACAGTCAGTGTACCTAGTGGCATCCTAAACGTGGCTATTGTACTTTTGTCTATTCACACTATTGTAAACATATTTGCAGCACGTCTGCCTGCATTTCACACTCCAACTTTTTTAAACTCAGCCATTATACTAGCAAACACTCAGTGTACCTAGTGGCATCCTAAACGTGGCTATTGTACTTTTGTCTATTCACACTATTGTAACGATATTTGCAGCACGTCTGCCTGCATTGCACACTCAAACTTTTTTAAACTCAGCCATTATGCTAGCAAACACTCAGTGTACCTATTGGCATCCTAAACGTGGCTATTGTACTTTTGTCTATTCACACTATTGTAAACATATTTGCAGCACGTCTGCCTGCATTGCACACTCCAACTTTTTTAAACTCAGCCATTATACTAGCAAACACTTAGTGTACCTAGTGGCATCCTAAACGTGGCTATTGTACTTTTGTCTATTCACACTATTGTAACGATATTTGCAGCACGTCTGCCTGCATTGCACACTCAAACTTTTTTAAACTCAGCCATTATGCTAGCAAACACTCAGTGTACCTATTGGCATCCTAAACGTGGCTATTGTACTTTTGTCTATTCACACTATTGTAAACATATTTGCAGCACGTCTGCCTGCATTGCACACTCCAACTTTTTTAAACTCAGCCATTATACTAGCAAACACTCAGTGTACCTAGTGGCATCCTAAACGTGGCTATTGTACTTTTGTCTATTCACACTTTTGTAACGATATTTGCAGCACGTCTGCCTGCATTGCACACTCAAACTTTTTTAAACTAAGCCATTATACTAGCAAACTCTCAGTGTACCTAGTGGCATCCTAAATGTGGCTATTGTACTTTTGTCTATTCACACTATTGTAAACATATTTGCAGCACGTCTGCCTGCATTGCACACTCAAACTTTTTAAACTAAGCCATTATACTAGCAAACACTCAGTGTACCTAGTGGCATCCTAAACGTGGCTATTGTACTTTTGTCTATTCACACTATTGTAACGATATTTGCAGCACATCTGCCTGCATTGCACACTCAAACTTTTTTAAACTCAGCCATTATACTAGCAAACACTCAGTGTACCTATTGGCATCCTAAACGTGGCTATTGTACTTTTGTCTACTCACACTATTGTAAACATATTTGCAGCACGTCTGCCTGCATTGCACACTCTAACTTTTTTAAACTCAGCCATTATACTAGCAAACACTCAGTGTACCTAGTGGCATCCTAAACGTGGCTATTGTACTTTTGTCTACTCACACTATTGTAACGATATTTGCAGCACGTCTCCCTGCATTGCACACTCAAACTTTTTTAAACTAAGCCATTATACTAGCAAACAGTCAGTGTACCTAGTGGCATCCTAAACGTGGCTATTGTACTTTTGTCTATTCACACTATTGTAAACATATTTGCAGCACGTCTGCCTGCATTGCACACTCCAACTTTTTTAAACTCAGCCATTATACTAGCAAACACTCAGTGTACCTAGTGGCATCCTAAACGTGGCTATTGTACTTTTGTCTATTCACACTATTGTAACGATATTTGCAGCACGTCTGCCTGCATTGCACACTCAAACTTTTTTAAACTCAGCCATTATGCTAGCAAACACTCAGTGTACCTATTGGCATCCTAAACGTGGCTATTGTACTTTTGTCTATTCACACTATTGTAAACATATTTGCAGCACGTCTGCCTACATTGCACACTCCAACTTTTTTAAACTCAGCCATTAAACTAGCAAACACTCAGTGTACCTAGTGGCATCCTAAATGTGGCTATTGTACTTTTGTCTATTCACACTATTGTAACGATATTTGCAGCACGTCTGCCTGCATTGCACACTCAAACTTTTTTAAACTCAGCCATTATACTAGCAAACACTCAGTGTACCTATTGGCATCCTAAACGTGGCTATTGTACTTTTGTCTATTCACACTATTGTAAACAAATTTGCAGCACGTCTGCCTGCATTGCACACTCAAACTTTTTAAACTAAGCCATTATACTAGCAAACACTCAGTGTACCTAGTGGCATCCTAAACGTGGCTATTGTACTTTTGTCTATTCACACTATTGTAAACATATTTGCAGCACGTCTGCCTGCATTGCACACTCAAACTTTTTAAACTAAGCCATTATACTAGCAAACACTCAGTGTACCTAGTGGCATCCTAAACGTGGCTATTGTACTTTTGTCTATTCACACTATTGTAAACATATTTGCAGCACGTCTGCCTGCATTGCACACTCCAACTTTTTTAAACTCAGCCATTATACTAGCAAACACTCAGTGTACCTATTTGCATCCTAAACGTGGCTATTGTACTTTTGTCTATTCACACTATTGTAACGATATTTGCAGCACGTCTGCCTGCATTGCACACTCAAACTTTTTTAAACTCAGCCATTATACTAGCAAACACTCAGTGTACCTATTGGCATCCTAAACGTGGCTATTGTACTTTTGTCTATTCACACTATTGTAAACATATTTGCAGCACGTCTGCCTGCATTGCACACTCCAACTTTTTTAAACTCAGCCATTATACTAGCAAACACTCAGTGTACCTAGTGGCATCCTAAACGTGGCTATTGTACTTTTGTCTATTCACACTATTGAAACGATATTTGCAGCACGTCTGCCTGCATTGCACACTCAAACTTTTTTAAACTCAGCCATTATACTAGCAAACAGTCAATGTACCTATTGGCATCCTAAACGTGGCTATTGTACTTTTGTCTATTCACACTATTGTAAACATATTTGCAGCACGTCTGCCTGCATTGCACACTCAAACTTTTTAAACTAAGCCATTATACTAGCAAACACTCAGTGTACCTAGTGGCATCCTAAACGTGGCTATTGTACTTTTGTCTATTCACACTATTGTAAACATATTTGCAGCACGTCTGCCTGCATTGCACACTCAAACTTTTTTAAACTAAGCCATTATACTAGCAAACAGTCAGTGTACCTAGTGGCATCCTAAACGTGGCTATTGTACTTTTGTCTATTCACACTATTGTAAACATAATTGCAGCACGTCTGCCTGCATTGCACACTCCAACTTTTTTAAACTCAGCCATTATACTAGCAAACACTCAGTGTACCTAGTGGCATCCTAAACGTGGCTATTGTACTTTTGTCTATTCACACTATTGTAACGATATTTGCAGCACGTCTGCCTGCATTGCACACTCAAACTTTTTTAAACTCAGCCATTATGCTAGCAAACACTCAGTGTACCTATTGGCATCCTAAACGTGGCTATTGTACTTTTGTCTATTCACACTATTGTAAACATATTTGCAGCACGTCTGCCTACATTGCACACTCCAACTTTTTTAAACTCAGCCATTATACTAGCAAACACTCAGTGTACCTAGTGGCATCCTAAACGTGGCTATTGTACTTTTGTCTATTCACACTATTGTAAACATATTTGCAGCACGTCTGCCTGCATTGCACACTCAAACTTTTTTAAACTCAGCCATTATGCTAGCAAACACTCAGTGTACCTAGTGGCATCCTAAACGTGGCTATTGTACTTTTGTCTATTCACACTATTGAAACGATATTTGCAGCACGTCTGCCTGCATTGCACACTCAAACTTTTTTAAACTCAGCCATTATACTAGCAAACAGTCAATTTACCTATTGGCATCCTAAACGTGGCTATTGTACTTTTGTCTATTCACACTATTGTAAACATATTTGCAGCACGTCTGCCTGCATTGCACACTCAAACTTTTTAAACTAAGCCATTATACTAGCAAACACTCAGTGTACCTAGTGGCATCCTAAACGTGGCTATTGTACTTTTGACTATTCACACTATTGTAAACATATTTGCAGCACGTCTGCCTGCATTGCACACTCAAACTTTTTAAACTAAACCATTATACTAGCAAACACTCAGTGTACCTAGTGGCATCCTAAACGTGGCTATTGTACTTTTGTCTATTCACACTATTGTAAACATATTTGCAGCACGTCTGACTGCATTGCACACTCAAACTTTTTTAAACTAAGCCATTATACTAGCAAACACTCAGTGTACCTAGTGGCATCCTAAACGTGGCTATTGTACTTTTGTCTATTCACACTATTGTAACGATATTTGCAGCACGTCTGCCTGCATTGCACACTCAAACTTTTTTAAACTAAGCCATTATACTAGCAAACAGTCAATGTACCTAGTGGCATCCTAAACGTGGCTATTGTACTTTTGTCTATTCACACTATTGTAAACATATTTGCAGCACGTCTGCCTGCATTGCACACTCCAACTTTTTTAAACTCAGCCATTATACTAGCAAACACTCAGTGTACCTAGTGGTATCCTAAACGTGGCTATTGTACTTTTGTCTATTCACACTATTGTAACGATATTTGCAGCACGTCTGCCTGCATTGCACACTCAAACTTTTTTAAACTCAGCCATTATACTAGCAAACACTCAGTGTACCTAGTGGCATCCTAAACGTGGCTATTGTACTTTTGTCTATTCACACTATTGTAAACATATTTGCAGCACGTCTGCCTGCATTGCACACTCAAACTTTTTTAAACTCAGCCATTATGCTAGCAAACACTCAGTGTACCTAGTGGCATCCTAAACGTGGCTATTGTACTTTTGTCTATTCACACTATTGAAACGATATTTGCAGCACGTCTGCCTGCATTGCACACTCAAACTTTTTTAAACTCAGCCATTATACTAGCAAACAGTCAATTTACCTATTGGCATCCTAAACGTGGCTATTGTACTTTTGTCTATTCACACTATTGTAAACATATTTGCAGCACGTCTGCCTGCATTGCACACTCAAACTTTTTAAACTAAGCCATTATACTAGCAAACACTCAGTGTACCTAGTGGCATCCTAAACGTGGCTATTGTACTTTTGACTATTCACACTATTGTAAACATATTTGCAGCACGTCTGCCTGCATTGCACACTCAAACTTTTTAAACTAAACCATTATACTAGCAAACACTCAGTGTACCTAGTGGCATCCTAAACGTGGCTATTGTACTTTTGTCTATTCACACTATTGTAAACATATTTGCAGCACGTCTGACTGCATTGCACACTCAAACTTTTTTAAACTAAGCCATTATACTAGCAAACACTCAGTGTACCTAGTGGCATCCTAAACGTGGCTATTGTACTTTTGTCTATTCACACTATTGTAACGATATTTGCAGCACGTCTGCCTGCATTGCACACTCAAACTTTTTTAAACTAAGCCATTATACTAGCAAACAGTCAATGTACCTAGTGGCATCCTAAACGTGGCTATTGTACTTTTGTCTATTCACACTATTGTAAACATATTTGCAGCACGTCTGCCTGCATTGCACACTCCAACTTTTTTAAACTCAGCCATTATACTAGCAAACACTCAGTGTACCTAGTGGTATCCTAAACGTGGCTATTGTACTTTTGTCTATTCACACTATTGTAACGATATTTGCAGCACGTCTGCCTGCATTGCACACTCAAACTTTTTTAAACTCAGCCATTATACTAGCAAACACTCAGTGTACCTATTGGCATCCTAAACGTGGCTATTGTACTTTTGTCTATTCACACTATTGTAAACATATTTGCAGCACGTCTGCCTGCATTGCACACTCAAACTTTTTTAAACTAAGCCATTAAACTAGCAAACACTCAGTGTACCTAGTGGCATCCTAAACGTGGCTATTGGACTTTTGTCTATTCACACTACTGCAAATCTATGTGCAGCACCTCTGCATGACAACCTCCTGCTCTGTTTTTAATAAGCTATAATGATAGCACAAAATACTGCCATTTAGTGGCATCATAGAACTGGCTGTTGTATTCCATTAGTGCCCCACTGGTGACAAGCTATTTCTAGCTCCTCTACATCACACCCTCATGCACATTTTGCTATGCTAATGTTATAGCAAACTCATGGAATTCATTGCTGCATTTCATAATTCGGAGGGATAGAAAGTCAGGCTTCCTTTAGCTTTTCCTTCTGTTCATAGACAGCATATCCAAGAGCAATTTCCCCTCCACGTCTAAGTGTGGAGAGGCAGCTAGTGCGCATGCGTGTGCCGATGTACCCGAGCTGCAGCATAATTACAGTGTTTCGCGTAGTGAGTATGCTCAGCCTGACTGTGTTATTCCTGACGCTAAGTCTTCTTTTCGGGATACAGCGCATGCTCCCACACTAAGTGTGAAAAGCCTCTTTGCACAGGTGCTTGCATTCCGTGCCGGGTCTAAGTCCTGTTTTGTGCCTAGACACCATGCTAAAGCTGATAGTCTTTTTTTCAGAGACTGTATTTCATGCTACTGAGCATGCTCAGGCACTTCCTGCATCAGAGACTAGGTCCGGTAATGAACTCTTTGGCCCTGGCCCTGATGTGGGGGTCCCATATAGACCACAGGGCATCAGGTGTCCTCCCAAATGGCTTGCAGAGGCCCACACTTATGACTTGTCACCGCATTATTGATGGTCAGACGATGACTGGTGAGGTGTTTGGGTCATGGCAGCCATGAGGTCATCATTGAAGTTGCGTTTCCAAATAGGACGCTAGTTATGCCACTCATGACGTGTCACTCTACTTTTGTCTCCAGGAGGTGCATTGTGGTTCACCCTGGTTTGGGGCGGACCCAGGTTATAAAAGGGGCTGGAGCCAACAAGGAGGTGCGCAGTCTTCTATTATGCTCCGAAAGAGCACACCTCCATGTGTTGAACCCATTGCGGCTTTAGGCCAGAGGTAGGCAGGGATAGGGTGTCGATGCAGGCCACCACCACAGTTGGTAACGCAGAACGGTTAAGACCAGCTCCTGTCCTACCAGTCCTGCTTGTGCAGCCCAGTGGCATTAACAGGCCTCCTGCTGCTGCTGATGCGCCTGCTGTCCACAGGTGTGCCCCTACGCACACGGTCAGCGTACTCAATGGCCCCTGTGTTGTTAACAGGGAGTTCCTGGGCTGGGTGGGCATGTGGACCCTGTGACGCTAACAGGGCTCACAGTCTCCAGATCCGAATGGCGTCTAACTCGGTTCAGGCTACTATTAGTTTCATAGCCACACAGCTCTGTATCCTCCACCAAACCTTCCAGTTGCCAACCTCTCCTTTTCCAACTGGGAGCACGGTGGACACTGACTGCTGATGGGGATATATACCTTTCTCTTTCTTTTCTTATTATTTTTCGTTATATAGCGGTCACAGATTATATACCACTTTATCCAAATCTGCCAGTCCCACTGTAACAGATGGTGTTTCTTCAGCAAATGTTACAGTTGCTTAACCACCAAATCCACGAACCAAAACTTTTTTCCCCTTTCCAACACACCTGTTCCCCTTTCCAACAGCATCTGTCCTTTTTCAACTCATTTTGGGATATGACCAAAAGTGCAACTGTGCAGGGACACCGTACTCAACGCCATCTCAGCACAGCAGCCATCCCTCGGTCCCTCCGATGTGGACAAGTAAAAGACCATTTCCTCCTATCCATGACAAAGCGTTGAGATTCACTCTGTGCAGCACTGGTGTTTAGTGGGAAAGTAGATCTAAGATTGCGTACCACATTCTGCAGATAGTCCTGTATACGTGCGTCCATTTCTATGGCAGGAATTAGTTCGCCAAATTTTGTCTTGTACCGGGGATCTAACAGTGTGGCAACCCAGTATTCAGGATTAGTTCAAATTCATACAATCCGAGGGTCATGTAGGTAGTGCAGCAAGAAGGCGCTCATGTGTCTTGTGCATCCAGGAGGACCAAGTCCTTGGTGTGTTGGTGGCAGAGAGGTGAGAATCGTGCATCCTTCCTCTGCCCTCTCCCCACAACCTCGCACAACCGAAATGTGAGCAAGCTCTCACTCATCTGCTGAGTCTTCCATGCCCATCGCCAGTTCGTCCTCCATTTCTTCATGGGCTCCTGCACTTTCATCAACACTTTTTGCTGATACTATGCGCCCTTGTTAATCCCTCTCCCTCACCATGACTGCCGCATAGGTGCCGCTGACCATCTGGACCTCGTAGATCTTGTTATCCCTTCCGCATATGACTCCTCCTGTACTTCCTCCCCTTCCTCTTGTCCCAACACCTGACTCCGAATAATAATTACAGTGTGCTCCATCATGTAGATGACCAGAATTGTCACGCTGAGAATGACATTGCCAGTGCTAAACATCTTCGTCGACATTTGTGAACTGTGCAGCAGGGTGCATAGGTCCTTGATCTGACACCACTCCAGCAGCGTGATCTGCACCACCTCTTGATCAAGTTATCCCAGGATATATGTCATACCGTATTTCAGCAGGGCTCTGCGGTGCTGCCACACACGCTGCAACATGTGCAGATTCCAATTCCTGCGTGTCGGAACATCGCATTTCCGGCGTTTAACTGCCAGACCCTAAGACTTCCGGAATGATGAAAGTTGTTGAGCTGCTGTGTGCGCATGATGGAAGTGAGCACATAGCGAGCGTGCCCGCTGCACAAGGCCATGTAGGCCGTGATGGTGTTTTAAAAATTGCTGGAGAATTCGGTTCAACACGTGAGCCATACAAGGCACGTGTGTCACATTGCCCTGAGGATGGCCCGCAGCCAGGTTTGCATCATTGCCGCACACGGCTGTTAAGTCACCAACGGAGTCCGCTCCGTCAATTTGTACTCCGGTCGCCAGGTGACAACGTGTTCCTTTCATGAATAGTGCTGATGATGGGAGAGTAGTCGATGCCAGCGGCGCAGGTGGACGCAGGTTATGCTCACCCACTGGGCTGCATTACCTTGACAGATGCAGAATCTCTGGCTGAATGTAGCTGGTGGGTATCTCACAGATGAAATACCATCATTCAGCTACAACCAATGGGAAGACACCACACCCTTTTTTATGCCCATCCTGTCTGCAGACCACTGCCAGACATAGCTATGAACCTCTGGTTAATTTTACCCCCAGTTCAGTTTTATGATTTTGTGTGCTTGTTACCTGACTACTTTTCCTGCTTGCTGTTTATGTACCTTGTTGGCCGATCCGCATTTCACCTCTGCTTGTTTTCTGATTAAGTCCTGGCCGTCCCATTCTGTTCCTGTTCCTCAATTAATGTTTTGACCCTGCCTGACTACTATTCTCTGGAATAGCGGTGTGACTCACATTTCCCATACATTTCAAAGTAAAACTTTGACCGCCTGATGGCATTGAGCTCTGCTGCCAGCATAGTAAGGAGGTGTGTGGTAGTCCTTGTGCGCAGTTGCAAGGAAGGGTGGCCTGACCACACAGGGTTTGCGCCAAGGTGGAGGACCCACACGAGGTTGAAGAGGCAGAAGCAGTGTATTAACTTCTACATACAGAAGAAGGATTGAAACAACTCGTGGGGACGGCAAGACTTGTACAGCAGACCCTTCTCCATCTCTCACCATAGTTTGCCAGTGCCCAGTCAGTGACATGTAATGACCCTGTCTATGCTTACTGGTCCAAGTATCTGTGTTGAAATGCACCCTGTCGCACACAGATTTTCTCAAGGAAGTGGTGATGTTGTGTGCGACATGCTGGTGTAGCGCGGGCATGCTTTTCTTGGAGAAGCAGTGGTGATTGGGCATCTGGTACTGGGGCATAGCGACAGACATAAGGTCTGTAAAATCCTGTGTGTCCACTAGGCGTAAAGGCAGCATTTCGGTAGCCAACAGCTTACAGAGGGATAGAGTCAACCACTTAGCTTTGTCATGGGTCGCAGTAAGTGGCCTTTTATTTGACCACATCTGAGGGACAGAGATCTGGCTGCTGTCTGTAGACGGTGTTGAGTAGGGTGTCCCTGGAAAAATGCAGGTTTGTGAGGAAAGTGCAGGCGGAGACATGATGTTGCCTTCATCTTGCCTTCAGATCTGTTCATCTTGTATCATTTTTAAAAAACACAGCAAGCAAGGGTTACTCCAAGTGGAGTCTACCTTTTTTCCAAAAATTGGGCACACAGACACCCCATCAGTGGCAGCACTTGTGCCCTAGTTGCAAACAGGATGTTTTGATTTTCATCAAGCACATTCAAAAATACGCCATAATTAACCGTCCCCAGCATGACACCGGGGTAGGTAGATAAAGTCTTTGCTGAACCATGACTTGGTCATCTTGGCTCCTTTTAAAAACAATGTAAGCAAGGGTTACTCCAAGCGGAGCCTCCCTTTTTTCCAAAAATTGTTCCCCACACACACCCACCCATTCAGTGGCAGCAGTTGTGCCATAGTTGTACACTTCACAGCTAGATTTGCATCAAGCACATTCCAAATCCACAAGCATTTACTCTCCCCAGGATGACACAGGGGTTGTAAATTCCTTCTGGATCCATGACTTGTTCATTTTGATGAACGTCAGTCTGTCCACATTGTCACTGGACAGACGCGTGCGCTTATCTGTCAGCACACACCCAGCAGCACTGAAGACACGTTCAGAGACAACGCTGGCAGCTGTACACGACAAAATCTCCAAGGCGTAACTGGATAGCTCTGGCCATTTTTCTAGATTTGAAGCCCAAAATGAGCAAGGCTCTATTTGCAAAGTCATGGCATCGATGTTCATTTGTAGATACTCCTGTATCATCCTCTCCAGCCGTTGACTATGTGTCAGACTTGTTGTCTCTGGTGGCCTTGCAAAGGAGGGTCTAAAAAAATTATGAAAAGATTCCATTAAATTGCTGTTACCAGCACCAGATATGGTCCTACTGGTACGTGTAGACTGTTGAAGATGACGAGACCGTCCCATGTTTGTCAAGTTACAACTGGGAGATTCACTCCCTGCACCTGCACGGTTGTTTGGTGGAAAAGCGGATCTAAGATCGAGTAACAGCTTCTGCTGATACTCCTGCATAAGTGCGTCCCTTTCTATGGCTGGAATTATGTCACAAAATTTGGACTTGCACCGGGGATCTAATAGTGTGGCAAGCCAGTAGTCATCATCACTTCTAATTTTGACAATACGAGGGTCATGTTGGAGGTAGTGCAACAAGAAGGCACTCATGTGTCTTGCGCAGCCATGCGGACCAAGTCCACGCTGTGTTTGTGGCATAGAGGTGCTAACCGTTCTTTCTTCCTCTGACATCTCCCCCCAACCTCTTTCAACTGAAATTTGACCAAGGTCCCCCTCATCTGCTGAGTCTTCCATGTCCATGGACAGTTCGTCCTCCATATATTCATGTCCTCCTGCACATTCCTCAACATCTCGCCTGCTACCATGCGCCCTTGTTGATCCCTGTCCCCCATGGTCCCATGCCTGGCGCCTTGGTGATGATGAACGTCTGGACCTTGGTGATGTTGTTGTGTCTTGCGCATATGAATCCTCCTGTAGTTCCTCCCCTTCCTGTTGTCCCACCCCCTGACTCCGAATACTGTTTAGCGTGTGCTCCAGCATGTAAATGACTGGAATCGTCATGCTGATAATGGCATTGTCAGCGCTAAACATATTCGTCGCCATGTCGAAACTGTGCAGAAGGGTGCATAGGTCCTTGATCTGAGACCACTCCATCAGGGTGATCTGCCCCACCTCTGCATCTCGTTGGCCCAGGCTATACGTCATGACGTATTGCACTAGGGCACGGCGGTGCTGCCACAGTCGCTGTAACATGTGGAGAGTTGAATTCCAGCGTGTCGCCACATTGCATTTCAGGCGATGAACCGGTAGGCCGAAAGACTTCTGGAGCGATGCAAGTCGCTCAGCTGCGGCGCTTGAACGGCGGAAGTGAGCAGACAGTTTTCGTGCCCTGTTCAGAAGGCCATCTAGGCCGGGATAGTGTGTTAAAAATTGCTGCACGACAAGGTTCAACACGTGAGCCATACAAGGTACGTGTGTCACCTTGCCCAGGCGAAGGGCCGCACCCAGGTTTGCAGCATTGTCGCACACGGCCTTACAAGGCTGCAGGTTGAGTGGAGACAACCATTTATTAAACTCGGACCGCAGAGCTGACCACAACTCCTCAGCTGTGTGACTCCTATTCCCAAGACATGTCAAGCTAAAGACCGCCTGATGCCGTTGCGCTCTGCTGCCAGCATAGTAATGAGGGGTGCGTGATTCCTTCTGCGCAGTGAGAACGCTGGTGGCCTGACCAGGCAGGCTTGGGGCGGAGGTGGAGGACCCAGATGAGGTGGAGGATGCAGAAGCTGTGGCGGCGGTGGAGAGGGGTAACTAAGGACTTTCTTATATAGGAGATGGAAAAAACATGGCCGAAAGGGGCGGAGCTGTGTTCACATTCAGAAAAAAAACTACATATAACTGAATATGGCTTGCACTCATATATATATATATATTAGTGCTCACTTCAGTTATCCTATTCAGTTATATGTAGTTTTTTTTCTGAATGTGAACACAGCTCCGCCCCTTTCGGCCATGTTTTTTCCATCTCCTATATAAGAAAGTCCTTAGTTACCCCTCTCCACCCATAGCAGTTTTTAATTGCAATGAGATGACACACAGTTAGGGTCAGAGAGCTAGGGACCCCAATATAGAGATATACCTTGACGAGGTTTTGGGGCTCAGTTACATTGATCAATGCGATTGCTAAATATCTCCTTTTTCCTAATATTCATAGCAGGTATGCAATTCATTATTCACATGTTCAAATTAGCAAGTAGCATTTTTCATTGTATATTCCAATATTTTTCCATATGCTTGAGGCATTATACCATTATCTAAGTTTGATGTGCAGCCTTATTCTTATATATGGTATGTATTTTTGGCTTGCACTCATATATATATATTAGTGCTCACTTCAGTTATCCTATTCAGTTATATGTAGTTTTTTTTCTGAATGTGAACAGAGCTCCGCCCCTTTCGGCCATGTTTTTTCCATCTCCTATATAAGAAAGTCCTTAGTTACCCCTCTCCACCCATAGCAGTTTTTAATTGCAATGAGATGACACACAGTTAGGGTCACAGAGCTAGGGACCCCAATATAGAGATATACCTTGACGAGGTTTTGGGGCTCAGTTACATTGATCAATGCGATTGCTAAATATCTCCTTTTTCCTAATATTCATAGCAGGTATGCAATTCATTATTCACATGTTCAAATTAGCAAGTAGCATTTTTCATTGTATATTCCAATATTTTTCCATATGCTTGAGGCATTATACCATTATCTAAGTTTGATGTGCAGCCTTATTCTTATATATGGTATGTATTTTTGGCTTGCACTCATATATATATATTAGTGCTCACTTCAGTTATCCTATCCCTCGTTTCCACTAACTGGGCCACACACACCCCACTTGACTGGCATCGGTTGAGCCCCCTTTTGAAAAAGAAAAAGATGCTTTGCATGAAGCACTCTCAAAAATACGCGTGCCTTTCCCGTCCCCTGGCGGACCCAGGGGAAGAAAAGTCCTCTGAGAGCCATGACTTGTTCATCTTGGTTCTTTTAGAGACACAGCGAGGGGACTCCAACCACAGTCTCCCTCATTTCCACTAACTGGGCCACACACACCCCACTTGACTGGCATCGGTTGAGCCCCCTTTTGAAAAAGAAAAAGATGCTTTGCATGAAGCACTCTCAAAAATACGCGTGCCTTTCCCGTCCCCTGGCTGACCCAGGGGAAGAAAAGTCCTCTGAGAGCCATGACTTGTTCATCTTGGTTCTTTTAGAGACACAGCGAGGGGACTCCAACCACAGTCTCCCTCGTTTCCACTAACTGGGCCACACACACCCCTCTTGACTGACATCAGTTGATGCCCCTTTTCAAAATGAAAAAGATGCTTTGCATGAAGCACTCTCAAAAATACGCGTGCCTTTCCCGTCCCCTGGCTGACCCAGGGGAAGAAAAGTCCTCTGAGAGCCATGTCCACATTGTCAGTGGACAGACACGTGTGCTTATCTGCCAGCAGACCCCCAGCAGCACTGAAGACAGGTTCCGAGAGAACGCTGGCTGCAGGACACGACAAGATCCCCAAGGCGTACGTGGCGACCTCAGGCAATTTATCCAGATTGGAAGCCTAAAATGAGCAGGGCTCAAGTTGCACATTAATGGAATCGATGTTTCCTTGCATATACTCATATATCTGTGTGTCCTCCTCTTTTTCCTTGTCCAGCTCTTTTGTTTTCGCATGAGTATATGTCCTTGTCACTTTCCCATGTGTTGTGAGTTGTTTGTCACCTTTTGGACACCTTTGAGGGTGTTTTCTAGGTGTTTTTCTGTGTTTGTGATTGCCTGCCATTGTTTCCTATGCAGTTCGAGTTCGGTTCGTCGAACGTTCGACGAGCCGAACTCGAATGGGACCTCCGTTCGGCGAACCGACCTCGAGCCGAACCGGGACCGGTTCGCTCATCTCTATTCACAACCTTTTCAGCAGGGTCGTCCTCAACAAAGAAGTCTCATGATCCAATATTTTTGTATTTATCTCTTTCATTTGATTGTGTTATGTTTTTATTTTATTTTACATTTTGTAAACTCTTTAAGCCCTTTTCTTCTTAAGGTTCAAAAAATGTAAAATTAAAAGTTTGTTCTTTGTTGCTCTAATGCACCCAAAATCTAGAGGAAAGAAAATAGCTTGGTTGTGTTACCTTGTAGAAAGACTGCAAACAGTGAAGCATTAAGGACCCTGGGAGACCAGGGTGTGCATGTGTACCAATAAAGCATGGTGTAGATGTGAAAACTGTCTTTCAAATGGACTTAGCTATTTTTTGGTCTCTGGTAATAGGTGAGTGGACAAGTGACTAGGAAGTGCAGTTCAATTTTTGGTTTGCATCCAAAACATGTGTGTCAAGAGTGAGTGGTGTTCATGACAGTCATCATCTATTGAAAGACAGCAAAGTTTACATGGTGGTAAAGCAGTGACTGCATAATTACCAACTTGGTCAAGTGTGAATTTGGAGAAACAACTGTGGTTGACTGGGAGTGCACATCTGTTTCCTCAACTCCCAATTAGGGATGTAAATCTGCCTGTATGATGGAGAAGGAGGAGGACGCATATGCAAAGTACAGCAAATGATATTAGTGGATGACAACAATAACAAAGATGACACTGAACAGGTATTACTTGAGGCTTCAGCCTTGTTTACAGAAACATTAATTTGAGCAGGAAGGAAAGAATATAACTTGAGCCTTGCACTGATTGTGGGATAGCTTTTGTTCCCCAAATGAGCAAGTGATGTTGCTTCATGTGCTGATAAAGAGCCATAGTTTTAAATCTACAAGCTGAGCTGTCCATACATTATTTCTCTGTTGCAGAGCCTGCAGATTGCCAGAAAAGTCATAAGATGGCAACTTATAAAAGAACTCCCATAAAAAAAAAATGCCTGCAAGAACAACTTGAGCTTTGAGGAGATAATAAGCTTATTCCTAAGATTGCACATGAAGCCTCACCTGCTCACGAACTGACCTCAGGATAAAACAATATTGCCACAGAGGATATTTTATCAATATGTTATCTGTGCTTGTGTCACCGAAGACAAAATCTACCTTCCTTGATAACATAAACCTCCTCGAAATCCTTGTCTGATTTCCCAGGTTTTGTATAGGTTTTGTCCCCCAGAGATCCATCATTCTCATCCCTGACTTGGCTCACAGTAGTCTATTTATGGGTACTGGCCTGAGTGTCTTGCTCACTTCCAAATTCCCCTTTTAAGTTTTCCCCTTGCTCAAAGTACTACTACTGTGACGCCCTGGTAAAACCAGGTAGTCACAGAAAGTGTTAATCCTCCTTGGCAGTTATACAATGCCCACACAGATGTACAGCAGCCAACCAGGCCCTACTCACCCCCTCCCAAGGAAAAGGGAGGGGGCGAGGGGAGTTAAGGAAGTGACAGAGCAGAATTTAGTTCAGTTCTGCTGTAGTCAGTGGAAAGTTGACAGGGGAGGCTTGCAGCTCCCCAGAGAAAGTGGTAGCCAGGGTTGGAGCCCTGAAGTACCGGATTAGAGGGCTGTGAGGACCGCAGGCGATGGAGATCCGGCAGCGGGAAACCTGAGGCGACCAGGACAGGGTTGTAGCCTGCCGGTGCCGGGAGAGGGACCCAATCCAGAGGCCATTCAAACGGACTACTCCAGACAAGAGAGAGACATACAGAGTGTGGAAGGAAGGGCCCCTGGCTGTACATCTGGGTGTGGGACCCGAAGTCACCCGCCAACGGTGACCGGCCATTTGGCAAGTTGGTTTACAAAGGACTCTGTGTTTTCTGACCACACACATCAGCCTAGCTTCGTCCAACACCAAGACAACTGAACTGTGAGTATCCTGCTCCCTGCAATCCCTGCCACCACCACAACTCCCAATAGGGCCCCGGGACTAAAACTCCCTTACCCGTGGAGGGGATCCCACCTTGCTGCCCCACACCATCAGTCCCTGTCATGGTCCCCAGAGGCAGCGGCGGTACCACCATCTCATCACTGCAACCCACCGGTGGCGTCACAGAAATCCCCCTTTACATATTCCCCTTTTGTTGTGGAGCCTGGGATCACAGACCGGGTCACACCACCGTGATACCTCTAGAAGTGACCCCATTGGCCCAGCTCTAAGTACCCCCTATCCCTGGATGACACACTACTGCCAGAGCCAGCCCATACCACTATGGCTGACAAAGCCAGCAATACAGGTTGATGATAGAATCTTGTCCTTCATCGCCTCTGGTCCCAAATCATCTTGGTACAAGGCTGCCTTGTCTTCCATTAAATAAAGAGGAAAAAAGTTCATATGTTGAACTATCTTAGGGAACCTGTCACCAGTTTTATGACCTATAAGCCGCGTCCACGTCATACACACTCGCCGGCACTGAGATCATGCGCAGGTGCACTTTGATCTGCCCTGATCAAAGTATTGAAGTGCGCCTTTGCAAGACTGGCAAGTGTGTATGACGTGGACATGTTATGCACACAGGCTTCAAAAGACGGAGGAGCAAGATGGCCGAAAGAGGAGGACCCGGTCCCGAAGAACAGCGCCGCCCATGGGGCCAACCAGCACCGCAGCGACTGGTTTAGGTGAGTATTATAAAGTGTTTTTTATGTTCTCACAGCGACCTGCGCTCTTACAAACAGCATGTTAGAATGCTGTGTATAACAGCCAACTGGTGGTGGCCGCAGCGTATAGGCCATAAAACTGGTGACAGGTTCACTTTAACTCTTGGTATGTTGTTGTGGGCAAGGAGCCTAAGGAAAAACGAGATCACATGTCACTGAAGGAATTAAAATTCCACTTTATACAACATTAAATATTATGGATATTTAGACAGTGAACAGAGCAGAGTATCAACTCAAAATGATAGTGTCATTATCATAAGCTAAACTAGCTTGTTACTCAGACGAGTGGTGTGACATAAATTTCATTACAATCTTTGCTTCCTCCCCCTTATTAAGGTTTTCAGATGCAAAGGAGGATAAATGTGACCTGAATTGGGCACTTTTAATGACTCAATGGCTGTTGTGGTGGTACTACTGCTAGCGGCCACTACATTTTTTTGCTGTGGTAAAAAGTTTTTTTTTTCTTTTTAATACTACAATGTCTGCCGCAGGTGCCATTTTTAAGTTTGGACAGAATTATAACATCTATGTTGTTTTTTATAAAAGCTCCAGCTCTTCTTCCTGTCCAGCTCTACCTCCTGCTGCTTTACTGAAAGCTCCCATGTCTGAAGTCACACAGCATAAAGCCTCAGTTAAGCAGGGTGAGGTTGAGCTGGACAGAAAATAGAGTGACAGAGGCTTCATATCTACATCATTTGGATGTCAATTCAAACACTAATATCTCAATAACAAAGTAATGAACTGGCCATGTAATGGTATTTACAGGATTTGTCATTAATAACTAATTTTTGTAGGGATTAATGCTCCCTCTGGTAGGCATTAGCTAGTGTTCACACATTCAATGCAGTTTGCTCCAAACACATTTCTTGCATTTATAAAACTTTAAAGGGTTCAAAACAGAACAGCCTCCTCTGCGTACAACAGTATAACAACAAAGATAGTTCATTCAGCACCCATACATATGTCATTGCGGGCTCACTCAAACAGCGTACAGACCGTTTTCCTAGAGCAAACTTTCCATAAATAAATAGTACGGTCCTATCAGTCTGTGTTCCCTTCAGCCAGAGCTCCCGTAGCTTCTAGTACCAAACAGATGTATTTAGGTCTGTGCCAAGCTCCTAGAAAACAGCCTTATCCCTGAGCGGTTTCCACACTCTGCATTCTGCTCAATCCCTAGCACACAATCAAAATGAAAATATGCCTAGACCCTAGTCAAAACTAGTCAGGTGCATGTAATCAAGCCCTGCAGTACTAGGATTTAACCCAGTCCTATCTGGCCTCACTGTAAAAATATGTTTTGAGCAGTGAAATACTGCTTGCAGATTCCCTTTAATCTGTAGCCTTTGGCTTCAGCAAATAAAGAATATACATCATTGTACACTGTAAATTTATATTCCTTTATTAATAAATATTAAGTACCATATTTTTTTGTTTTTAAAACACACCAGATCATGAGACACACCCCAAATTTAGAGGTGAAAAAAGAGGTCCATCTTATAATTTTGGTGGTGCCTTAACAGAGGGGGGCGGCAGCGGAGGTGGAGCGGGGTGACAGCAGGAAGGGGCGGTGGTGGAGCAGAGCAATGCTGTGGGCAGTGCGATAGGTGTCCCAGATGCTGTCCCAGAAATTGTCATCGGCGGCTGTGCTGGAGCTGGGGCAGCTGCTGCAGTGGCAGCTGGGGCTGCGGGCGGTGAGGGCTTTAAAGAAATGGTGCCCGGAGTATGGGCATGAGCATATTGAGCTATTGGCTCAATGACAAGCCGAGATCTCATCTGCGCATGCGCCAATGTGGCGCCCCTGACCTAGTCAGGCACCACTGAGTACTGCACCCATGCTGGGGACAGTACAATACAGGTAATCCAGAAGGCTGACCGGGGTGTGGAACACAGGCGCATAGTAATCAGCTCTCACACATGTACCCATGAGAGGACCCCTGGGGATCCCAGGAGGGGGAAAAGCCTTGACCTTCACTGGAATAGTGGAGGGGGCCAAAAGCCTCCATCTCCTCTCAAGGGGTGTGGTAAGAGAATCTGGTTGCTAGGTGGCGTAGGCAAGAACAGGAGAGGAGGGGCAGTGAGTCAGTTAGAGCAGAACTCCATAGGGCTCAGTGAGGAGCAGACCTGTGGGGCTGTTGCTGTCTAACAGCGCCCGCGCAGTGGCTACTGACGGGGGAGAACGGTCAACTAGGAGTGCTACCCGAAATCCATCTTCAGCTAGAGAGAGAGCAACGGAGTGGGAAGTAAGGAGACTGCTAGAGAGTACCAGGCCCAAACGGGCGGCAGATCCCGAAGCGGAGATAGATTCAGCTTTCTTTTGCTAAACCTGCCGGTGTGGGGCTCTCAAAGCCCACGCCACAACACCACAAAAAGCCGCAGCCACGTAGCCACAGTTAGGGCCCATAGCTCACAGGAGGCAAGAAGCTGGAGTGATCTGGCCCAGGCAACAAGCACACGGCAAACGAAGGGGAGTGAGGCTTCAGCAACTTCCCTGGGTGACCCCCATAGGGACTAAAAGTCGGGGTCACCCCAAACCACCAAGGGCTAAGGAAGGCGAGTTAGTAGTCACCCTCACAAGTCAGCCTGAAGGACACCTGGTTCCCGCCTGGTTCATCCCAGCTACGCCCGGGTTACTCACCCTGCCACCTGAAGTGAGTAAAAACCCTGAAAGACATTCTGCCTGTGTGGAGTTATTCTGCGCCTTGTGGTACTACGCACCTACATCGGGCCCTGGGGCTTGCCTCACTCTCAGGAGGCTAGTCCAACTAACTGCACATACCATCAGCCCCAGGCGACCCTCAACCTGCAGTGGCGGTCCCTACTGGCCGCAATACTGAGAGTGGCGTCACGACAAGAAGAAGATCTCCTACCTGTGACAAGATCCAGCTGAGTGGAGTCCCTGAAGGTAATGCACCGACACAACACCTGTGGGGCTTCACATCTGGCGTCACGAACAGGATAAGGACTAGACCTGTTCAGACAGGTGACCATGTGCCTGGGCGGTCCGCTTGAAAAATTGGAAGCGCCGCCATATTGCCACCATGAAAAGCGCGCTGAAAAACAACAGCAGCCCGCGCTGGAAGAAGTTACCGCCCACGAAGAGGTGTGGCTACCCAGAGATCCCCTGCAGAGTTCTGACCTTGCCAGCTATGAGAGTGGAAGCGTCCAGAGACGTCGGGACAGAAAGGGAGCCAGAAGCCTGCTGCTGGGAGAGGAGCTGCTGAAAGAGGCAGAGCGGAAACTGAACAGCTTGCTATTAGAGGCAACGGCGAGTCCACAGCTGGAGAGTCGTGCAGAAGAGGGCGCAGAAGAAATGGCGTCTGACCGCAGAAATCCAGAACCGGGCTCCGCTGCCTGGTGGTATCGGGAGCTGGCCCAGTTCTGCGACCGACTGGAGACCCGGGTCGTGGAGCAGATCCGAGAAGAACGTATGGAACTTCTGGAGATGGCTGCCGCAGTTCAGGCCTATGAGAGGGGAACCGCACGACGAGTGCCAGACCGGACGGCGACGACTCAGACCCCGATGCTGCCACCGATGGGTGAGTCCAGTATTACCCCTGCCGGCCCGGATGCCCCGACCCCTGCTGCCACGCCCGCGGTCCCTGAAGAGGCGCCCGGCGCGGCGACGCTGAGCCAGGCCGCAGCCACGCCAGGTGCGGCCCGCCAAGCCCAGGCCGCCGCAGCGATGCCCTGCTCGGCCCGCCAAGCCCCGGCCGCCGCAGCGATGCCCTGCTCGGCCCGCCAAGCCCCGGCCGCCGCAGCGATGCCCTGCTCGGCCCGTCAAGCCCCGGCCGCCGCAGCGATGCCCTGCTCGGCCCACCAAGACCCGGTCCCTGCAGCGACGCCCAGCCCAGCCTGCACAGATCCCATCGCAGCTGCGACGCCGATCCAGGCCGCCGCCATACAGGGCGCGGCCCGCCAAGACCAGGCCGCCGCCATGCCGAGCGCGGCCCGCCAGGACCAGGCCGCCACCATGCCAGGCGCGGCCCGCCAAGAGATTGCATCACCATTTACCCCGGCCTGCAAGGCCAGAGCAGACACCGCTCCCCAGTCTAAGGAAGTCCCTGCTAGGAAGTCCCTGATAGGAGAGGACCCCGAATACTGGAAGCTGAAGGCTGACCTAGAGGCCCAGTTCCCACAAGAGATGGTGGATCGGTATCTGCTCCCTCCGCACACCCCCAAGAGGATTCCAGCAACCCCTGCAGCAACCACGCCAAAGAGTCCCCCGCCTGGGCCTGCTGAAGAAAGCTCATCCCCAGCACTGCCACCAAAGGAGTGCCAAGAAGAACTAAGGGGGAGAGGAGGCCAGGAAACTGAGGAGCTGACTCAGGAGCCAGCAGCAGTGCTAGTCCCAGAGCCGGAGATGTTGCCCTATTCCCGTTGGGATGAGGAAGACCTGACACCGTCCGCTGACGAAGATCTGCCTAAAAGTCTCACCTGGGAGCTTGCAAGCTGTACCACGCAGAGTTCAGGCCGCAGGACAAGGCGTCGCAACAGAACAACGCTGTCCCCTGCACCGCCATCCCCAGAGCAGAGGGAAGTCACGGCCAGAGACCTACAAGAAAAACGATTCCTGAGAAGAGCCAAAGCACAGGTCAGAGGACCCCTTTGTAGAGGAGTTGTGGAAGACTTTAACTTGAAAAGCGGATACGGCTTTATTGTGGCACCGGGTATGAAAGAGGGCATTTTCGTTAATAGGAGGGATGTGAGAGCCCACTTGCCCAGAGGACACCCTGGCAGAAACTTAAAAATGGGAGACTCCGTACAATTTACCATGCATCAAGGAGAAAGAGGGTGGTATGCGCTAGATGTAGCACCATGTCCTAAAGAAGAAGAGAGGAAAGACAGCGATAAAGAAAGAAAAGACAAAGGACCTACTGACGAGACTACCACAGATGAAGAAAAAGGTCAAGGAAACAACAGGTGCCGCAGCCCTACAGGCCCAAGCCCTGGTGAAGAGGAATCTGCCTAAGTTCAAGTAAAGTACAGCAAGTTTTGACCAGTTTGGAAAGTTTGTTTTGCAACGTTTTAAAGTTCAAGAATGTGCCCACAAAAACTATTGTGAGACAACCATAAACCTTAAGGCTATGAACTGGCTATAGCCACAAACTCTCGCAGTGTAAATAGTTACACCAAAAGGGCACCACTACCACCAGAGTCAGCCTGTTTAGGGGCTTGGCTCGTCTGCAACCAGGAGGAGCCCGTCCGTATATAGGGCCTTGGCTCGCCTGCGACCAGAGAGCATGCCTGTTTATGGGGCCTGGCTCTCCACCACCAAGAGGGTACCTGGTCAGCACCAACTGTGGAGGCCGCCTCTGCATCCTGCCAGAAGAGGCTGAAGGCGCGGATCCACCAGGCCAGGTATACCCTGAAACCACCAGCCCATGTAAGCCGCCTCTACATCCTGCCAGAAGTGGCTGAAGTCGCGGCCAACGTGAGAGGGTTTTGGGTGGGTTAACGGACTTGTGGGTGGAGGGTGGTGATGTATGGTACCTGGTGCTTTTAAAAATGTTTTACATGTTTTAATGTTTTATGCATTTTTAAAATGTTGTCTTGCAGCCCGAGGACGTGCTGGTGATAACTAAGGGGGAATGTGGCGCCCCTGACCTAGTCAGGCACCACTGAGTACTGCACCCATGCTGGGGACAGTACAATACAGGTAATCCAGAAGGCTGACCGGGGTGTGGAACACAGGCGCATAGTAATCAGCTCTCACACATGTACCCATGAGAGGACCCCTGGGGATCCCAGGAGGGGGAAAAGCCTTGACCTTCACTGGAATAGTGGAGGGGGCCAAAAGCCTCCATCTCCTCTCAAGGGGTGTGGTAAGAGAATCTGGTTGCTAGGTGGCGTAGGCAAGAACAGGAGAGGAGGGGCAGTGAGTCAGTTAGAGCAGAACTCCATAGGGCTCAGTGAGGAGCAGACCTGTGGGGCTGTTGCTGTCTAACAGCGCCCGCGCAGTGGCTACTGACGGGGGAGAACGGTCAACTAGGAGTGCTACCCGAAATCCATCTTCAGCTAGAGAGAGAGCAACGGAGTGGGAAGTAAGGAGACTGCTAGAGAGTACCAGGCCCAAACGGGCGGCAGATCCCGAAGCGGAGATAGATTCAGCTTTCTTTTGCTAAACCTGCCGGTGTGGGGCTCTCAAAGCCCACGCCACAACACCACAAAAAGCCGCAGCCACGTAGCCACAGTTAGGGCCCATAGCTCACAGGAGGCAAGAAGCTGGAGTGATCTGGCCCAGGCAACAAGCACACGGCAAACGAAGGGGAGTGAGGCTTCAGCAACTTCCCTGGGTGACCCCCATAGGGACTAAAAGTCGGGGTCACCCCAAACCACCAAGGGCTAAGGAAGGCGAGTTAGTAGTCACCCTCACAAGTCAGCCTGAAGGACACCTGGTTCCCGCCTGGTTCATCCCAGCTACGCCCGGGTTACTCACCCTGCCACCTGAAGTGAGTAAAAACCCTGAAAGACATTCTGCCTGTGTGGAGTTATTCTGCGCCTTGTGGTACTACGCACCTACATCGGGCCCTGGGGCTTGCCTCACTCTCAGGAGGCTAGTCCAACTAACTGCACATACCATCAGCCCCAGGCGACCCTCAACCTGCAGTGGCGGTCCCTACTGGCCGCAATACTGAGAGTGGCGTCACGACAAGAAGAAGATCTCCTACCTGTGACAAGATCCAGCTGAGTGGAGTCCCTGAAGGTAATGCACCGACACAACACCTGTGGGGCTTCACACCAACTCCGGATGCCATTTTCCTTAAGTCAGCTGCTGGGAGCTCAATGGGCCAGAGGCGGCGTGTGTACAGCTAAGATCTTGAGCTGAGAGCTCCATCTGCACACACGCCAACTCCAGGCGCTATTGTTTGAAACCCTCACTCCCGCTGTTCCAGCACAGCCGCTGCCAACCCAGCCCAGCTGCCAAAACTGCAGCAGCACCCTTACCAGCTAAGCCGCTGCAGCCCCAGCACCAGCACAGCCGCCGCAGCCCCGTTACTAGCACAGCTGCCGCAGTATTGTCCCTGCCTCCTAATACCACTCTCCACCAACCCCCGGTAAGCTACATTTGGATTATAAGACACATCTTTCACTTTCCTCTCAAATTTTTGGGAGGAAAAGTGAATCTTATAATCTGAAAAATACAGTTTATGCTAAGTATATTTAATGATTAAGAATCTATCCTGGTGATCTGATAGATATGCAGGAGCATTATTGAGATCAGTAACAGTAAAACTTTTAGAACTGTGTCATGTAACATGTCTATTACTGATGATTACATGGTCAAAGCAAAGGAAAGATGATATAATCTTTAATTAATTGGTGTACTTTTTCTGGATTGTTTAAGATCTTATTTAACTTGCACCCATACTCCCCATTCAATCACCTAATCATAGACACTGATAATCACCTTGGTTTGCTCATCAGGGTTTTAGGGGGCACTCCTTCCATACTCATAATGGTCCAAAATGAACACTTTTTAAGACATCATTGTAGTTAAACAGTTGTTTATCTTATTTTTAAGTAAAGATTGGTAAAACTAACATTGGAGTAATGAGCTACACAATGGATCTGTGCAATAACAATTCTTAACATATTCTGATGTAAATAGATCCTACTGACTTATAATGATTTATCAGTTTTTTCATATTTTTTTTCAGGAAAAAAATCTAGCAATGTTTTCAGACAGCAGCAGAAACCTAATAATATAAGCCCAAACATGTGTGCTAAAATAAATATATTTGTGGTGTGCATGAACATGTTCTTTTTACTAACCTTGTATAATAATGGCAAATATCCAAGTTTTAGTAATGCAATAGATGTTTTTTTTGAGATTTGCCTTTCCTGTGTTACTCTCTGAAGATCTTCTACCGTTCCATATTGAACATCTATTATTTCACCCTGAAGAGAGAAAAGAAAAGTAAAATTGTGTAGTGATATGATAGATTTGTAATAGATAAGTTTTGAACATTGTAAGTTCAGGCAAAAGTAATCCATGTAGATGAATTGACTTTTTTATATTAATTTTTAAGCAGTCATTATGCTGCATTAGAACTTGAGCATTTTTTATCAGAATAATTGCATCTTATTGCAGCTTATTAAATACCGTAATGACTGAAGTTAAAGGGAACTTGTCAGGTCCAATATGCACCCAGAACCACGAGCAATTCTGGGTACATATTGCTAATCCTAGCCTATCAGTCTCTGTATATGTTGCAAGCGGGGGCCGCTGCTGTGGCTGCTCAGATCCGGGATCGCTGCTGCGGCTCGAGTGGTGACCGGACCCGGGCTCGCACGGCCGTCTGTCCTCACAACCGTCGGAAAGGGATATTTACAAGGGGTTGATGTGTTGGTGACGCCACCCATGAGTTGCGGTGAGGGATGGTGACAAATGCAACCCATCGCTGCCCGGTAATGGGGCGCCTGGGGTTGATGGAGTGGGGCAGCAAGGTGGTATCCCCTCCATGGGTAGGGAAGGTGTAGTCCCGGGGCCCTCTTTGGTACACGGGAGTAATGGCTGCTGGAGGTGGCGTGTCGGGTTGGACCGGGGATCAGTCTCAGAATTGTAGGCTACTTACAGTGTATAAAAGGTACCAAAAAATAAACCTGTTTGGTGGCAACTGTCTGCCCTTTTCTTGTTTATGCACAGGTAGTGAAAATCGACAAAGGCGTTGCATTTTGAGGGGCACTGCAGCCAAATTTGAGCTGCTGCCACCTGACTGCTGGTCCCCTATGCTATGTTTTAAGTGGTCCCCCCCCCCGTTGGAAAGACACTATCCAGCTGCCCCCGCCTCCTGTGGTATGACTGGCTCTGGCCCTGCCTTCTGGATATGTCACCGCGCTGCCTAGCTTCCGGTCTCTGTTCCAGGACCCGGACCTGTTTGGGCAGCCGGTGGCGTGTACCCGCTCCAGGAGGCGGTAAGAGGGTTATCAGCAGGGAGGAAAGCGTTCTGCTCATGGCGCTTTAGCTGTGAGCGGCTCCCTCCCTGCTGAGGCACAAGTGACATGTGCCGGCGAGCGGCGTTCTACGGGAACTACCCGCCCGCCGGTCCGCTTGTGCTTGCCGTCCGTCACAAGTATCCAGCCCGCCCGCCCACCATCAGCAGGGAGGGAAGCGTCCTGCTCACAACGCGGGTAGTTGTGAGCGGCTCCCTTCCTGCTAAGGCTCAAGCTGTGTGTGCCGGCGAGCGGCGTTCTGGGAACTACCCGCCGGTCAGCTTGAACCGCCGCTAGATTTGAAAAAGAGCGCAAAGCGCTATTTGGCTATGGCGCCGCCCACCCTTAGTTTTACAACCCCATGCCCCTGCCCCCTCCGCCGCTCTGTCACCGCCGCTTTGTTTCCACCAGCACAGGGGGCTTGCGGGGGCGGGCTGCGGGTCGGTGCAGCCTCTGATGCAGTGCAGCTTGGAGGCGCTGCAGCGGTGAATGTGCTGACCGGCAGGGGTCAGCGGGACCCCCACATCCCCCATTGGCATCCAAAAAATAAATAAATAATAAAAAACGCCGCGTTATCCCCCAGAACGCTAAGGGTGCTAGTCATGAAGGAGCCAGGGGCCACCTGGGTTTCCTGGCGAGTGGGGGTCTCACGTCAACGGGGGAAGGGGGGAAGGACATGTACATTGGCAATATTGCAATGAGAAATTGCCAGCAGGTGGATGGGCTCCACCTGCTGATACCTCACCTCCTTCCCTGGTTAGCATGCCAGTGATTTTCACCCCTTTTAGGGGTCGACATGACGCTTCAGGATGTACAATCCCCCTTCTTCCCTCCCCCCCCTCTAACAACCATCCCCCTCTAGGCCAAACCCTTCCCATTTGACACTTTACAATGGGGAATGTTAACAGCCTCCCCCGTTGTCACACATGGGCTTCAGCATGTTATGGCGGCGGCGGGTGGCGGTGCCTACGTTCGCGTGGTGCTGGTATGTACTGGGACCTCGGCCACGGTAGCAGTCCATGACGCGGGTAGCCGTCGTGACCGGAGTCGGTCAGCTTCCCCCTGACTCCCCCAACCATACCCCCCCTGTTTTTTCTTAAGACTAAGCTCCGGTGAGGTCCTGTGGGGGGACGAAGAACACCTGAGTGTGCATTGGTCCGGAAAGTGGAGTTGCGGTCGGCATCTGGCAAGCACATTCAGAGCCGGGTCTGCCATTACATGCGTCACCTGGTGAGTACCCTGATGGGAAGTGGGGGGCTTAGCCTCACATGCTGTCACTAAGTTACTTATCACAAACGCTGTTGTTAGCACTGAGGAAATCGCCTGTGTGCTAGTTTCGGCAGCACATATGCTCAAATGCACAGCTACACACAAGATGATTAGCATGGCCCCTGCGCAGGCCAAGGGTGACATGGCAATTTGTGAACCATTCAACATTTTAACCCCTCCTTTTTGTTAAAAGCCGTTAGTATCTGTCACCCCTACCTCTTGTGGTCAGCATTCCACAGCCTGACTGCTCTAACTGTAAAGAAACCTTCCCTATTTCAGACGATTAAGTCTGGTGACAGTTCTTTATATTGATCACACATGTTTTTAATTCAAATGAGACCCCCTATGAGTTGGTGACAATTCGTTGGGTTCACGGGATCTAACCCCCCTCTTTTTATATACCCTAATTAAGTCTGTAAATGAAAGTAGGGATCTAGATTGGGCATGGGTAATTTCATCGAAATGTCAGAAGTGTATTTTGGTACAATTGCAGTGATTGATTGTTTTCCTAAAATTGCTTCTCTTTTTAGAGAAGTAATTTTTGTCCTTTTACTTGATTTTCTTTCTGTGGTCAAGTACGTATGGGTTTTATGGTTTTCCTCAACGTAAAAAAAAAAAAAAAAAAAAAAAAAAGGCGTGATGGAAGAATCGGCAATTTTATTCATTTGCATAATAAGTATGGCCACTAATATTTTCTGAACAATTATGTCCACATAAATATTCGCCAGAAAGTACAAACTCACTTTTAGTTTTGTACACATGTGCAAACAACTGACAAAGCTATCCGATGTTTGATCAGACAGCAACCCTCCCCCCCAATATTATTCTATAGAGGGTGCCGACTAGCTCTATTACTTGATGCACTTAGAGGGCTAAAATAAAGCAACCTGACCTCACCATTTTCCAGGCAAATAGAAATTCGAAAGCATTGCTATTTGCCATTTGGCAGCGGTTGAAGAGTGCTTGGAACCTGCTAACACCTTTTTGAAAAGGCTCCAAAGCTGTTAGTAGAGACAGAGAAGGCATCAACAATGTTGTTCCCTTTCTTTCTATTTTGAAAAGCCCTCATAATGACACAAAAAAAAAAAAAGCTAATAGTTTTTATCTGCTATCACCCATCATATGGAGGTTGGTTATCTTTCGGCCCCGGGGATCTACAGGTACGAACCTCAATTTTGGGGGTAAGGTCACGTTCATTGAGGCATTTTCCAAGGCGCCTTTCCCAGCTGCCCAGTGCATGACTAAGCGGGAGTGTCGCGTTACCCGGATTTGGTCTACGGGTTCAACCCCCGGAGTGGAAAGGTTAAACTTCAATTTTCTGCTACATGGGATCAGGGACCTGAAGAGGAGTACCTGAGGGTGTAGCCGAATTTCTCGTTAAGCATCAGCTGCTAAACTTGTTTTAAGAGCAGGAACGGACAAATTGGTGTGTGGTGTTTTTACAGCGGCAGTTCCAGCTGTTCGCAGGGTTGTTTCCGATACAACTGAGAGGGTCAGTAAGCTCGGCCTAGCGGCCATGCTTTGAGTAACCTACCCCCTGGCCGTGATTTTACCACAATTAGGTGGCAGTTGGAATTGGGGGTGGGGGAAGACCCCATATTAGTGTCATGGCCGGTTATTGTATCAAGCCTAGGGGAAAAAACCATATAACCACCTGTCTACAACTTCCCCCAACAGTAAGCGGGTTGATTAGGTTCGGTTGTTAGAAAGCACATCAGGCAATGTTAGGTCAAAGGCAGAACAGGTACACAGTTGCCGTGATGGCATAGCATTTCCAATCCCAGGTATTTTTGGTAACTCCATCCGCCGACATAATCAAGGCTTTGATTTCTTAAGTCGTAGTGGGATGTCCCAGTGCAGGGAGGCCAATAACCCGGCCTCTCTATACAACACTGAAATAACGAACTTATGGTAAGGTATGTGGTAGTGATTCCCCACCAGGTGAGGTGAAGAGTATGATGATTTTCCAGCGATTCCGCAGTAACATACACCCTGCAGCATGTTGGGATTCTACATCACCAACGGACACCGTTGTTTCCTGTTGCGAGCAAGCAGTTACAGGATTTGCCTTGCCATTTTTATTTTAAAATTGCGGAACCGTAGTGACATGACCAATGCCTGTTGGGAGCCATGTTTTTGAAGGGTTAGAGGACTACCGGAAAGTGAGTAGATGCCAGGAGGCCTATTAATTCCTGGCTGTTTTGCGACCAAAGAAAAGGGATCATGCAGGGGTGGTATGCTCATTGGAAACTTACTCTTATAGCATAGTTACTTAGGTTGAAGAAACCCCTAGGTTCACCCAGTCAGCCTTTTACTCTTCTCGCAGTTTCGGGACCTTTTCTTCCCCCACTCCTGGCGGGTATGCCCAAGGGTGTTAGTGATGGCCCCTAGACGAGCAGGGGCGTCGGGGTAATAAAAAAAAAAAAAAAATTTAACCACAAAGATTTTTCTTTTTTCATATTTAGCGGACAGTTTTTGGCAGTAATTCAGTGGTGGCGGTTTATTTTAGGTTCACCAGCCGCAGAACCTGGGTTAGACCCCTGCCTGAACCAGTTCTCTCCCGAGGCTTCGGGGGCAAGTAGGCATCAGCGCGGTTTCAATGGGCTGGGGGTTGTCAATGCAAATGCAGTTTTGAGGGACGTAGACCGAGTTTGTTTTAACAACCGTCCATTAGTAGATACGCAAGGGGCTACTGATTGACGTATGAGCTGGCGTAACATTACATATGTTCTAGATTGGTATGTTTTATTATTAACAATAACAATAATAATAATAAAAAACATGTACGGGGGGTTTTGCTTTAACCACCCCAGGGAGAAGTGTCTGCTGGTTATGAGGATTTTGCTGGTTACGAGAATTTGCCTTTCTGACAATGTTTTTCTTTTCAGATGTGAGTCGGCTTAGTGTTCGTGTCGTAGGTCATGCCTATGTTTTTCGGGCAGCGTGGAAAGCTCATCCTCGCCCTGACAGTCGGTCCTTTGTTTCATTGCCCTGGACGGTAATTGGAGAAGTTTCCGGGGGCTGGCCTAGCTGAGGGCGCTACCTAAGGTGTTCAGGATTTGTGGGACGCCCTCCTCAGCTGACTTGGTGACCCAAGTAGGAGTCAAAGATCTGGTTTCCTGCCATCTAGCAGCGCTCCGCCCCGTACCCTCAGTTGGCAGAGATGGTCTATTTACCCTGTTCTTTTCCGAATTTACGATGGTCCAGGCTGAGGCGATTTTCAGCTCATATGTGAACATATCTGAGGAAGGATGTGTTAGGGAGCAGTCCTGGTGCACGGGCAACCAGCGCCTACCTAAGTTGATCCAGTATATATAAAAAAAAAAAAAAAAAATCGTTGGGGTGGCACCGCCAGCTGGAAGGAAATAACCTGGCTTTCCTTATGTGGAAGCGGATATATATTAAATGATGCTGTTTCGGACATGTTGGTAGTGGTAATGTGCGAGGAGTTGGCTCAGGTACTGTGGTTTTTGGGGGGGGTCGCAGCTTGCTAGCGCTGTGCTGCTCCTTGGCGGAAGGGGTAGGAAAAGTGGTGGTGAAATACCCGCACCGGACGGCCGGTGGCGGAAAATTTCCCTAAATCCCGTGGTGTTGGCTGGTAATGCCTAATTTAAAAGCTGCGACCAAATATTTATGCCAAAGGAAAAGATGAGAGTGTTTTTCCCCATGCCTCTCCAAAAATTGAATAAGTGAAATAAAGCAATTTAACTCATAAAGAACGGTTTGGTGTCTTTCTAGGGGGGGAAAAAGCGGTGTTTGGGTCCAGGCAGTCTGAGGGGCACTGCAGCCAAATTTGAGCTGCTGCCACCTTACTGTTGGCCCCCTATGCTATGTTTTAAGTGGTCCCCCCCCCGTTGGAAAGACACTATCCAGCTGCCCCCGCCTCCTGTGGTATGACTTGCTCTGGCCCCGCCTTCCGGATATGTCACCGCGCTGCCCAGCTTCCGGTCTCTGTTCCAGGACCCGGACCTGTTTCCCGCCCTCCCTCCCCCTGGTGTATACGAGTTTTGTTGTGTTTCTCTGGTTTAAGTCGCAGCAGCGGAAGGGGTAGGAAAAGTGGTGGTGAAATACCCGCATCGGACGGCCGGTGGCGGAAAATTTCCCTAAACCCCGTGGTGTTGGCTGGTAATGCCTAATTTAAAAGCTGCAACCAAATATGTATGCCAAAGGAAAAGATGAGAGTGTTTTTCCCCATGCCTCTCCAAAAATTGAATAAGTGAAATAAAGCAATTTAACTCATAAAGAACGGTTTGATGTCTTTCTAGGGGGGGAAAAAGCGGAGTTTGGGTCCAGGCAGTCTGAGGGGCACTGCAGCCAAATTTGAGCTGCTGCCACCTGACTGCTGGCCCCCTATGCTATGTTTTAAGTGGTTCCCCCCCCCCGTTGGAAAGACACTATCCAGCTGCCCCCGCCTCCTGTGGTATGACTGGCTCTGGCCCCGCCTTCCGGATATGTCACCGCGCTGCCCAGCTTCCGGTCTCTGTTCCAGGACCCGGACCTGTTTCCCGCCCTTTCTCCCCCTGGTGTATACGAGTTTTGTTGTGTTTCTCTGTTTTAAGTCGCAGCAGCGGAAGGGGTAGGAAAAGTGGTGGTGAAATACCCGCACCGTACGGCCGGTGGCGGAAAGTTTCCCTAAACCCCGTGGTGTTGGCTGGTAATGCCTAATTTAAAAGCTGCGACCAAATATTTATGCCAAAGGAAAAGATGAGAGTGTTTTTCCCCATTCCTCTCCAAAAATTGAATAAGTAAAATAAAGCAATTTAACTCATAAAGAACGGTTTGGTGTCTTTCTAGGGGGGGAAAAAGCGGTGTTTGGGTCCAGGCAGTCTTATATCACTGGCTGCAAAATTATCTGTTTAGGAATTATCAGGCACTTAGCACTTTTCTAAATAAAGAACTCTGTTTTAGACCTGGTAGTTTGGATGCTGAATAAAGTTTGTTAAAATTCTGCAGAACAGCCAATCAACAAGTTTTTTGACAGTAGGCACTTCCTCAGCCATCACAACCGTGTCACCGTGTCGCCATGTGACCTGGCCTGTATAACCGCCGGATCACAGACGGCACCACCATTATGCTCTTACTAGCATCGGGGCTAGATGAAGCTTGAGTGATAGACGGTGTTAGACTACTCCTCTCTCAGCATACTCTCTATAGTGGCACTCTGCAAACAGGCTCTGCGGAGGTACTCTTCAAACATTTTCTGTGGGGGTACTCTGAAGACAATTTCTGTGGGAATACTTTGCACCAAGCTCTGTGGGAGCACTCTGAAACCAAGCTCTATGAAGGCACTCTGAAATCAGGCTCTGTGGGGGGGACTGTGAACTATGTTCTGTCTGGCTACACTGAAAACAGGCTCTGTGGGTGTAATGTGCACCGGGCTCTGTGTGGGTACTCTAAAAACAGGCATTGTGTGGGCACTCTAAAAACGGGCTCTGATGGGGTTCTCTGCATCAGGAGCTCTAGGGTGTACTCTGAAAGCAGTCTTTGTGGGGGCACTCTGAAAACAGGATCTTTGGGGGCACTCCAAAAACAGGCTCTGTGGGGACACATTGAGAACAAGCTCTGGGGGGGCCCTCTGCACTAGACTCTGTAAGGGTACTCTGAAAATAGGCTCTTTTTGGGTACTCTGAAAACAAGCTCTGTGGGAGCACTCAGAAAACAAGCTCTATGAGGATACTTTGCAAACAGGTAGTGTAGCAATCTGTTGGGTATTCTCTGTATACAAACCATCCAATATGCTGCACTTTTTTGAGGTGTAAACAATGATGAGAGCATAAAATAGGGGATGTGCATATGGATGTGGTGCTGCCGGCTGCCAATTTTTTTATATTTTGCCGCTTTTTTTTTATAGAAAATATAATTGTTATTGCATTTCTACATTTTAATAGCTATAGCTTTTTATTTTCCAGTGAAAGAAGCTGAGTGGTGGCTTATTTTTTGTGGTACAAGATGAGGTTTGTAGTGATACCATTGATATTTACAAGCAACTTTTTGATTGTTTTTTCCCCTTTTTCAGCATTATGCCAAAAAAGCATCATTTTTTGCAAGTATTTTTTACAGTGTTCACTGAAGGGATTAATTAGTGTGATTTTATTTTTTAAAGCAGGTGGTTCTAAATGCAGTCTTAACAAATATGTGTTGTTTTGTTTGTTTTTATTTTGACTTAATCATAAAAATGTTTAAGTAAAAAAATATCTATTTTTGTGTTTTTTTTTTTAAAAAAATTCAAACTTTTTTTATTACTTTTTTACCTAGTCCCAGATCACTGATCTAAAGGCCACGTCTCGCGACATCGCTGCTGAGTTACGGTTTTTGTGACGCAACAGCAATCTTCCTAGCGATGTCGCTGTGTGTGAAATCCAGCAATGACCTGTCCCCTGCTGTGAGGTCGCCGGTCGTTGCTGAATATCCTGGACCATTTTCTTCAAAGACGATGTCCTGCTGGGCAGGACACATCGCTGTGTTTGACACTGTGTGACAGGGTCCCAATGTCCCAAGGTTGCACACATTTTTTTCTGTACGCTACTTCATAAGGGTAAATCCTCATTGCCCGTAAGATTCTTTTCCCTGAGGAAGGAGGCAGATGAGTCTCCAAAACGCGTTGGAATGACCTAAATAAAAGAACAAATTGTTATATTCATGCTCGTGGTCTCTTAGCGCGGCAAAAAAAAAAAACGTTTTTCCCCAGTTTTTTCACGCTCACGAGGGTCCCAATGTCAGCAGAGATTGTTATACAGGTCGCTACTGCGACCTTTATCGTTGCTGAGTTTTTGGTAAGGTCTGGCTGTGTGACATCTCACCAGCGACCTCCCAGTGACTTACCAGCGATCCTTATCAGGTCACATCGTTTTCGGGATCGCTGGTAAGACGCTAAATATAACGCGGGCTTAATACTCTGAAATGCTTTTACATTGCAGGACATTGGTTCAGTGACTCATACACAGGCAGGATGCATATAAGGTTTTGCTTAAAGCTGGATCTTTCATGCCTCCATACCAGGGTGACCCCACTGACATTATTTGGGTAGTCACCATGGAGAGCATTGGCACAACATGTTCGCAATTCTGTTTTACATATAGAAGCAGAGCAGAAGTCTCCTCCCCTTGTTATGCCGATTTATACCATGTCACTATTGACAGTGGCATCAGAGGTGTTAAGTACAGTACAGCCGGGTATCTGCTATGACACATAGCTTACTCCCCTTGATGATTTCCCTGGATCTACTTGTGAGCTGGCTGTAGGGCTGTACATATATGGCATTTTTTGGGGGAACACACTTCATACTGTGAAGTACATGTACTGCAAATGTTGCTCGTTCATGTCAATTCCACCTCAAAAACATCTCTAGAATTCGACGTTTTCTTACCGCTGACTCTGCAAAAACTCTTACTGTCGCTCTCATTTATTCTCGCCTGGATTATTGTAATTCTTTACTAATTGGTCTCCCTTTTACTAAACTCTCACCTCACCAATCCATTCTGAATGCCGCAGCCAGGATCATTTTCCTCTGCAACTGCTTCACTGATACTTCTGCTCTTTGCCAGTCATTGCACTGGTTGCCTATCCGCTACAGAATCCAACATAAACTTATCACTCTCACCCACAAAGCTCTCCATGGTTCTGCACCGCCCTACATCACCTCCCTCATCTCTGTCTATCACCCCACCCATGCCCTCTGCTCTGCTAATGACCTAAGACTGACATCCTCAACAATTCGAACCTCCCACTCCCGTCTTCAAGATTTCCCACGAGCTGTGCCTATGCTCTGGAACACACTACCAAGAATTATCCACTTAATTCACAACCTTCACACCTTTAAGCGGGCCCTAAAAACGCATTTCTTTAGACTAGCCTATCATCTTACCATCTTGATCTAGTCTAGTCCCTTTGTGTCATTCATAAAATTTACTTCCAATTCTTGTCCCCTGTATCTTCTGATTCCATTCCTCTCTATGTACTTTTTTACACTGTGTAACTGTATAAATTCTGGCTGGCGACTGGTCCTCGCAGCTGGTTTTGCATCCCCTACTAAATCGATGGCTGGACCATATGTGACAAGCTTTTCTCTCCCCCTCGCCCCCTCCACCATTCACCCTTTGTGCCTCCCCTATTCCTTCATAGACTGTAAGCTTACGAGCAGGGCCCTCACTCCTCTTGGTATCTGAATTTTGCTATTTGTATTGTCTCATATTGTCTGTACATGTCCCCTCTAAATTGTAAAGCGCTGTGGAATATGTTGGCGCTATAGAAATAAAAAATATTATTATTAATTTTGTGAAGATAGGAATCCACTCACATTACATTACATGCACATATACACAGACGTATTGATAAAAAAATCTTCATTGGTATTCTTTAAGATCATGACTTCTCTAACCACATTATTCACTTTTAAAATAAACTGAGGTGTAGATTTGTTTTACCAGTTCTTGAATACACAGTAAGTATTTGTTATTTTTACATTTGCTGTTAAAAACAAAAACAATTCTTTCCATGCCATAAAACCCAAAAATATATACATACATTATATTTAAATGACAGTGATAAATAGCAATATTACCTCCATAGCTCCAATGGCAGAATAGGCAGCATACATGTACAGAAATTCCTGACTTTTGGTCTCTTCATCACACTGCTGTCCACCTGCATAATAGCATTGTCCATTGTTCAGAGTGATAGTATTTGGAGAAGAGCCTGGTAGGTCAAGTAAGACTGAATAATTTACTAACTGAACTTCTTTTAAGCCTATTGAAGTCCATAGATGTGCAATATTTTTTGCAGGGTTTGAGTTTGTTTTATTGACAGAAGTCTGTGTGAAATATCTGGAAAGCAAGAAGGGATTTTACATTAGATCTGCAGTGTATTTAAAAATGTATGATAGACCTTTCTTCTTCCTTGGTCTATATAGGAAGAAAGGCAGACCTTTCTTATTTTGTGTTTTCTGTCTACTGACAGACTTTTAAATAACAAGTAAAGAATCTGAGATCAGATTCAATGCACAGAAAGAATAAAGACCCCCATGAATAATGTAGTATCCAGCCACCTAATTTAAGTAATTTTTCCCATTGATTTACAAAAAGAACATACATAGTTACTCACACACACAATTGTATAGCTGTAATCCTAATTTTTTGTAGACCGATAGAGAATATACTTTAAATACACATTCATACACCCAAACACATGTACTCACTACATATACTACTTACAAAAAGTAGAGATATGTGGCTTTCGGGTGAAATTTGAGGATGATCATAACATACACTCTTACATTTTCAGGTGAACTTAATGTGACCTTCTCAAAAGTTTTGAATGCACATGTCCAACTGTTCAATGTTTCAATACTTTTTGAACAACATGCAGTTATCTAACATGGAGCTTAATGGACAAAATCACAACAGGTGTTTGATCCATGAGTAGCCCCATTACATGGGTTTTGTCTGTTAATGCAGCTTAGTTGAAGTGAATAAGAAAAAAACTTCAATACCAAAAAGATCTCGGGAACTGGTAGGTAGCTGCTCTCAGAAGAAAATAGCCATACTTTTTAATTCCATATATAGAAAAATTAGCACCAAGCACTCCAATTAATGTGAAAAAAAGAATAAATTTTATTACAACTTCAAACAGTTCAACATTTCGGTCCCTGCTTTGACCTTCTTCAAGAACCTATCTATAATTGAGAGGCGAATGAGAAAAGTTCAAGTGTGAATGAGAAACCAGGTAGGAAGTAGACCTGTTATAAGAATGAACTTCTACTCAAAACCACCTATAGCAAACCCTGTGTGAATCCACGGCTGTGGAAAAGGTTTGGGTGAGAGTTCACATGAAGCGACTACTATGTAGATTATTGGTCAAAAATGGTGCAGATTGTTCAATACTTGTTACAACACAATTTGTGTGGAGTCCATCGCTATTGAATATAAAAATAAAAATGTAGGTAGTTTGGTGTCTACACCAGAAAGGGCAGAAAAGAAGTATGCGGTATCTACCACTTGTAATAAAAGTATGGTAATCTGGCTGACGTCACCGAAGGGGCAAGAGGAAAACATGCGCTATCCACCGCTTGTTGAGGGTATGGTGACTAAGGTTGCCACTACCAGAGAGAGAAAAGAATCATGTGGAATACACTGATAGTGGAAAGTGCCATGACTTGGAGCCTACCTGACCACCCACACCCTTATAGAAGTGTATACTTTTTAATTAAGCATGACACATATAAGCCCAATTAAAGCAACATAAAAATAGTCATAAGTATCAGGTGACAACAAATCAAATTACATGTATTTATGGCATCATATGGACCTACTATGAACACAGAATTTAACCAATATTATACATGTGGAAATATAGTGACTCTATGTAGATCTACAGTACATAGCTATATAAAGTTTATCACAGTAGTTATATTTAGAGACAGGTAATACATCCATGTAATAGTTTACATTAATTAGCATGAAAACTACAAGGGTAAGTGGAGTTAAATAATTTCTCTACTTGGATCAGTTTGACGTAGTTCATTAGATGTGACATTATTCTGGAGGATCTATTCTTTAGGAAGTATTAGGCTGGCATATACGCAACTTCAGAAGAGTTAAATGAACAATGTATTTAAGGCGATTGAGCTTTGGTAAATGATTTAAACATGATATTAAATCATTTGAGCAACATGAGAAGCCACAAAAGAACATAATTTTTTAACTTCAGCCTTCCATATTGCGAATGAGCAGTAAAACATATTGGCCTAGATTCATCAACTGATACCGAGGGAGAAATAGTCCACCGCTCTGCATAATAAATCAGCTTCCCAGAATAGTTATAACTTATTTTAGACACTGATAAATCAACACAAGAAAATACAAAAATAGGACAGGTGTACAAAGCCTTTTTCCTGGCATTTTACTATTAATCAATAGCTTAAAATGTAGTGAATTTACATGTTGGTAGGGCAATGGCAAGCTGGTTTCTGAACATCACAATTACCATGCATATCAGGTGCCCAATGGAATGACAAATTAAAAAGGTTTTATTTTTGCTCTATATGAGCAAACAAAGAACTGTATATTTAAAGTGAATATCTACAGTATTTAATTACAGTATATTTCTTTAACAAGATTTCTATTTATAAAAGAAAATTAATATTTTGTTGTGTTTGAATTCTGTATTCATACTTTTATTTTCAAAAAGCTTCTTTTGAGGTTACCATATTGAAAACATAGCATTCTTCCAAAACTGTATGTATTCTTTGTATAGTGTTGAATAGTGTTCCCCCTTGGTCCCCACAAAGCTTCTCATGAGCCAGATGAGACACCCCATACTTTGCACTGACGAGGGGCAAGCACCCCGAAACACTGTGTCTGCAAATTGGGATTCTGATCTGGCATATATATCCTAGTTATATGTAAAGGATTGTTAAAAATCCACATTTAACTTTTAGGATCGCTACTTCAAATAGGTGGCGCTGCGCTAGAGTTTGTCTCCTGTCCTGGAGAGATAATTTGAATATTTTGCAGAGGGGCATGGCAGCTATAAGTCCCCTTCCTTCACTGGCATCCAGACTGACTTGCAAAGTCTCCATAAGGAGAATAGTGTTCCCCCATGGTCCCCACAAAGCTTCTCATGAGCCAGATCAGATACCCCATACTTTGCACTGACGAGGGGCAAGCACCCTGAAACACCGTGTCTGCAAATTGGGATTCTGATCTGGCATATATATCCTAGTTATATGTAAAGGACTGTTAAAAATCCACATTTAACTTTTAGGATCGCTACTTCCAATAGGTGGCGCTGCGCTAGAGTTTGTCTCCTATCCTGGAGAGATAATTTGAATACTTTGTATGTGTCCTTTATGGTAGTTGAAATTAATGAGTTACAACTAAAAGAAAAAAATGAATTTAATTTTTCAGTGTTCAAGAACTGAGAGCATTCAGCTCACTCCCCCTACAATAAGGGATTGATCTCTAAATGTAACGTCCTTTATTAGGCTCTGGGATCTCACCAGACTCAGGAGCTTAATATACATATGCAAAAAAAATAATCCTTCTTTTTACATGACTGCTCACTTTACCGACCTCAAACTGGGTTCTCTCGCATCCTCTGATTCCCGCCACTGAAATTGAAATTCCCAGCCTCTCACTCTGAGCCAGGACAATTGGCTCTGATTATGTCTGAGAGGTTTGTACGCAAGGTCGTAAATTCGTGACGTATGCCACAGGCATACACAAGGCTATCCTGAGCCTCATCAGATCACAGATGGACGTTCTGAGGATTTAAGAGTGAGCAGCGGGAATCAGAAGATTCCTGACAGGTAATGGTGAGATTTGGAGGGAACAGAGAAGTGAGCAGTGAGATTAGTATAAGTATTTGTCTTATTTTTTTAAATCTATTTATGGTTCTGTACATGCAAAAGCAAATTCTCAAAACATCCACATTTTGGTCAATATGGACTTTTGTAAAATTCAAGTTGGATTCAGTTCCATACGAATTTATTTTCTAATCTATTTGTTCATGTTCTATGTGTGAAAAACAGAGATATAACACATACTTCAAAAATAAATATCTGAATAAGTACCAAGCAGTACACTTTTTTCCTGTTCTGGACTCCAGTGCCAACATCATTTACACCACTTAAGTTTTGTGAATGGTGATCTTAGGCTTGTGCAAAGTTACTCAGGCAATGAATCCTAATCCATGTAACTCCTGTCACACAGTTCATGTTCTGATGCCTCTTCTAGAGACACTCTAAACTCCGCAGTTGATGATGTGACAGAGGAAAGGTCATTTTTATATATCATGCTCTTCAGCACTTGGCTCTTTGAATTTGCACAAACTACCTTTATGTGGTTGAAAAAATTGTTTAATTGAGATGCATAATATCATAACAAGTTTACAAAGTTAAAAAAATAATTTGCACTGCCCTGGCCCAGATTCCAGTCCGGTCCTCTATGAAAGCAGTCATGAAGTCAACTACGCGCTGGAGGAGCCCAGGATGCCAGGATAGGGATGTAAGCCACAAAAAGGAAAACTAAAGTGAAGGGTTAAATTTTCCTTTCAAAACATAATCTATGACGTTCCCTGAGTCACATGGGGTGTCTGTGCAAAATTTCATGATTGTAAATGCGACGGTGCAGATTCCTTTAGCGAGCACACACACACACACACACACACACACATGCACAAACACTGAGCTTTATATAATAGATTTCTATTACGTAAAGCTGGAACTAGTGAATAACTAGGTGGATTGCTTCCATAATTTTGTGTACAACGTGTGTCTTTGTGTGCGTGTATCTTTGTGTGTGAGTGCATGCACGTGTGTGTGTGTGTGTGTGTGTGCACCCCTTCTTCATTTTAACATGGTCTCTCTGCAACTATGCTCCATGTAATATAATGTGTAAGTAAAATATTAATTGAATAGACACATCTTTTTTATGCTATTTTTCTTTTATTTTTGTAAATAAAAAAAATGTAGAAGCCTTTTCTTCACATTTTACTTCCTTTTTGATCCACTTCTATTTTTGCCTAAAACATTAATATAACTTGCAAGTTAATGAACCTTAATAGTTCAAGATTTTCCGCGAGAGTTTCGTAACAGCAAGAGAAAGTACAGTAGCCAGATTAAGGGGAAAGAGGCACCCAATCAGGGGAAATGAGAGCTGTTTCTCTTTTACAAGAAAATATTACAAGTTTAATCATTAAGTACATGTTCAAGTCAGTAATATTTTTTTCTGTCTTCTAAGTTAGCGTTTATTACATTTCATTCTGCATTCATATATTAATGCATTTCTACCGGTATGGTACACTTAAGACAAAGGATTTATATTTCTGCAATTATGGAGCTCTAATTTGATTCCTAATAGGTAGCACATTGGGTGAAACATTACAGTAAAATCCTGTTAATTCCCAAGTCATATCTCACATTCTACAACAGTTGCAACATGATCTTCTGTAAATTATATTACATTGTAATGCTACAATTTTTATTCTCGAATGATTCTTTACTATGATTTCATTTATATTATTAAATAAGTGTTAAATTGCGAAGCGTTTATTATGCAAGGATTTGTTTCTTCAAGTCATCTACTGCAACATATTAATTCTAGGGATGAGCGAACTCGAACTGTAAAGTTCGGGGTCTGAGCCAAACAACTTGTGTTCGATGCTGAACGTTGAACAGACTTTTGACTGTACGTCCAGTTCCTGTTCAGGTTTGTCACTCGAATAAAGCTTGTTGAAAGGTTGCAAATCAGCCAATCAGCAAGCTTTTAGGCTGTGAGCGCTTTAAAACGCAATTACAGGTGATTAAAACAGCGCATCTGCACAAATATGGTATCATTAAAAACATCAGCTCAAGATGCAAAAAATAAGCTGTCACTGAGCCCCAGATTACAAAAAATAATAATGCTATGGATCTTGAAAAATGGCAACAAAAGTGCCATTCTTTTTTTGGGGACAAATTTCAGAATTTTTTTTCACCACTTAGATAAAAGTATACATTGTTTGGTATCTACGAACTCGTACAAACCTGAGGCATCATATTGACATGTCAGCTTTACTATATAGTTAATATGCTGAATAAAAACATACCCAAAACCATTGTGGAATTTCACTTTTTTCACTTTGTCTTCACATTTGGATTTTTTTCCCATTTTCCAGTACATCATATGGTAAAGCTATTAGTTTCATTGAAAAGTACAACTCGTACCGCAATATTGAAAAAAAATAAAAAAGTTATGGCTCTCGGAAAAGGGAAGGAAAAAACAAAAAGGAAAAACGGAAAATCACCAGGCGTGAAGGGGTTAAAACTTTTAGCTTGAAATGGTCTAAGACCAGATTTGAACCAAGAACTAAATGTTCCTTCACTACAGCAGTTAGTTGACTAATAAAGTCACAGTAATTGGCTAAAATAATATTTTTTTCATCTCAAAATATTTCATATTGGTTAATAGGTGTCTTTAGTACAATTCCACATACTAATTGTGTAAATGGGCAACAGTTTCTAAAAACACACATTTTCCATTATGTATAGATGAGAATAGTTAAAATTGTCTTTCAGCAATCGGAAGTGAATTATGAAAAAATCAAACTCTTTGTAAACAGCACTAGCATTGATTTGCAAAGATTAGAGATGTTGTCCGGGACTTACATGCTGATGACCTATCATTATCATTAGTATGAAATTGGTGACCTTCATAAACCTGACATCCCAGGTTTTGTGGCTACTTCTAAGTGCAGTTTAGTGAGGGTATCGATGACCTGTCCTATTTATAAGTTATCAATATGTCAAACATTTTGTAATGTAAGTTTGCAAAACTGATTGAAAATAAGTGATAGCCCTCCAAAATCCACTTAAAGAGAACCTGTCAGCAAGTTTTTGCTATACAATATGAAGACACCAGGGGATAGGGGCTGAAACAGATTTTAGCAATGTGTTTTTTGTTAAGCTGTGTGCTGCTCGAAAAGTTTTATCGTCAAGATATTAATGTTGCTGTCACTAGCTGCCTCATGTCAAGATGTGCTTGACAAACTCCACCTTGGATAAGCAGCTCATTCTCAAAAGACAATGTACAGGGAGAGTTGTGGTGAGGGAAGGGTTAGCTTTCAAAGCTCTGCAACATCTTAGATCTCTGTCTCACAACTGTTACACCCTGTAATCCAAGTACAAAGCTACAAATAAAAAGCGCAGATAAGGTCTTACCCGGTAATTAAAATGAATTAATCGATAAGAAGAATTCACCTAAAAGGGTTGTGCCAGTCACAACCCCTAATAAATGAATCAATAATTTGTCCTTCATTTGTGGTTAGTGGACACACGACATATGCTAAACCAACTATAAGACCCAAGGGTATCCAACCCTAGGGACAAAATTATGCGATTGCACCAATAGTACTTGAATAAATATATTTTTATTTTATTTTAATATTTACGAATCACTCATAAAAGTGAAAAACAAGGGAGACCATCAGGAGGGGCATAAACTGAATTACAGATGCCGAATATACATAGTATCATTTAGTTATCAAGCCACAACATGTTTATATACATTATTTATGGAAATAAATTATCAAATAACACCCAATTGTATACAAATGGTATTGATATAATTGTGCCAATTTATATGATATTAATATCAATTATCAACCCAAAGGGTTTGTGAAAATATTATTTTTATTGAATAGCACCCCATGATATTGAAATGGCAGTTATTAAAAAAGTTATTACAACCCCTAATAAAGCCTGAGAAATGGCAGCAGCTCCAGCTTTGGTGAAATCATGAAATCAGTGATGGAGAGCAGAATCAGGGTTAATGCCCCGCTGCCGCCAGATTGACAACATTGTGTCAATCTGGTGACAGCGCATTATTAACCCCAGTTCTCTTCTCCAACACTGACTCTGTAATCTAAGGGACTCCACATTGGAATCAGGGTCACTTTCCAACAATATGCTGCTCTTGGATGACGTAGCGAAAACCTGATGACAAATTTCCTTTAAAACATTAGTAAATCAGAATACCAAATAACACAATATACCGTAGGTTTAGCCATTGTTAAAACAATGCAGATAACAGCATTGGGATATTATGAAGAATATAAAAAAGTATTTACAATTTGAGATAAATCAATGTCTTCTACAAATTTAATTCATAGTAATCCACTAAAGTAACTTTCTAAGAAAATTTATAATCATTTGTTTGCATCTGTACATATTTAAACGGGAAAAAAGTAAAACCTTACAGGGTCATTAACTATTGAGTCTCAAATAGCTGTAAACACAAATTGTAGAGTTTTGCTTGTTTTAAGCCTGCTTTACACGTTGCAATTTCGCATACGATTTCGTATGCGATTTGAAACGCCCCCATCATATGTGAGGCACGTTCAATTTGTTGAACATGCCACACATACGAGTAACCCCCGTCACACATACTTACCCGTCCATACGACCTAGCTGTGGACGGCGAACGTCCACTTCCTGGAGTGGGAGGGACGTTCGGCGTCACAGCGACGTCACACGGGAGCCGGCCAATAGTAGCGGAGGGGTGGAGCTAAGCGGAATGTAAACATCCCGCCCACCTCCTTCCTTCCGCATTGTGGGCCAGGAGCCACAGGACGTAGGTAAGATCTGTTCATTGTTCCCGGGGTGTCACACACTGCGATGTGTGCTACCCCGGGTACGATGAACAATCTAACGTGCAATTCTAGAGACAGGTACGATGTGTATGCGATGAGCGTTTTACCGTTCAATCGCAATCGCATGTACCTGTCACACACTGCAATGTACTTACAATGCCGGATGTGCGTCACTTCCGACGTGACCCCGCCGACACATTGTAAGATACATTGCAGTGTGTAAAGCAGGCTTTAGCTGGAATCACACATACCATTTTTGTGCAATTTTTGTAGCAGTTTTTATACAGTTGATGCAAAACAAAATAAAAAGATATTTCTTTTGTATCCACATCTGTACTAGTTAAAAAAAAAAAAATCACAATCTACCACACTGCATGTGCGATTATATGTGCCTGCCGAATAAATACTAATGTTTACATGTTCACTTCTAAAGTAAACAGGTTGTAAAAATTTGAATCTATTTATCAATCAATTTTACAAATGAGTCGCACATAGATAATGGTAGCGGTCATGTATGTAGCGCATGAGAACTATTTATATTCCAACCTAGGTTATAGTAACTAATCTGCATATGTTGTTGCAGGATCGTAAAAAGCCCAGCATGTGACCTGACATAAAGCAAACAAGATGTTTGGAACAGAACCTAAATTCCCTACCCGTGGTCATGTCTAGCTTCAGTGCCAGTTGTCTCCTGCTAGATGAAGCATGAATCTCCAGAGATCTGTCTATAGTGGTGTACCTTGAAATAGGAAGCAACCCACTCTCAATGTCATTCATGAAATGCCTCAGAGGAAACTCAGTAGTCCTTTTCTGCTTCGTCTCTTGAAGAAAAACATACCTTTACTTTCCCTTTGTATTCATAAAATGTGTTTCATTGTTTATCTACCATTTTAAATTAAATTTTAAATGATACAGACAGGAAAATTAAAACCATAGTATAAGGAATTTGTCTAATTTAACAATGTGTTGGACAAGCACAAATCCTATGGCTGTGTCCGCACTTTGCGTTTTTACCTGCGTTTCCGCAGCGTTTTGAACCGCAGAGTTTTCATGCCAAAAGGCATGCGTTTTGATTTTCAAGCAAAGTCTATGGGAAATGAGGAATTCTTGTCCGCACTTTGCAGCTCAAAACGCTGCGTTTAATTTGCATAATTTTGGGCAAAAACTCAGCGTTCAAAGAAGCAGCATGTCAATTGTTTTTGCCATTTGAGCTGCGTTTTGCTAACATTGAAGTCAATGAGAAGTTGCAAAAAGCAAGCAACATCCAAATGTCAGCGTTTTACATGCTTTTTAGCTGCAGAAAGCATGCGATTTGGACTACCTAAATACATGTGATTATGACATCAAAATAATGGAATGATATGTCCCTTTACACACACACAGTCTGAAAATTAAATTATTGAAAACTATTAATTTATTGATATTTTAGCCATAAATAGTATTAAACCACTATAATTATGTTAAATATAACTATTTTCGCTATGATTTAATAAATTATATTTGTTTTCATTTTTTTTCCTTTTTTCATATTTTTTTCACATTTAAAACTTTATTTAGTAGTGTCTTTGTAATCAAAATGCATCTTACTTTAAGCAATGGAAAAGCATGTAAAAAAGCGCTAAAAACACGGCTAAAACACGGTAAATACGCATGCGTTTTTATAGCGTTTTGATGGTCAAAAGCAACTTTGGTAAAAGCAATTTCGGCCAGAGGATGCATTTAGAACTGCAACTACCTCGACGCAAAGTGCAGATATAATACTATAAGTCGCATAATAATGTAACAATCAGGAGAGAACACCAAGAAGCAATATAATGTACACAATATACACATATATAAGGCTGAACAACAAATTCTAAATATGTATAACACATTTTTTAAAATTTAATATCATATATTTTAATTGCAACATCATTAAATAAACCTGTCATTTGCAATATACACCCAGAACCATGAGCAGTGCATATTAGTGATTCCTGCTTAACTGTCTCAGTCTATAGTAGCATAAATAAAGGTATCTTTAGAAAAAGTATTTCTAAAGACCCCAAATGATATGCTAATGAAGCCAGTGACTAGTAGCAAGGGTGTTAATTCCCTTGCCTAGTCGGCCCCCTTAGCATATCCAACAAAAATAGCGTACCACGATCAATAATGATAAAAACAATTTTTATTAAATATTACATAAACATAACAATTATAGTCATATAATAAGGAAAAGTATTTCTAAAGATCCCATATAATATGCTAATGAGGCCAGGGACTAGTCGGCAAGTTCCCTTGGCTAGTCGGCCCCCTTAGCATGTAAGCACGCACCTGTGGGCATGCTAGCATGCTAATGAATGTGCAGCGTCAGAGACATGGTCACTCACCTCTCTGCTGCCATCATGTCCAATGCTGGACTTCGGCTAGGTGAGCATGATCCTGGATTTTCAGTCATGTACACTACATGAGTTTGAAGACAGGAGCATTCACCCGGCTTCTTAGTTTGCATGACCAAAAGTCCGGGATCATGCACACTGAGCCAAAATCCAGGAGTCCGATGTGATGGTAGCAAAGAAGTGTGCATGACCATCCTCTGACGCTGCGCATTCATTAGCATTTTACCATGCCAACAGTGGCGTGCTTACATGCTAAGAGGGCCTACTAGCCAGTGGAACTAACACCCTTGCCAACTAGTCCCTGGCCTCATTAGCATATCATATGGGATCTTTAGAAATACTTTTCTAAAGATCGCTTTATGTATACTACAATAGGCTGGGAATGCAAGGCAGGGAATAGCAATATGCACCCAGAACTGATTTTGGTTCTAGGTGCAAATTGTACCTGACAGGTTCCCTTTAGAGGGGTTATTTGATAATTGTTGTAAAATAAATAACATACTTCTAAATATTAAAAATACTTTTTTAAATACCTTTATTTAAAAAAAAGATATGGTTTATCTTGTACACTCTGTCAGTACTTTAAAGATGGCAACTGTCATAAATCAGTGCGCACCCTTCCTGGGTTTTAGAAGACACATAGTAGGATAGGCTGCATAAAGAGCAACTGCTTGAGACATACGCATGTCAGAGCAGGTAATGGTCAGGCATTGTGAACTTGCATTACTCTGTTCAGTCAGCCTAAAAGGACACTGAGTAGAGTAGGCTTAAGTAGAAGATAAACACCTTAGCAAACTAAGGCCTCTTTTCCACTTACGTGTGGCATCTGATGCAAGAGAATCAGAAGCCATATGCTAATAACCTTGGCTCATGCTCTGCTAAGAGCATAAGCCAAGTATCATGCAACTGTGATCCGATCCTGTGATCAGATCACTGATGAGGAGAAAAGGGAGAGAGTCATCGTTCCATCTTCTCCACTGCCTGTCTGTGCATATATCGCACTGTACTCGGATATCATCCAAGTGCAGTCCAATGTTTCACCCATAGACTTGTATGAATGTAATGGTTAGGATATACGTTGTCAAATGCAGCATGCTGTGACTTTTTTCTCATGCCAATTCATCATAAAAAAAATTGCAGTTGAACACTGCCTAATTGTTTAAAATTGGTGTGAGTGCAATCCAGTGTTTTATCAGACTGTACTTATTGCACGTATCCGTGTTAAACGCAAATGGGAGTGAGGACTAATAATGAAATCTATCTCAGTCATCCTGACAGTTTTAGTGCAGTGCAGGGGGTTTGTCTCACTCTTAACGTAGCCTATCCTAGGGCTGGCTGCACACTGCGTATATACCCTGTAGTAAATAAATAAGTAAGCCCAATCTCCAGACCTGAACCCCATTGAAAACCTCCTGAATGTAATCAAGAGGAAGATAGATAGTCACAAGTCATTAAACAAAGAAGCAAAAGATACAACTCTGACACTCAATACAAAAATGAAAAAGACAAGTCCACATGCAATTATTCTGTTTTTATTGGTTCAAACGTGATCCTCAAAAAATGACAGCATCCAACAGACGTTTTGGCTATTTCATGCCCTTTTCAATAAACTGTTAATAGGCTTATGATTAGTTAGAATGTGACGATCAGATCAGTACAACTGTAGAGTCCAGGATAAATAATGTCTCATCGAAGTGTCCAAAGATTCAAAAGCTGGGTTGTATGAGTCAAACCTGTGGTAACAGGATATAGCTATGAACCAAAGAAACAGAACTTCAAAGATACTTGGCACTCTGTAAATATACTGGTCAAAGACCTGATGCATGTATAAGGCTTATTGAAACAACAGGAAATGGCAGTACCAGCGAACTGTGTAAAACTTTTTATGTATAACTCTCTAGTTTCTGCCTTTAAATTTTGATAAGCACTATGGCAACCTATGTCACAGGACTTGCATATATAACAGCAAAAAAAAATGTTAAGGAGTAATCATCCAGGATCAACCTTGGCTAGTGATCCAATCCAGGGTTAATTTTGGATAATTACTCCTTAAATTTTTTTTTTGCTGTGATATATGCAAGTCCTGTGACATAGGTTGCCATAGTGCTTATCAGAATTTTAAGGCAGAAACTAGAGCGTTATACATAAAACATTTTTTCCTGTTGTTTCAATAAGCCTTATACACGCATTAGGTCTTTGACTAGTATATTTAGAGTGCCAAGTATCTTTGAAGTTCTATTTTTGCGGTGCGTAGCTATATTCTGTTACCATAGGTTTGACTCATACAACCCAGCTCTTGAATCTTTGGACACTTTGATGAGACATTATTTATCCTGGACTCTACAGTTGTACTGATATGATTGTCACATTCTAACTAATTATAACCTATTGACAGTTTATTGAAAAAGACATGAAATAGCCGAAACATCTATTGGACGCTGTCATATTTTGAGGATAACGTTTGAACCAATAAAAACAGAATAATTGCATCTGGACTTGTCTTTTTTATTTTTTTATTGAGTTGTATCTTTTGCTATTTGACTTTTTTACTTCAGAGCACCAATCAACAGTCGAGCCAGGCCTCTTCTTTTATAATCAAACAAAGAAGAACTGCTTACATTGTTGCACCAGGAGAGGCATAAGGTCATCCAACAGCAGTGTGAAAGACTGGTGGAAAGCATGCCAAGACGCATGAAAGCTGTGATTAAAAATCATGGTTATTCCACAAAATATTGATTTCTGAACTCCTCCTGAGTTAAAACATTAGTATTGTTGTTTCTAAATGATTATTATTAACTTGTTTTCTTTGCATTATTTGAGGTCTAAAAGCAATGCATTGTTTTGTTATTTTGACCATTTCTCATTTTCAGAAAATAAATATAAAATGTATTGCTTGGAAATTCGAAGACATATTGTCAGTAGTTTATAGAATAAAAGAACAATTTACCTGTTGCCAAAAATATACCTATAAAGAGAAAAATCAGAAAAACTGAAAATTTGGAAGTGGTCTCCTCTCATTGTTTTTAAAATATGGAAATATTCACTGTTTATATCCAGAGGTTGTCAACAAATCAGGACCTTACCAGCCTAGATTTTCAGCCCATGAATAACTTACAAACCGTCTTCTGATCACCCATCCTCGCAATGGAATCTTTGAGCCGCTCACACTGTGCAGGAATTTTAGATATCATGACACCCAGAAGTCTGGCACGACTGGACTGAAGATTGCAATACAAAGAGTGGGAGAACAGAAGATGTGGTTAGTGCCAAATTGATGGTGGTGAGTAACGCAGGGCCTGGAGAGTTGAGTGGAGGGTGAATATAACATTTTTTTTTTTGTTTTCAAGTGCTGGTGCTTTGCTTTTAAATTAAGTCCCCTAACTCTGGTCTTATACTCCCTGTCTGACTTTTTCACCTTCTATCACTGCCACTTCTGTCGGTCTTCAGGAGTTTGGGACATACTGGCTGCTCTAGTGCTTCAAGGCCACTCCTTAAAGCAACCCTATGACAGCCTTTTTCTGAACTCCTTCTAGCCTTTCTTAGCGTCCCGTTACACGTACGTTACAGCGATCCCGACAACGATACAAATTGGTCAGGATCACTGGTACGACGCTACATGGTCGTTAGTGCGCTGTCAAACAGGCAGATCTAAGTAACGACTCAGCAATGATACGGCGATCCTTAGCAGTCATTGGGAACCTGTCACACAGCAGCTATTCTGACGGTCGCGGAAAAGACAAAGCAAAAACACAGCAATACATGCTGCCCAGCGGCACACCAATGATCAAGAAATGAACCAGAACGTTCAGGTCTGATCAGTAGTATCGCAGTGGGGGGTCGGTGGCTGCTATGTGTCACACGTAGCGAGATTGCTAGTCAGGTCGCTGTTGTGTCACAAAACCTGTGCTGTTTCAGCGATCTCGCTAATGACAAAGCTATGTGTAACGGGGGCTTTAGACTTGAATTGAGAACTTATCATGCAACTTCTGACTTCTGGCCAGTCAGAAGTTACTTTCACAAGATGGCGCCACAGAAACTGAGCTGCGCCAATTAAAGGTGAAAATGTCGGAGGGTGAGTAAATACCCGGGACAGGGACAATAAATTAAAAGCACTACTCCAACAGTATAAAATAAATACATTCTGGAAAAGTGCTTTAAGTTGTTTAATGCATAAGAAAATCATTTAAAAAACTATATATTTTTTGTCATCTTCTTTTGAGAGGGAAAACATTTTCTGTGTAAAGAGCTACTAGAAAGATTGTTTTTTGTTTAGTAAGCTGTTGTTTTATATGTACTAGTTTGTGCTATATGTTTTTCTATCATCATGTACGTTATGTTTTACATAGTTTTGGAGGCAGGATGAACCCAATCAGGATTTGTTACATTGCTTACTTTTTTATAATGTCTACCACACATGATAACGCTTGAAATAGGTTTATAGTTTAAATGTTTATGAATATGTGTTTTTTTTGTTTTTTAAAACATCCAAACATTTTTCATATTTTTTCATCATTTTTATTATTGGCACATGAGTTGGTGAGAGGCGATTAAACATGCATAACTCTAATTACATAGCTATAACATTTCACTACTCATGTATTGCAGTGAATCATTTCAAATTGTATGTGTTACCTGACAAGCTGCCTCTTATCCTCCCAAAGACCGGATGATTTTAAATTTTTATGCTTTTGTTTTTCCTCCCCTTATTCCAAGAAGTAGACGTTTTATATTCTTCCTTCGATATAGCCATGTGAGGAGATGAGCGAACCGGTCCCGGTTCGGCTCAAGGCCGGTTCGCCGAACGGGGGTCCAGTTCGAGTTCGGTTCGTCGAACGTTCGACGAACTGAACTCGAACGTATAGGCTATAATGGGAGGCAATCACAAACACATAAAAATGCATTATAAATGTACACAAACAGTTAATAAACATTGCCATAACACTTACCGGTCCTCGCGATCCCTTCTGCACTCTGTCTCCTGCCGCTATTCCATCCGATGATCGCTGAATCCTCCTGGTGACCTGCACTGCCGGCAGAGATGCAGGACCTATCGTGACGTCAAAATAGCCATGTGACCAGTCACGTGGCTATTATCTCATTGGCTACAGACTAGTCACATGACTATGACACGTCATGTAGGACCAGCGAGTGCATCTCTCCGGTACACGGTGCACATATGTGTATCGCCATGTACCGGTGACTTGCTCTAGCACACGGTTGACTCCCCGTTCCGTTAGGGACCGGCTGACACAGCCGGTCATTAACGGAGATCACCGTTGCCATAGCAACGCAGTTAGCGGTGACGTCACCGCTAACCGCGGCTCCGAGAGCACCGTTGCTATGGTAACGCGTCTGTCAGCGTTACCGCTGTTACCGCTAGCAGCCAGCACTGATCACTCACGGAGTGAAGGCTGCACGCTGCTTCCCGATTGTAGTGATGATTGTAGTGAGGATGAGGTTCCCCAGACCCAAGTGATGAGCTGGTGAACCTCATCCTTCCTCACTACAATCGTCACTACTACTACACTAGAAAGAAAGAAGACAGAAGAGCAGGATCGTGGAGGACTGACAGGGGGTAATAAAGATGGAGTCTCTAATGTGTCTGTGTATTTATTTCTATTAAAGTATTTTTTCTCTGTGTGGTGTCTTTTTTTTAACCCTTTATTGGAGATTCTTAATGGCCGGGTCAAACGTGCCTGACATTAAGAATCTCTGGCTTAATACTGGCTGGTAAAACAAAGCCAGTATTAACTCATGATTACCCAACAAGCCACCCGGCTCCAGGGCTGTTGGAAGAGTTGGATACAGCGCCAGATGATGGCGCTTCTATGAGAGCGCCATTTTCTGGGACGGCTGCGGACTGAAATCCGCAGTAGAGGCGCCCACAAACCTCGGGCTAACCTGTGCTGCGGATTCCAATCCCCAGCTGCCTAGTTGTACCCGGCTGGACACAAAAATGGGGCGAAGCCCACGTCATTTGTTTTTTAATTATTTCATGAAATAAGTGAAATAATTAAAAAAAAACGGGCTTCCCTATATTTTTGGTTCCCAGCCGGGTACAAATAGGCAACTGGGGGTTGGAGGCAGCCCGTGGCTGCCAGCTGTACCTGGCTAGCATACAAAAATATGGCGAAGCCCACGTCATTTTTTTGGTGGGCAAAAAAATTCTGCATACAGTCCTGGATGGAGTATGCTGAGCCTTGCAGTTCTGCAGCTGCTGTCTGCTCTTCTCCATACAGACAGACAGCAGCTGCAGAACTACAAGGCTCAGCATACTCCATCCAGGACTGTATGCAGAAGTTTTTTGCTCCCTGAAAAAATTATGTGGGCTTCGCCATATTTTTGTATGCTAGCCAGGTACAGCAGGCAGGTACGGCTGCCCCCAACCCCCAGTTGCCTATTTGTACCCCGCTGGGAACCAAAAATAAAGGGAAGCCCTTTTTTTATTACTTCATGAATTTCATGAAATAAATAGAAAACAAATGACGTAGGCTTCGCCCCATTTTTGTGTCCAGCCAGGTACAACTAGGCAGCTGGGGATTGGAATCCGCAGCACAGGTTGGCCTGAGCTTTCTGGGCCCCACTGCTGCGAATTGCAGTCTGCAGCCGCCTCAGAAAATGGCATTTTCATAGAAGTGCCATATTCTGGCGCTGTATCCAACTCTTCCAGCACCTGCCTGCTATACCTGGCTAGCATACAAAAATATGGCGAAGCTCACGTCCTTTTTTTGTAGTTTTTTGGCAAAAAAAATAAAAAATGCTTCCCTGGATTTTCCATTGCCAGTGAAGGTAACACCAAGCAGTGGGGGTTAGCATAGTTAAATAGTTAAAAAAAAAAATGACGTTGGGTCTCCCCATTTTTGATAGCCAGCTAGGGTAAAGCAGACGGCTGTATCCTGAAAACCACAGCTGGCAGCTTTACCGTGGTTGGGGATCCAATGTGGAGGTCCCCTCAGGCTCTTTTTTATAATTATTTTATAAATATTAATAATTACACAATAAAAGTAGGGTCCCCCCAAATTGGATCACCAGCCAAGGTAAAGCGGACAGCTGTGGTCTGGTATTCTCAGGGTGGGAAGGTCCATAGTTATTGGGCCTTCACAGCCTAAAAATAGCAGGCCGCAGGCACCCCAGACGTGGCGCATCCACTAGATGCGCCAATCCTGGCGCTTCACCCCAGCTCATCCCGTGCCCTGGTGCAGTGGCAAACGGGGTAATAAATCGGGTTGATACTAGCTGTAAAGTCACCTGAGATCAAGCCCAGCAGTTTGTGATGTCATGGCGTCTATTAGATACCCAACATCATAAACTGTCAGTACTAACAAAAACAAAAAATCGACAAAAGAAATTTATTTGAAAAAACAGTCCCCAAAACATTTCCTCTTTCACCAATTTATTGTAAGAAAAAAAATAAAGGGGTCCCACGACGACTCTGGACCGTCTAGAATATGGGGGGGAGACACTCAGGGAACGTATCCCCCATTTTCTAGGAGTGCGGACCCTTCATGTGAGGAGTGTGGGTGCAATGAATCTGCACTCACTCTCCCCGGGTCCACAGCAGCAGAGTCCATGTCGTAATGGTTGCTACCAAAGCTGCAATGCCCTGCTCATGAGGTAAGGGCATGTCTAATCAGGAGAACTACTGTAGAGGAAGCTCTGCTCACTGGTATATAGGTGCTCAGAGGTAATAATAGATAAAATTAGTCAGTAACCTCGGCACTCTATATCTCCCAGACTAAGTCAGTAAGTCACAATGGATAGTAATGCAAAATCACTCTTTATTGGTCCGCATTAAGAAATTTTTTTTTTCATAAGCATATATGTTTTTGTCCAAAACAAGTTACAAGTGACGTTTCGGCCTGAGCCTTCGTCAGATTGGACTTATCTGCATGTAATCATGAAAAATGACAATAATCAGTATCACATAAGAGTGCGAGAACAATAACATAAACTCGAACAATGTAGAGGTACAATTTGGATGCAGCAAAAAAATTGCAACACAGCAAGAAATGAAACACATGATACAAATGTCATAACACAGTACAAGGACAATATAGTAATGACAAATATGGGGTCAGAGTAGGCTTAGACAGCTCTGGTACGAAAGAGATGTCAATCATAAAGTAACATGTGCAGTAGGTGTAGAGCTACAGTATGCATGGCAGAGCTAATGGGTAAACCGACCATAGAAAAAGAACGGAGAAAAAGTGGAGAAAAAGTGGAGAAAAAATGGAGAAAAAGTGGAGAAAAAGTGGAGAAAAAGTGGAGAAAAAAATGGAGAAAAAGTGGAGAAAAAGTGGAGAATAAGTGGAGAAAAAGTGGAGAATAAATGGAGAAAAAGTGGAGCAAAAGAGGAGAAAAAAATGGAGAAAAAGTGGAGAAAAAGTGGAGAATAAGTGGAGAAAAAATGGAGAAAAAGTGGAGAAAAAAATGGAGAAACAGTGGAGAAAAAGTGGAGAATAAATGGAGAAAAAGTGGAGAAAAAAATGGAGAAAAAGTGGAGAAAAAGTGGAGAAAAAGTGGAGAAAAAGTGGAGAAAAAAATGGAGAAAAAGTGGAGAAAAAGTGGATAAAAAGTGGAGAAAAAAATGGAGAAAAAGTGGAGAAAAAGTGGATAAAAAGTGGAGAAAAAGTGGAGAAAAAGTGGAGAAAAAAATGGAGAAAAAGTGGAGAAAAAGTGGAGAAAAAGTGGAGAAAAAGTGGAGAAAAAAATGGAGAAAAAGTGGAGAAAAAGTGGAGAAAAAGTGGAGAAAAAGTGGAGAATAAGTAGAGAAAAAGTGGAGAAAATGTGGAGAAAAAGTGGAGAAAAAATGGAGAAAAAGTGGAGAAAAAGTGGAGAAAAAGTGGAGAAAAAAATGGAGAAAAAGTGGAGAAAAAGTGGAGAAAAAGTGGAGAAAAAGTGGAGAAAAAAATGGAGAAAACGTGGAGAAAAAGTGGAGAAAAAGTGGAGAAAAAATGTAGAAAAAAATGTAGAAAAAGTGGAGAAAAAGTGGAGAAAAAGTGGAGAAAAAGTGGAGAAAAAGAGGAGAAAAAAATGGAGAAAAAGTGGAGAAAAAGTGGAGAAAAAAATGGAGAAAAAGTGGAGAAAAAGTGGAGAATAAGTAGAGAAAAAGTGGAGAAAAAGTGGAGAAAAAGTGGAGAAAAAATGGAGAAAAAGTGGAGAAAAAGTGGAGAAAAAGTGGAGAAAAAAATGGAGAAAAAGTGGAGAAAAAGTGGAGAAAAAGTGGAGAAAAAGTGGAGAAAAAAATGGAGAAAACGTGGAGAAAAAGTGGAGAAAAAGTGGAGAAAAAATGTAGAAAAAAATGTAGAAAAAGTGGAGAAAAAAATGGAGAAAAAGTGGAGAAAGAGTGGAGAAAAAGTGGAGAAAAAAATGGAGAAAAAGTGGAGAAAAAGTGGAGAAAAAGTGGAGAAAAAAATGGAGAAAAAGTGGAGAAAAAGTGGAGAAAAAAATGTAGAAAAAGTGGAGAAAAAATGGAGAAAAAGTGGAGAAAAAAATGGAGAAAAAGTGGAGAAAAAGTGGAGAAAAAAATGGAGAAAAAATGGAGAAAAAGTGGAGCACCCTTTGGTGCCTTTCATGTGGCACTAAGGGGTGCTTAGCTTTGTATTTAGCCAAAAAAATGAAAAAAATAATGACGTAGGGTTCCCCCTAGTTTTGTAGCCAGCTAGGGTAAAGCAGACGGCTGCAGCCTGCAGACCACAGCTGGCAACCCCACCTTGGCTGGTAATCCAAAACTGAGGGCACCCCACGCTGTTATTTTAAATTAAATAAATAATTAAAAAAAAACCACGTAGGGGGTCCCCCAAAATTGGATTACCAGCCAAGGTAAAGCAGACAGCTGGGGCCTGATATTCTCAGACTAGGGAGGTCCATGGTTATTGGACTCTTCCCAGCCTAAAAATAGCAGGCCGCAGCCGCCCCAGAAGTGGCGCATCCATTAGATGCGCCAATCCTGGTGCTTCGCCCCAGCTCATCCCGCGCCCTGGTGCGGTGGCAAACTGGGTAATATATGGGGTTAATACCAGATAGGGAATGTCACCTGGCATCAAGCCCTGGGGTTGGTGAGGTCAGGCGTCTATCAGATACCCGACATCACCAACCCAGTCAGTAATAAAAAAAAAAATAGACGACAACCACATTTTTATTTGAAAAAACACTCCCCAAAACATTCCCTCTTTAACCAATTTATTAGAATGAAAAACAAATCCAAGTCTGGTGTAATCCAAGGGGTTGCCATGACGATCCACACTGTCCCAGTCAATGAAGAGCAGGATGTTCCCCATTGGCTGGGAGAGCAGTGCAGTGACCTGAGCTAACATCAATGGGTCAGCCCAGATCATTGCAGGGGATGACAAGTGCTGCTGTCAGCGAGGTACATTACCTGCGCTGATCTCCAGCACACTGACAGCCCCTGTCACTGAGTTCAATGACCGGCGCCTTCACAGCCAAATATCGCGAGAGGCCCGTGACGTCACCGCTAGTCAGTCTCGGGTCGGAAGCGAGAGGTGATGTGACAAGCGGCAGCCATGGACGACAGTGACAGCGCTGAGGTCGGGATGGCGGGACTTCATCACCGCAGGTAAGCCGAGCGGGACCGTGTGTGTGTGTGTGTGTGTGTGTGTGTGTATGTATGTGTACATGCCGCGGGCAGGAGGGGGCGGAGCGAGCTGAGCGGGGAAGTGTGGGCTTCCTGCACGTAACTAAGATAAACATCGGGTTACTAACCAAAGCGCTTTGCTTGGATACCCGATGTTTATCTTGGTTACCAGCTTGTGGCAGGCTGCCAGCGATGGCTCCTGCACACTGTAGCTGTAAAAAGCCCTGCTTTTTGCTGCTAGAACCGTTCTCAAACGTATCTAGAACTATCGAGCTTTTGCAAAAAGCTCGAGTTCTAGTTCGATCTCGAACAGCCCCCAAAATCACTCGAGCTTAGGACTGGAGAACCGCAAACCGCAAACCGCGCTCAACTCTAGTGAGGACTTATTTTTTGCAGGACGAGATGTCATTTTGAATTACACTATCCATTTCATCATATAATGTAATTATAAGCAAGTAAAAAAAATCCAAGTATGATAAAATAGCAGAAAAAAGTTAAATTCTGCAATTCAGGGTGATGGGGGGAGTTATATACAGCATCCATTTCACAGTAAAACTCCTCTAGCAGTTTGATTATCTTGGCCAGTTCAATTATGTAGATGCTAAATAAAAATAGTTCTTGTTTGATTTTTTTTTTTTTAAATAAAACAGAAATATGGAAAAAATTGTTTTGCTTGAGTCACGAGTGTAAGAGAGCTGCAACGTTTTCCACTTTTGGGATAGAGTGACACGGTGACTCAGTGGTTCGCTCTGTGAGTCTTGCAATACCATGATCTTGGGTCAAAATCACCAAGGACAACATCTGCATGGAGTTTGTATGTTCTCCCTTTATTTGTATTGCTTTCCTCTGGTTTCCTCCCACACTCCAAAGAGATACTGATACGGAATTTAGATTGTGAGCTCAAATGGGGACAGCAATGATCACGTCTGTAAAGTGCTGTGTAATTTATACCACTATACAAGGAGTAAAATAAGTAAATAAATCACAGTCTCCTGCTCTGGTTTCCTTCTATGGTCCTCGGCCAGAGAATTAATGTATATTTTCTCTGAAATCCCAGAATATTTCAGAAAAAAAAATATTCCTGCCTACAATACTGCAGTCTGGCTGTGAGTCATGCTTCTTGCATCACCTGGCCCTTTAAGCGGATTAAGATAACATTGGACATGCCATTGTTCTTTGTCAATTTAGGCCTCAATTACAACTTGTTTGTCCTGTGGCATCCCAATGCAGTGTTATCTGAATCAACATAACCTTTGGTACACCTGTATACATATATATATATATATATATATATATATATATATATATTATATATATATATATACTGGTTACACTGTAATGGGGCTAATGTCCCCAAATTCTCTACTAAGGTACCCCATCCTGGTAATGATCCTCCTGCCTTGTATATGATCCCCGTCCTTGTATATATGTCCCTCATCCTGGTATAGCCCCCATCCTGCTAAATACTCCCATCCTGTTAAATACCCCCATCTGATAAATAACCCCATCCTGGTATAGCCTCCCCCATCCTGATATATACCCCCATCCTGCTATATACCCCCATCCTGATAAATACCCCATCCTGCTATATACCCCCATCCTGATATATACCCCTATACTGCTCTATATCCCATCATGCTATATACCCCATCATGGTATGGGCCCTCATCCTGCTATATATGCCCATCCTGCTCATATACCCCCATCCTGCTCATATACCCCCTATCCTGCTATATACCCTGACCTGCTATGGACCCCCATCCTGCTATATACCCCCATCCAGCTAATATACCCCCATCCTGCTCATATACCCCCATCCTGCTCATAATATACCCCAATCCTGCTATATACCCCCATCCTGCTATATACCCCCATGCTGCTCGTATACCCCCATCCTGCTCATATACCCCCATCCTGCTCAAAATATACCCCCATCCTGGTATGTGCCCTCATCCTGCTATATACCCCCATCCTGCGATATAGTCTGTATCCTATGGCACAGAAAAAAACTAAACATTTATATTCACCTTTTCTCACTCCCTGCAGCATCGATCATCTTCCTCTCTGTGTCAGCAGCAGCGCCGCTGACTTGTATGGAGCCGTTCCCCTGCAGCATCGTGATGTCCTCCTGTCTGCTGGCTCGCTGATGTGTGTGGAGCCATGTGTGCACAGCGATGACATCATCCCTGTGCTCACTGCTCTCTACACAGATCAGTAGGCCGGCAGACAGGAGGACATCACGATGCTGCAGGGATCAGTGGCCGGTGAGTATATCATACTTATTCACTGCCCCCACGCTCATGATGATGCACGGGGGGCAGTGAATACAGCTGCACATGATCACTCCAGGCTGTAGTTGCCAGGGGTGATGACGTGGGCCAGCTCTTTACTATGCGTGCACCACACACCCATCATCCCGCTCACCTGTCAGTGCCGGCTTTAAAACTGAGAGATGATGGGCGGGAGGATGGGCGTGCATACGAAGTCAGCGGGTCCATGTGGTCACGGCAGGCGCTGCTACAGCCTGCTCGTGCCGCCGATGACCCGCTCCACCGCAGCACCCTCATTCCCCATAGCCCTACATTCAGACTATAAGACGCACCCCCCACTTTCCCTTAACATTTGAGGGAAAAAAAAGTGCATCTTATAGTCCGAAAAATACGGTAAATAAATTTCAGAGTGAGTTCCACCATTGATAATAGAAAGCAAAAGTAAAACATAATAAATTGTATACTATTGTTATAGAATTATTAACCTTTATCATATATCAAAATTGTGCCATTGATCAATGTTCTATAATTCAGAAGATGTCAGAGCATGCTGGTAGTTGTAGTTTTGCACCTGCTGGGAAGCTGTAGGCTGGGTATCAAGGATATAAAGATTTATTTTTAAAATTTAATATTCAATATCAATTGTTTACATTTTTTTACTCAAATATAATTATTATACGCTTAATAAAATAAAATCTGATAATCTTGCTATTAATATAGCACTTGCTTTTCAACTCACTTTTTTTAAATTCTTCCCTTGATTTTACATGGAAAATATTGTGCAGTTGGTTAACTGCATTGTATTTCTTCTTGTGTCCTTGAGCAAAAGTCAAAATCTTGCCACAAGATGGAGTTCAGATCATATAACACTGCAAATACTATTTCATAAACGTTCTATGAATTACAGTGAGAACCATGGAAAACATTCCTACACAGCAGTAGACAAAGCAGCATTTCTGCCGACCCCATTACAACTATTGAAATGACACAGATTGCCTGTGAAAAAATCATTCTATCTGAACCACTAACTGAATGGTCATATAGAGCTGTTTCTTATAAAGAAAGAAAAAAAAAGGTTCTTCAGCAGCTTTGTTGTGAATTATAAACTTCCTGGTTCTCTTGTATTAAATATAATACATTTCTCATATGCTACAGAAAATAAAGACGGTATGTCACATCAACATCAATAACTAATTGATGGGCAAGAAGCTCCTCTTTACTTTTCCAAAAGACGTTCTGAAGCAGCTGTTTATATATATATATATATATATATATGTATATATATATAGATATATACATATACACGTGTGTGTGTGTATATATGTATATATATATATATATATATATATATATATATATATATACACGCGTATATATATCCATATTTAAACAATTTTCAGAGCAGCACTTAAAATTAAAGTGGGTGCAAAATCCTTCACAACAGCATCCTACCGTCCCTTCAATATTTCCAAAAGTGTGCTGCCTTCTGGTTTTTTTGGATACATATATATATATATATATATATATATATATATATATATATATATATTATAAATAATGTTTGTATTACTAAAATATTCTAAGGTTTTCATGTTGGCCTGAGAGATGTATAAATTAGAGATGGAGCACTGAGACAGACATATCATTGGTGCAACCTGTGCAGTCACACGGGGCCCAAAAGGTAAGAGGGCCCATTTCTACATCCACAGTAGGGGCAGTTTTGTATTTTGATGAGTTTTTGGACATATATAGAGTATACTGTTCATGCACAGGGGCTGTTTTCTGTCTCTGTCCGTCAGTGATGGAGCAAATTGATTCGAGGACTGGATCCAGCGGCCATGTCAGTGACCATATCTGGAGGGGTTCAAGTGGAGCCCAATAAATCTTTTCTTAATTGCCTGCATCCCTTTCTCTTCTTTTGATTAGATGGCCTGTTTGAGATCAAAATTGCAGTGCGACGCATATATGATCCAGGTGAGTTAATCAAAAGAAGAGCTGTGGATGCTGGAAGGTAGGAGGCCCTTTACTGATATCCAGCCACAGATTACTGACATGACCGGTGGACCAGGTTCGTCAAATCGATTTGTACCATCTATAGCATAAATGTGTGCCACCCCGTGCATTACCTTCAGGTGCAGGTCGTCGCAGGGTCGTCACAGGCATGGAGATATTCTGGTCACAGGTAGGTTGATTTCTGTTGGATTCGTGACGCCACTCTCGGTATTGCGGTCAGGGTGACCGCCACTGCAGATTAGGGGACGTCTGGGGCTGATGTTGAATGCAGTTAGATGTAGTGGCCTCCCGAGAGTGAGGCTGGCCTCAGGGCCCAGTTTGGGTGTGTAGAACCACAGGTCGCAGAATGACTCAAACGCACAACCATAATGTCTTTCAGGGTTTTTACTCATGTCAGATGGCAGGGTGAGTAACCCGGGCGTAGCTGTGAAGCACACAGTAGGGAACCAGGCTCTTTCAGGCTGACTTGTGAGGGTGGCTACTGACTCACCTTCCTAGCCCTTGTGTTTTTGTGGTGACCCCGACTTGAAGTCCTGCTGGGATCACCCAGGGAAGTTGCTGCTGCCTGTTCTCCCATTTTTCGGCCCGTCTGCTTGTAGCCTGGACCAGGTCACTCCAGCTGCTTGCCTCTTGTGAACTATGGGCCCTCTGATTGCTACGTGGCTCCGGACTCTGTGTTGTTATGGTGGAGGGTATGATGTACCCCCACCTGAAGGTTTGGTAGGCAAACTGAATGGGACCCTGCGCTGGGGACCTGTAACCCCTGTGGCCTGGTCCTCTCCTGGAAGTCCCCATACTCAGCCACCCCTTTGCACTCCAAAGGTGGGTGCATTTCGGGCGGGACACTACCAGGTGACCATTCTCCCCTGTCAGTAGCCACTGCACCTGCGGTGTCTGACTAGTGACAGCCTCCAGGGTCTCCTCCTTGCGACTGCTCTCCCTGAGCTTCACTTCATACTGGCTCACTGCTTCCTCCCCTCTGTGCCTGCCTACGCAACTTAGCAACTAGGCTCTCTACCACACCCCTTGAGTGGAGATGGAGGCCGCGCCCCCTCCTGGATTCCCCAGGGGTCCCTTCAAAGGTCAATGTGCCTGTGTAACCACACCTCAGTCAGCCTTCTGGATTACCTGTTTTGTACTGCCTTCAGCATGGGTGCAGTACTCGGTGGTGCCTGACCAGGTCAGGGGCGCCACAAATGCATTGAGCTGCAATTTTGTGGTTTCATGCAAGTGGCATAAACCAGAGATCCAACATACTTTTCAAAACCTAGAAATACGTATAATATTTTAACATCTATTAGTTTGTAATATGTGACGTAAAAATTATCTGTTTCTTTTCAAAGCTATCTTCATGACATGACCTAATTGCCCACATGCAATGTGTTCTATTAATTTTCCATTATTTTGAATAAAGGTATTATTAGTGCATACATAAATAAGAACTAATAGGAAATGCTTTAATCTCCCCGGGCTGTTCTGTGACACCTCTGAAACATGTTCCTACGTCAGACCAACAGTAATTCGACTGTTAAATTGCAAGTGTCGGCTCCATATAGTACACAAATGAATTCAGCTGCTAAAAAGATTATGAAAATGCCAAACAGGCTATAAATGCATAATACAAACTAGTGTATATAGGCATGTCACAGTGATTAATGACATGTTTTCAAAAGATGGAGCTTTCTCAAGGTATTACCTGATATCTTGTGGCAAACAGAGATAACACAATGCAATATCAGAGTAAGTTGGGCTACAAGAAAAACTCAACCCTAATCCATCTGTGCCATCTAATCACAAAAAAAGGACTCTGAAAAGTTAATTTAATAGAGTTTCTAATATATTATTTCAATTTGTAAAAGTTACACTCTCCTGAGAAGCCACAATAAGTAAAACAGCTGTTTATTTTAGGCAGCTGAGCGCATATATATTTACTCAACTTAAAAGGAAACCTGTCAGATGCAATGTGCACCCAGAAGAATGAGCAGTTCTGGGTGCATATTAGTGATTCCTGCCTAAAGGTGGTGTCACACACAGCGACAACGACAACGACGTCACTGCTACGTCACCATTTTCTGTGACATTGCAGCGACGTCCCGTCGCTGCCGCTGTGTGTGACATCCAGCAACGAGCTGGCCCCTGCTGTGAGGTCACCGCTCGTTGCTGAATGTCCAGCTTAATTTTTTGGTCGTCACTCTCCCGCTGTGACGCACAGATCGCTGTGTGTGACAGCGAGAAAGCGACGAAATGAAGCGAGCCGGGAGCAGGAGCCGGCATCTGGCAGCTGCGGTAAGCTGTAACCAAGGTAAACATCGGGTAACCAAGGTGGTTACCCGATATTTACCTTCATTACCAGCCTCCGCCGCTCTCAGGCTGCCAGCGCCGGCTCCTGCTCTCTGCACATGTAGCTGCAGTACACATCGTGTAATTAACCCGATGTGTACTGTAGCTAGGAGAGCAAAGAGCCAGCGCTAAGCAGTGTGCGCGGCTCCCTGCTCTCTGCACATGTAGCTGCAGTACACATCGTGTAATTAACCCGATGTGTACTGTAGCTAGGAGAGCAGGGAGCCAGAGCTCAGTGTGTGTGGCTCCCTGCTCTCTGCACATGTTGCAGCACAGCGACGCGTGTCGTTATGATCGTTGATTCGGCTGCTGTGTTTGACAGCTAAACAGCGATCATAACAGCGACTTACAAGGTCGCTGCTACGTCACAGAAAATGGTGACGTAACAGCGACGTCGTTGTCGCTGTCGTTTAGTGTGACCCCAGCTTAACAGCCCCTCTATACACTAACATAGATAAAGAGAGCTTTAGAAAATGTATTTCTAAAGATTGTTTAGTATATGCAAATGAGGCCAGCGACTAGTCGCAAGGGAATTACTTACCTTGGCTGGTTGACCCACATAGCATGGTAGCACGCCCCTGGACCAGTGGATCCCTGCCAGATTGAAAATAAAATCTGGATCAGCTCCGGAGCCTGGTGCCCATATAAGTCTATGGGGACCAGAATCCGGAGATTAAAAACGTTGGTGGAAGGGATACGGGGGTAGGAGCGCATGCGGTGTACTCACCTGAGGCTGTGTCATGACAACAAACTCCTTCCGGGTAACGCTTTTCCTTTCTGGAGCCGACAATTCAATATTCATTGTTTTGCCTGCCCACCGGCACGTGTAATTGGTTGCAGCTAGAAGCACCCCCCCTTGAGTGGCAGCGTGACAACTGACTGCAAACCAATCACAGGTGGCAGGACGGCTGGTGGGTGTGAAAAGCAGTGCAAGTGTCTTCGGGTCAGTATGGTGAACATGCATGCCTTTCAGAAACACATGCATGTTCCTGTCAGAAGTGTGCGGCTGTGCCGGTGATGCAGAGTCAAACTCATACAAGTCTGACATGTCATTTGCCGGCACAGCCTGCACTCTCTGAACATGAGCGTGCATGTACCTGACATGCCCGCCCCAGGGCCTTAGGGTACTCGGAATGGGGCCGGACTAGTCTGGGACATCAGTGGTGGTGGAGGTCCGGCTTCGTGACCCTGGTGGTATTTTTTCAATGATAAAGGGGATGATGATGGGAGTTGTATTTTAGAGATTTTTAAAGTTTGTAATGTCACCTGTGGTTTGGCGGCTATGTAAGCTACCACTGTGCTGTGGGATTCCCGGGGCAGGTAATGAGGGCACAGCTGAGGTGCTTTACTCCCCACAGGTGGGGTGAGGCCCCGAGATAACCGTTGATAAAATGAAAGTCTATGATGGCAGGTTGTGACGCAGAAGGAATAGAGACAACACCAGGGCTTTGCAACAAGTCTTTTACTCACTTTATTGATTCAAGCTTTACAGCCTTTTTAGTCCATCCACAGTGAGCTGGTATCCTCAGTGATGGGCAAACACCGATCCTGAGTACATCCAAGGCCAGTACCAGTTCTCCTTTTGCTTGTCTTTCCTGGCCATCTCTTTGCGCTGACCTTCACCCTCCTGTCCTGCGCATCCACACACAGTGCTCTAAGCCAGGGGCCGCAGACCAGCAATGGGACTTCTGCCTGCCTAGCTCCCTCTGGGAACCTTCAAAGGGATTTCTGCCTGACTGGCTCCCTGGTCCTCTGTGACCCTCTTCCAGCGGATTCGTGTGCTGCTTGTGGCCCAAAGGTGCATACAGCCATCCTGGCCTCTGGTGTTACTAGGAAGTCCTGAAATATCGTCCTAGCCTTGGGACTGGGACACCTTAGCAACCAATCCCTTCACTTTGAGCTACTGTCTGTGAAACGTGACTATAGGGGTGTCTGACACACTTCCCCTAAGTCACTGGGATTCTTTCTCCCATCTCCTCAGAGTTGAGCAGGACCCCTGGGGCCCTCACCCCTAGTCAGTCTCCTCTCTTCTCCTGACTAAAAATATATAAAACAGGAAAACGGGTTTAAGCCGCGCTAAAAAACACTGTTACCAGGAAATTAACAAAATCTCTTTTAATTTCAGCAATCCAACGCATTTCAGAGACAAGGACTGTCTCCTTCTTCAGGGGAAAAAAGAAATCACACATACAGCTTACAGACCAATTACTTATAGAGGAGTCTATACTGCCACGTTGACATCTATGACATCATTGCTCACATGGTATCAGAGTGACTCATAGACACATGAAAGAAACTGCAAAGGCATGGAAAGGAGGAGGAGTGATTTTCCATTAACACATAAAAGGGAAAAATAAACATGAAATAAATACATCAATACAGGCATAAATAAGAAATCTGTTTGGTTCTTTCAGAGCGCGTCAATATGTTAAAAAATATATATTTAATACAATTTTGCGAACCTGAAAAAAGAGGAAAAGTTTTTGGTTTCACATGGAGTGGTTAATAATGGGAAACCAAAAACTTTCCCTCTTTTTTCAGGTTCGCAAAATTGTATTAAATGTATATTTTTTAACATATTGACGCGCTCTGAAAGAACCAAACTAATTTCTTATTTATGCCTGTATTGATGTATTTATGTCATGTTTATTTTTCACTTTTATGTGTTAATGGAAAACCACTCCTCCTCCGTTCCATGCCTTTGCAGTTTCATTCACGTGTCTATGAGTCACTCTGATACCATGTGAACAATGACGTCATAGATGTCAACGTGGCAGTATAGACTCCTCCATAAGTAACTGGTCTGTAAGCTGTATGTATGATTTCTTTTTTCCCCTGAAGGAGACGGTGCTTGTCTCTGAAACGCGTTGGATTGCTGAAATAAAATGAGATTTTGTTAATTTCCTGGTAACAGTGTTTTTTTTAGTGCGGCTTAAACCCATTTTCCTGTTTTATATATTTTTATCACGTTTTGCACGGGGCCGCTGCTTGAACCACGCGGACACTCACATGCTCATCAAGGGGTTGTGACTGGCACAACCCGACCAGGTGAGTGTACCCTTCTATATTTCTACACGGTAAATACCGGGTAAGACCCTATTGCGCCTTCTGTCTCCCCATCTCTAGCAGCTCTTCTCCTGACTGACTGACCGACTCTCCTAACCGCCAATTTTCAAAACTTAGCTCCGTCCCTTTTACCTCACATCTTACTCACTAAGCTCGACCCCCTGGATGGTTCTAGAAACAGTGCACAGGGCTTAAGTGCTATAACCAGACTAAGCATCAATGGAACCTGCCCTGATCTAATGCGAGAGCTAACAATTTGGTGTCTGGAGGCTTTTGCTGCGTAAACCTATAGATGCCCTCTTTCTTACCCAGGATGGGGCACCACACCTCTGACTGAGGTGCAGTACCTCTGCGGCTATGGCAGAATCAGGGGCGCCATATACCTGGAAACACATGCACGCTCCTGTCAGAAGTGTGTGGCTGTGTTGGTAATGCGCTGTCAGACTCGTACAAGTCTGACATGACATCAGCCGGCACAGCCTGCCGCTCTCTGAATATGAGTGTGCATGTACCTAGAAACACATGCACGCTCCTGTCAGAGTGTGCTGGTGTTGCAGCTTTTTTCTTTGCCTTTTTCTGCAACCAATCACAGACGAGAGGACGGATGGTGGGCGGGGAAAACACGGAAAGCTGTGTGTATACGATGTACAGTACAGGAAGTGAGTTCACGACCCAGAAGCAGTGTGGCATCATGACACTGAGTCTCGGTAAGTATGAAACGCTGTTTTATTTCTGTTTTTCTTTATTTTTCAATTATTTTCCCCAGTGCCAGATCCGTATCTGGCATCCGGAAATCTTTGAAACCCTCACAGATCCAGATTTTTACAGTTCGGATCCGCTCAGCCCTATTCATCTCTTTTAAAACACAACCAAAAGTGATTTAAAATATTACATCACTCATTTTGAAGTCAGTGGTCCATCTATATAATGCTTGGCTAATACATAGGAAATAGTGTTACTTAGACTAAGATGAATCTCCCGAATTAGAGGCTTCTCCTGTTTTTACACAGAATTCATTAACACTAGAAGTCCCAGAAATTTCGAGCTCCCCCCTGAAGTCCCAAAAGAGGGTCAAATGACCCAATATAATAAACTGAATAGAACTAACTAGAAACTAAATGGCTAAACTCAATGGAAAACAACAACCTCCTGTGGTGCGACAGTAATGGCCTTAATTACAGAACAAAAGATGGTGATTATAGGATGTTAGCTAAAATCCTTCAGTTCATCTGACCCGTCTCTGGGTTCCAAAGGTAGAAATGTTAAATGACCCCTCTCTGGGACTTCTAGTGTTAAACCATGGACTGAAAGATTGTCCCCTATTTTAGCCTTTGACGTCTTCCACAGAAGAGCTAATATCTTTACAAAAAGCTGGGGTATGCCTAACACCAGTATTTCAAGACAATGGTAACATTTAACTGTTTTTGTATACATAAAGATAGAGCTAAATTCTGTTTGAAAAAGACCTGTCACTAGGTAAAAAGGCCAGGTTTTGTTCTTGTTTAACTCATGCTGCTACCCAGAGTATTCAGGGTTGGTTTGTTTGTTTAATTTGCAATACAGTTGCAGATATATGGTACTTTGTATTTAGTTAAAATATTTATGGCCTTTACTTAGGGCACATGGCTCTCAGTGTAATAAGACAGATAAGGCAATAGACATGCCTCCAGAGCATGTAAGGCAAAAAAGCCCCCATATAATGACCTTAAAAAAACACTAAAAAGGCTCATATCTAATGAACCATATGGTGAATTTAAATATAATACAAAACAGAGTTAATAAAATGAGAGCAAAAACTGGCCACTTTTGACCTGGTGACAGATTATTTTTAACAGGTGATGATTAACTCACTGAGGTTACAGTTGTTCAACTATGCCACAGGACATTTTAGCCCTGCAGCTTGCTGGATAGAAGGCCTTGTACAAGATGTGAACATACTTCAGGCTAATTGAATGGGATCTACTTTCTTTGACATGGAATTGTCATGAGAATTAAAGAGAATTATTTTTTAATGTAACATAAAGACATGGCTGTTATGGTGCTATATACGGATTCATTTTCTACATATGGTGAAGAAATACATTTTGTGGTTCTTCAGCATTTGAAACGTTCTGCTAATTAGTTTTCGGTGCATAGAGACTGAACTGTACACTAGGTTTTCTCCTTCCTGTCTGCGATTCCCCAACCCATGTACCTGCCTCCAGTCTTTAAATGACCTGAATTCTTAGCAGTAAGGAGGAAGGAAACTATAGAAAGACTGCAGGGTTGTTAGATGCTCAAGAGATGTTTGGGAATAAACCTTCAAATTGGCCTTTCAGCAATTTTTTCATGCTGAATTGGATGCATGTAGGTACCTCCTGATGAAGAATGGTCAGTTTGAAACGTACGTAGAGACAGCAGGATCTCCACTTATTTTCCACATCTATCAGTGAGTGTCCATTGTAATCTATTGTTACTCTTATGCACTTTATATTTTGCTATTTAGCACTCAGTTTTGTAGCACCCCTGAGCAATCAGGAGCTACAGGGAACTGCATCCTGTCAAAGATGCAGGGCCTACCCCCAGGGACCCAGAAGACCAGTGCCAGTAACACCAAAACACACATATAATCCCTGTTTTTCTCCCCCCCCAAGAACTGGTGACAGGCTAGGGTTGGACCCAATGCATGGCCACTTAAGGGTGAAACTGATCCAGTTCACTAGATGACAACCAGGGAGGAGGAGTCAGTCAGTAAGTGGAAGTGAAAGGAGATGGACATAATGACACTGACGGGAGAATGTAGCGGTCACCTGAGGGCCCAGGCGCGTGGTTGCCGGAGGAGTACGGTGGAGTACTCTCGGAACAATAGCACTGGCGGAGTACAGTGACCTAGGTCAGAAAAACACTCCAGGCAGACCTCAGAAAATCTGCATGGTGAGGGGACCCTCCAGGACCTCACCAGTCATAGAGTTCGGGGCACAGCAGTGATGGAAAACCAGAGGACTGGGAACTAAGGACAGACCCGACAGAGTTTAAACTGGCTGCCATACAGACCAGAATCGAAAGACAACCAGGAGGGGACCACCAGATGCTCCAATACACGGGGACCGACCAACCAGAGAAAGGTGCAGGGAAAGTAAGCCACCAGGTCACCACACCGACAATGGAACTATGGGGACCAGTGGTGGGGACCAGCCTCCATCAAGTTGCAAGCATCACCATCGTGATTAAAGAACCAGTTACACTGCAATCCCATGTGTGGTCTACCTTCTTTCCGCGCCCCAGTATTGTGAACGGACTTAACGTCAAACACCATCATTTATCCCCTGGGGCCTAGCCCTACTTGCGGAGGGCCACATCATCCAGGCTGCCATTAACATCAGCCCCAGCAGTGAAAGTCTGTGCAGCGGCTACTACATCCATATAGCTGCAACCCGCAAGTGGTGTCACGACAAAAACTATTATAATCCCTGTAAATATCCCCTTTTAAATGCGACCCCCCAGGTTTACGGAACCAGGAACCGGCCATTACACCCGTGACAATTCCCAGTGAAACTAGGCCAGGGACCGAGTACCCCATAGCCCTGGGGTGCGACAGTTACATCATCACTGATCTATAGATATGCTTCTAGGTGTGGAGACACGGGGCTCAGTGGGTGCTCTCGTCCGCTAAAACCCGCCGCCTCTAGAAAGACAGCGTGGCTCAGGGCTCATCCCAACTGAACGCCAGCCTCCTTAACCGTGGGCGTAACACTACTCAGACAACACAGGGTGAGGGAACCACAATAATTAGACTTTATTGGATCCCCAAACAATTAACGGCACATAACACATAACCAGCAAAACACAAATGTAACAGGCAACAGAGTCTCACCCTTACGCTGGCTCACCAGGGATTTAGAATGTCCATGCCTCAGAGCTTCCAGGGCTACTTACTCCAATCCAGCAGCACTCCGTTTTTGGTGTACACCCACCGAGAAAGGAATAATGCCAGATTTAGGAAGCTGTCTGAGGTCTGCAAAGTCTGTAACAGGTGACTGAACTGTCCCAACCTGAGTGTCCTCCTTAGGTAGTCCTGGTATGATGTTACAATCCTGGCAGCCGGAGTCGAAATCCCTAGGCTGTAGATATGGTCTCCAACCGGAACCGGAGTCCCTAGATTGAAGCCATAAGGTATCCTGATCCTCTAGTCAGCTCCTAAGAGCTTAGGATCTATCAGCATCCATCAACAACCACCTGGTGGCTTAAAGAAAACCCTTTTATAGCCACAGCCTTCTACTTGGATACACTGCGTCCTCATCGATTGGTTGGACAAGATCGCCTCTCCCATTGGATGAATTTCAAGCTGCATGGAGAATGTTCATCCAAATGATGTCTACAGAAAGACTGAGGGAATGCACAGACTAGATAATGGCTACTAAGGTAATCACATTAGCAATACACAACTACAATACAATGATTACTGGAAGAGTCTGGAGAAACAATCCGTCTGGCTTTCAGTGGCCAACACAATTACATGAGTCAACAAGAGTCTTGTAAAAACAATGAGGGACTTATCCCCCGTCTATAAACAATCTATCATCCTGTCTGGATGAATGTTAAGAAACTTTAACCCATGAGAGTCCATGTCATCACACTAGGCACATGCACTTTATATGCGGCAGCAGTTTTGAAATTTTCTATTTATCCTTATAGAAATATATTTTGGTTAGTGGATGGATTTTTCCATATTGCTTTTTGTTTGTGTTTAGCTGTCTATTGCCAGATTAACATACATGTGTATATGTTTGAATTTGCTGTAACAATAGTAAGAGGACTATATACTCCCTGCATACTAATTATTCAGCAACAAGTGCTTGAGTTCAATCTGTGGATTTTTCCTGCTTTTTGCCAAGCAAGAATTTTTTATATACTATTTTGATATTTATGATGTTTTAATGTGTATTTTAAATATATGTAGTAAAGAATAATTTTTAAGCATAATATACTCAATTTTCTCTAATTTACCATTTGCATGAGTTTTTTGCCTTGTACTTTCCATTATTTTGGTGGAATGTCCTTGAAGTTTAATGATATCTTGTGTGAAGGCGTATTTATATATGGAACCTAAAGGTAGGAAGTAGACTTTGAAATCTTTAGAAATTATACATTACAGCAGTGGAAGGTGGGACAGGGTATGCGACAGAGCAGGCAGGCTGGGGGGACACACTGTTACAGGAGGGATTTATTTTTATTAGGTTGATCGACTCTTCACATGGCACCTGTTGGCATTATCTTTCACATCATATAGTTAAAACCTCTCTTATGTGGTTTAGAGGTAGGAATGGAATGGTATGATCGCATTGTCATAATGGATATAATTGGTATGATATAGGAGGTATCACCACATTTTCTATTCAACAGACTTATTCATTAACTGCATGTTGAAGTCTCTTGGCATGAATTTAGAGTGACCTGATGGGACTATTGGGTATCCTGCATCCTAGAGAATACTTAATTAACAAAAGATTCAAGCTACTTATTGCAAGATGTAGCATCTGTGTGTGCGGCCCTGAAGGGTCATCAGAATCACTCAATTTGGCCACTGTGTAACCCTACGACATTGAATACTGTATACTTCAATAACATCATTTTTAAAGATAAGATTACCATTGTCACTCCTGATAAATCCATGTTGTAAAAGGGAGAAATGCGTTAAGTGTATAGTATAATGATATGTACCCCATTAGCATCTTTATCCTATGGGGTCTCTAGCATTACCTACACACATATTTTATCTAATTTTGTTCTTTCCTATATTGCATACATCTTAGGGTCATTGAGAGAAAGCCGACACTGAGCAGAGGCACCACTATATGTTGTAGGGTGTTTAAACGCCTCAGTTAGGCAGGTTCAAATAGGGCCATTTATTGAATTTTCGTAGAATCTTCCCCTTTCTTCTTATCCATTACTGTGCGACATGTGTGTATGGTGGAATCCTTTATTGTTGGTATTTGGTATGTTTATTCTCATGTTTGTTGTGCACTAGTTTGCACTTTATCAGTATTTATGTGTATCAGTAAAGGAATTATTTATACGTAGTTATTTGTTTTTGTATTGCATATAGGGTATATTTATTTATATTTGGGGTTTTTTCTGGTTTAAAGTTTGGCCAAATCCAGCCAACCAGAACTTACATTCTAAAGGCCCCCTTACACGCAATGTTGTATCTAGCGATATATCGCCGGGGTCACTGATTCCGTGACGCACATCCGGCATCGTTAGCGACATTGTTGACGATCAGAAATATCAAAAATACTCACCTTATCGTTGATCGTTGACTCGTCGTTCATTTTCAAAAAAACGTTGATTGTTGCAGGACGGAGGTTGTTCGTCGTTCCAGCACACATCACTACGTGTGACACCTTGGGAACGACTAACTACAGCTTACCTGCGGCCGCCGGCAATGAGGAAGGAAGGAGGTGGGCGGGATGTTATGGCCGCTCATCTCCGCCCCTCCGCTTCTATTGGGCAGCCGCTTAGTGACGGCGCTGTGACTTTGCATAAACTGCCCCCTTAGAAAGGAGGCGGTTCGCCAGCAACAGCGACGTCGCTAGGTTAGGTAAGTCAGTGTGACAGGTCCTAAAGATTTTGTGCGCCACAGGCAGCGATTTGCCCGAGACACACAAACGACGGGGGCAGGTGATTTTACCAGTGATATCGCTAGCGATATCGCTGCATGTAAAGCTCCCTTTATTATATCCTCTCCTGTGGTGGCTTATTCCCATCTTTTTTCATTTTTGTTTATTTGTGTTTACTTTGTTGGTTTGCCCCTTCATTTAGTCTATAACTGTATATATGCAGTTATGTGACACTAGACATTATTGTTTATTCCATACTTTTTATAGGGCATTTTTTTCTGAGTCTTTTTGAGTCATGATGTTTTACTATGATGCATAACTTCCACAACCTCACCTTATAGCAAAGTTTGACTGTTCTTCACCTAAGTTTAAAGACTTTTTCCATTACTTTTACATTCTTTGCCCTTCCTTAGGATAGGTCATCAATATCTGATCGTCCAGGGTCCAACACCTGGCACCCCACTTTATCAACTATTTTTGGTGTGTGCTGCGGTAGCAGGTGGCTGGAAAAGTTACATTCCAAAGCTGTCTCATCTTCTGCTAGCGGGCGCAGATGGGTACTGAAAATCTGCCTCCTAATGATTTGAATGGGAAGTACCGGACTGTGGCCACTAACAGTTGATGGGCAGAATCGGAACTACGCATTTCCGACTGTCTGCTAGCGCTGCTGGCACCAGGAGCAACTGATCAGCGTGTGTGCTGGATGTTGGACTTTGGCTGATCCGACATTAATGACCTATCTCAAAGGCCATCAATGATAAAGTAGTGGACAACTGCTTTACAAAATCCTTTATTTTGTGCAATTGTACCTAGAAGAATTGCTAAATTGATTACATTTAGATTTAGGTTTTGTTCTTTCATTTTTCATTTTATTAGTTGAAAAAAAAGAAGGATTATTGTGTACTCACCGTAAAATCTCTTTCTCTGAGTCTTCATTGGGGGACACAGGACCCTGGGTGTATGCTGCTGTGACTAGGAGGCTGACACTAAGTGAACATAAAAAGAGTTAGCTCCTCCTTGGCAGTGTACACCCCGAGCCGGAGGCGGGACTATGCCAGTTTAGTGAAAAAGCAGTAGTAGGAGAGACCTGAACAACCATAACTAAACAATGTAATACAAGAGAAAAATGTGTGGTGAAAAACAAAGTGCCTTTTGGGCACGTAAATATATAGTAGCCGGATGGAAACAAAGGTGTCCTGCAAACAACATCGGGAAACATCCGGTAAATGAAGACCTCACAATCCAAACAGGGTGGGTGCTGTATCCCCTATGAAGACTCAGAGAAAGAGATTTTACGGTGAGTAAACAAAAATCGTTCTTTCTCTATCGCTTTCATTGGGGGACACAGGACCATGGGACGTCCAAAAGCAGTCCCTAGGTGGGTACTTAAGCCGTCCTACAGATCCAACAAACACACAAATTCTGTAGGAAAGCTCTGTACAAATGTTTACTACCTTTTTAGAGGTGTGCGACGGCCATCTGCAACACCTTTCTCCCAAGGCAGGCATCTGCTGATGCCTGGGTGTGGACCTTGTAAAACCTGGTGAAGGTATGAAGACTGGACCACATTGCGGCTTTGCAGACTTGCTCGGCTGAAGCCTGGTGCCTGATTGCCCAAGACGCCCCAACTGCACGGGTGGAATGGGCTCTTACTCCCCTCGGAGGGGACTTGTCCCTGATTCGGTAGGACTCCGAAATGGCTGACCTGATCCATCTGGCAATGGTAGCCTTGGACGCCGGCATGCCCTTCTTGGAACCAGAAGGCAGGACGAACAGGTTGTCTGATTTGCGGAAAGGCGCAGTCCTCGAGACGTAAGTCCTGAGCGCTCGTACTAAGTCCAGAGTGTGTAGTGACCTTTCCAAGGAGCGAGTGGGTGCCGGACAAAAAGATGGAAGCACGATCTCCTCATTCAGGTGAAAAGGAGACACTACCTTCGGCAGGAACTCCGGAGACGGGCACAGGACAACCTTGTCCTGGTGAAAAACAAGAAATGGTGAACGGCACGAAAGAGCTGCCAGTTGAGACATTTTCCTGATTGAAGTGACCGCCACCAAAAAGACCACTTTCCAGGATAAGTGTGAGAATGAAGATTCTTTGAGTGGTTCAAATGGAGCCAGTTGGAGGGATCCTAAAACCAGATTAAGATCCCATGGTTCTAGCGGAGCCCGATAGGGCGGATTCAGATGAGCGATTCCTTGGATGAACGTCTTGACCTGCGGATGTGATGCTAGATTTCTTTGGAAAAGAACAGACAAAGCCGAAACCTGCCCCTTGATGGTTGCCAGCGAGAGACCCGCTTGCAACCCTGCCTGAAGGAACGCTAGAAGTGTCGGTAGTGACAGAACTAGCGGGGAGAGATTGCCATTGACCTCGCATCACTGAAAAAAGGCCTTCCAGGTGCGGTAGTAGATCTTTGAAGATGAAGGCTTTCGAGCCCTAATCATAGTCTGAATCACTCCTGGAGCAAATCCTGATTGGGCTAACAGCCAGGATTCAAGAGCCATGCCGTAAAATTGAGAACCCCTGAATTTTGATGGAAGAGCGGACCCTGAGACAGCAGGTCTGGCTGATCCGGAAGCCGCCATGGGGTGTCTGCGACGAGCTGTGCGAGTTCTGCGAACCATGCTCGCCTGGGCCATTCTGGGGCGATGAGAAACACCGGAATGCCCTCTGCCTTGATTTTCTTGAGGACTCTTGGGATCAGTGGCAGCGGAGGAAAGATGAACGGTAGTCTGAACTGATTCCACGGAAGAATGAGGGCGTCGACTCCTAGCGCCTGCTGGTCGTGGTAGCGGGATATGAACTGTGGGACTTGATTGTTAAACCGCGAGGCCATCAGGTCCACATCTGGAGTCCCCCACCTGTGGCAAATCTGCTTGAAAACCTCTCTGTTGAGAGACCATTCGCCCGACGCCAGACCCTGTCTGCTGAGGTAGTCGGCCGCCCAGTTTTCCACGCCGGGGATATGTACCGCGGAGATCCTGGCGTGGTGAGACTCTGTCCACTGTATGATCCTCTTCACCTCTCTCATCGCCATGACGCTCCTCGTGCCGCCGTGATGATTGATGTATGCCACCGCCGTGGCGTTGTCCGATTGTATCTTGATTGGAGACCCCTGGAGAAGGCGCTGAAAGGCTTGCAGGGCTCGTAGGACTGCTCTGATCTCCAAAACATTGATCGGGAGCCGGCTTTCCTGGTAGGACCACTGATCGTGAGTCGTATGTTGATGGAAGACCGCTCCCCAGCCCAGAAGGCTGGCATTGGTTGTGACTGTCTTCCAGTGCACCGGTAAGAACGACGTTCCTTTGACGAGATTCTGGCTGTTGGTCCACCAGCGCAGCGAGTGGCGGACTTCCGGGGACAAATGTATCTTGCGATCCAAGGTGAATAGAGACTTGTCCCAATTGTGCAGCAGAGATAGCTGAAGGGGACGAAGGTGGAAGCGGGCAAACGGAACCGCCTCTATTGCCGCCACCATTCGGCTGAGGGCCCTCATACCAAATCGTATGGACACCGCTCTGGAGTGGTGGAGGGTCTGGACGTCCTTCTGGAGGGAGACAATCTTTTCCTGTGGAAGGAACACGCGTCCTTGGATGGTATCGAACTCCATGCCTAGGAAGGTAATCCGGCGAGCCAGGGTCAACGAGGACTTCTTCCGATTGATGAGCCAACCGAGACGGGATAGAGTGTCGATGGTGACCTGGACACTTAGACGACAGTCGTTGAAAGAGGACCCTTTGATCAGTAAGTCGTCCAGGTATGGAATTACCAAAACACCTCTGGAGTGTAGGATCGACATGGCATCAGCCATGACTTTCGTGAACACTCGAGGCGCAGACGCAAGACCAAACGGTAGGGCAGTGAACTGATAATGGTCGTGTGCTACGGCAAAGTGTAGGAATTTTTGGTGTTGGTGTGCAATCGGGATATGCAGATATGCATCCTGTATGTCCAGAGAGGTGAGGAATTCGCCGACCTCCATGAAGGCAATCACCGATCAGAGGGACTCCATGCGAAATCTTCGGGTTCTGACGTACCTGTTGAGGATCTTGAGGTCGAGAACAGGGCGCACAGTGCCATCCTTCTTGCGGACAACAAAGAGGTTGGAGTAGACTCCCCTGAACCGTTCCGAATCTGGAACCGGAATCATGACCCCTGAGCGGTGCAGAGATTCGATGGCGTGAAAAAAGGGACGAGCTCCCGCGTCCGACTTGGGAGGATGGGAAAGGAAAAAGCGACTTGGAGGAATTGACGTAAATTCTATCTTGTAACCCGAGACTAGGATTTCTCTGACCCAAGCGTCTGTGATCAAGGGGAGCCAGACGCATTGGAAAAGAGAAAGGCACCCCCCCACCTGGTCTGCACTGACGCGCGAAGACCACGAGTCATTTGGAGGAGTATCGCTGAGATCTAGATGCTGGTTTGGCAGGCTGGCGTGGTCTGGAACGCCAGGAGGGATTTGTTTTGAAAGACGGGTTCTTCCTGCTTCTCTGCGGGGATCTGTTCCTCCTAGGCTGTGTCGGGGAACTGAAGCTGCGAAAAGGGTGAAAACCTGAGGTCGGCTGGCGGCGCGGGATACGCCTTGGTCTCAGTTGGGGAAGGGAGGTGCTCTTTCCTCCCGTAGCCTCGGCGATAATCTGATCGAGCCTGTCCCCAAACAGTTGGCCTCCTGCAAACGGGAGGGCGGTAAGGGATTTCTTTGAAGCCGCGTCTGCATTCCAGGCTCTGAGCCAGACCGCCCGGCGGATTGCCACCGTGTTGCTGTCCGCTTGTGCTGCGCAATTGGCTGTAGACAGAGATGCGTTAATGATGTACTCACCTGCCAGGGCAATCTGTGCCGCCATGTTGACGAGCTCGGGATCACCAGATTGCGAGCAAAGCCCTCTGTGGAGGGTGTCGGCCCAGGTCACCATGGCCTTAGCTACCCAGACGGTGGCGAAGGCCGGAGACAGGGCCGCGCCTGCCGCCTCAAAAGCCGAGCGGGAGAATCTCTCGATGTTCCGGTCCATGGCATCACAGGGCGATGTTCCCTGCGGCAGAGACAGAACTGTATGCGAGGCCAGGCGGGAGACCGGAGGGTCGACCACCGGTGAGCCCGCCCATTCCTTCCTGAGATCCTCGGGGAAGGGATAGTGTAAATCAATCGTCTTACCGTTGTTGAACGTCCTGTCCGGTTGCTGTCTGTGTTTGCGTAAGATCTCAGTGAACTCCGGATGATCGCAGAAATACCTGTGAACACGTTTAAGTCGTTTGAAAGATACCTGTGAGCTCTGGGTGGTTGCAGAATCCGGCTGTAGCTTCAGCGTCGTATTCACCGCGTCGACCAGGCTGTCCACCATACGCCTGACATCGGCTGCCTGATCCGAGTCCAGAAGGGAGGCTGCATCCGACTCTTCCCCTGAATCATCAGACGGTCTTGGAGACGAGTGGCACTCGGGCCTTGGAGGGGAGAGGGACCTCTGGGAGGAATATGAAGACGAGACCGTGCATGTCCGCTTTCTCGCTCCAGTAGTCGGGACTGGGTCAGACTGACTGTCGTCCTGCGACGGCTGGACCTGCGGGGCCTGGCTGAGCGTAGGGAGCGACTGCAAAGCCTGCGCGATGGTCAGAGATGCCCTTGACAGGGAATCCACCGACTGGGAGAGAGAAGTCAGCCACTCCGGGGGAGGGAGCGCATTGGGGCTCGGTGCATCCTGTGCTGCTGCAGTAGCGAGTGGGATGGGGGTGTCGGCGGCGTCTGGGGCAATCTGCGTGGGCTGTGGGTCAGGGATGCAAGCTGCGCAGAGGGGGGTAGCCTGGCCTTGGGAGAATTTTTCGTTGCAGGACGAGCACGCAAAATGCATTATGAAGGGGACCTGTTTGGATCGGGAAGGCTTAGAGTTAGGCATGGCTGCTCAGGAGACTCCTACTAGAGACACTAGGGAGGAGACAGGAGATAGGAAGGAAAAAGTGAGGAGAAAAAAGAGTAAGAAAAGTTGCTGGTCCTTATCAGAAACATCACTCACCCAGGCCTGTGTCCTCCCCGGGTCAGCAGGAGGCTCAGAGTAGCTGGGGGCAGCCACCGGAAAATAGATGCTGCTGCTCAGTGGGCCTGCCTGTGCTAATGTGGGCCGTTTGCAAGAAAAAAGCGGGCAGGCCAGGAAAGACGCGCGCGCCCGCGCAAACGGGGCGGAGCGCTCCGGCCGAAGGTAGGCCCAAAGCCAGGGACTAAAGTAGTGAGTGGCGGCCGCCGGGAGTGCAGCGCTGCACGCGGAGCAGATCTTACCTGCGTCCCTGCGTGGTGTCCAGATCCACGGGTCCCATCCTGGCTGCTGCGGCCCCCGGTGAGTGCAGGCTGCTGCTGGCAAGTGCCAGGGGAGGGCTGCTGGGGGGCTGTGGGGGAGACTGCAGATCGCTCCTGCGCTGCAGTGTGTAATCCTTTGCCTTGGCCCAGTGAAACAGGGGAGAACGCTGGGGGAGGCCTGGTGCTGTGAGCGCTCCTGCGCTTGCGATGCTTCCTCGCCATCTCCACCTGAAACACCCCTTGGGACGGTACCATAGGGGAGTGAGCCCATAAACAATAAACGTGTGGGACCCCAAGCAGCCCCTGGAGTGGTACCATGGGGCTGGAGGGGGATAGGGGCTGGCGTCTCGAGCCTCAAGGAACCCTGGGGACGATACCCTGTAGGGAAAGAGCACGCGAGGATACTCTCTGATGCAGGGCCTTTAACCCTGCAGAAGAGATAAAAAATGTAAAAAAGATGAGAATGCTGAGCGGCGCCGTATAGGATGAAAAAAACGGAAAAAAGGAATAGCCTAGGCTGAGGTTGGCCCACAGAGATATGGGCCCACATCAGCCTCCTACAACACTAAGCAAAAAACTGGCATAGTCCCGCCTCCGGCTCGGGGTGTAAACTGCCAGGGAGGAGCTAACTCTTTTTATGTTCACTTAGTGTCAGCCTCCTAGTCACAGCAGCATACACCCATGGTCCTGTGTCCCCCAATGAAAGCGATAGAGAAATAACACTTTTGTTTTTTCAAGGCAATCCTACTTTGCAGCATTTTTTCCATACCAGCCTACATTTTTTTAAAAGTATTGTATATATTATTTATACAGGGTTTTTTTTAAATATATAGATATTAATTACCTGAAAGTTTTAAACTGTGATGTATTTTTATCCATGCTACAGATCTGTGCATAACAGCTTCAGAGTGCGTTGGCAAATCGGGGTAATAAGGAGTTATTGGCAGCCCATAGCTGCCAATAAGTCCTAGATTAATCATGTCAGGCGTCTATGAGACACCCTCCATGATTAATCTGTAAGTTACAGTAAATAAACACACACACATGAAAAAATCCTGGATCCAGCGGTGACAGCGGGTAACCTCAGTGACACCTCAGCTGATCGCGCTACTCACCTCAGTTGCTGCTTGGAGGTGACCGGAGCGGCGGTGTCTTCTGCAGCTCCTGTCACCTTCATGCTGGAAGCGACGCTGGAGGTCCGTGGAGTACGCCGGATATGGAGGGCTTTTTGGGGCTTATTAAATTGGTAATGAGGGAATGTGTTTGTTTTTTATTTCTAATAAAGGATTTTTTCATGTGTGTGTGTTTATTTACTGTAACTTACAGATTAATCATGGAGGGTGTCTCATAGACGCCTGACATGATTAATCTAGGACTTATTGGCAGCTATGGGCTGCCAATAACTTCTTATTACCCCGATTTGCCAACGCACCAGGGTAAATCGGGAAGAGCCGGGTACAGTCCCAGAACTGTCGCATATAATGTATGCGGCAATTCTGGGCGGCTGTTGGCTGATATTGTTAGGCTGGGGGGCTCCCCATAATGTGGAGCTCCCCATCCTGAGAATACCAGCCTTAAGCCGTATGGCTTTATCTGGCTGGTATTAAAATTGGGGGGGACCGCACGCCATTTTTTTTAATTATTTATTTATTTATTTCACTGCACAGTATAGACCCGCCCACCGGCTGCTGTGATTGGGTGCAGTGAGACACCTGTCACTCAGCGTGGGGGCGTGTCTCACTGCAACCAATCATAGGCGCCTGTGGGCGGGGAAAGCAGGGAATACGAGATTGTTTAATGAGCGGCCGGCTTTTTCAAAATAGTAAAAGCCGCCGGAGCAGTGAGAAAGCCGTGCAGCGCCGCGCCGGAGATCGGGGAACGGTGAGTATGAGAGAGGGGGGGAAACTGACTGACAGACTGTGAGAGAGGGACAGAGATAGTGACGGACCGACAGAGAGAGAATAGAGACCGAGAGGGAGAGACCGACTGACAGGGAATAGTGATTGACAGACATTGGGAGACATCGCTCGTTTCCAGTGTTTTAGGAAACATGCGAGAAATGTATTTAGAAAATCGGATGTCACTAAGATGGTGTGAATGCCATCCCGTGACATCCGATTTTTTACACGCTCCCATAGACTTGCATTGGAGAAACTCGCAGTAGAAACTCGCAAAAAAGCAGCATGCTGCGATTTTTTTCTCGGTCCGATTTGGACTGAGAAAAAAATCGCAGATGAGAGCTGAATCATTCACTAACATGTGTCCGATTCCAATGCGAGTTTTTCTCGCATTGCTCTACTGCGAGAAACTTGCAAGTGAGAAGCAGCCCTTATTGTCTGAAAAATACGGTAGCTTGGTTTGTAAAAGGGATTACTATTGTGGCAATCCTACTAACTCAATAACCACATAAATGTAATAAAATGTAATTATTTTGTTATGTTAATGCTTAGATCATGATAATAAAACAATTTGGCAAATTCACTTCCTTATATTCTACTATCCATCATAAGAATTGATAATGGGGCAAATTTCCCAAATGTATTAAACCCTTAAAAATTAGAGGGTTAAATGTTTTATTTATAGAGAATATTTTATAGTATCTCAATTCATTATTTTGTCAGTTGTAGCTCCAATTGGAGTGAACCATCCTTTTATATTATATCATTAGATAGTGTATAATCATTATGGGGTTCTTGATCATGCACCAGTATTAATTATTTATATTTATACATAAAATTGTAAAAAGGTAATCCTTTTTTAAAGGTTAAATATTTCCTTTTCCATCACTATGTATTCCTATTATTTTGTATTATTTTGTAGCTAGATATGAGTGAACCAAAGCTGTAAAGTTCATTGTTCGTAAAGAACAGCGGGTGTCTTGGTCTTGGACTCGAACAAAAACGTAAAAAATATCCTTGTCTGAGTTTGGCTGCTGTGCTCATGCTGACAAGCCTTGTTGAAAGGCTGCAGAGGAGTGAATGAGTGAGAGAGACAGAAAGAGAAAGACAGAGATAGAATTAGCATGACCATTTTAAAGCACAGAATTTCAGGTCCCCATTGACATCTGGTTTGAGGTCCAGGGTTTAAGTCCGGGTCCCGTACTGAACTATTAACTAAAGACTGACCGAACCTGGCAAACCTGAAATTCCACGAGTTCGCTCATCTCTAGCAATTTCACAGTTCTAATTCATTTAGATTGTTTTCTATGTCCTATTCATCTTCTCATATTCACTTTTATTGAGCATTACTGTATATTAACCCCTTCACCACCAGGTGATTTTAAGGTTTCATTTTCTAGTCTCCTTTTTCCAAAAGTCCTAACTTTTTTATTTTTCCATCAATATAGAAATATGAGGCTTTGATGTTTGCAGGACAAATTGTACTTTTAATACAAACCATTAATTCTACCATATATTGTCCTGGAAAACGGGAAAATAATTCAAAATATGGTGAAATTGCAAAAAAGTGAAATTTCGCAATTGTTTTTTGGGTTTTTTGTTTATCATGGTTATGACAGATACAGTGGTCAGCAGATGACCTCAGGCTGTCTTGTCAACCCATCAGAGCCTCACAATCACATTACTCAAGAAAACACTGTGGAAAGAGAGCGCAATAGGGTCTTACCCTACAAACAAATAGGGTGTAATACACAGAGGTTACTCACCAAGTAGAGTTGTGAAAGTCACAACCACTGTAAAGGCATATAAACTGGGTCAGCGGCAGCAGTCACCCCTTGGATGAAAATATATTCTTATAAGGAGAAGGGTATTAAGGTACCGCGCCAACGACCACTCATGCAGGAGATGAAATTAACGTAACTTTATTCCATACTCAGGTCTACGCGTTTCAGGAGCATCTGCTCCCTTCCTCAGGACAATACAGACACAAGCAACATCAAAATCAGCAGTCACAGAATGGGCCAAAAACATATACCTTCAAGTGTGACGTCATTGATCCGCCCACTTGAACAAGAAAAAAATCGGCAGGAATTCTATACATTCATTGAATGACGTAGTGACATGATTTAAATGCAAAATCCGCTTTTCTTAAAAAAGAAAAGCGGATTTTGCATTTAAATCATGTCACTACGTCATTCAATGAATGTATAGAATTCCCGCCGATTTTTTTCTTGTTCAAGTGGGCGGATCAATGACGTCACACTTGAAGGTATATGTTTTCGGCCCATTCTGTGACTGCTGATTTTGATGTTGCTTGTGTCTGTATTGTCCTGAGGAAGGGAGCAGATGCTCCTGAAATGCGTAGACCTGAGTATGGAATAAAGTTACGTTAATTTCATCTCCTGCATGAGTGGTCGTTGGCGCGGTACCTTAATACCCTTCTCCTTATAAGAATATAATCACATTACTCAAGAAAGGAATGATTCAGCTCTCCTTCAGTAGCTCTGTTTGTTAGACTCCAATGTTGCACGGACTTGAAGGAGCTGTGCCTGCATTCACATAGGAAAAAAGCAAATGAAATGTCCGGCGCTGAGGAAATTATGGTTCAGCCAGGTAAATTTCCAAATTTTATTCCACGCTTGGTATATCAGATAAAAAAATGCTGCAGACAGTTCCAATTAACACTCCATGCAAAGAAGAAAATAGATGTTGCGGGCAGGGGTGACTGACCATGGCAGGGAAGGCTACCCGAGGTGCTCGGATACGGGATCATGGCTGTGGCTCGAGTGGCAGCCGGATCCAGGGCTCACATAGCAGCCCGCTGCCCACATCAATAAAGAGGGGGTATTTACAGGGGAAGGGTTTGTCAGTGACGCCACCCATGGGTTGCGGTGATGGTTGGTGACACCGCTGCTGCCTTGGTATGGGGCTGATGGAGCAGGGCAGCAGGATGGTATCCCCGGGTAGCGGAGGTGTTGTCCCGGGGCCAAGGTGTAGGGGGAAGGATGCTGCAGAGCATATCCTGCAGGGTTGGACTGGGTGGTATTGGTGTACTCACAGTTCTAAAGGAATTCACACAAAGTCCAAGTGGTAAACCAAATGCCAGTGACCGGTGACCTCCGGCGGGTGTATTCAGGTCCCACACCCTGGTACAGCAAACAGGGGTCCTTTCCTCCTGCACTTAGTGTTTGTGTCCTTAGTTTGACTACTCCACTTGAAACGGGGGAAGTCCACTCCCGGTGATTCTGTGTGTTGGGAGCTGTGGCCCGAGAGAACTGACCCGTGGGATCTTGGCAGGCAATTGCAGAGCCCTATCCCCCTCGTTGGATTTCCGTCTCACTCTCTGGGCTTGCTGGTGGGACAAGACATGGAATCTTGTCCCCTGCTGGCTAATTGACAAGGGGCTTGAAGCAGTCTTCACCCTAGGGTCCAGGCACCCCGACTGTATACGGCCTCCGGACGGGATTTCCGCTGTCAGCAGCAGCAGGCTACAACCCTACCCATGTCCACTTAAGGTCTCCCGCGACCGGATCTCCATCTCCTGTGGCCCTGTCTGACGACTGCCGCCTAGTCAGTAGTCCAGTAGTCCAGAGGCTCTAACCCCTGACTAACCTGTCACTTCACACTCCTCTCTCTTCCTCTCTACAAGCTTAACTGTCTTGTTCCCTCCCAGAACACCTCAGGACCCCTAGGTGGGCATCACCATCCACTTGGCCTCACCCACTGGTGTGTCCCTATTGTCATGGGGGGGGTGACTAGGCTTTGCTGGCTGGTGTTGTGTACCTGGGTGTGGGTGTGTGTTGGTATGCCAAGGAGGATGGAGTCCTGCACCTGGAAGATTTGTGCAGTCTCTGTGACAACCTGGTTTTGCCAGGGTGTCAAATAGACACAGCAACGCATTTCAGCTACATATTGTAGCCTTTGTAAAGCATTACTGGGCCAAAGATGGGAGCAGGGAATAAAGGTATTTTTCACCCATGTATGTGAAATCCCGCTGTCAGAGATTCACAGCGAGATTTAGCTAGTTAACAGCAGCGGGCTATTTTGCCAAATTTTTAAAACTAAGGTTCAGATATAACATTAAAGAAGGCAGTTAAGTAATTTTGTTTTTTAGCTTAATATAAAATACAAATTTAAGGAAAAACATGATATTGTGTACACTTTTGAATATTCAACATCAAAAAGGAGTTTTTGAATATCATCTGTTGCTAACATCAGTTGGAGAAGCACGACAAAAACAGAGAAGTCCTGGAAGTCCCAACACTGAACCGGGCATCCCACGGATAGAGGTACACAAGGAGCTTCTGTCATTGCCATATTTCTCTGAGCTTAAATAGTGGATTGCACAATATTACACAAGCCTTGTTAATGTGTTGTAGATCTAGTTCACCTTTGCCCTCCAGTGGCCAGCCTTTAAGATTGGATGAATCAGAGATACAACTCAAACATCAAACAATGGGGCAATAAACTGATATAGTTCAAAACTCTCAAGAATCACATAAATCAACAGCAGATATTTGGGTTAAATAAATCACAAAGTTTTGTCCCAATGAACACATCGTCTATCTGTATCAACAATATGTTATAGTTTAACATAACGTATGGACTGAAAATAGTCACTTTTATATTTGCAATACATGGGCGGATGTCTGTTCTGCCTGCTATTGTTAAGCTCGCTTTTTACACACTACAATATATCTTACGATGTGTCGGCGGGGTCACGTCGTAAGTGACACACATCCGGCATCATAAAGTACATTGTAGTGTGTAACATCTACGTGCAATTGCGATTGAACGGTAAAACGTTCATCGCACGCACGTCGTTCATTCCTCGTGAAGTAGGCTTTAGAGGCGCATGTTGACTGATTAGATCAGCTGACATGTGAAGGAAAACATGCGGGCTTTCCATGTGAGCACATATCAAAGAGAAGTGCAGGACCTATGAGGTACCAGTACGTCATAGGTTGTGAAGGGGTTATATGGACGCTATTATTTTGAGCTTGGATGCACAGAAATAGGGAGCCCTTGTGCGCCATCATATTTATTTTCTCCTGGGATTGTCGGAGGCCAGTAATTGTTTTTACCAATGAATTGGGCTTTGGTATTGAAAGATACCATTATGGCCCAGGTTCCATGATGATGGCTACAATTGTGAATGGGAACTGAGGGGGCTTCATGTTTTTGTGAAATATTTTAATTCCAATGAATTTGGATAAAGGTTTACACCAAAATACAACAAACTCAACTTTCCCTTTTTGGATGTAAAGATTTCAATGGATAAAGACAACATACCTAAAACTATTATTTTTAGAAAAAAGCACTGGAAATTACAGTCTTCTGAGGTGGCAAAGGACCCTCCTATATGGCATGGAGAGGAGACTGTTTTAAGAGCAACTGTTTAATAAAACGTGCCCTTTTTTTTAAAGGCTGGAGACTTGAAAAAGCAATTCAGGGATAGATCATATCTAGATGGAGTCCGCAGACCAGCATTTGAAAATGCAAAAGAAAGCAGCTACACCAACACTAGATACCATCAATACCAATGCACTAATAGGATGCAGCAATTCACTAAGATAAAGGTGGGGTCAGCCCAGGCACAAAGAACTGATGAAATCCTGGTAAATATGTCTCTGTTCTGTCTCTAACACATAAAAAAATTATACTCACCCTCCTAGGCTCCCATGTCAAGCGGCGTCCTTTGTGCACTGAGATCCATTTCAGCTGGATGTGCACCCTCTGACACACATGCAGCTGAAGCAGGGGCTTGGCTCGGCGGGCCCCTCCACCATTCTCACCCCTGATATTGTCCCACCCCGGTCTTCAACTCCTTCAGGAAGCGTTTACCACTCCCCACCAGCTGCCATGTCCTCACCACCTCTGTGGCTCTGCATTGCCCGCAGCAGTGTGATGAGGTTGCAGGGGAACTAACTCTTCATGCTGTTGCATGTTGGGCCATGGGAGCGCACATCATGCTTTGCCCCACTGCCTCTGGCGCTGCCGCATGGTTAATTTGCATGTGATGCACTTTAAACACATTTCATGGAAATTAGTCATGTGGTAACTCGCACTTAGCTAAAGTGGCCAAAGTAACACAGCCAGTCTCCTCTGCTGCAGCCATACTACAGGCTGCAGCTGTGACTAGGGCCCGTCCGCGGCTTAATAAAGCTAAGTAATTACCCTAGCTAAGCCCAGGTCCCCCTCTTCAACGGGCCACATACAACAGGAAGGGCAGTAATGCCCTGATGGTGCCCCTGGATGAAGGCACCAATAGATAGGCTTCTGACTACATTTCACAAAGCAGCACACCATGTATTAATATAGTATACACCATAAGTACAGTGTAAATATTATAGCAATGAAATAAGGAAACACAAAGTTATGACATGCTATAAGAGAAAGGAAAACGTACACTATAATGCTCTATTGCTGGTAGTCTTTCTACCTGATGAGCATAGAGTAAAAGGTATATAGTGATGGAGAATGTGCTATTATGGAAATGAACATTAATATGTATTACTAAAGGGTCATATAATATGTTAATGGTCTATTCCTCTTGAAAACCTGATCCCAAAAAGTTTTAGAATTAATGCAGATCAGAAGTAAATTATATCAAACCATACTGCTGGGTTGGACCTCTGCCCTAAAAACACTCTTTCTAATAAATGGTGGTGGGAAATTGTGTTCGGCTGGAAACACATCTATGCGAGTAAAATCGGTCCGAGTTGGCTGAAAAAAACTCGGCTGATTTTAGTTCACGTTAGGTCAGAGTGCAATGCAACTGCACTGCAATCCTGAGATTTTTCTCACGATTGCAGTGCGTGTGCAATGAGTGTGTGATCCGTGTGTGATCCTTTTTTTTCTCAGCAGCTGTCAACTGCCATTCAGCTCTGCTACATGGCCGCTGACAGCAGCCACAGACAGCCATGTAGCAGAGCTGAATGGCAGATGGCTGAATGGCAGATGACAGCAGACACAGACAGAGCCGCACGATCAGAATGAACTCGGGTGAACTTCACCTGACTTCATTGTCATGCCACGGCTCTGTCTGTGTCGCGTCCTGATTAGCGGTTACCCGTGAAGGAATCACCGGTGACCGCTAATCCCCTGAGTGACTGAATTGAGCAGCGCGATTAGTGCTGCTGTCACTCAGGTTACCCATGGTCAGCTGTATTCTCCCCCCGTGACCGCAACTCACCTGTGACTTCATCGCTGTCACTCGGGCGACTTGCTGTCACTGGTAGAGGATCCAGCGGTGGCTGCGAGTAACATGACTGACATCATCAGCTGATCACGATACTCACCTCAGTTGCTGTGTGGAGGTGACAGGAGCGGCGGTGTCTTCTGCAGCTCCTGTCCCCTTCATGTAGCAGAGCTGTAAGCGATGAGGGACCTCCATGGATTATGCCAGACATGGATGGGTATTTGGGGCATAATAAATTGGTGAACGCGGGTTTTTTGTAGTGTTTATTATTTCAAATAAAGGATTTTTTCCACTGTGTGTGTTTATCATTGGCGGTGTCTCATAGACGCCTGCAATGATTAATCTAGGACTTATTGGCAGCTATGGGCTGCCAATAACTCCTTATTACCCCGATTGCCATCGCACCAGGGCAAATTGGGAAGAGCCGGGTAGAGTTCCAGAACGAATGGCTGCGACAATTCTAGGCGGCTGCTGACTGATATTGTTAGGCTGGGGTGCTCCCCATAATGTGGAGCTCCCCATCCTGAGAATGCCAGCCTTCAGCCGTATGGCTTTACCCTGGCTGGTATCAAAATGGGGGGACCGCACGTCGTTTTTTTTAAATTATTTATTTATTTTTTTAACTGCACAGTATAGACCCGCCCACCGGCTGCTGTGATTAGTTGCAGTGAGACAGCTGTCACTCAGCGTGGGTGCGTGTCTCACTTCAACCAATCATAGGCGCCAATGGGCGGGGAAAGCAGGGAATACGAGATTGTTTAATGAGCGGCCGGCTTTTTCAAAAGAGGAGAAGCCGCCGGAGCAGTGTGAACGCCGTGCAGCACCGCGCTGGTGATCGGGGATCGGTGAGTATGAGAGAGGGGGGAGAGGGATAGACTGACATGGACAGAGAGTGAAAGACAGAGATAGTGACCTACCGACAGACCGACCGACAGAGAGAGAATAGAGATCGAGAGGTAGAGACCGACTGACAGAGAATAGAGATTGACAGACATTGTGAGACATCACTCGTTTCCAGTGTTTTAGGAAACATGCGAGAAATGTATTTAGAAAATCGGATGTCACTAGGATGGTGTGAGTGCCGTCCCGTGACATCCGATTTTTTACACGCTCCCATAGACTTGCATTGGAGAGACTCGCAGTAGAACCTCGCAAAAAAGCAGCATGCTGCAATTTTTTTCTCAGTCCGACTTGGACTCAGAAAAAAATCGCAAATGCGAGCTGAATCATTCACTAACATGTGTCCGATTCCAATGCGAGTTTTTCTCGCATTGCTCTACTGCGAGAAACTCGCAAGTGAGAAGCAGCCAAAAGAGTTATGAGAGTTATAGGAGCACTTTGGAATTCCACTATGTTTTCACTTTAGGCATAGGAGGAATGAGGAATAGAGTTGAGCGGGATGCCAATAATCCGGGGCCGGCGGATCATTAACAGACTTAAAAATAAATCCAATCCGCTCCGGAATCCGGTGCCCATATAAGTGAATTGGGACCAGAATCTGGAGGTTAAAAACGTTTGTGGAGGGGCTAGGGGGCTAGGAGCGAGCGCAGTATACTCACCGAGGCGCTGTCATGGCTGCACACTTCTTCCAGGTCACGCTGTTACCTTCCGGAACCGACAATTCAATATTTATTATTTTCCCCGCCCACCGGCTTGAGTTAGTTGCAGCTAGACATGCCCCACCCTGAGTGTCAGCCTGTCAGCTAACTGCAACCAATCACAGGCGCCAGGACGTTTGGTGGGTGGGGAAAGCAGTGCACTGTCAGTCAGTTCAGTTCACGGTGGTAAACACTCGGCAGCACAGTTATAGCGCTTGACTGCAGCCCCAGCCGTCGCACTGTATCTATGCTGTGTATACAGTGACCAGAGTCACACGTGCGAGGCTGCCGGGTGCTGCCATGGCAGACTCGCGTGAGCCCCTTGCATGTGTGAAAGTAAAAAAAAAACGACGTGCAGTTCCCCATATTTTCATCCCCAGCCAAGATAACGCCGGCTGGGGGCTGGTATATCCTCAGCCCGCAGACCTCCGGTAATGCCGCATCTATTAGAAGTGACCATACCGGTGTGCGCTACTGGCTCTTCCCGCTGGCGTGATGCGATGCCAGTCGGGGTAATAGCAGGGGTTAATAGCGGCACATAGCTGCTACTAATCCCAAGGTTAGCGTGATGGCACAGGCGTCTATCAGATACCTGCATCACACAAACCTATAAATGACAGTAAATAAACACAGACACAGAGAAAAACCTTTATTTTGAATAAAATACAAAATACAAAACACGCCCTGCTTCTCCTCTTTATTAACCCCAAACACCCTGCAGCTCCGACGTAATCCACAGGAGAAGTCCAACGCCGCTTCAGCTCAGCTACATCTGAATATCACAGAGAGCGGCATGACCGACCGCTCTCTGTGAACTCCAGAGAACGAATGAGCGCACATTGAGCAGTGACGTCACTCAGGTCATTTGCGATCACAGCTGGAAGTTCCCACGGTTCTTCATCTGTGATCGCAGGTAACCTGACCTCAGGCAGAGGTCACTGAGTTCACAGACCTGCATCCCCTAGCAGAAAAATTGCATTTTTTTTGGTTAAGAGATGCAGATTTTGTACTGAAATTTTTATACCAAATTCCTGCATCCAATCTACACCTCCTGGCAAAAAAATCCCGGTGTTTTGACGCAATTTTTTGCCGCGAATTTTGCCACGGTTATTTTTCCGCGATTTTTGCCGCAGTTTTTTGCCAGGTGGTGCACATTTGGTGCTGAAATTGTCTGTACCAGCTTTCAGCACCAAATTTCCACCTGTGGAAGAATTTTTTTTTATTTTTTTATTTTTGGGGCCCAAGGGATGCAAATTTGATGCTGAGATTTTTACACCATATTCCTGCATCCAATCTAGACCTCTTGGCAAAAAAATGCGGTGTTTTGACGCAATTTTTTGCCACGGTTTTTGCCGCGGTTTTTACCACGGTTATTTTTTCGCGATTTTTGCCGCGCTTTTTTGCTAGGAGGTGCACATTTGGTGCTGAAATTGTCTGCACCAGCTTTCAGCACCAAATTTCCACCTGTGGCAGAATTTTTTTTATTTTTTTATTTTTGGGCCCAAGAGATGCAAATTTGATGCTGAGATTTTTACACCATATTCCTGCATTCAATCTAGACCTCTTGGTAAAAAAACGTGGTGTTTTGACGCAATTTTTTTCCGCGGTTTTTGGCATGATTATTTTCCGTGAATTTTGCCGCGTTTTTTTGCCAGGAGGTGCACAATTGGTGCTGAAATCATCTGCACCAGCTTTCAGCACCAAATTTCCACCTGTGGCAGAAATTTTTTTATTTTTTTATTTTTGGGCCCAAGGGATGCAAATTTGATGCTGAGATTTTTACACCATATTCCTGCATTCAATCTAGACCTCTTGGCAAAAAAAACGCGGTGTTTTGACGCAATTTTTTTCCATGGTTTTTGCCACGATTATTTTTCCGCGATTTTTGCCGCGTTTTTTTTGCCAGGAGGTGCACAATTGGTGCCGAAATCATCTGCACCAGCTTTCAGCACCAAATTTCCACCTGTGGCAGAATTTGTTTTTATTTTTTTATTTTTGGGGGCCAAGGGATGCAAATTTGATGCTGAGATTTTTACACCATATTCCTGCATCCACTCTAGACCTCCTGGGAAAAAAACGCAGTGTTTTGATGCAATTTTTTTGCTGCGGTTTTTGCCGCGGTTATTTTTACCAGTAGGTGTAGATTAGGTGCCAGAATATGGTGTAAAAATGTAATAATCACACAATTTATATCCCTTGGTCCAAAAAATAAAAAGAAACAAACATTTAGACGCTGTTTTGTGCGGTCTTGTGCCAGGAGGTGCAAATTTGGTGCAGGATTTTGGTGTATTACTTCACCAACAAATTTACATCTACTGGCAGAAAATGATAATGAAATGGTTTTCATACTGCTGGTTTTTGGCTGTTTTTTGCCAGGAGATGCAGATGTGGGATAAAATTGCACACACATGCACGCTCCTGTCAGAAGTGTGCAGCTGTGCCGGTGATGCACTGTCAGACTCTTGCGGGTCTGACATCACCCACCACAACCTGCCACTGTCTGATCATGAGCATGCATGTACCTAGAAACAAATTCACGCTCCTGTCAGAAGTGTGTGCAGGGGATGCAATGTCAGACTCGTGCGGGTCTGACATCACAAAGCACAGCCTGCCACTTTCTGAACATGAGCGTGCATGTACCTAGAAACACATGCACGCCCCTGTCAGAAGTGTGTGCGGGTGATGCAATGTCAGACTCGTGGGGGTCTGACATCACACAGCACAGCCTGCTACTGTCTGAACATAAGCATGCATGTGTCTAAAAACACATGCACGCTCCTGTCAGAAGTGTGTGCGGGTGATGCAATGTCAGACTCATGCGGGTCTGACATCACCCGGCACAGCCTGCCACTGTATGAACATGAGCGTGCATGTACCTAAAAACACATGCACGCTCCTGTCAGATGTGTGTGCGGGTGATGCAATGTCAGACTCGTGTGAGTCTGACATCACACGGCACAGCCTGCCACTGTCTGAGGCCTCAGACACACATCCGTTAAAATCACGCACGTATAATATGGGCCATTTTTCAGGTCCGTGATCCTTTTTTATGTCCGTTTTTATGGTACATGTGGTATCCGTGTGAACAGCGTATGCTAGCTGTGTGTGCATGTGGAATGTCTGTGTGTGCTTGAGATACATAACTGACATGTGAGGGTGTTTTGTCTGTGTGAAATGTCCGTGTATGTGATGTAAAATGTTGTTGATGCTTACCCGCTGACAGCAGAAAGAGTCGCGCGTAGAGAATGAACTCAGGTGACCTTCACACAACTTCATTGTCATACCGCGGCTCTGTCTGGGTGTCGCGTACTGATTAGCGGTCACCCGTGAAGGACTCACCGGTGACCACTAATCCCCAGAGTAACTGAAGTGAACAGCGCGATTTTCGCTGCTGTCACTCAGGTTACCCGCGGCCTGCTGGAGTCACCCACCTGAGACCGCAACTCACCTGTGACTTCATCACTGTCACTCGGGCGACTTGCAGTCACAGTTGGAGGATCCAGCGGTGGCCGCGAGTTACCTGAGTGATGTCATCGCTGATCACGATACTTACATCAGTTGCTGCATGGTGCTGCCAGGAGCGGCAGTGTTCTTCTGCAGCTCCTGTCACCTTCATGTAGCAGAGCTGGAAGCGACGCGGGACCTCCATGGATTACGCCGGACATGAATGGGTTTTGGGGGTTAATAAAGTGGTGAACAAGGGTATTTGTTAGTGTTTATTATTGCAAATAAAGGATTTTTCGTTGTGTGTGTTTATTAACTTTAAATTACAGGTTAATCATTGGAGTAGTCTCATAGACGCCTGCAATGATTAATCTAGGACTTATTGGCAGCTATGGGCTGCTGCTATTAACTCCTTATTACCCCGATTGCCAAAGCACCAGGGCAATTCGGGAAGAGGCGGGTAGAGTCCCAGAATTGTCACATCTAATGGATGCGGCATTTCAGGGCGGCTGATGGCTGATATTGTTAGGCTGGGGGGATCCCCATAATGTGGAGTTCCCCATCCTGAGAATACCAGCCTTCAGCCGTGTGACTTTACCCTGGCTGGTATCAAAAGGGGGAAGGGACCGCACGTCGTTTTTGTTTTTAATTTTTTTTTTTTAACTGCACATTATAGACCCGCCCACCGGCGGCTGTGATTGGTTGCAGTGAGAAAGCTGTTACTCAGCGTGTGGGCGTGTCTGACTGCAACCAATCATAGGTACCGGTGGTCGTGGAAAGCAGGGAATACTAGATTGATTAAAGAGTGGCCGGCTTTTTTAAAATAGTAAAAACTGCCGGAGCAGTGTGAACGCTATGCCGTGCCGGTGATCAGGGATCGATAAGTATGAGAGATGGGGGAGACTGACCGACAGACAAAGAGAGGGACAGTCAAGACAGAGAGAGAGACAGACAGACAGAGAGAGACTGACCGACGGACTGAGGGAGATTGACCGACATACACAGGAAAAGAAAGAATGACCGACATCGCTAAAAAAAAGCACAAAATGTACACGGAGGATACGGAGATGCATCCGTGTCACATACTTGTGCGCACCAAATCATTGCCTTTCATGGTGTCCGTGTGTGCGTGTTCCGTGCACGAAATGGACATACTGCCGTGAAAAACGGAAACACATACGGATCACGGACACGGACACACGGACATGATGAAAAATGCAAGTTTGACTACAAGCATAGATTAACATTGGAGCACGTTTGTCCGTGTCTCCAATATATACGGAAATGGACAAAACACGCACGTTTTTAACGTATGTGTGTCGGAGGCCTGAACATGAGCGTGCATGTACCTAGAAACACATGCATGCTCCTGTCAGATGTGTGTGCGGTGATGCAATGTCAGACTCGTGCGGGAAGTGTGGAAGTGTGTGCGGCTGTGCTGCGATGTCACACTTGTGGGAGTCCCTCGCTGTGACTGCTGCCTAAGATAAACCGCATGCGTTATTGTTTTTTTTAATTTAAATAAATAATTAAAAAAAAAATGACATGCAGTCCCCCCAATTTTCATTCCCAGCCATGATAACGCCAGCTGGGGGCTGGTATATCCTGAGCCAACACTTAATTCAGAAGATTCAGAACATGAAGAGCAGGATTCTGATGAAGACTTTCACAGTAGTCCCAATGAGCCACAGCATTTTTTCACAGCTTAAATGAAGTGGTTTAGTTAAGTACTTGTGCCATTATAAACATTTTGCAGAAGTTTTTGACTCTGAAATATAGGAAAAGAACCTGCTAGCTACTGGTACCTGTTTCTCATAGTAGAGAGGCAGAAAAAAATAATTCCTTTCATACTTTTCTCAAGACTGTGGTCTAGTATTTTGAAGTAATCTTCCTGGGCTGATGGAAAAATATAACAATGAGTACAATGTGAGTGGGTAGAGACTCTTAATTGCTTTACCTAAAAAAAAGTCTAAATGACAAATATGCTTCAGTGCCTTTAGGGCATTCTTTATTTTTGAAGGAAAGCTATGAGAATTTAGACTCAAGAAACCTAACTATGAGAATCATGGATGGTCAATATATGGCTATCTGAAAGTTCTCTTTTTGCTACTTGGACAGCAAAGAGGACACACAAAGTACCCATGCTTTTCATGTGAATGGAACACCCGGGAAAGGACTCTTCCCTAGAGCTAAAAAAGTTGGCCAACATTGACATCTTTTCAACCTGGACTCAAGAACATAGTTGCAAAAAGTTTAATTGATCCCATTAAAGTTCTCCTGCCTCCACTATTTTTGTGTTTCTGGATATTTGGAAAATCATGAAGAACAAAGTGTTAAAAAAAAATTAAAGCTGTTGAGAAAAAAGCTTGTGATTTTTTTTTAAAGAAGTTGTTAAGACATTTTTAGGTAACAACAAATATCCAAAATTCAATCCAAAAGTCCATCATGGAGAACATGCTAAAATGTTTTAGAACCTTTGGTTGTCTGATGAATTTAAAGTTACTTTTTTACATTGCCATTTGGCCTACTTTCTTGGTACTATTAATGAAGAGCAACAAGAAGGATTTCATGAGGATATCAAGGAGATGGTATGATAATACTAAGGTATATGCAACGTGAGCATGATTGGGGACAACTGCTGATTGCTTCACAGAAAAAAATCTGCAGGCCTTCTTTAACAGAAGAGGTATCAAGAGAAGTTTTGAAGATAGATATATACATTTTTGGGTACAATAAAAACATTTTCTTGTTCTCCCTTCTACGTAATTTCATGCGCATTGTGTGCAAATTCCATTATGCATAAATAATGGTTAAAAATATAAGTGTTTTTTTTAAAATTAGGGCATAAGAAAACATAAGAATTAGCCAAACAATCGTCATAAAGCCAAGATTTGCATACTCGTGTAATGAATATCCCCTTACGAAGTTATGAATAAATATTGAGAATTAACATTGTTGAATGATCTGGGACTCCATTATGATTATACAAGATCTAATGATATTATATAAAACTATGTTTCACTCCAGCTGGAGCAACAACCAACAAAAAATGTATTAGGTGCTATTAAATATTCTCTAGAAATACACTTTTCACCCCCTCTAATCTTTAAGAGTTTAATCCATTTGGAAATATTTTAATTCTTGAACACATATAATTTAATTCAAATAATATCTCTTTTGCTGGTTTAGATTTCTACCAACAAAATTTATTTTCAAGTAGAATAAAATTGTATTTAAGATCCATTTCCATCAGAATAATTCTAAAATTATATTTTCAAGATTTTAAATCAGTTGTCTGGTTTCAAAGAAAAATATCGAAACGGGAACCTATCAGGTCCAATAATGCTACTAACCTGCAGATATGGGTTAATCTGAAGATGAATAGCATTAGAAATGTGCCCGGCCACTATTTTGAAAGTTCAGCATTTTATTTCTACAAGGAGCCACTGGTTTTCAGTAATGGTGGCATGCTGACATGGTTGCAGTTCCCAATCAGTATCCTGTGAGTTGTGGCTGTAAGCAGAAGCTAATCCTTTGACAGCTTTTACCCAGCAGTGCATCAGCGCAGAGCTGGCTGTCAGTCAAAGTACTGGAGCATGCTTACAGCCACTGCTCATCATATATTGAGCTATCACTGAGGCCCCCTTCACACGCACGTGCCTCCGGTACGTGTTAGGTCCGTTCCTGCATGTACCGGAGACACGGGCACACGTACTCCATAGTTAATCAATGTACTGAGTTACACTTTTGTTTTTCCATACGGAGCGTGTGTCTGTGTGCGTGATAAGTTTTTTGGTGCGTTAAATACGGAAGCATGTCCGTTTTTCTCACGGAACACACTAAACTCAATGGGTCCATGAGCACACGTACGTGACACGGATGCATCTTCGTAAAGTCCGTGTCCGTTTTTTTGCAAATATGGCGATGATTGTATCATTTTGAAACAGGTGCATGTGATTTGAAAAGGACCCTAGGAAATCTAATTTATCTTGCAGGACACAATGAGGGTGACAGAATTGAACACACCAGCAACATATCCCATTCATGAAATGATTTTTTCCAGCTACACGTACTAGCAAAACGGAAGGCATATGGATGGAATACGGATTACATACGTACTACAAACACGGACACACGCACATCTCATACGGACATACGGATTACACACGCATCACACACAGAGCTAGAAAACGGACGTTAAAAACGCAACACGGACATGAAATACGGAACGCATAACATGTACGTGATTTACACGCACGTGTGAAGGGGGCCTGAAGCAGTGTCTCCTCACCTTTATGTTTGAAAGCCTTGGGAGAAGTACAGCAGGCGGGCACCTTTGTAATGCTGTTAACACACTTATTAACCCTAAGTCTGCAGGTTAGTAGTGTTATCTGACCTAACAAGTTCCCTGTAAAAACTTGATCTGTTGAGAATAATACAATCTGCACTACTTATCTACTGTCACAGCCACATCACTTCTCTGCTGCCTCTTAAGGCCCCGTCACACACAACGAGATCGTTAACGAGATCATTGCTGAGTCACAGTTTCTGTGATGCAGCAATGATCTCGTTAGCAATCTCGTTATATGTGACACCTAGCAGCAATCAGGCCCCTGCTGTGAGATTGCTAGTCGTTGCCGAGTGGCCCGGACCATTTTCTTCAAAGGTAATGTTCTGCTGGGCAGGACGCATCACTGTGTTTGACGCTGTGTGACAGGGTCCCAATGACTGCCGAGATCGTTATACAGGTTGCTATTGCAACCTGTATCATTACTGCATCGTTGGTAAGGTCTGACAGTGTGACATCTCACCAGCGACCTCCCAGCGACTTAACAGTGATCCTTATCAGGTCATATCGTTGTTGGGATCGCTGGTAAGGGTACCGTCACACTAAATGACGTACCAGCGATTCCGACCACGATACGACCTGGTCAGGATCACTGGTAAGTCGCTGTCACATAGTCAGACATTACCAATGACGCAGTAAAGATAGAGGTCACAGTAGCGACCTGTATAACGATCTCGGCGGTCATTGGGACACTGTCACACAGTGTCAAACACAGCAATGTGTGCTGCCCTGCGGGAGCCCAACGACCAAAAAATGAACCAGAACAGTGTGTAATGATCAGCGATTTCACAGCAGGGGCCAGGTCGCTGCTTATTGTCACACATAGCAAGATTGCTAATGAGGTCACTGGTGCGTCACAAAACCTGTGATTCAGCAGTGATCTCGCTATGTGAGAAGTACCCTTAAGTCTTTGTGTGTGACTGGGCCTTTATTTGTGAACTTCCTGTAACAATTAAGTCATTTCTCCACCCTTCGAATGATGCAGTCAATTGCAGATGTCTTATACCATCTCGCCCCAGCATGACATATGAACCTAGTGTATATATACTGCAGGTGTGTATGGGCAGATTTACATCCTTTATTATATATGTATTGCAACAAACCAGTAGTCTGTATAACTTTGCATGAAGTAAAAAACAGGAGAAGGTACATGATGCCCAATAGGCCCCTATTATGGCTCTGTACAATTCATATTGAGAATAAAGCAGTGATAGGATTGTATGCATCAGCCCATTAAATATCAATATCATTCATATTGAAAATATTTTTATTTGCTCTGCAAGAAATTGAACTTTTTACCTAAAAATTTGTTTTTTTTCCCCATAAGATTATGCTTATGATCACTACTATATTCACATAATCAATACCATATATTAAAAAAACTGAAATAAAACCATTTTATGAACTATAGCATTTATGGTATTTGTCCATAAACACAACAATTCTATTTCTTTTCAACCTACAGCATCAAGTGTGATTTCAGCTTAATATTCAAATAAAGCAAGCTTTGTAGGGGATAATAAGTATAATCAATCACTGATCACATTTTGTGTATTTCAGGATGCACAAATAATATATCTCGGACTCGAAAAATGAACTTCAGCCAAGCAGGGAAATGAATACTGCTGTTTACTAAATGCGGTACGTATATATATAACAGCTCCATAAAAACAGGTGCTACTGAAATCTTATAAAACTCAATTGAAGATTAACCAGATGGATTTAGAATATCGTATTCTTAGTATAGATTTAAGCTTTCCGTGTCTTTGTATAGCAATTCAAGTGTGTACCTTGTATAATTATCTTTCTTAAATTTATTTTATACATCTACAGGTTGAGATGAGCCGATCTTTTGAAACTTGAATTTCCTAATTTTGCCAAATTTTCCCCCAAAATTTTACCTACAGCAAATAAATTTCCATGAATCTCACTACAGGAAAGTTTGTATTTTCTCAGAAAATAAACATAGGGCAGAGGAGAAAGAGAAGGAAGGGAAGAAAGGAAAGGAAAAGGAAAAGGAAAAGGAAAAGGAAAAGGGAAAGGGAAAGGGAAAGGGAAAGGGATTCTGTTATTCACTGGGAACCAGTAATTTCAGATGGCACAAGCAGTTACCACCATTGTAGAAGGATCAGCATGATAATCTTTAATACGTTCTTGACCTTGGATGTACCAGTATATCCAGTGTCGTGTATGTCCCTTTAATGTGGGCTATCGTACTAAGCCCGCATTTTTTCCCACGCAAATGTCAGCTGATCTAATCAGCCAACATGTGGGACTAACAGGTGTGGGTGGATCAGAGATCCACCCATACCTTTTAACTAGTTAAATCCCACTTTCAATCTTACAGGGGGATTTCATGTGCATCGGCAAGAGAGCACGTCGCTCTCTCTTTACAGGAGAAGCGATCAGAGTAAATCAACTTCAAGGCCCCTTAGTAAAATCAATAAAAACTACAAAAAAAGGTTTTAAAGATGTGAAAATATAAAAATAAACACAAAAGTTCAAATCACCCACCTTTTGTCCCATTGAAAATAAAAAAATAAAAAATGCCTATATTTAGATAAAAACAAAAATTAAATTAATCTGATTGGTAAAGTGTGTAATGAGAAAAAAAAAATCAAAAGGCCAGAATTAAGTTTTTTGTCACCGCAACATTGCAATAAAAGCAATAAAAGGCAAACATTGTATCTATGCAAATATGGAAGAATTAAAAACATCAGCTCAAGATGCAAAAAAGAAGCTCTCACTGAGCCCCAGATCTCAAAAAATGAGAATGTTATGGGTCTTAGAAAATGGCAACACAAGTACAATTCTTTTTTGGCAAATTTTTAAATTTTTCCACCACTAAAATAGCAATAAAAAATACATGTTTGATATCTATGAACTTGTACTGACTTGGGGAATCAAATCACTAGGTCAGTTTAGCCAGACAGTGAACTTGATAAATTTAAAACCTAAAAAACAATTGGGAAATTATACTTTTTTTTGCAATTTTTCCTCACTTGGAATTTGTTTCCAGTAGAATATGTGGCAAAATTTATGGTCATTAAAAAGTACAACTCATTTTTCAAAACCAAGCTTGCATATGGTTATATTAACTGTAAGAATAAAAATGTTATGGCTCTTAAAAAAAGGGAGGAAAAATATGAAAATTCTAAAATCACCGGGTGGGGGAGTGGTTAAGATGTGATAACTGAAGGACATTATTAGGAGTTCTGTGTGGCAACACAAAATGGCGTTAAACCGCTCTAATATTTTAGCAGCGTGGGAAATGGTGCCAGATAAGTATTTTTCTTTCCGCAAAATAGAGAGTCAAATCTCAAAATGTTCGAATTCAGGTGAAACCACATAGTTCAGCAAATTCTATCTGAAATTGATCCTTAGCAGACCAATCCTCTCATCTCTAGCTTCAAGGCATTCATCAAAGTTCAATCCTTTATCCATTCACATAGTTATGTCCTTGAGTTACTCAATTTTTACTGTTTTCAGAGTACATTATATTGTAATGTAAAATTTAACCAATTTTGAACTCATTAATTTTTTCACATGTTTGATATTATATCTTTGACTTTGGTCTCATGGAGTTTTTTTGAGAAGTTCAAAATCTATGGGTTTTTCAGACAGAATCCACTTCGGGAAAAATTTCATGGGAGAAATTTTCTTTCCCTAAAGCATTTGCTTCAGAGATTTTGAAGTCTCTTTATAGGAGTTGTTTTTCAAAGGCATTTTTTGCTGCTTTTTAATATAGCAATGGTTAATTTGTAGCAGCTTCCATTTCTATTTTCTTTAAAAACGTCACCTTCATTTTTTTTCACCAAGCATTTTTTAAAACCTCTTCAGGTAACTAAAGGTTGCACTCAAATGTTGAGTGTTTGGTGAGCTTTTTTCAAAAACAAGGAATGGAACAATCAGAGGAAAAGTACAATAGAAACATGGGCACCACTTCTGCTATTTTTACCCACTTCTGGTTTTGGTTTACAAATACTGAGGTATGAAAACCTCATTAAATCTTCAATGTGTGCACACGGCCTTAATGCTCAAAAAACTACTTATATAAAAAGCATATTGGATTTCTTATAGAAATTGTCATGTAAACTATTGAAGAGTCCTTACCCCCTTCCAACCATCAGCCACAGATCGTCATGACGGTTATCTGATCGGCCTCAAAGTTTAGGAATTTACGACTCGAGTGATGGTAGAGCTACAGCCAAAAAGATGCATAGAAAAGACATTTCTTTGTTCTGTTAGAGGGAAAACTTCTAAAACAGTTTTTAAGCACTACGATAATGCTAGAAAAATGAAACGCATATTGCCAGAATCCCTGTGGAGCACTGAACCCAGTGTACGGTTTCGCTTTACTTGGAGATCACTGGTAGCGCGACAAATAAGTATTAGCCAGTAAATCATGCTAGATCCGTTGTGTTTAGTATCTATGTAAATGTAAAATCGAGATATAAAATATGACGCTAATATCTTTAATCTGTGGGGCCCAGGGGCAAAGATATGTGAAAAGCTAGAATTAAAGAACTTTGTGACAATCTTGGCACAGCCCACAAGAGACTGTAAAATGAGGTCACAGAGAGGGGGGTTACCTGAGGGCATAAGAGCGATTAGCTCATTGCTGGGGGGAGTCAGTATTGGAAGGCATCAGTGATATCGCGATATAGCTACTGAAATATCGTCGGGGTCACGTCGTTAGTGACACATCCGGCGCCGGTATCGACATCGCAGCATGTGAAACCAAGGAGCGACGATCAACGATCGCAAAATCGCTCAAAAATAGTGATCATTGACATGTCGCTCCTTTCCTTAATATCGCTACTGCCACAGGTACGATGTTGTTCGTCGTTCCTGCGGCATCACACATCGCTATGTGTGACACCACAGGAACGACGAACATCTCCTTACCTGCGTCCACCAGCAATGCAGAAGGAAGTAGGTGGGCGAGATGTTACGTCCCACTCATCTCCACCCCTCCGCTTCTATTGGCCGGCCGCTTAGTGACGCCGCAGTGATGTCGCTATGATGCCGAACGCACCTCCCCCTTGAGAGAGAGATTGTTTGGCAGTCACAGCGATGTCGCTGACAAGGTATGTGCATGTGACGCTGCCGTAGCGATAATGTTCGATATGGCAGCGAGCACCAAATGTCGCTTGAACGACGGGGCGGGTGCTATCACGCTCAACATCAATAGCAATCCCTAGCAATGTTGCAGCATGTAAAGCACCCTTAAGAGTGATGCTGACCGTCTTTCTACCATCTTCTTCTCTTGGAGACCTTCCCTCCCTAAATTCGGATGTCACAGCTATGGCATGAGTTTAGTAAGTTTTACGGTTATACCTTTTATTTTATGTAACTGTCTATACTGTATTTGTATTGTTCCCATTTGTAAATTCTTGTATATTTTTTAAACACTGCCTATTTTTGGATTAAATATATAAAATTTAATAGTTTGCTTCCTTCTGTTCTATATACAAATCCAAACCCGTCCGAAAAGCCTTCTGCTATCTGAAATGGGTCCCCAGCTACCTGTAGAAAGGTAGGTGGTGACCGTGTAAATATTATTGCATAGAATTATTGGGGCGCTATCATTAAGAGTACCGAGGTATATATATATTCCATTAGCGGGAATCGGTGATATATACATTTACCCTTGCTGTGAGACCTCCAATATTTGGCATTATTAGCTCAGTAGCCTAATTTTGTTCATTGTCTTGCAGTACCAAAAGTGGCCTGCCGACAAGAGGGGCGCTAGAGTAGCCATGTTCGTGACAAATTAGTGAACAGCTGCGGGATATCTGAGTGACTCCCCCGGCTGTTCGTGACAGAAATGAATAGAATAGTTTTACAATAATAATTTAAGCATTTTGGAGAAGGCTTTTGATTAAGCTCATAAAAACTTCACTGTGTCAATTGGCTTTGATTTTAACCTTGATCTCAGCTTTCATATTTTACCTATTTTTGTTTATTTCTAGTTTTGAAAAGCTTAGTAAAATAAAAGCTTAGAAAAATGTATTACTACAAGAAATGAAAAAATTAGAGAATATTTGCTTTGATTACTTTTTCACTGTAGGTAAATTTCAGTGCCACCATACACTCTAGTTACGATCCTGGTTGATTTAGTTTAGTTAAAAAAAGCTATGCCTATATAACTCTCTATTTACTTAGTTAACATTAATTTTAGATTTTTCTACAAATATGATGACATACAAAGGTCCCAATGATCAACATGCACTTTTGTATGGGTGATTCACATAGGGCCATTTTAGGGAATGTGCGATTTAAATCACTGCAGAAACACTGCATAATGGATGCAGTGTTTCTGCAGAAAACATGCCGATTTCATGCGCTCGGGAGTCTGCCTCTCCCATTGACAGAGAGGGAGCTGCATCCAAAGCGCATGAAAGAAGTGACATGCCGCATTTTTGAGCGCAGCGATTTTGATCAAAATTTCAGCATGAAAATTGCTGCACTTTCAAATGCAACGTGCAGATGGATTATGCACAATCTTTATAGATTGTGCAGGGGGCGCAGGACGCATGCATTTACACTGCAGTGCTAGACGAAGCGTAAATGCATTCAATACGCACATGTGCACACTGCCTTAGACTGCCTGAAACAAGAACAGATAATAAATGATATAAAAAAGTGAATTGCATGCATCTATTAAAATTTGACAATGATCAGCTCTTTGAAGCTCTTTGTGAGGGGATGAACAATCTACATTACCCTAGTCCATCCATAAAAAAAGTTTGCATTATTCTCATCAGGACATGCCCATTTACAAGAGTGGATGTATTGCCAGTAGTGATGAGTGAATACTAAATATTCAAGTTCAAAATAATCGTACCAAATAGCTAGTTCTATTCCAGTATTCATCATGAAAAATTAACCTAATGCAAGTTAATGGGGAACTCGAGTATTTTTCTTGAAGATTTCCCAGAAAATGCTTTGGTTGCCCATTGACTTGCATTAGGTTCATTATTTGTGACAAACACTGGAATAGCTCACCCAATCCTCAGGAAACCTCCCAGACCAGATGGTGCATGGACATGATAGAGTCGACAGGCACTCTCATTAGCAGGGTAGAAGGGATATCTGGCATACACGCTTCAATCATGATAAAAGCAGAAATTATATTAAAAAAAATAATAAAAGTTCTATCTGTATCTCAAGTCCATATTAAAATCCAATGAAAGAGATACAACATGGAGAGAATAAGGAAATAGAGTCCGAAACACGTTCTTGTATCTTTTTCACTGGATTTTAATATGGACCTAAGATACAGATGGAACTCTTAATATTTTTTGAATATCTAGTTTTATCATGATCGGAGCATGTCTGCCGGATGTCCCTCCTACCCTGGAATAGTTTTAGGTAATCAGTCCGTATGACCCAAACCCAAATATTTAGTATTGGCTCATCATCAATTGCCAGCAATCGATTATTTTCAGGACCTCGTAAGAAATTTGATCAGCAAACAAATAAGAATTTGATCATTTGTTAGCTGTTCGTTGACATGTTTATACAGGCAGTGAGCAAGAATGAGCATTTCTAGGAAAGATCATCAGTCTGTGTAAAAGGGCCTTTACAGACCATTGGTCAAAGACTAATTATTTTGAAGATTAATGATATATTATATGTGTTCAGTTATAGGTTGTGCTACAAAATAGTCAGAACAAATTTGTCATTTACTTTTTAGTAAGCTATGTCTTGCAGTCCTATAGAAAACTACAAATAATATTTTTGATGGGAAACTGAGCTCTGCTACTTCTGTGTTTTGCAGTACTTTGTTTATTTCAGTGTTACCAATTCAGTTTGAGCACTCGTTTCCTTTTGTAGTAGATTTTTATGCTTTTGAAAGTCTATTTTAAAGTGTTCTCTATCTAACAGATTCAATGCTAAGAAAGAAACCAGCTAGGATGATTCACAATACTTTTTTTATGGATTCTGTACAATTCCAAATATCATAAAAAGTGAGACGAAAAAATAAAACAAAAATAGAACTTTGGCTAAATGGAATGGAAATAGTTCAAAGATGAGAACGAAAATGAGAGCAGCTAAAAACTGATATAATTAATGAAGGAAAATGTAGTCAATTTTGTAAGAGAAAGACAAAAGAGGAAATAGATGAATTATATCAAAGAGAAAAATACCATCATATATGATAAATATAATATTGTTCACTGAACTTTACAATGTCTATTCATTATGCATATGATTCACATGTTTTTCATAGTTTTCAGATAATGTTCACACAGAGATTTTAGAGGCCTTCAAACCATACTTTTTTATGTGGAAACAACTTCATAAATTTGTGGGAGGAGTTTGACTGTTTTTTTCTTTCCTTATAATTTGCTAAAATGGTTTTGAAGATTTTTGTAGAATTATTTTCCTGAAGCATTCTTTGATTTGGTAGTAGCAAGTTTGGAGTAGATTCCATCAGAAGCCATTTTAAGAACTTCAGAAAAGCCCATAGAATATAAACATTGGGGCAGTCTACACTTTACTCTGCATTCACATTCTAAATAGGATTGATCGAATACCGCAAATATTTGGCAACACCCATATTCGCCAAATAGGTCGCCACTATTCTACGATTTGCGAATATTCGATGTGCAATGTAAGTCTATGGGAAACCCGAATAGTTGCCGAATAGCAACTATTCGGGTTTCCCATAGACTTACATTGTTCATCAAATGTTTGCATACGGCAAACTATTCGTCAGATATTCGCGAAGCTGTATATTGCCGAATATTTGTGATATTCGATCATCCCTAATTCTAAACCATCAATTGAGAGTAAGAGGTTTCCCAAAATTGTACAGTTATAGGGGAGGGAAACAAACCATCAGACCTAGCCTTCCTACATAAAGTTACCATAAAACATGTTGTTGCTATTAGAAATGAATGGATTTTCAAAATTCAAATTTGCTAACTTGGAAAAAAAAAATATAATGTAGAGAATAAACTTGCACAGATTTCAATAGTGTAAAACGTGTAATGGCTTGGAAAATAAACGTATTGGAGAGGAATGAGAAAGAGAACCCAGCTGACAATAAGAGATTACATTCTACAGAAGAGAGGACCCTGTGGACTATAAGAGATTACACTGTATAAAAAAGAAAAAACAATCATGCTGACCATAAGAGCTTATACTTAACAGGGAAGAGAGACTAAGGACTTGTAAACCATAAGCATGCGCGTGCGAGAGAGAGACACTTAACCAGCAACTCTGGGGAGGATAAACAACTCTGCAAATTTTGCTCCACTTGGAATCAGTTATCTTAGATGACTAGGTACTGATCCCCAACACAAAGTATGATAATCTGTAATGTGTCAAAGCTGCAGGTCATTATGAAGGAGACCTAGTCTCTGATGCATCAACAGTGTGGGAAATGGTGCTGGGCAAGGTTTTTTTGTAAACAGTCTAATCACTTTATACATATTGCTTCTGTACTCTGTATAGGAAGTGTTCATAGTGCATATTCCTATGTATCTAGTGACCATGTGACTGCAAAGTGTAGCAAGAGAACAGTAGCCACTAGGTCCTAGGAAATTTAATACTAATATTAACTGATGAGCAGATCACTATAAATTTGAATTTGCCATTTGGCAAAGATTCAAACGTGAATCACAAGAATGTTATTTGCTGCAAGTTGAATGTTCCTTAATTTGCTCTCTGGTCTCTCGAGACCTCAGGGCATAATAATTGTAAGATGTGACAAACAAGCATAGCCTTTGCAAAAAAGTAGCTGAACAGGCCCTGGATAGGAGTTATGTGTCACCAAGGTGGATAGCCTTGGTAATGTGAACCTCAGAAAGAATGCTTCAGCAACAATAAGTCACTTTCTACAATACACTTTCAACAATAAGTCAGTTTCACAATAAGTCAGTTTCTAATGGGCTAGGATATTAGGGTCCAGGTTTTAGGAGTGACCAGTAGAGCTGGGTGGGACTAGTTGCTCCCATGCCTCCAATACATATTTTACAGCTCCTATTAAAGGCTGCTAACAAACTCAGTGGTTTTCTGCTTAGAGGGAAAAAAGCCATTAATGGTGAGTAAAATGGTGCTCAGGAATGGAAACTACCTGCATGTGCTGCTGTGTTGTGCCAGCCTTCATAAGGGACTTTTTGCTTATATGAAATGTTTTTGCTAAAGAAAAGCAGTTTATTTTGCTTTCATAAAGTTTATATGTGACAAATTTTAATTAGTGTTGACATAAGGACTTTCTGCCTATGTGAACTGCTGCCAGAAAGCGAGTATCCATACACCTTTTACTCGCCTGACTACTCATCCCATCAGCTGCCCTGCTATTACTGCCTGAAGCCACAATGTGACTACAGGATAGCA